>NW_027671404.1:0-678416 GCF_964165515.1 Mesoplodon bidens
GAGAGTTCAGCACCACCAAACCAGCTTTACAACAAATGCTAAAGGAACTTCTCTAGGCAAGAAACACAACAGAAGGAAAAGACCTACAATAACGAACCCAAAACAATTAAGAAAATGGGAATAGGAACATACATATCGATAATTACCTTAAATGTAAATGGACTAAATGCTCCCACCAAAAGACACAGATTGGCTGAATGGATACAAAAACAAGACCCATATATATGCTGTCTACAAGAGACCCACTTCAGACCTAGAGACACATACAGACTGAAAGTAAGGGGATGGAAAAAGATATTCCATGCAAATGGAAACCAAAAGAAAGCTGGAGTAGCAATTCTCATATCAGACAAAATAGACTTTAAAATAAAGACTACTAGAAGAGACAAAGAAGGACACTACCTAATGACCAAGGGATCGATCCAAGAAGAAGATATAACAATTGTAAATATTTATGCACCCAACATAGGAGCACCTCAATACATAAGGCAAATACTAACAGCCATAAAAGGAGAAATCGACAGTAACACAATCATAGTAGGGGGCTTTAACACCCCACTTTCACCAATGGACAGATCTTCCAAAATGAAAATAAATAAGGAAACACAAGCTTTAAATGATACATTAAACAAGATGGACTTAATTGATATTTATAGGACATTCCATCCAAAAACAACAGAATACACATTTTTCTCAAGTGCTCATGGAACATTCTCCAGGATAGATCATACCTTGGGCCACAAATCAAGCCTTGGTAAATTTAAGAAAATTGAAATTGTATCAAGTGTCTTTTCTGACCACAATGCTATGAGACTAGATATCAATTACAGGAAAAGAGCTGTAAAAAATACAAACACATGGAAGCTAAACAATACACTACTTAATAACGAAGTGATCACTGAAGAAATCAAAGAGGAAATTAAAAAATACCTAGAAACAAATGACAATGGAGACACGACGACCCAAAACCTATGGGATGCAGCAAAAGCAGTTCTAAGAGGGAAGTTTATAGCAATACAATCCCACCTTAAGAAACAGGAAACATCTCGAATAAACAACCTAACCTTGCACCTAAAGCAATTAGAGAAAGAAGAACAAAAACACCCCAAAGTTAGCAGAAGGAAAGAAATCATAAAAATCAGATCAGAAATAAATGAAAAAGAAATGAAGGAAACGATAGCAAAGATCAATAAAACTAAAAGCTGGTTCTTTGAGAAGATAAACAAAATTGATAAACCATTAGCCAGACTCATCAAGAAAAGAAGGGAGAAGACTCAAATCAATAGAATTAGAAATGAAAAAGGAGAAGTAACAACTGACACTGCAGAAATACAAAAGATCATGAGAGATTACTTCAAGCAACTCTATGCCCATAAAATGGACAACCTGGAAGAGATGGACAAATTCTTAGAAATGCACAACCTGCCAAGACTGACTCAGAAAGAAATAGAAAATATGAATAGACCAATCACAAGCACTGAAATTGAAACTGTGATAAAAAATCTTCCATCAAACAAAAGCCCAGGACCAGATGGCTTCACAGGCGAATTCTATCAAACATTTAGAGAAGAGCTAACACCCATCCTTCTCAAACTCTTCCAAACAATATCAGAGGAAGGAACACTCCCAAACTCATTCTACGAGGCCACCATCACCTTGATACCAAAACCAGGCAAGGATGTCACAAAGAAAGAAAACTACAGGCCAATATCACTGATGAACATAGATGCAAAAATCCTCAACAAAATACTAGCAAACAGAATCCAACAGCACATTAAAAGGATCATACACCATGATCAAGTGGGGTTTATTCCAGG
The DNA here is from genome assembly GCF_964165515.1 of Mesoplodon bidens. NCBI lineage: Eukaryota > Metazoa > Chordata > Mammalia > Artiodactyla > Ziphiidae > Mesoplodon > Mesoplodon bidens. The sequence goes on from NW_027671404.1 coordinate 1,818, forward strand.
AATGCAAGGATTCTTCAATATACGCAAATCAATCAATGTGATACACCATATTAACAAGTTGAAGGAGAAAAACCATATGATCATCTCAATAGATGCAGAGAAAGCTTTTGACAAAATTCAACACCCATTTATGATAAAAACCCTGCAGAAAGTAGGCATAGAGGGAACTTTCCTCAACATCATAAAGGCCATATATGACAAACCCACAGCCAACATTGTCCTCAATGGTGAAAAACTGAAACCATTTCCACTAAGATCAGGAACAAGACAAGGCTGCCCACTCTCACCACTCTTATTCAACATAGTTTTGGAAGTTTTAGCCACAGCAATCAGAGAAGAAAAGGAAATAAAAGGAATCCAAATCGGAAAAGAAGAAGTAAAGCTGTCACTGTTTGCAGATGACATGATACTATACATAGAGAATCCTAAAGATGCTACCGAAAAACTACTAGAACTAATCAATGAATTTGGTAAAGTAGCAGGATACAAAATTAATGTACAGAAATCTCTGGCATTCCTGTACACTAATGATGAAAAATCTGAAAATGAAATCAAGAAAACACTCCCATTTACCATTGCAACAAAAAGAATAAAATATCTAGGAATAAACCTACCTAAGGAGACAAAAGACCTGTATGCAGAAAATTATAAGACACTGATGAAAGAAATTAAAGATGATACAAATAGATGGAGAGATATACCATGCTCCTGGATTGGAAGAATCAATATTGTGAAAATGACTCTACTACCCAAAGCAATCTACAGATTCAATGCAATCCCTATCAAACTACCACTGGCATTTTTCACAGAACTAGAACAAAAAATTTCAAAATTTGTTTGGAAAAACAAAAGACCCCGAATAGCCAAAGCAATCTTGAGAACGAAAAACGGAGGTGGAGGAATCAGGCTCCCTGACTTCAGACTATACTACAAAGCTACAGTAATCAAGACAGTGTGGTACTGGCATAAAAACAGAAAGATAGATCAGTGGATCAGGATAGAAAGCCCAGAGATAAACCCACGCACATATGGCCAACTTATCTTTGATAAAGGAGGCAGGAATGTACAGTGGAGAAAGGACAGCCTCTTCAATAAGTGGTGCTGGGAAAACTGCACAGGGACATGTAAAAGTTTGAGATTAGATCATTCCCTAACACCATACACAAAAATAAGCTCAAAATGGATTAAAGACTTAAATGTAAGGCCAGAAACTATCAAACTCTTAGAGGAAAACATAGGTAGAACACTCTATGACATAAATCACAGCAAGATCCTTTTGGACCCACCTCCTAGAGAAATGGAAATAAAAACAAAGATAAACAAATGGGACCTAATGAAACTTCAAAGCTTTTGCACAGCAAAGGAAACCATAAACAAGACCAAAAGACAACCCTCAGAATGGGAGAAAATATTTGCAAATGAAGCAACTGACAAAGGATTAATCTCCAAAATTTATAAAGAGCTCATGCAGCTCAATAGCAAAAAAACAAACAACCCAATCCAAAACTGGGCAGAAGACTTAAATAGGCATTTCTCCAAAGAAGATATACAGACTGCCAACAAACACATGAAAGAATGCTCAACATCATTAATCATTAGAGAAATGCAAATCAAAACTACAATGAGATATCATCTCACACCAGTCAGAATGGCCATCATCAAGAAATCTAGAAACAATAAATGCTGGAGAGGGTGTGGAAAAAAGGGAACACTCTTGCACTGCTGGTGGGAATGTGAATTGGTACAGCCACTATGGAGAACAGTATGGAGGTTCCTTAAAAAACTAAAAATAGAACTACCATATGACCCAGCAATCCCGCTACTAGGCATATACCCTGAGAAAACCATAATTCCAAAAGAGACATGTACCAAAATGTTCATTGCAGCTCTATTCACAATAGCCTGGAGCTGGAAACAACCTAAGTGTCCATCATCGGATGAATGGATAAAGAAGATGTGGCACATATATACAATGGAATATTACTCAGCCATAAAAAGAAACAGAATTGAGTTATTTGTAATGAGGTGGATAGACCTAGAGTCTGTCATACAGAGTGAAGTAAGTCAGAAAGAGAAAGACAAGTACCGTATGCTAACACATATATACGGAATTTAAAAAAAAAAAAGTCATGAAGGACCTAGGGGCAAAACGGGAATAAAGACATAGACCTACTTGAGAATGGACTTGAGGATATGGGGAGGGGGAAGGGTAAGCTGTGACAAAGCGAAAGAGAGGCATGGACATATATACACTACCAAACGTAAGGTAGATAGATAGTGGGAAGCAGCCACAGAGCACAGGGAGATCAGCTCGGTGCTTTGTGACCGCCTGGAGGGGTGGGATGGGGAGGGTGGGAGGGAGGGAGATACATGAGGGAAGGGATGTGGGAACAGATGTATATGTATGACTGATTCACTTTGTTATAAAGCAGAAACTAAATAAAATTTAAAAAAAAATCATACAGAGTATGTTCTCTAGCCATAATGGAATCAGACTAGAAATCAATAACAGAAAGACAACAGGAGAATCTTCAATCACATGAAAACTAAATATCACAATTCCAAATCACTCATGGGTAAAAAAGACAGCGTCAAGGAAAAAAATTTTAATGCATAGAATAAAGGAAAATGGAGATATAACAGATCAAAGTTTGTGGAATAAAGTGAAAGTAATGTTAAAAGGGAAGTTTATAGAACTAAATTGGGAAAGAAAATATTTCAAAGCAATAATCTAATGTTCTATATTACAATAGTAAAAAAGGAAGAGGAAAAAACACTAAACAAGCAGAAAGAAGGAAATAATAAAGATGAAACAGAAGTGCATGAAACTGAAAACAGGAAAATGGGGGGGGGAAATCAATGAAACAAAAGGCTGGTTCTTGGAAATAAACAATTTAATCAATAAAGATCTAGCAAGACTGATAAAGGTAAAAACAGAGATGGCACAAATCACAGCTATCAGAAATGCAACCAGGGATACCATGACATATCCTGCAGGTTAATAAGGGACAAGTTATTATGAACAAGTCTACACTATAAATTCAAAATTGTAGATGAAATGGGCCAATTCTTCTACACCCAAAACTACCAAAACTCAGCCAAGATGAAATAGATAATCTCAATTTTCCTGTAACCATTAGAAACACTGATTTTTCATTTAAAAACTCCCAAAAGAAATATTCAGGCTTAGATGTTTCACTTTTACCCAATACTTAAAGAATTAAAACCAATTTTACATGATTTGATAAGAAATAGAAGTAGAGGGAACAGTTCCTAATTAATTTTATGAAGCCAGTATTACCTTGATACCAAAACCAGACAGGAATAGTATAAAAAGAAGAAGACTATAGACCAATATGTTTTATGAAATTGCCTGTAAAAATCTTCAGCCAGATATTAGCAAATTAAATCCAGAAAAATATAAGAAGCATAATATATCATGACCAAGTGGTATTTATTCCAGTTATGCAAAGTTGGTTAAATATTTGAAAATCAAACAATGTAATCTACCATATCCAATAGATTAAGGGGGAAAAGTCATGTGATCCTATCCATTAATGCAGAGAAAACATTTGACAAAATCCAATCCCATTCATGATTTGGCACATATATACAATGACATATTACTCAGCCATAAAAAGAAACAAAATTGAGCTATTTGTAATGAGTTGGATAGACCTAGAGTCTGTCACACAGAGTGAAGTAAGTCAGAAAGAGAAAGACAAATACCGTATGCTAACACATATATATGGAATCTAAGAAAAAATATGTCATGAAGAACCTAGGGGTAAAACAGGAATAAAGACACAGACCTACTTGAGAAAGGACTTGAGAATATGGGGAGGGGAAAGGGTAAGCTGTGACAAAGCGAGAGAGAGGCATGGACATATATACACTACCAAACGTAAGGTAGATAGCTAGTGGGAAGCAGCCGCATAGCACAGGGAGATCAGATCGGTGCTTTGTGACTGCCTGGAGGGGTGGGATAGGGAGGGTGGGAGGGAGGGAGACGCAAGAGGGAAGAGATATGGGAACATATGTATATGTATAACTGATTCACTTTGTTATAAAACAGAAACTAACACACCATTGTGAAGCAATTATACTCCAATAAAGTTGTAAAAAAATAATAATAAAATTAAAAAATTTTTAGAAAAGAAGAAAAAAAAAACCCAAGCAAAATAGGAATAGAAAAGGAACATACTGAAACTCATAAAGAGTATCTACAAACAACCTATACCGACATTATATTTAACTGTGAAAGACTGAATGCTTTCTCTGTAAGATCAGAAACAAGGCACCAATATCTGCCCTCACCACTTTTATGAAATATATTAATGGAGTTTCTAGTAAGAAAATAAAGCAAAAATAAATAAATACATAAATTTAAAAGTTAAAATTTTAAAACATTTATTTAAAAGATAGAAGGACTATTCCTACTACGTTGAATAGGACGGAATATATCCTACTGAATGTTGAATAGTAATATATACTATTATATTAAATAAGGAAAAGTAAAACGGTATCTGAAGAGGAGATGATAATCTAAATGGAGAAAATACCAAGGAATCCACAAAAAGCTTGAGAAATCACATTAGTTTGTAAATGTTTCAGAGTAAAAATCAACACAGTTTTATCAAATTATATATTAATAACAAATGTGTAGAAGCTTAAATAAAAATATGTGATGCCATTTACAACGGACCTAAATAAATATTTAAATATAAGCCCAATAAGACATTTATAGGACCTCTATACTGAAAATTACAAAATGCTGATGAAGAAAAATTTAAAAGTCCCAAACAAAGAGTGAGACATACCTTGTTCATGGATGAGAAAACACAACATAATAAAGATGTCAATTCTCCCCAAGTTAAGAGGCTTAACATAATTACTCTTAAAATGCCCTCAAGGTTTTTGTGGATATAGACAAGCTTATTCTAAGATTTATATGGTAAGAAGAGGCTGAAGAATAGCTAAAACAATTTGTAAAGGAAGATTAAAACGGGAGGAATTAATCTACCCAATTTCAAGATTTTGCAGTCATGATGGAGGGTAGATACACAGATCAATGGAATGGAATAGAGAACCCAGAAATAGACTGACATAAATACATGTAACTTGTTTTTGACAGCAGTGTGAAAGCTATCAAGGAAGAATAGACTTTTCAAAAAATGGTACTGAAACAGTTGGACATCCCTCGACAAAAACAAACAAACAAAAAATGAACCTTAACCTAAACCTCCACACCTTACACAAAAATTAAATCAAAGTGGGTCATAATCTTAAATGTAAATGCAGGACATTTTTAGAAAAAAAATAGGAGAAAATCTTTGGCATCTAGAACTACGTGAATAATTCTTAGACTTGACACCGAAAGTATGATCCATAAAAGCAAAAATTGATAAGTTGGATCTCATCAAAATGAGTTAGAAATGCTTCATAGAAGATCATTTTAAGTGGATGAAAACTCAAATTACACAGTGGGAAAACATATTTGAAAATCCCACATGAGACAAATGACTTGTATCTATAATATACAAAGAACTCGCCAAACAACTTAAAAAAACCCAACTAGATAATAGGCAGAAGACAGGAACAGACATTTCATGGAAGAGAATATACACATGGCAAAGAGGCCCATGAAAAGATGCTCAACATCGTTAGCCATTGGGGAAATGCAAATTAAGACCATAATGAGGTATCAGAGAATAACTAAAATTAAAGTATCGTGACAACATCAAATGCTGGCGAGTACATAGAAAAATTATATCACATCACTGGTGGGAAAATAAAATGGTTTATAGCCACTCGGAGAAACAGCTTGACAGTCTCTTTTAATCCTAAAATTAGATTCACCCTACAACGCAGTAATTGTACTCTTGAGCATTTATCCAAAAGAAACAAAAACTTAATTAAGTTCCCACAGAAACTTACACGTCAATGTTCATAGCAGTTTTATTTATAACAGCCAAAAACTGGCGACTACCCAAATGTCTTTCAATGGATGAATGTTGAAACAAATTGTGATAAAATCTTATGACTGAATACTACCGAGCAACAAAAAGGAACAAATTATTAATATATGCAAAAATTGAAATGAACTTCAAGGGAATGATGCCGAGGGAAAAATGTTTTAAAGCCAATCTCTGAAGATTAAGTAATTCATGATGATGTTTACACATTATTCTTAAAATAACGAAACTGTGGAGATGGAGAACAGATTAGAAGTTGCCAAGGGTTAGAGATGGGGGTAGATGGTACAGCGGGGGAACTTTGTGAGGTTTGTGTGGTCCCAGTACAAATAATACAGCAATCTTGGTTTTAATCCCTAAAGATGTTTAAAAGCAATTCCTAATAAGAGGTGTCTAGATATTTAGCAATGGCAGCAGATTAGAGGTATAGCTCCCCAACATGACAACTTCAAAACAGATGGTACTAATTCAATGCATATGTTAATTTTAAAAAGGCCAATCACAATACTTAAATGGTATATATCTTAACGATATTATTCTAAGGATCCAGCTATACCAGATGGACTAGCATGATTCTCTGTACATTCAATCTTATTTAAGACAGTAAATCTTATAATAAGACAGTTAAAAAAAGAAAAAGAAAAAAACAAACAAACCAACTACAGTTGGATATTCTCATAGGAAGATGAGGGGAAAATATGTAGCAGTGGTTCAAAAGCTTAAGCAGTGGCACCTAAATTTGCCTGCACATTAGAATCATCTGAAGCACTTTTTAAAAACCCTCACACCAACAGTTGGGCATCCTAAACCAATAAAATCATTTTAAATCTCCTCAGACGATGCCAATGTCTAGCCAGAACTGAGAAACAGTGGACTAAGCAGAAGGGGATGTTTCTACAAAGATTTCTTAACAATAAGTCCTTTCACCCAATCAGATTTACACACACACCCCCGCCGCCGCAACTGTGTAAAGAAGGCTAGATGTTGTCCATACTTGCTTAGCTTTAATTAGCACTTGTGACTTGCCCAAAACCTAGATCATGTTTCCCCTAAATTTCATGTTATTCCCTAAGTTTTTCAAATCCAGGGCTAAGGGGTTTGCCAGGATGAGATTTTAAGTGCTCACACAGGGGAAGTCCCTGTCAAACCAGGACAGAGGTCACTCTACACTGAAATGTAAAGCATCCTAAATAACCCTGCCACTACTCCCAGATACTAGTCTGTGCCAACCAGTGGAGAAAAGGCATTCTCCATTACTACCACGGCAAATGCTGCTGTACTTGACTTGGCTACTCCCTAACTTTTCCAGGTGCCACTCCCCTTAACCTGCTGGTGGACGCTTTGGCCAGCTGACAATGCAGATATTTTCAAACTTTTAGGTGAATAAAAATCATCTGGAGGGCCAGTTATAACAGAGATCACTGAGCCCCACCAGAGTTGCTGATTCCATAGGGCTGGGACAGGGCCCTAAAACTTGAATATATGACATATTATCAGGGGACGCTGGTAAAGCTGGTCAGGTTGTTACCGAATGCAGGTTCATGTGTCTAAAGCACAGTGAGGCCAAAGAAACCAGAAGGTAGGAGTCTGGAGCAGAGAAAGGTTTATTGCAGGATCGAGCAAGGAGAGGGGTGGCCCGTGTTCCAAAACACCCTGAAATCTCCAAAGGATTTCAGCAAAGCATTTTTAAAGGTCAGGTGAGGGAGGGACGTCCCAGGGAATGTGATCATCTCATGCACAATCCTCTGATTGGTTGATGTTGAGGCCACAGGACAGGTAACATTATCCATCCTTAGGTGCCAGAAGGTCTGGGGGCTACGTGCTCATGATCATCAAGGAGTTCATTTCTTCCATTGGCTGGTGGTTTTTAGCATCTGAAAACTCCAGAAATATGCCTGAGATACTATTATCTGAGTACTTCAGAGAGGAACTACAGCAGAGGCTATGGGGGATGGGTTTGTCCTAGGAAGGCCCCATAGGGTACTGCTCGGTTACAAGGTGACCATACTTTGAGAACCACTGCTCTAGTGGCTTGGAATGTTAAGAAAGTAATGGAAGAATCCCTACCCAGATCTAGCTTCTAGTATCGCCAGCTATTTTGGTGGGGGGAAGGGTAAGTTTTGTCCTTGCTTGGACTTCTTGTTCACTTGTATCAAAGCCTATTTGAGGCAGTGCGCTTGGCAGTCCTGCAGATCTGCCTTTTGCTTCAACAGTGTTTGGAATGAACAGACCCAGGGACGCTCCTTGCTCCAGCCCCCGACAACCGTCCAGCCTTTCTTCCTGTCGCAACCTTTGGAATCAGCCACTCAGCTATCCTCAGCCTCCAGGACAGGCCAACACCGTTTTTTGAGCTTAGCTCCTTATCACTGATCAACCACGAGTTCCCAGGTTCGTCAGAATTATTCCATCGAGGTGGAGGCCGCCGTCCACCGCCTGTTAACATGCATCTGTGGACACTTACCTCTCTCTGAGCTTCTATTTCGACAGCAACAATGGGACTCTGGACAGTGGGGGCCACATTTTTCGCCAACTGCCTAAGGAGAAGTGTGAGGGCGCCCAACGTCTCTTGAAAATGCAAAACCAGTGCTGCGGCCGCGCCCTCTTCCAGGATGCGCAGAAGCCTTCTCAAGATGAGTGGGGTAGAACCCAGGACACTGTGGAAGCCGCCGTTCTTAGGGAGAAGAACCTGAACCAGGCACTATCGGATCTGCACACCCTGGGTCCTGCCCGCACACACTCCCACCTCTGTGACTTCCTGGAGAGCCGCTTCCTGGAGGAGCAGCTGAAACTCATCAAGAAGATGGGCGACCACTTGACCAACCTCCGCAGGCTGGCTGGTCCGCAGGCTGTGCTGGGCGAGTATCTTTTCGAAAGGCTCACGCTCGAGCACAAACAGGAGTCTCTGAAGTGCAGCGGCCTCTGAGGAGCCCCTCTGGCGTCAGAGTTCTGCCTGAAGCCCAGCTCTGCATCCACTAGGCAGCTTTGTAACCGCCCTGGAGCCCTCTCCCAAGCCTTGGACCAAATGGAAACAATAACGCTTTTTGCAGAAGAAAAATAAAAAGCCTATTTGAAACACAAACAGAATAAAGAGAAAAAAAGAAATATAATGTATATATATATATATATATACACAGGTTCTTTTAACATATGGATTGCCCCACTTTATCTGTGTGAAACAAGTTTGTTCCCGTTATTGGGCTAGTCCTCAAGTTTTGCTGCTCGTATTAATTACCTAAAGAGCTTTGAAGAAAAACATTGGTGTCTGGGTCCCAGCCCCAGAGATTTTGATTCAGTAGTTCTAGGGAGGAGCCTGGGCACATGGAGGTCTCAGAGTTCCCCAGGTGATTCTAATGTGCAGCAAATTTGTGAACCACCTTTTGGCTTCAATCCAGCTAGTGATCAGATATTAAATCTAAGACACATGGGCTACTGCGTGAGCTCTGTTGCTAGGTGTATTCCATTTTCTTCCTCCTGGAAGATTCGTGCCAGGGAAAATGATTGATAGTTGTGTTACTTCTCTGAAGTGGATAGAACTTTCCAATTAGCGTGAACAGGGGAGGGTGAATGGGTGAATGCAATAAGGTGTATCATTTACGTATTGCCGTATGTGTATGGCTAGAAGCTTTTGCAACTGACGTCTGCCCTACTTTTCATGCTAATGGTAATGCTTGTCCTCCTAATGCAGCTGTAAACTTTATAAGCCCATAGGTAGACAGCATCACAAAATATTTACCCCTCCCCACTGGCCCACTCTCAAGCTTCACTCCCCTTCCCCAATACACAAATGTACATCAATGCGCTTGAGACCAATATCAACATACTGACCTTCAATTCTTCTACTTTGCAGCTTCCCTCTTATCAGGAGATGTCAGCATTTAGTGCAAGGACAAATGCTTGCCTCTTGGTGAGTAATGTAGACAATGCCTCCAAGAGACAAATAGCCCTTACGGAGGGGGAAAAAGTCTTTCAAAATGGTTGATGCCCAGAGGAGGCATTTTCAGTCATCTCAGCTTAGGGGTCAAATATCCAATATTAAAAAGGTTAAAAAGAAGAAGAAGAAAGCAAGGAAGAAAAGAATGAAACAATTTTCTTAGCTCATAGTAATAAGGCAGTTTTCCATAAAAAAAAGACTTAAGCCTTAAATTCTCTTTCCTAATCAAAATGTGCTTTTCCATCTTTAGACTATTCCTCTTATATCCTGTATTATTAATGATGCTTAATTCTTGAAATAGCACATGGATGAAAACAGAAGCTAACCTCTTGTCCACTATGAATGAAATCTTCTTTTCCTAGGACCCGTCTACAATGTACAATTTGGGGTTTGCCAACATAATTATTTTCTCTGAAATAAGGTACAGCATTTTGCCTTTTCAATATATAGTTATGCAATATATTGTTAACACAACATAGTTAATATAGTCAACATAGTCAACACAACTAGAACACACATGATATGATGCCACTTTGGTGATTTTCTTCATCCATGTAATTCTGAAATTTGACAGTATAGTTTTCATATTCTAATGAGCTGAGTATTACCTTTGCAAGGATAGAAAAATAAAATAAATTCATAATATTCTTGTGTGGTTTGCCCTTGGGGTGGATTACCATAATGGGGGGATATTTGAGCCTTTCCCCAAGTCATTAAAAATCCTCCAGCGAGCAGCCCCTTGTCCTCTCCAGGGAGTGGGGCGAAAGGATCTTTAATCATAAAAATCCTGGGGGGACAAATATCAGAAATAAGACATCTGCTTCTGTGCCTTGTTGTTTTGCAGAATAGCAATGATTGCCTTAGCAGCTTCTATTGCCATATGTGTACAATAAGTAAATGAACATAATATTGAATGAACGCATAAAAGAAGGATAAACCCACCAGCTTAAACCCACTCTCTCACCTGCTGTGCCCCGAAACATGAAAGAAAGAATCACGGCATCATAAGGATTAATAAAATAACAGTCTCTGTTAACAATATTGACAGGAGGTATAAGGATAATTTGTCTGATGTGGGACCAACAGCTTAATTGCTTAATTCTTTTTTTAAGGGCAATTCTTTCATTTATTGTTTAAAGATTGCAAGACAACATCTATATTTTTTTAGCATAATTTAAATGTTTTACTTTTTTGATAAAGCAGAGTATAATAGCAAAAACAATTAGTTTCCAGTAATATCTATATCTCTATTCAGAATTAAGTCTTCCACAGACATGTAACCTGGAAACAAAAGCCTGTTACAATAAGCAAAGCTTCAACGGAGTGGCTACTTTTCGGGCCAGGGAAAGGTTCATCCCTAAAGGAGGATGATGTGTTATGTAAAATGGCTGTAAGGTCACAGCCTTGAGGGCGTTGGAAGTCTATTATCCTATTCCACATTAAGTAGTTTGGTGAAATTCAAACGTCCGTTCATCTGCAACCAAGCTGGCAACCTTTAACTGATATTTCAAGCAGGTAAGAAAGAAATTAAAAGAAATCCCTACATTGATGTTCCTTGATTTACACTGTTAATTGGTTCATTAACATGTACTTCTGGCTAAGAATTACATTTGAGACTCCTTGCTCAGATTTTGGTTAACAGTACTAATCTTTAGAAATTCAAGTTCTTATTAATCAATAATTTGTCAGCTAGGATACGTTCAGGCATCAGCTGCAACTACAGAGTAGGTGCACTGCCTCAGCGCTTTGGAAAGACATAATCTACAACACTACTAGCAGACACAACTTCTGTTACTAGACAGCATATGTGCAGTACAGCAAGACAAAAACATATATTCATATGTGCTGCGGACCAGCTGGAGAAAGAGGATTTCACCGCCCAGGGTCAGGAGGGACGGGGTAAGGAACTGAAGTAGCACCGACGAATGGGGTCAGAAGGACCAAGACAACTGATGGTTGCAAGGCAAGTTTTACTATGCTACGGTTGCAGATTATATAGACTAGAAATGGAAGGTTGCCAGACGGTGGTTTACATTATCTATAGACTGTCTCGGCTCAAGGTTAACTTCCCTGAGAGAAAACCCATAAGCCCAGAATCATCCAAAATAACCTGCATGTGCAGGGAGGGGCGAGACAGCTTTGCTTGTCTCATTTTACATTCTTTCTGATTTCTGGGCCCTGGTGATTTATCTCCCATGGAATGGAACAAGGAGGGGAACAAGTAGGGACAGTCCCTTCGAGCAGCGGTGGCATGCCTGGCATGTCCGTAGCCTGATCTCAAGGCTGACTGTTTCCCTCAGTTCCCCTTTTTTATTTTTTAATTTTTGCTGCAAAATAATTCCATGAAGCTTAGTGCCGAGAGTAGTATATTGTTGCATGAGGATACGAAACAGACATGAGAAGATTATTATCAATAATAGGCAAATTATGGCCAGGGTAATAAATCCTGACAACCCTCCAGAAATCCACGACTGAGGGTTTAACCACTTTAAATGGTCCAGTAAAGTTTTAATTACATCTTCTTGCGAAATATCATCAAGATGTGCATTTTGTATATCCTGAATTTCAGCATTTAATTTCTTAAGATCAAGACTAATATTATTATCTGACCAAACACTCAGCAGATGCATTTTTACTTTTTCCCATTCCCAAATACAGTCATTGTACTTGTAAGGAGTAACACAAATCCATCTATACTTTTCATGACAAGCTAAACGCATCCTCAATTTTAATGCTGCCATCTGATCTCCAATCCCCAAAATTGCGTTTTTAAATTCATCTAACTTGTTATTCATCTGTAAATCTATGTGACTTTGTAAAGATAAAGCAAGACTGGTATTTTGAGATAACTGATTGGCAAAGTGAGCATGATTAATACTCTGTGAAACAGCAAGACCGGCAGTAGCCGCGGTAGCAGACAGAGCAGCCAAGGCAAGTAAACTTACTGTTAGCCACCCAATAAAGCGTCTCCTTCTCTGCAAGGCTTTAGAGAGTTCCACCCATGCCTGTACTCCAGTATCTTCATACCAAGGTTCTCTCAGGTGTACAGGCACCATAACATATATGGGTTGCCTTAGTATAAGCACAGATTGTGTTCCTGCAGGAGGGAACATACAACTGTAAAAATACAATGAACACAGCTAATATTCTATCCTCCTTTGGAAGAATTACCAATGTTAATAGAACCAATCAAAAGTGTATATGGAGGAGCAACACAAGTTATAACAGGCGTATTGGAATAAGTTAGAGCTAGTTTCCATATATCCCAGTTCTTTTGAAATGCGATAGACCTATCTATGACGGGAATAGAAGAGATAAGAATTTACCCCTTGGTATAATCTATAGTACACCATATTTGGTTATTATTCCAAGATGCATTGCAACATTCAAAATTGGATCCAGGAAAGTTAATGGTTATAAAAGGAGGAAATTGAGTTTTTGATTTTCTCTTAAGAATAGTAACCATATGTCCAGCCATAAGTATCCCTTGTCCTCCAAGTAAATGCTTCATACACAAATAATGTCCTGAATCTTCACCTGTAACCTTGGCTATAGTAATAGTGGAATCCCTAAGTGGTGAGGCATATGAGATTCGACCTCTAATATTAATAGGTAGCCCATTTTTATAGCAAATGATGGTATCCTTAAGATCCTCTCGTCGGCTGGTAGCCGGGCATGTAAGAGTAATGTTGGTTCCTGTAAAACGAAGGATGCCTGGAGAGCCTGACAAACTAATTGATTGATCCGTTCCCTCATCAACATCTGTATGCTCATAACTAATAGCCTTTACACATCCAGTTTCCAGATTCAATGGGCTAAGACACACAGGATAGGTACTAATCCAGTTAGTATAATTTACAGACATATTGATTTGTTTTATATTCCCAATAAGAGGCCCATAAACAGTATCATTGTAAAATACAGGAAACTCTGCTTCAGACCAAGATATGGGTTGTAACAGTGGAGGATCAGGTACATAGGCCCAGTAAGTTGCTGCATTAACAGAGGGAACACATGAAATGGTTGCCAACATAGCCAAAAATAAAGTCACAGGTGTAACAGGATTATTCTGTTGTTTCACTAACTCTTGAGCTCGTGAAACCAATTGTTTAATTTGTCCCCAAGTTGGAACATCACTCCTTTGAGTCGTCCTGGCAAGTGGTCTCCTCTTCTTCTTCTTTTTCTCAATCAACACTGTCAAATTTTCGGGAGAGATACAGAGCTTCTTCATCTTCTGAACTAGGTGTGAGCTGTGGTGAGCCATCTATTTGCCTGACTAAGCGCTCAGAAAGCCAGAGAGGTCCAGGAGCTGATCTGGGAAATATACACACGTGACCACGTCCCCAAATCAACACAGGATCAGGACCACGCCAAGTGCTGGTTAGCGGATCTTTCCAGAGGACCTCCAGAGATTGAGAGGCCAATCTTGGCTCAGCCACCAACCTTTCCCCTGTCAACAGTGAGAAAATTTAAAATAAACAGAGCATGATTTATAAGGTTATGTAGTGTTGTTCTATATAATTCCCCTTTTTATTTTTTAATAGTTAGCTTTAAAGATCTATTTGCACATTCTATAATACTTTGTCCTTGAGGGATATATGGAATGCCTGTAATATGGGTAATTTGTAATGAATCACAAAATGTTGCAAAAGCAACACTAGTTAAGTGGGCCCATTATCTGTTTTAATAATTTTGGGAAGGTTCATGAAAGCAAAACAGTGTAATAAATGAGTGATAACATGTTTAGTAGCTTCTCGGGTCTGTGCTGTAGCACAGAGGAAACCACAATAAGTATCAATAGTGACATGAACAAACTGTAATGTCCCAAAAGACGGGATATGAGTAACATCCATTTGCCATAAATGACTAGGTAATAATCCACGAGGATTAACACCATAATGTGGAACAGGAAGGTGAGGTAAGCATTGTGGGCATTGCTTAACAATTTGTCGGGTGGCTTCACGAGTAAGGGAAAATTGTTTGCGTAATGTAGCCGCCGACTGATGGTGTAAAGCATGCGATTGTTGTGCTGCTTGTGAAGCAGTTTGATCATAACTTACCATAATATGAGGGTTTCCAGGACATGGACCATGAGTATCAACAGTATGAAGATAATGAATGCAATACCTTAGCCATTCTTGACAGCATGACGAACGGAAAGGAGGAGGATGGTAAATTGGGATATGTCCTGCTTTAGGGAAAAGAGATTGAGGAGGAAGAGTAACTTTAACTTTATTTTTGGGAGGAAAATGCACAGGATAGAGATCACGTTTAGATCGAGTTAAAACATCTGCAGTCGCATTCATTTTAGACAATGGACCAGACAAGTTAGAATGAGCACGGATATGCAGAGCTGCAACAGGACCGTCGTGGGAACGAATAAGCTGTTGAAGCAAATGAAAAGAGGATGATAATTCAGGGTCATTAGTATATCCTCTGGTCGCAGTCTCCAGAAGAAATAATAAGCGAATAAGATATTTACTATCAGAAAACAAATTAAAAGATATAGAAGGCAAATGTTTAAAAGCCATAATGACAGCATACAGTTCAACACGTTGAGCTGAAGTCAAGGAAGTTTGTTTAATGAGTTTTGTTCCGTCGTCAGTGATTACAGTAGCCACTCCTGAAGAAGAACCGTCTGTAAAAACCAAAGGTACATGAGGAATAGGCTGTTGCCTAATTATAGAAGGAAAGATATAACAGTTAAGTTTGCTGAATTGGATCGATTTATCAGCAGGCTAATGGCATTCCAAGGTACCTGAAAATCCTGCAAGAACAAGACCCCATTCATTACTATGTTGAAAAAGCCAATTTTGTTGACGAACTGAATAAGGGATAATAATTTGAGAAGGTACTATACCTATAAGTTGTAAGCATCTAGTTCTACCTTGCATTATTAACTTACTAATAAGTTCATAATAAGGGTTAATAACTTTAGAGGATGTAGTTTTCATATGAATCCATTCAATAATTCCAACAGCTTGCCATAAGATGGCAGTAGGCACATGAGGTGTTGGACAGACAACTAAAGAAATTGGCAGGTGAGTTTGTATTCGAGTTAATTGTGCAGAGCTGTTAGCTCTAGTAACTATTTGTAAAGCTTGAAATCCTCTGGAGTCATAGATCGTGAAGTAGAAGGATCTGAGTCACCTTTAAGAATATCAAATAAAGGCTCTAACTGAGCAGTAGGAAGTTCTAAGGAAGGCCTTAGCCAATTAATATCTCCAAGTAATTTTTGAAAATCATTTAATGTTTTTAAATTATCAACTCGAATTTGCAGTTTTTGAGGCCTAATGGTAGAGTTATCAATATAGTTTCCCAAATAGAAAAATGGAGATTGTCTTTGAATTATTTCTGAGGCAATGACCAAGCCAAATGATTGTAAGGATTGTTGTAAAAATTGAGAAGCAGTCTCTAATCAAGAAATATTATCAGTGGCTAAAAGTATATCATCCATATAATGTATGAGACATGACGTTGGAAACCTTTTTCTCACAGGACTTAAGGTCTGAGCCACATATATTTGGCATAATGTAGGACTATTTGTCATGCCCTGAGGCAGTACTTTCCATTGGTATCTCCTCATGGATTCCTTAAAATTTAAGGAAGGCAAGCTAAAAGCAAAATGTTTTCTATCTTCAGGAAACAAAGGAATAGTGAAAAAACAATCTTTAAATCTATAACTAAAAGATGATAATTGTGTGGTATGGCTGTTGGAGAGGGTAGGCCTAGTTGAAGAGCTCCCATTATTAGCATAGTTTTATTAACAGCTCTTAGACCCTCTAATAACCTCTATTTTCCAGAGTTTTTTCTTGATAATAAAAATAGGAGTGTTCCAAGGACTATTGGAAATTTCTAAATGCCCTAATTGTTCCAGTACTAGTTGTTCTGCAGCTTCTAATTTCTCCTTTGTGAGGGGCCATTGGTCCACCCATACAGGGTCATCACTCAGCCAAGTAATTGGATCCGCAGTGAGTGGAGGAGAATCCAAGGCCCCTAAGAAAAACCCAAACCTTGTCTATCACTTTTTATTTTCACATCAATAGGATAGACAGTTCCTTTTTGATTTGTTCCCAGCCCTTCTGTGGGAAGAAATCCTTGATCCAACACCATATTAGAGACTTGAGAATTTGGACTATAAAGTAATACTCCCATTTCTTTTAATATATCTTGGCCCAAGAGGTTTAAAGGCAGCCCAGGCAAAACATAAGGCTGGAAGTATCCTCAATGGCCCTCACTATCTTGCCATAATAATAACTGACTACTTTGCATAGGAGAAGAACTCTGTCCTATTCCTTGAAGTTCTGTAATAATAGGACTAACGGGCCAATGTTTAGGCCAGTGCCTCTGCGTCATAGCAGAGACATCAGCTCCAGTGTCTAACAAACCTGAAAAAACCTTTCCATTAATGGTTCATTTCATTTCTGAACGTTCTTTCCCTATCTTCTGAATCCAGTAGGCAGCACTAGATGATCCAAAAGCCTTTGTTTCTCTCTTTTGATGTTGTAAAATTTGTCCATGAGGTACAAAGGGCAAAAGTAGCAATTGTGCAATTTTATCACCAGGAGAAATCGTTATTATATTTTTTATAGTTTGTGCCATGATTTTTATTTCTCCTTCATAGTCAGAATCTATGAGTCCTGGCATAATAGTTAAACCCTTCATGGCGACACTACTTCTTCCCAATAATAGTCCAATCAAGCCCTTGGCTAAATGTCCATAGATGCCCATAGAGAGGGCCTGAGGACCCATTTCAGGAGTTAATACATATCGGGCGGAGGTACTGAGGTCAAGTCCTGCGCGTCATGCTGTTGCTCTGGAGAGCGAAGATACTGTATGTTTTTGTTTTTGGTTAATGTCTGATTGATAGTTTGAGGAGGATACACAGACGTTGCCCCTATTATTCGTTGGGGCCGGGGAAGGCCCCGGGAGGAGTTTCCCAACAGTGGTGTCCCATCCTGTGGGCCACTGAGCGACAATCTCATGCCCAACGTTTTCCCCTATTGCATTTAGGGCATAAACCAGGGATTTTCTCACCATCTGGAGGGTTTTGAGTAGGGAAGGGAGGACCAGGGTGACAATGAAAAGATCCACATTCTCCAGCAAAATGACCTGCCTTTCCGCATTCAAAACTAGTCTTTGTTCTCTTTTGATTGTTTTGAAACCCCACTTTAGTTAATGCTGCAGCCATAGCAGCACCCTGTATATAAGCAGGCCCCATGTCTGCACAAAGGCGAATATAATCCTTCAATGTTCCCCGTTTTCTCCAAGGTCGAATCGCAGCCTGACGTGCATTATTAGCGTTTTCAAAAGCAAGCTGCTTAACTACAATTGTACCAGTGAGTCCATCCACAATGAGTCTCCCCACCGCCTGTAACAATCTGTCTACAACATCAGCATATGGTTCATCAGGTCCCTGTCTCATTTTTGAAAGATCCTCAGTTTTGTGTGTAGAAGATAATTTCCTCCAGGCTTGTAATGCCAAATGATTTATTTGAGGATAAGCAACAAAGGTATAAGTTAATTGATCTTGTAAAGAAATATATGGTCCTTCCCCAATCAGCATATGATAATCAACTGGAATATCATGGGTAGCATTCTTTTCTCCTTGTTCAGCAGCCCGTTCATAAAAATCAAACTTCCATATTAAATAATCTCCACCATTTAAACAAGCTCGTGCAATAGGCTTCCAGTCAGTGGGGGAAAGAGCTTCTCCTGCAATAGTGTCAACCATAGCAGTAGTAAAAGGAGCAGTGGGCCCATATTGAGCACAAGCAGATTTTAGATCTTTCAAAACTTTAAAAGGAAGAGTCTGATGCTCCCTAATACCCTGTTGAGGATTATTAGGATCAGGTCTTTCTAGGACAGGACAACAGAAAATAGGATCTTCTCCTCGTTTTATTGCTGCTTGTACAGCACGTTGCAAGAGACTGAGCGTTTTTACAGATGTAGATTTTTGAGGAAGACAGTCCTTAATAACTTGCAGCTTTTTCACTGACTTATCTATCATAGCCATTAGAAAATCATCCTCAGGATATTTCTCTCTTTTATGTTTAAAAGCCTCATCTGTTAAGTCAAAATGTTCCTCTTCATCTGAAATAATTAAATTAATTAGCTCTTTTGGTTTAGGAAGGGGCGACACAGTAGCTGATAATACAGTCTTTTCTTCTGTCAGAGGCTTATGTTTTTCTGACTTTACATTCAAATCAACACTATCATGAGAAGAACCTAAACATATTTTTATCAGATTCCACAAACTAAATGTAACAACGGCAGTATGAGTAGGCCCTCGAGACTCATAATAATTTTTTAAATCTTCTCCAACTTTCTGCCAGATTTCTATGTCACAGAGCCGCCATCAGGAAACCAGGGAGATACATCATGGATATGCTGCAAAAATTCAGTCAACTGTGAGGTAGAAACTTTATTACCCCGAGCTTTAAGCATCAAAAGTAAAACCGGAGCAAATAATTCACGCTCCTTTGAGCCCTTTTGCCCCATCTTATTTTACTTCTGACTGTTGCCTTATGCCTCTATTAGTTTCACTTTTACTCGTGTCCACACATATGTTGCATAAGGGTTCTCTTACCTACACTTTCTTTTTCTTTTAATTGCCTTCACGCTTCAGGTTCCTGTTCGGGCGCCACTTGCCATGGACCAGCCTCAGAAAGAGGATTTCACCTCCCAGGGTCAGAAGGGACGGGGTAAGGAACTGAAGTAGCACCGACGAATGGGGTCAGAAGGACCAAGACAACTGATGCTTGCAAGGCAAGTTTTACTATGCTACGGTTGCAGATTATATAGACTAGAAATGGAAGGTTGCCAGATGGTGGTTTACATTATCTAATGACTGTCTCCACTCAAGGTTAACTTCCCTGGGAGAAAACCCATAAACTCAGAATCATCCAAAATAACCTGTACGTGCAGGGGGGAGACA
Organism: Mesoplodon bidens; assembly: GCF_964165515.1. NCBI lineage: Eukaryota > Metazoa > Chordata > Mammalia > Artiodactyla > Ziphiidae > Mesoplodon > Mesoplodon bidens. The sequence continues at coordinate 21,661 of NW_027671404.1, forward strand.
GCTTTGCTTGTCTCATTTTACATTCTTTCTGATTTGTGGGCCCTGGTGATTTATCTCCCGTGGAATGGAACAAGGAGGGGAACAAGTAGGGACAGTCCCTTCGAGCAGCGGCGGCATGCCTGGCATGTCCGGAGCCTGCTCTCAAGGCTGACTGCTTCCCACACATATGTTGGCTTGTTTAAGCCTCAAGCCCTCGATCCTTTGTTGAAATACAATAATTTCATTCCTATGGTTTTCAATACCAAAAACCCAACCTCCAGGAGGGCTAAAGTCTAATTTGTACTCCAAACCAAGTAGCAGTGCAGTTCGCTACTACTGAGGCTGAATCCATAAAGACTTCAAGACCACGACCAGAAGACAAGTTATTATATATAATATCCTAAAAAGCCTGAAACATAATTATCATATACATAGCTGGTCCTTCAGAGCTTTTTACCTATAACATGTTTTTTGTTTGTTTGTTTTTTTGCGGTACACAGGCCTCTCACTGTTGTGGCCTCTCCCGTTGCGGAGCACAGGCTCCAGACGCGCAGGCTCAGTGGCCATGGCTCACGGGGCCAGCCGCTCCGCGGCATGTGGGATCTTCCCGGACCGGGGCACGAACCCGTGTCCCCCGCATCGGCAGGCGGACTCTCAACCGCTGCGCCACCAGGGAAGTCCTATAACATGTTTTTTGATGAAAGTTATTTAATGTACTGGAGATAACTGTGACTTACTGATCAAATATTTGAATACTTATACTTACCTGGGATTTCATTTCTGCTGAAAGAAAAAGGAAGAACAGGACTCACCTAAAAAAACAGACTTTAGAAATGAAAGTAAAAATCTTATCACACACTATCACTTTTGGAAGCAGCATAGAGGGGCAGTCAACAGTAAAACACTGGTGAAATAGGACAAAACTCTAGGCCAAAAATCCATTATTATTATCATCAGTGACAGTACCACAACTGTGCCCTTCATAATTAATAAGCACTCCTAAGAATCTTCATTTGGCACCAGATGATGTGTTTAAGAGGTTTTGAATCAGACTTGGTTTTGTGTTAGCCAAGTTACAGGAGAATTTTTAAAGTGGGGGGAAGGGAAGAAGGAAACGGAGCAGAAAAAGAACTGAAGCCATCATCTACAAACCAAGAAAGCACCGAGAGTTCCAAACGTTATGTCAGACACTAAAGTGACTGATACAGGCTCAAGTGGTTGATAAAACCTATAAAAAGACTACAGCAGCAAAGTCCCCATTTATCTGTAGAGTTCAGAAACTAAAACAAGGAATATTTCAGCTTAACACCTTATCTCAAGAGAATCATATACACTTCACATGAATAAAAATACCTGAAACCAAACATTTTTAAAAGCTCCAATACCCAAAATATAAAGAAAAAAATTTAATTCAGAAGACTCAATCAATCCATGATAATCACAAAACGGCTGGGCAATCTCTATCTCCCTTCCACACTAACCATCCATCCCCTGGAAGACCAAGGGAGATCAGACCTTCCAGACTTACCTTCCAGACCTTCCAGACACCTGGCTGCTGCAAAATTCGATGGAGACTCCTCGTGGAACAGCAGTTTCCCATCTCTTGTGTCTCTCCCTATCGTGATCATGCAGGAAGCAAGTCTGGCTGTGCTATTTCTTATCATTATCTGTCATCCATCTGCAACATGATATTGAAAAAGTAGCTCCCTTTCCCCCAGAAGGTTGAGGCTCAGCTACAGGGGTAATTCTCCTGGGCACACAGTCATGATTTAGGCCGACTCAGTGACTTCAACAGGCTTAATCATGTGATCGGGTTGGTTGCCAGCTGCATAATGCTCCCACTTCTGTAGATAGAGCCGCTCTAGTTCCATCGTGTATTGTTTGGTGTTGAACAGAGGGCTAGATGTTCTCTGCTTCCAGACTTTGTCACGAATTTTCTTCAGGTATTCGAGATCAGTTCCCAGTTTGACAGCTATCTCTTCATATTCTTGTCTATTTTGAGCAATCAGCTCAAGACAGCCTAAACAAGTGAGCTGGGAAGCTGCAACTCGGGAAGCAAGAGTCTCTCCTGGCATAGTCACCATGGGGGTCCCTGCCCAAAGGACGTCCATCCCTGTGGTGTGTCCATTACAGAGTGGAGTGTCCAAGCAGACATCAGCCAGCTGGCCTCTCCGAACATGTTCCTCTTTAGGAGCAACAGGGGAAAAAATGATACGGTTCGGGGGAAGGCCCATATTTTGTGCGTACTGTTGAATATTCGCTTCTCCTGCTGCTGGAAAACGCAACAGCCACCGTACACTATTGGGAACACGCTTCAGAATATTTGCCCTCATCTGCAAAGCAGATGGGTCAATTTTGTATAACTGATTAAAGTTACAGTACACAATGGCATCTTCCGGTAACCCGTACTGAGAACGTGTGGTTACAATAATGGTACGGGGAACCTCCTCTCCAGTGGCAGCCTTATTGTTGATCAGGGTAGTTGCCAGTCCATTGCTAATACTGAATCCATTAATTGGAATCTGAATTTGTCCTCTGTTAATCATTTCAATAACTGCTTCTGCAACAGTATTCATAGGAATGACAGGCATATTAAGAGCTGTATTACTGCTGTCTGCATTGTCTTCTCCATCAGGACATTTCATCTTGACTATTTGCACATCTGATAGACTATCAAGAAATGCTTGGAGGTCGATGCCATTCAGCACAATCCGATTGTCATAAATGTGCCCATTGGACTTAAAATCGATGACGGCTTTTTTCTTCAGGTGAGGGAACATATTAGCATGATCACCAATAAAGAAAGTATGGGGCATATAAGCCAGTTTCTCAGAATACTGCTCAGCAACTTCAGCAGGTGAAGTTTCCTGATCAGTGATGATATAATCCATGAAAAGCACACCACTAGTCCCAGGGTACCCCAGCCACATTGCCTGAATAGGAGCTGGCCTGAGAGCAAAGAGTTCATTTCGAGCACCCCTGGTATAACCGTTCATGTTTACAAGGATGTGTATACCATCTTGATGGATGTGATCAGCTGCTTTCCCATTGCATGGAATCTGAGAAAGATCAATGAAATGATTGGCTTCTGCCATCACCTTTGCTCGGAAGTTTGTGCCATCATGTGGGCTCAGGGCATAACAGAATATCTCAAATTTATCAGGATTGTGAATGCCTGGAATAGACTGCATAAGATGAGAAGTAGGATGATCCCCAAAGTCAGAACTCACGTATCCTACACGCAGTAGACCATCACTGAGCTTCAAGTCTTTTGGATGTTCATACGGCGGTTTGTGAAGGACACTTATATTAGCCAAGCAGAGGTTCCCATGCCTCTCAGCAATAGCCTTCCTGAAGCCATGAGAAAGAGGATAGAGTATACTATGATGAGGCTGCACAGAAGGCAACCTATTCTTCTCCAACTGGTCAGCCACAATGCTGGCCAACTTCTTCATTCGCTCCTCATAGTCTGTCCAATCACAGACAACCTGCAGGCAATGAGCCAAATTACAGTAAGCGTCAGGAAAATCAGGTTGAAGCTTCAGAACAGTGCGATAAGAAGCAATTGCTTCTGGAATATTCCCTGAATCCTGGTGAATGGAAGCCAGATTGCTGTGGGCATCCACAAATGCAGGGCTGATCTGAATGGCACGAGTATAACACTGCAAGGCTCCCTGAACATCCTGCATCTCCCATAGAGTGTTTCCCATATTACAGTAGGCCTCAGCAAAGGTAGGACTGATTCGAATAGCCTCCTTATAATGCATCAGAGCTTCGTGCAGTTTTCCCTGCTGCTTCAATACACTTGCTAAATTTGAATGGGCAACAGCAAAGTCTGGGCAGAGCTCTAATGCTTTACGATACAAGCGAACTGCCTCTTCACTGTTTCCCTGTTCTCCTTTGATGTTGGCTAGGTTATTCAGAGAGTCTGCATGGGTGGGACACAGCCGGAGAGCTGCATGATAACAATCTTCTGCTTCAGCCACACTGCCCTTCTCTTTGAGAGCGTTGCCTAGGTTGCAGTAAGCATCAGGGAAATGTGGTTGCAATTCAATCGCTCGCCTGTAGGCGTCTATTGCCAGATCCATCAGGCCTTGCTCATAGTATACACAAGCCAGGTTGCCATGTACCACTGCATGATTTGGACTCAAGCTTAGGGCACGAAGGTAAGCTGCCACAGCTCTGTCAAAAATCCGTGCCTCATTGAAGACATTTCCTAAATTGATATAAGCATCCAGGAAATTGGGGTCAAGGGTGACAGCCTTTTCAAAGTGATGAACTGCAAGCCAAATCTCCCCTTGTGCATTGAAAACACAGCCAAGATTACTCCAAGCTACTGCAAAATTCGGTTGCTTTCAAATAACATGCCTTGGCTTCTTCTAAGCCACCCAGGGCTTTGAGCAGGTTCCCCAGGTCACTGCGAACACAGTACAAATCAGGATTGTACTGAAGAGCAGAGACGTACGCTTGTACTGCCCCTTCCATGTCGCCGGCTGCTACCAAAGCGGCTGCCAGGTTAATAGAACCATCGATGAAATCTGGTTTGAGACGCAATGCATGCCGGTAATGCTCAGTTGCTTCCTGCAACTGCCCTCTTTCCTTGTACACATTCCCGAAATTCGAATAGGCTTCTGCCAGAAGAGGGTTCTGTTTAATTGCCAGAGTACTAAAGTGGGCAGATCTGTCCAGCCTTTGACACTGGAAGTGTATAGATGAAAGTAATAAAAGTACACCAGTATTGTCTGGCTCTTGTCTCCAGAGCTGCATGCAGTGTCTCTCAGCTGCCTCAAAATCTCCTGCCTGATATTCTCGATGTGCCAACTCAGCTAACCCTTGGAAGGAAAGCATACGTTTCGTTGGTTCTGTGCTGTCGGCCACGTTGCCCATGGAAGACGCCATCTGGGGCTTCTGGAGAGAGTGAAAAAAGGGGGTAATTGAGTCCCGCTGCCGCCACTACTGGCAAGAATGTTTCTAGTGGTAGCAAGCACGAGCGCAGCAGCCGTACCACTGCTTTGGCAGGCTTAAGCTGTGGCAACAGTTACAGGCACCGAACCTTAGGAACTCTGGTTGGCCATCTACCTCTCATGCTCTTGAAATCTTAATTCTTAACCCTGCCCTCTTCCACCATTTTTCTCCTAATCAGGGAATAAAAATTACCTATCCATTTGCCTTAGAAGAAATCAAAAGTCAGTAGGCCAAACACTTTTTAAAATATTGTTTTCTGTCCATTTGGAAATGCAATTCATGATTGACTTTACTTCATCATTCATATAGTCAACGTGGAAAACATTAGGGCCGTGAATTTCAATACAGTAAGATGAGAAAATTTTAAATTGGCCTTTCCAAACCACTAATAAGTAACCGATGTTGTATATAATGCTAAATCTTAGAGACTGAGTTTGATATTTTAAAAGTTCTGAAAACATTAGCTAATTTCTCCTCATCAAATTTCTTATGCCTCAAACCTGAGTATTACTTTTTAAAAGATAAATTTATTTATTTTTATTTATTAATTTTTATTTTGGCTGCATTGGGTCTTCAGTGCTGCATGCAGGCTTCCTCTAGTTGCAGCGAAGAGGGGCTACTCTTTGTTGCGGTGCCCGGGCTTCTCAACACAGTAGCTTCTATTGTTGTTCCACAACTCTATGGGTTCCTTTTTAGGTCCTACGAAGAACCCTAGAAATTAGTTCATGTAATTATAGGTCTTTGCAAAATTGTCAAAAGTGAGATATTTTAATTTCCATCACGTAAGACCAGTGTCTCTTTCTTTGTCAATTTTCCTTCTATCATATTCTGCTATGTTGGATCATATTGGATTGGTCACAGGCTTTTTGGAAATCTGGCTAAGGAGATGTTTTCAGTGAGGCTATTATGTGATTTTCAGACACCACCATATGTAATTGACTATATACTATCCCATTACAGGAATAACTTCCAGTACTCTTACTGACTACTCTACTGACTTAACTAGCACAAGACACAGAAGGGTAAGGACAAAAACCACCTTACAATATAGCCATGTCTTGCGCTTCACAGCTCTCAAAGCATGTGCATTTGAAGAAGAAAAAAAGAACTGAAAAGTATAAAACCAGAAGTTATTCTGTGGAAAACTATTTCAATCAACAGGCATGTGAAAGATAAGTCAAAGATTCAGTTTTCTTCAATGCTTAGTCAAAATGGAAATTTCCTTCTGTCAAGAATATATTCCAGGGCTTCCCTGGTGGTGCAGTGGTTGAGAGTCTGCCTGCCGATGCAGGGGACACGGGTTCGTGCCCCGGTCCGGGCAGATCCCAAATGCTGCATAGCGGCTAGGCCCGTGAGTCATGGCCACTGAGCCTGCATGTCCGGAGCCTGTGCCCCGTAACGGGGAGAGGACACAACAGTGAGAGGCCAGCATACCGCAAAACAACAACAACAACAACAATATACTCCAGGGGCTTCCCTGATGGCACAGTGGTTAGGAAGCCACCTGCCAATGCAGGGGACACAGGTTCGAGCCCTGGTCCGGGAAGATCCCATATGCCGTGGAGCAACTAAGACCGTGTGCCACAACTATGGAGCCTGCGCTCTAGAGCCCGTGAGCCACAACTACTGAGCCTGCGAGCCACAACTACTGAAGCTTGCGTGCCTAGAGCCCGTGCTCTGCAACAAGAGAAGCCACCGCAATAAGAAGCCTGCACACCACAACAAAGAGTATCCCCTAGTCGCTGCAACTAGAGAAAGCCTGCGCACAGCAACGAAGACACAACACAGTCAAAAATAAATAAATAAATAAATAAAAGAACATACCCCATCAATAATGTGTGTAATGGAATGGTGTGAATGAGTATTTTATCAGGATTCCTGTAATGCACAAACCTATAGCAGTACTGAAATCAGTAATGCATTTATAATAGGAAATATTTATGAGGAAGTAATCCATAGAGGTTTTCTCAAAGATAAGAATGAAAATTAATGTGACATTATCAATAATAAATTGTGACGCTGAAATAAACTTTTCTAAACTATTAATAACTAACAGCAAACTCTAATCAACCATGTTAAAAGAAATCTATGTCTATAAACTACAAACTTTATTTCTTAAAATTTTATTTCTAAAACACATAAACTGTCATATGAGGAGGCAGTTAAAGAATATATAGCTACAAGAGTGGGGAAAAAGTTTTATAGAGACACATCTGGCAGTAGTTAATTTTCAAATGTCATTTTTCTAGATTTTGTGACACCTATAGTATTGGTATTTGAAAGCATTTAAAAAATTGTAATTTGAAGATTTGCTACTTCCAGGTAGAGTAAAATATTTTGAAGCAAAACACCATTTCCACTGAGAAAAATAAAAAAAGCCAAATAAAATAGTCAGCATTCAATCAAAAATTTCTAGACATACCAAGAGATAGAATCATATGACTAAAAGTCTAAGAAAAGAACAGATAATACAAAAATATTTATATAAGATATTGTGTATATTTATCAGGAAAAGTCTTTATCAAGAAAAGACTTTAAAATCATCAGAATTAATATTATATTTTATTTATTTGTATATTTTATTTATATAGAGATATTTATATAAAGAACTTAAAGATAAAGCCCTAGTTAAGGCAGTGACAAAAGCAGTAGCAGTGGGAGTGAAAAGAAATGGTTATATGCAAGGATATTTTGTCAGTAAAAGTCCAAGATCAAATGTCTGACTGCATACATGGGATGGATAGACGGAGTGGGAAAAATCAAAGTTAACTATAGAAGTTCTAGTGAAGATGGGGTTGCCATCACCCAACCCAAGGGGCTGCGATCATCCCCAAGGACTAGGAGACTCAAAGGGAAGGTCATGGTCGAGGAAAAGTTAATTGCTGGGAAAATAAGACTCCCAGTCTCTCCATCTCCCTATACTAGTTTTTTTTTAACATCTTTATTGGAGTATAATTGCTTTACAATGGTGTGTTAGTTTCCACTTTATAACAAAGTAAATCAGTTATACATATACATATGTCCCCATATCTCTTCCCTCTTGCATCTCCCTCCCTCCCACCCTCCCTATCTCACCCCTCTAGGTGGTCACAAAGCACAGAGCTGATCTTCCTGTGCTATGCGGCTGCTTCCCACTAGCTATCTATTCCTTATACCAGTTTTGTTTTTCTCATATATGTAGCAGCATTTCATTCAAGGGGAAAGTCATTGATCTGACTGGTCAAACTAAACACCATAGTTGAAGGCACATTTACAGTGGTTACTTCCTCCACAATTTAGAACGTAACGTTCACAATTTCCCTCTTCCTACACTGCGGAACACATTGGCCATTCCTCCAAAGTTTCCACTCCATAGAGTGGACCAGAGATGACGTTAGCCCAGAACTGAGAGCTTGGCATGAGATGGTGTCAACCCCACCTAGAGCTCTGGCATAAGTTATGACCCAACCCAGCTCTACAGAGAGCTCTGCATGGAATCTTGTCTCAGCCATAATAATGTGATTCTGTTTTTCATTTGGTTTTCTTCTTTGCTTAACTTTCCCTGGCCACTCTGACAAACAAAATTTCAGGCAATCTTGGGCCACTCACTAACTTTATTCCATCTAATGTTATCCACATTCCCAAGAAAATTACTAACAATAAAGGGGGAAATTTGGAACATGGTGAGTTTTAAGTGCCTGAAATATACAGTTAACTGAATCCAGTTAAGTAGCAAATTCTTTGGATCTCAAATATGCCAGTAGAAGAGCAGACTAAGCTCAATTTAATGTACTCTTACTGGAGACACATGTAAATTCTGGGTCAATTTTGAAAAAGTTAAAAGCACATAGCTGAGATTAAAAGAAAGAAAGGAACACCTGCATGTTTCCGAAAGTAACAGAGAAATGAAATCCAGAGAAATAAAAGCAGACTGATGTGTATGGGTTCCGTTCCTTAGTATAGGCCTTATGTAAATAGGGGCTGGAGCTAGAAATCTAACATTACCTTGAGGCCAGGAATTTAGACTCAGAATGGAACAATATTGAGAAGTTAGTACAGATATCCTACAGAAATTTCATGAGGAACTGCTTAGTCCATTAAGAGGGCCAAGGGAGGTGGTGAGGAAGATTGATATCTCTTGAAAACCTTCAGGTACAGAAAACATCAACACCTCTGAAAAGTAGGCCTGTCCTTCCCAGAGTTGTGATGGCCAGGTTGTCACTAACCTGTAAGGCCCTGTAGGAATCAGAAACTTCAAGGAGAGTAACTCAAAGAGAAACAGATGCAGGATGGGTGTGGCAATAAATCCTAGGACCCTATCAGAAACAAAATTAAAACCACTCTAGAGGGAAATTTTAACAAACCAGGGCAGAGAGTATCCTAACCAGAAGAGAATAATAATTCTGAGGAAGTTACTTTACTTATTTAAGTAATATTCAATGCATTTCCATGGCCAGGCCCTTTTGAAGAATTCTAAAACATATACAAACAATTCATTTACATCTTATATATCCCACCATCCAGAGCCAAATTCACTTAAGAACTGTACTGGTGGAAATTGGGCAGCACTATGGAGAAAATAAAAAGGTGTTTACCATCAAAAAACATGAAGGTAAGAAAGATAATGTCTAATTTTTAAATTATCCTGTGGTTTCTTGAAATCCTTTGGAAACCCAAAATAGAGAAACCTAGGAGGAAATGAAGATTTAAATATTTAGAGATTTATCAACTCATCTATAAAAGCTTTATTAATCTCTTCTTTTAATAACATTCCTGAGAGGTATAAATGTGTCCAGTGATAGGGTTGAATAAGCCTGAGAGAATTTCAATTGTTTACTATTCTTGGTCAGCTCTTCAGGAGCATCTTGATTTTCATGGCCTCATCCAACAAAAGCAGGATATTTTACAGAAAGTCCTGGGCCACTTTTTGGCTTGCTTTTGTGTTTATGTTTTTGTTTTTTTCACATCGGGCGGTACATTAGGCTACCTATTGCATACTCCCTCATTCATGCATGCATTCATTCAAACAATATTGACTGAGTTGAGGCATTTAATTAATACTCAATAAATGATGTTTAGATGAATGAATGCGCTTTTTATCAAAGTAAGTGTAAGTACTGAGAAAAATTACAGAATGTATGATCCCAGTCCCACAAAAGCTTATAACTGTGTTGAGGATATTACAGATGCTGATGAAATAACTAATATATCATATTGGACAGTTTCTAACTTCAAAAATGAGTTTTTATAAATAATCAGAGCCTAAGGAGGACAAAGAAGGGGCAGTTCATTATGGGTTGAATCTATCAATAAATGTACATTTCAGATGAGATTTCAGATTGACCTCAAAGAAGAGGACTTAGATATATGAACAGAGAACAAAAAAGGCATGGTGATAGCATGTGCATAGATAGTGTGGCCAATATTTATGTTCTTCATTAAAGATAGTCAGAGATAACCCAAATGTAACTGTTTCCATGGGTCCATTCTCAGTATCCAAAGAAAACGGCAAATCCTATCTCAGTAAAACTAATGAAAAACACAGTCTTTAACAAAGAGATTGTGAAGGAAAGGGGGAGAGAAAGGCTTGCATCCCACACCACACAACAAAACTTATTGAATTATTTAATTTTCTCCCTCTGAAAATTTCCTCTCCCTCTCTCTGTACGTGTCTCTTCTCCCACATCTGGCCATACTCTACCAGCCATCTTTCCAGATCTTTCCAGAACTCTCCATCCTAGTTTCATTAGGCCACAATTTAAACATCTCACAGGTCTCAAGGATGCATCCCCATCACTTATTCCACAAAGGCAAACAAAGGACACTTCTCAGGATCACGTTTCTTTGAAGGAAGAGGTCATGAGGAGTGATTATAAATAATATAAGGTGGAGAGCAGTGACTTAAAATACCATTTTTCACCTTAGAATGTGAATACAGGGAACTTTGGGAAACTAGAAAATCTAGAAAGGATTCACTGATAATTATTTATGTTCAATGAATAAAATAAAATGTAATAATATGGCTAAACTCTGACAGATTAACTTTTTCAAAAGTTGCTTTCACACACCTTAACTATTGGGATGTTTGATAAACACACCTTTCCTTCTTTACTTTCTTCTTTCTTTGCAGATACTGGCACCAAACTTTCAAACAATAAGAACCTTCCCATAAGTCCCTTGCCAGGCAAGATTAAGGTATAACAATCCAAACAAATTTTTGAAGAAGATAACTGGTTGAAAGCACAGGAAAAGAGCTGGGTTTCTCTTATTCAACAGTCACATAATGAGTAATGTGCGAATTGGTTTAAAAAGTCTTTCTGCATGAGGGGCTAAGGTTAAGATTAAAACTTCTGAGGCCAGAAGAGCAAAATGACTACAAGAATACACATATTTTCAAGAGCTGCCCTTTGGATGTCAGGGATTGATTTTTCCCACTATTTTTTCAGCAACCCAACTGGTGTCTTTATTAAATGACATAAGAGAATACAGTGTGGCCAAGAAGGCTTAGATCTCCTTAGCCCCAAGTCAGATATTCTCCAGTGACTGTCCACTCAAATGAAAAAGAGAGATTTACAAGAGGAAACTGGATACAACTGAGTGTACTTTAATTTTACCTGAATTACTTATTTTGTTTTCAATTTTCCACTGAAGTGCCTACATTAATATACTTTGAAGAACATTTCCTTAAGTTGAAGTATTCATTCAGTATATTCATTTACTATAATTTAGAAAAGCCAAATGATTTAGGCAAATTCATTTCTATATTGCCACAGCAGTGTATTGTGAACTAAATGACACCTGGCAGTTCTTTACTCAGATACTAACTCAATTAGAAGGCAGAACAAGGATACCTACCCATTCAGGGAAGGAAAGGTCACTTAGCCTCTGTAGCTGTCTTAGGTCTCTCATCATCACAGTAACAAATTGAAGACTAAAAACCATATGATCATCTCAATAGATGCAGAAAAAGCTTTTGAAAAAACTTCAATATCCATTCCTAGTAAAAACTCTCCAGAAAGTGGGCATAGAGGGAACATACCTCAACATAATAAAGGCCATATATGACAAGCTCATAGTTAACATACTCAATGGTGAAAAGCTGAAAGCATTTCCCCTAAGATCAGGAACAAGACAAGGACGCCCACTCTCACCACTTTTATTGAAGGTAGTTTTGGAAGTCCTAGCCACAGCAATCAGACAAGAAAAGTAAATAAATAAAAGGACTCCAAAATGGAAAGGAAAAAGTAAAACTGTCACTGTTTGCAGATGGCATGATACATAGAAAATCTGAAAGACACCATCAAAAAATTATTAGAGCTCAAAAATGAACTTGGTAAATTTGCAGGATACAAAATTTATATATAGAAATCTACTGTATTTCTATACACTAACAGTGAACTATCAGAAAGAGAAATTAAGGAAGCAATCCCAGTTACAATCATGTAAAAAAGAATAAAATACATAAGAATAAATCTGCCTAAGGAGGTAAAAGACCTGTACCCAGGGAACTATACGACACTGATACAAGAAATTAAAGATGACACAAACAGCTGGAAAGATATACCATGGTCACGGATTGGAAGAATTAATATTGTTAAAATGACCATCATACCCAAGGAAAGCTACGGATTCAATGCAGTCTGTATCAACATATCAAGGGCATTTTCCACAGACCTAGAACAAATAATTTTAAAGTTTGTATGGAAACACAAAAGATCCTGAATAGTTAAAACAGTCTTGAGAAAGAAGAACACAACTGGAGGAATCATGCTCCCTGGCTTCAGACTGTGCTACAAACCTACAGTAATCAAAACAGTATGGTACTGGCACAAAAACATCGATCACTGGAACAGAATAGAGAGCCCAGAAAGAAATCCATGCACTTATGGTCAATGAATCTATGACAAAGGAGGCAAGAATATGCAGTGGAGAAATGTCTGGGCTTCCTTAGGGATGGTTTCATCAAATAATTTGTTTTCTTAAATGGACCATACTTTTCCATGTCTTTGTATACCTTGTGATTTTTTTTGGTTGAAAATTTGTCTTTCAAATATTATAATGTGGTATCTATGGAAATCAGATTCTCCCACTTTCCCAAGGTTTCCTGGGCTTTTGATTGTTGAAGGCTATAGTAGTCTGTTTGTTTAGGGACCTTTCCAAACTATTTTTGCAATGACTGTTTTCCTTATCGTATGTACGCACTGAAGTCTCTGTTCCTTTACTTCATGTTTAACTAATGTTTTGACAGAGATTTCCTTGAATTCCTGCACCTAAAACAAACAAAAATAAATATACACAAGCACATCCACATGCACACTCAAAACCACACACCTCTGCCCATTGTGCAGATTGCTGGATCACTCCTTCAACATTTAGCTGACCTGCACTGAGTTCAGTGCTCAGCCCATGGTAAAAGCTTAGAGACTCCTCTGGTGTTTTCAGAATATGCATCTTATCTTGAGTATGCATGTGGCTTTCTTAATTTCTCTGGACACATGTGTACTTTCTGTAGGTTCTAATTTCCCAAAGAATGTCCCCCAACTTTGGCTCCTGCATCTCATGGGGTCTATTGTATTTCAGTGCACAGTCTTCTGCCCCAGCCATCTGTGCTTTGTTAGTTCACCTTGCACTTCTTTTGAGCAATGACCGCTGCTTTTCCAGACTGTGTTCCGAGTTAGCTAAGACACAGATAAGCATCTTGTGTCAGTCCTTCAGGTAGCTCCCAGAGAGGTTAGAACAGATACACAGAATAATCTGACAGTACGGTCTCTTCTGCTCCCTCCTCAAGCACGATTGAGGGTCCCATACTAGGAATGGTCTGCTGCTACTTTAAGACTATCACTGCATTAAGACTCCACCACTTTAAGACCATCACTACACTAACAGTGGATGGGGCGAGGGCAAGTAAAAATGCCACAAAGCTTTCCTGCCATTTTCAAATTGCCTCTTCCCTGGTTCAGTATGAGTTTGGTTGCTATAAATCTTTGGCTGATTTCAGGACTAAGAGAAATTCAAAGAACCCCACAGCAAGAGACAGTAAATCAAACTCTCAGAAGCCAAAAGACACAGAAAGAATCTTTTCTCACAAAGGAGAAAGAAAAAAGACATTTGTTACAAAGCAGGGATCCTCAAAAAGATTAGAGCTAATTTCCTGTATGAAACCACGGAAGCAAGAGGCCAGACATATTTAAGGTGCTGAAAGAAAAAAATTGTCCACCCAAAATTCTATATTTGGCCAAACTGGTTTCAAAACTTAGGGAGAAATGAATGCATTCCCAGATGAACAAAGGCTGAGGGCGTTTGTTTTACAACTTCCTACCACTGCCCTATGAGAAATGCTAAATTGAACCTTCAGGTTGAAATCAAAGGACACTAGACAGCAACACGAAGCTATAGAAAGAAATAGAAATCTCCAGTAAAGATAAATACATGGGCAAATACTAAAGCCAGTATTGTGTTATTGGCTTGTAACACTACTTTTTATTTCTTACATGATTGAAAAAACAAATGCATAAAATAATCATAAATACATGTTATTGGGCTCACAAAGTATAAAGGTGTAATTTGTGACAACAATAATGTAAAGAGGAGAACGGAACTGTAGAGGAACAGAGTTTCTGTGTGCTACTGAAGTTGGTTTCAATTGAAATTATATTGTTTTAACTTTAGAATGGTAAATGTAATCTTCTTGATAACCACAAAGAAAATATCAATAGACTATATGCAAAAAGAAATGAAAAGGGAATCAAGAGTTCACCACAAGAAAATCGGCTAAGCACAGAAGTCAGTAATGGAATAAATGAGGGGCAAAAAATGCATAAGACATACCGAAAATAAGCAGGAAACAGACAGAATTAAGTTCTTCCTCATCAGTAATTTTTGAAAAAGTAAGTGGATTAAGCTCTCCAATAAAAAGATGAACATTGGCAGAATGGACTTTAAAAACAACCATAATCCAAGTACATGCTGTCCTCAAAAAACTCACTTGATTTCAAAAGATACAAGTTGCTTGAAAGTTAAAGCATAGAATAAAATATCCCATGCAAATAGTAACAAACAAGAAAGAAAGAGAGACAGAAAAAGAAAGGAAGGAAGGAAGGAAGATAGATCTGGGATGGCTATGTTACTATCACATAAATTAAACTTTAAATCAAAAACTATCACAAGAGGAAAAGGAGGCCACTATATGTTGATAACAAGTTCAATCTATCAAGAAGATATAACAACTATAAACAAATATGTACCAAACAACCCCCCAATATGTGAAGCAAACATTGACAGAATTGAAGGAAGAAATAGATAGTTCTAAAATAATTGGAGATCAATACCTTGCTTTCAATAATGGATAACACATCTAGACAGAAGATCAGTCGAGAGGTATGGGGACTGAATAACACATTTACCCAATGAAACCTAACAGCCATATATAGATCACTGCACTCAACAACAGCAGAATACACATTTTTCTAAAGTACACATGGAACATTCTCCGGGAAAGACCATATGTTAGGCCACAATACAAGTACCAATACATTTTTAAGAAATTGAAATCATACAAAGTATCTTCTTTAGCCACAGGGAAATGAAGGTAGAAATCAATAACAGAACCATTGATAGCCATTTCCCCTCATGCCTGCCACACATGATATAAAGCAATGAAGGGAAAAACATAATTTACCATTTAGAAAAGTGGGAAAGAGGACATACCATTGACACAGGGTGTGTGCTGCTTCCCGTTGTCAGGGATAGAAATACATTAGCATCATTTATTCATTAGTGTGTTAATTTCTTGGTCAGTCATTGGGCAGCCAGTGTTTCTCCCTGATGTGAAGATTTCCTATACTCAGTGTTGAGTGGAGCCAACCTTGAAAGGGACATTTTAAAGGATTATACTGTGATGGGCTTTGCAGTACCCTTCCTCCTATGCCAGTATTTAGGCTGGGGTATTTCCATGGAGCGTGTACAATCGTAGGCCCCAGTTCACCAGAATTTAGTTTGACTCGTTTTGTTAATACATTCCCTCAGTACTTTGTCTTTTGTATCCTTTTGCATTTACTTCATTCTTTATTATCACTGCAAAACAACTTTGTTTCCTGTTCAGATGCCAAAAAGTGGATATCAATACCTCCTGAGTTTTACACATCACAGATCAGTTTTGGATATCAGGGACAGAGACAACAGCTATTTCCAATGACTTGGAGACATACTTTGAACATGTGATTAACATGTTGAGTGTTGAAATGTGTGTCGAGCTCATTATACTTGCTCTAAAAGGTTTCAAACTGCAAAGATTTAAAAATCTTTATCTTTGAATAGATTTCCTCTGCTGTCCCTTTGTGTCAGACTGTTAATATGCAGTCTGGCACCTTCAAATAATGTGGCTTTGCACCCAATTATTTACATGTTGTTTTATCCAGGGAGAACTTTTTTTTAAAAATAAATTTACTTATTATTTATATTTGGCTATGTTGGGTCTTTGTTGCTGCATACGGACTTTCTCTAGTTGGGGCGAGCGGGGGCTACTCTTCGTTGTGGTGTGTGGGCTCCTCATTGCTGTGGCTTCTCTTGTTGCGGAGCACGGGCTCTAGGCGCTGGGGCTTCAGTAGTTGTGGCACGCAGGCTTCAGTAGTTGTGGCTCATGGGCCCTAGAGCACAGGCTCAGTAGTTGTGGCACATGGGCTTATTTGCTCCGCGGCATGTGGGATCTTCCCGGACCAGGGCTCAAACCCATGTCCCCTGCACTGGCAGGCGGATTCCCAACCACTGTGCCACCAGGGAAGTCCCCACACAGAGAATCTTAAGGTCAAAGCATACAACCTGATTAACTACACTTCCTCCTGTTTACATTTCCCTCATCTTTTCTTCATCTTCTGTCTATGTTTCCTTGGCCCTGTTTATATTAAGTGCTTTTGCCATTATATTTGATTGTGTGTATTCCGGTGAGTTACCACAATGCTTTAGGAGACATGCTAGGATACAAATACATTTAAGTAATATATATATACACATATATATGTAGTTTGCTTGAGTGCAGTGTTTTTTGTTTTCTGTACTGAATTCATTAGCATGGGTCGGTATAATATTTAGCATAGGTTGATATATAATTTGTAAACGAATGAAGTCTTCAAAGTGAGGAAATAAGTCTTTCAAATTTAATTATTTATTTTAAAGAGCAGAATAGCATACATAAACAGGTGCCTAATGAAAACTTGTATTCTAATTCTGAACTCTCATGAACACCTATTTTTTTGTTCTTCTAATAGTATGAGAGTAAGTCATTTGATTATTTTTATTTTTATGGCTTTAACTTTAGAACAATGAAATATTCATAAATTTTAAAAAGTATTTTTCTTTATTTGATGGGGGTGGGATACTGGAGAAATGAAAGGTCAAACACCTATTGAGGAATCCATACTTGTCTATATAGTGTGTACTTTTATTTCAATAACTGATTTAAAATTCCTAAAAGGATGCTATAATAAGTTATTATGCCATTTTACAGACTGAATTAAGTGAATTTCAGGGAGGTATGAAACTTGCCTAAGGCTGTCCAGCTGCCAAGTGGTAGAAGTGAGAATTAAATCCAGGTATACCTATCGCCAAAGTTTCTGCTCATCTCTGTACATCATCCACTTTTAATAGCCAATGCTTTTCTGCTTACAAATATGACTGAGGTTTCCAGACAGTCAACACTGCTTTTTAATCAGATAGAAAAATTACTGTTGCTTCTCTAAAGACATATTCCTTTTCCATTAAGTCACTTTAGTTGTTCAAATAATACTTCCAGACAGTAGTCATCATACAGTTGGAGACTAAGAACAGAACTCAGGGATGTCTCTAGCAGTCAATAAAGACCAACTGGGCTCAATGATGATCCTTACGGTCATTTCCTCTAGACTAACATAATGTTATTAAGAAGACCCTAATAATTCACAGTACTGCCCTTGCCTGATTGTTTGTTCTTCTCCCTCTATCACTCTCTCTTTCCCCATATTATTATTATTTTTGACAATTTTTGGTGAATTAAATTCAGGGATTAGTATTCAGGAGCGCTAGTCACAAAAGCAGAGAATCTTAGCTCACACCAAAGGAAGAAAATAGAGAAAAAGTATAAATTACATGAATACACACAGATCACACATGTACCAACTATATGTTGCACTTCTCCAAAATCTATTCGGTATCTGCACATTTATTGTATGTTAGCATTAAGACTAGAAATGAGCATAACGCTCTGTTTACAAGATACAGAAAACAGACCCAAATATGAAAATTACTAGCAATGAGAATGGGGAAGAAAGACTGCAAAAAGGAATGTAGATGATATTTTTGTTTCTTAGCTATGATGCCAAATATTGACAAGGAGGCCATAATAGAGTCCAGGGAACAGAAACACCCTTAAGAGCATGGAAATAATTCATTCCTATAAATACATGTGTGTGAAGGGAAGAACTTTTTTCTGTTTTATTTTTAAATTTTATTTTTTAAAATTTTGAAATTTAATTTTATTTACTTTTTTATACAGCAGATTATTATCAGTTATGTATTTTATGCATATACACGTATACAGGTCAATCCCAATCTCCCAACTCATCCCACCACCACCACCCTATGCCTTCCCACACTTGGTGTCCATACGTTTGTTCTCTACCTCTGTGTCTCTATTTCATCCCTGCAAACCAGTTCATCTGTACCATCTTTTAGGTTCCACATATATGCATTAATATACAATATTTGTTTTCCTCTTTCTGACTTACTTCATTCTATAAGACAGTCTCCAGATCCATCGATGTCTCTACAAATGACCCAGTTTCATTCCTTTTTATGGCCGAGTAATATTCCATTTTATATATGTACCCCATCTTTATCCATTCATCTGTCTGTGCGCATTTAGGTTGCTTCCATTACCTGGCTATTGTAAATAGTGCTGCAATGAACATTGTGGTGAATGTGCCTTTTTGATTTATGGTTTTCTCTGGGTATATGCCCAGAAGTGGGATTGCTGGATCAGATGGTAATTCTATTTCTAGTTTTTTAAAGGAAACTCCATACTGTTCTCCATAGTGACGGTATCAATTTACATTCCCACCAATAGTGGAAGAGGGCTCCTTTTGTCCACACCCTCCCCAGAATTTGTTGTTTGTAGATTTTCTGATGATGCCGATCCTAACAGGTGTGAGGTGATACCTCATTGTAGTTTTCATTTGCATTTCTCTAATAATTAGTGCTCTTGAGCAGCTTTTCATGTGCGTCTTGGCCATCTCTGTGTCTTCTTTGAAGAAACGTCTCTTTAGAACTTCTGCCCATTTTTGTATTGGGTTGTTTGTTTTTTTAATATTAAGCTGCATGAGCTGTTTATATATATTGGAGATTAAACCTCTGTCCATTGATTCGTTTGCAACAATTTTCGCCCAGTCTGAGGGATGCCTTTTTCCATTCCCGTCTTTTTAACCAAAAAAAGAAAGACAAAGAAGCAGAACACTAATGTGCATAAAATATGCCTTTTGAAAGGGTCGTTTTGAAATATGGACGTCCTTTGAATTTTTTGGTCGATATGTGACCCCAGGATTTGTTTTCAGGGCAGGTGTCATTTACAGGCCTGCAATGATTTTGAATATCAACTGACCATTAGCGCTGGGATTAAAGCTGCTGTTGTGTGAAATGGCCACAAGCTGGCAGCAGTTCTCCCTTACCAAATCTGGTTACTAGGGCAGCAGAGCCTCAATGGAAGTCGTGTTCTAGATTGGAATTTAGAATGGAATGTGCCAGGAGAAAGCCCCTCAAGTTTGTCTCCCTACTTCTTGTTCGTATTTTTAATTTAAATTTTTATTTTTTATTACAGCAAGTTTGATTACAATGTTTGGCTTATTGTAGGTGTCGAAGATGTGGTTCTTTTACACTTATACAGATGACTCTTCTTCCTGGGATCCTTTTCCCAGGTACGTTATGACAGAATGTTGAGTAGTCTTCTCTTGGTATTCCGTAGGTCTTTGGTGATTATATATGTCACCTGTGTTTGTATATGTCTGTTAACCCCGATATCATAAAGAAACCAATCCTCACACCTTTCCTTTGGTGAACCATAAGTTTGTTTAATGAATCTGTGATTGCCCTTCTCCGTGGAAATATCTGGCCTGGTATCCATTTTTAGGTAACACCTATAAGTGATATGATATGATATGTGTCTTTCACTTTCTGACTTACTACAAGTCACGTGATTACCTCTAGACTCATCTACGGTGCTGCAAATGGCATTGTGTCCTTATTTTCCGTGGCTTCTATTCTGCCTTAGTGAGGTCCATTTTCAACAATGTGATTCCCTCAGGGTTGTGGATTAGCTGACCTGGGCAGCCTTATCCTGCCGGCCGGCCCTCCCCAGGTGTGCCTGGTTGAGGTCAATATAAACAGCACTCCAGGCAGCAATAGCCCCTGAACCTGTGCCTGAATCCATATTCTCTGCCCCGTCAGCAGTCTCGGGGCTGTGCTGGTGGGAGGGAGTGAGGGGCCACAGCTTTGTTGGTGGCCCGGTGTGAGTGGGGTTCTGCTGACCTTTCTGCAGGAGTTGCCAGGCTGCCTCCTGTAAAGAAGAGGATGTGTCACGCATACCTTCCGCTGGAATTTCTCTCCGGACAGAGGTGAGCAAGGAAAAAAGCAATGGGGGCCGGGACAGGTGGGGTATCTCAGGCAGGACAATGGAAAGCTTCCGGAAGAGCGCCCGGGGCCAGGACCACCCTGGCAGGCCTGCAGGCACCATGTTGGCCTGCGTGCTGTCGCTTGTGTGGCTCCATGGCCCTTCCTCTGGGCTTATAAGCCCTTGTACATATTCAGGTGTTTTACCTGGGAAGGGTGGGAACAGTTCAGCAGCAGCTGGCCTGGGGCTCAGCTCACCTTTATTCAGAGATGCCTCGGCACGGTCCCCCAGCTTTGCAATGAGGACGCTCCTTGCATGGGGTGTGGGTTGCTGGCTGGATGGGATATGATTCCCCACCTCTGAACAATTTCAGAATTGTTTACCGCTGGAGCAAGCGCCCTGATAGGGTTTTCCACTGTATAACTGGTGGGTTTAGGTTTTTTTTTCTTTTATGGTTTAAGTTAGATTTTATTCCTCTTTTATGTATTTATAGATATAAGCATGGAAATAATTCATTCCTATAAATACATCTGTGTGCAGGGAAGAACTTTTTTCTCTATTACTTTTAAATTTTATTTTGTAAAATTTTGAAATTTAATTTTTTTTATTTTTTTATACAGCAGGTTATTATTAGTTATGTATTTTATGCATATACATGTATGCAGGTCAATCCCAATCTCCCAACTCATCCCACCACCACCACCCCATGGCTTCCCACACTTGGTGTCCATACGTTTGTTCTCTACCTCTGTGTCTCTATTTCTTCCCTGCAAACCAGTTCATCTGAACCATCTTTTAGGTTCCACATATATGCATTAATATACAATATTTGTTTTCCTCTATCTGACTTACTTCATTCTATATGACAGTCTCTAGATCCATTGATGTCTCTACAAATGACCCAGTTTCATTCCTTTTTATGGCCGAGTAATATTCCATTTTATATATGTACCCCATCTGTATCCATTCATCTGTCTGTGGGCATTTAGGTTGCTTCCATTACCTGGCTATTGTAAATAGTGCTGCTATGAACATTGTGGTGAATGTGCCTTTTTGATTTATGGTTTTCTCTGGGTATATGCCCAGAAGTGGGAATGCTGGATCAGATGGTAATTCTACTTCTAGTTTTTTAAAGGAAACTCCATACTGTTCTCCATAGTGACGGTATCAATTTACATTCCCACCAATAGTGGAAGAGGGCTCCTTTTGTCCACACCCTCCCCAGAATTTGTTGTTTGTAGATTTTCTGATGATGCCGATCCTAACAGGTGTGAGGTGTTACCTCATTTTAGTTTTGATTTGCATTTCTCTAATAATTAGTGCTGTTGAGCAGCTTTTCATGTGCATCTTGGCCATCTCTGTGTCTTCTTTGAAGAAACGTCTCTTTAGAACTTCTGCCCATTTTTGCATTGGGTTGTTTGTTTTTTTAATATTAAGCTGCATGAGCTGTTTATATATATTGGAGATTAAACCTTTGTCCATTGATTCGTTTGCAACGATTTTCGCCCAGTCTGAGGGATGCCTTTTTCCATTCCCGTCTTTTTAACCAAAAAAGAAAGAAAGACAAAGAAGCAGAACACTAATGTGCATAAAATATGCCTTTTGAAATGGTCGTTTTGAAATATGGACGTCCTTTGAATTTTTTGGTCGATATGTGACCCCAGGATTTGCTTCCAGGGCAGGTGTCATTTACAGGCTTGCAATGATTTTGAATATCAACTGACCATTAGCGCTGGGATTAAAGCTGCTGTTGTTTGAATCGGCCACAAGGTGGCAGCAGTTCTCCCTTACCAATCTGGTTACTAGGGCAGCAGAGCCTCAATGGAAGTCGTGTTCTAGATTGGAATTTAGAATGGAATGTGCCAGGAGAAAGCCCCTCAAGTTTGTCTCCCTACTTCTGGTTCTTGTTTTTAATTTAATTTTTATTTTTTATCACAGCAAGTTTGATTACAATGTTTGGCTTGTTGGAGGTGTGGAAGATGTGGTTCTTTTACACATATACAGATGTCTGTTTTTCCTGGGATCCTTTTCCCATGTACGTTATCACAGAATGTTGAGTAGTCTTTTGGTATTCCGTAGTTCTTTGGTGATTATATATGTCACCTGTGTTTGTATAAGTCTGTTAAACCCGATATCGTAATGAAACCAATCCTCTCACCTTTCCATTGGTGAACCATAAGTTTGTTTATTGAAGCTGTGATTGCCCTTCTCCATGGAAATATCTGCCCTGGTATCTATTTTTAGGTAACACCTATAAGTGATATGATATGATATGTGTCTTTCACTTTCTGACTTACTACATGTCACGTGATTATCTCTAGTCTCATCTACGGTGCTGCAAATGGCATTGTGTCCTTTTTTTCATTGCCTTCTATTCTGACTTAGCGTGGTCCATTTTCAACAATGTGATTCCCTGCGGGTTGTGGATTAGCTGACGTGGGCAGCCTTATCCTGCCGGCCGGCCCACCCCAGGTGTGCCTGGTTGAGGTCAATATAAACAGCGCTCCAGGCAGCAATAGCCCCTGAAGCTGTGCCTGACTCCATATTCTCTGCCCCGTCAGCAGTCTCGGGGCTGTGCTGGTGGGAGGGAGTGAGGGGCCACAGCTTTGTTGGTGGCCCGGTGTGAGTGGGGTTCTGCTGACCTTTCTGCATGAGTTGCCAGGCTGCCTCCTGTAAAGAAGAGGATGTGTCACCCATACCTTCCGCTGGAATTTCTCTCCGGACAGAGGTGAGGAAGGAAAAAAGCAGTGGGGGCCGGGACAGGTGGGGTATCTCAGGCAGGACAATGGAAAGCTTCCGGAAGAGCGCCCGGGGCCAGGACCACCCTGGCTGGCCTGCAGGCACCATGTTGGCCTGCGTGCTGTCGCTGGTGTGGCTCCACGGCCCTTCCTCTAGTCTTTCAAGCCCTTGTACATATTCAGGTGTTTTACCTGGGAAGGGTGGGAACAGTTCAGCAGCAGCTGGCCTGGGGCTCAGCTCACCTTTATTCAGAGATGCCTCGGCACGGTCCCCCAGCTTTGCAATGAGGACGCTCCTTGTGTGGGGGGTGGGTTGCTAGCTGTATGGGAGATGATTCCCCACCTCTGACCAATTTCAGAATTGTTTACCGCTGGAGCAAGTGCCCTGATAGCGTTTTCCTCTGTATAACTGGTGGGTTCAGGTTTTTCTTCTTTTATGGTTCAAGTTAGCTTTTATTCATCTTTTCTGTATTTATAGATATAAGCATGGAAATAATTCATTCCTATAAATACATCTGTGTGAAGGGAAGAACTTTTTTCTCTTTTATTTTTAAATTTTATTTTTTATAATTTTGAAATTTAATTTTATTTACTTTTTTATACAGCAGGTTATTATTAGTTATGTATTTTATGCATATACATGTATACCGGTCAACCTCAATCTCCCAACTCATCCCACCACCACCACCCCATGGCTTCCCACACTTGGTGTCCATACGGTTGTTCTCTACCTGTGTGTCTCTATTTCTTCCCTGCAAACCAGTTCATCTGTACCATTTTTTAGGTTCCACATATATGCATTAATATACAATATTTGTTTTCCTCTTTCTGACTTACTTCATTCTGTATGACAGTCTCTAGATCCATCGATGTCTCTACAAATGACCCAGTTTCATTCCTTTTTATGGCCGAGTAATATTCCATTTTATATATGTACCCCAATTTTATCCGTTCATCTGTCTGTGGGCATTTAGGTTGCTTCCATTACCTGGCTATTGTAAATAGTGCTGCAATGAACATTTTGGTGAATGTGCCTTTTTGATTTACGGTTTTCTCTGGGTATATGCCCAGAAGTGGGAATGCTGGATCAGATGGTAATTCTATTTCTAGTTTTTTTAAGGAAACTCCATAGTGTTCTCCATAGTGACTGTATCAATTTACATTCCCACCAATAGTGGAAGAGGGCTCCTTTTGTCCACACCCTCCGTAGAATTTGTTGTTTCTAGATTTTCTGATGATGCCCATTCTAACAGGTGTGAGGTGATACCTCATTGTAGTTTTGATTTGCATTTCTCTAATAATTAGTGCTGTTGAGCAGCTTTTCATGTGCGTCTTGGCCATCTCTGTGTCTTCTTTAAAGAAACGTCTCTTTAGATCTTCTGCCCATTTTTGTATTGGGTTGTTTGTTTTTTTAATATTAAGCTGCATGAGCTGTTTATATATATTGGACATTAAACCTTTGTCCATTGATTCGTTTGCAACTATTTTCGCCCCTTCTGAGGGATGCCTTTTTCCATTCCCGTTTTTTTAACCAAAAAAGAAAGAAAGAAAAAGAAGCAGAAAACTAATGTGCATAAAATATGCCTTTTGAAACGGTCGTTTTGAAATATGGACGTCCTTTGAATTTTTTGGTCGATATGTGACCCCAGGATTTGTTTTCAGGGCAGGTGTCATTTACAGGCCTGCAATGATTTTGAATATCCCCTGACCATTAGCGCTGGGATTAAAGCTGCTGCTGTGTGAAACGGCCACAAGGTGGCAGCAGTTCTCCCTTACCAATTCTGGTTACTAGGGCAACAGAGCCTCAATGGAAGTCGTGTTCTAGATTGGAATTTAGAATGGAATGTGCCAGGAGAAAGCCCCTCAAGTTTGTCTCCCTACTTCTGGTTCGTGTTTTTAATTTAATTTTTATTTTTTATTACAGCAAGTTTGATTACAATGTTTGGCTTGTTGGAGGTGTGGAAGATGTGGTTCTTTTACACATATACAGATGTCTGTATTTCCTGGGATCCTTTTCCCATGTACGTTATCACAGAATGTTGAGTATTCTTTTGGTATTCCGTAGTTCTTTGGTGATTATATATGTCACCTGTGTTTGTATAAGTCTGTTAACCCCGATATCGTAATGAAACCAATCCTCTCACCTTTCCATTGGTGAACCATAAGTTTGTTTAATGAAGCTGTGATTGCCCTTCTCCGTGGAAATATCTGCCCTGGTATCCATTTTTAGGTAACACCTATAAGTGATATGATATGATATGTGTCTTTCACTTTCTGACTTACTACATGTCACGTGATTACCTCTAGACTCATCTACGGTGCTGCAAATGGCATTGTGTTCTTTTTTTCCTTGCCTTCTATTCTGACTTAGCGAGGTCCATTTTCAACAATGTGATTCCCTGCGGGTTGTGGATTAGCTGACGTGGGCAGCCTTATCCTGCCGGCCGGCCCTCCCCAGGTGTGCCTGGTTGAGGTCAATATAAACAGCGCTCCAGGCAGCAATAGCCCCTGAACCTGTGCCTGACTCCATATTCTCTGCCCCGTCAGCAGTCTCGGGGCTGTGCTGGTGGGAGGGAGTGAGGGGCCACAGCTTTGTTGTTGGCACGGTGTGAGTGGGGTTCTGCTGACCTTTCTGCAGGAGTTGCCAGGCTGCCTCCTGTAAAGAAGAGGATGTGTCACCCATACCTTCCGCTGGAATTTCTCTCCGGACAGAGGTGAGGAAGGAAAAAAGCAGTGGGGGCCGGGACAGGTGGGGTATCTCAGGCAGGACAATGGAAAGTTTCCAGAAGAGCGCCCTGGGCCAGGACCTCCCTTGCTGGCCTGCAGGCACCAAGTTGGCCTGCGTGCTGTCGCTGGTGTGGCTCCACGGCCCTTCCTCTAGTCTTTCAAGCCCTTGTACATATTCAGGTGTTTTACCTGGCAAGGGTGGGAACAGTTCAGCAGCAGCTGGCCTGGGGCTCAGCTCACCTTTATTCAGAGATGCCTCGGCACGGTCCCCCAGCTTTGCAATGAGGACGCTCTTTGTGTGGGGGGTGGGTTGCTGGCTGTATGGGAGATGATTCCCCACCTCTGACCAATTTCAGAATTGTTTACCGCTGGAGCAAGTGCCCTGATAGCGTTTTCCTCTGTATAACTGGTGGGTTCAGGTTTTTCTTCTTTTATGGTTCAAGTTAGCTTTTATTCATCTTTTCTGTATTTATAGATATAAGCATGGAAATAATTCATTCCTATAAATACATCTGTGTGAAGGGAAGAACTTTTTTCTCTTTTATTTTTAAATTTTATTTTTTATAATTTTGAAATTTAATTTTATTTACTTTTTTATACAGCAGGTTATTATTAGTTATGTATTTTATGCATATACATGTATACAGGTCAACCTCAATCTCCCAACTCATCCCACCACCACCACCCCATGGCTTCCCACACTTGGTGTCCATACGGTTGTTCTCTACCTGTGTGTCTCTATTTCTTCCCTGCAAACCAGTTCATCTGTACCATTTTTTAGGTTCCACATATATGCATTAATATACAATATTTGTTTTCCTCTTTCTGACTTACTTCATTCTGTATGACAGTCTCTAGATCCATCGATGTCTCTACAAATGACCCAGTTTCATTCCTTTTTATGGCCGAGTAATATTCCATTTTATATATGTACCCCAATTTTATCCGTTCATCTGTCTGTGGGCATTTAGGTTGCTTCCATTACCTGGCTATTGTAAATAGTGCTGCAATGAACATTGTGGTGAATGTGCCTTTTTGATTTACGGTTTTCTCTTGGTAAATGCCCAGAAGTGGGATTGCTGGATCAGATGGTAATTCTATTTCTAGTTTTTTTAAGGAAACTCCATAGTGTTCTCCATAGTGACTGTATCAATTTACATTCCCACCAATAGTGGAAGAGGGCTCCTTTTGTCCACACCCTCCGCAGAATTTGTTGTTTCTAGATTTTCTGATGATGCCCATTCTAACAGGTGTGAGGTGATACCTCATTGTAGTTTTGATTTGCATTTCTCTAATAATTAGTGCTGTTGAGCAGCTTTTCATGTGCGTCTTGGCCATCTCTGTGTCTTCTTTAAAGAAACGTCTCTTTAGATCTTCTGCCCATTTTTGTATTGGGTTGTTTGTTTTTTTAATATTAAGCTGCATGAGCTGTTTATATATATTGGACATTAAACCTTTGTCCATTGATTCGTTTGCAACTATTTTCACCCCTTCTGAGGGATGCCTTTTTCCATTCCCGTTTTTTTAACCAAAAAAGAAAGAAAGAAAAAGAAGCAGAAAACTAATGTGCATAAAATATGCCTTTTGAAACGGTCGTTTTGAAATATGGACGTCCTTTGAATTTTTTGGTCGATATGTGACCCCAGGAATTGTTTTCAGGGCAGGTGTCATTTACAGGCCTGCAATGGTTTTGAATATCCCCTGACCATTAGCGCTGGGATTAAAGCTGCTGCTGTGTGAAACGGCCACAAGGTGGCAGCAGTTCTCCCTTACCAATTCTGGTTACTAGGGCAACAGAGCCTCAATGGAAGTCGTGTTCTAGATTGGAATTTAGAATGGAATGTGCCAGGAGAAAGCCCCTCAAGTTTGTCTCCCTACTTCTGGTTCGTGTTTTTAATTTAATTTTTATTTTTTATTACAGCAAGTTTGATTACAATGTTTGGCTTGTTGGAGGTGTGGAAGATGTGGTTCTTTTACACATATACAGATGTCTGTTTTTCCTGGGATCCTTTTCCCATGTACGTTATCACAGAATGTTGAGTAGTCTTTTGGTATTCCGTAGTTCTTTGGTGATTATATATGTCACCTGTGTTTGTATAAGTCTGTTAAACCCGATATCGTAATGAAACCAATCCTCTCACCTTTCCATTGGTGAACCATAAGTTTGTTTAATGAGGCTGTGATTGCCCTTCTCCGTGGAAATATCTGCCCTGGTATCCATTTTTAGGTAACACCTATAAGTGATATGATATGATATGTGTCTTTCACTTTCTGACTTACTACATGTCACGTGATTACCTCTAGACTCATCTACGGTGCTGCAAATGGCATTGTGTCCTTTTTTTCCTTGCCTTCTATTCTGACTTAGCGAGGTCCATTTTCAACAATGTGATTCCCTGCGGGTTGTGGATTAGCTGACGTGGGCAGCCTTATCCTGCCGGCCGGCCCTCCCCAGGTGTGCCTGGTTGAGGTCAATATAAACAGCGCTCCAGGCAGCAATAGCCCCTGAAGCTGTGCCTGACTCCATATTCTCTGCCCCGTCAGCAGTCTCGGGGCTGTGCTGGTGGGAGGGAGTGAGGGGCCACAGCTTTGTTGGTGGCCCGGTGTGAGTGGGGTTCTGCTGACCTTTCTGCAGGAGTTGCCAGGCTGCCTCCTGTAAAGAAGAGGATGTGTCACCCATACCTTCCGCTGGAATTTCTCTCCGGACAGAGGTGAGGAAGGAAAAAAGCAGTGGGGGCCGGGACAGGTGGGGTATCTCAGGCAGGACAATGGAAAGATTCCGGAAGAGCGCCCTGTGCCAGGACCTCCCTTGCTGGCCTGCAGGCACCAAGTTGGCCTGCGTGCTGTCGCTGGTGTGGCTCCACGGCCCTTCCTCTAGTCTTTCAAGCCCTTGTACATATTCAGGTGTTTTACATGGCAAGGGTGGGAACAGTTCAGCAGCAGCTGGCCTGGGGCTCAGCTCACCTTTATTCAGAGATGCCTCGGCACGGTCCCCCAGCTTTGCAATGAGGACGCTCTTTGTGTGTGTGTGGGTTGCTGGCTGTATGGGAGATGATTCCCCACCTCTGACCAATTTCAGAATTGTTTACCGCTGGAGCAAGTGCCCTGATAGCGTTTTCCTCTGTATAACTGGTGGGTTCAGGTTTTTCTTCTTTTATGGTTCAAGTTAGCTTTTATTCCTCTTTTATGTATTTATAGATATAAGCATGGAAATAATTCATTCCTATAAATACATCTGTGTGAAGGGAAGAACTTTTTTCTCTTTTATTTTTAAATTTTATTTTTTATAATTTTGAAATTTAATTTTATTTACTTTTTTATACAGCAGGTTATTTTTAGTTATGTATTTTATGCATATACATGTATACAGGTCAATCTCGATCTCCCAACTCATCCCACCACCACCACCCCATGGCTTCCCACACTTGGTGTCCATACGGTTGTTCTCTACCTGTGTGTCTCTATTTCTTCCCTGCAAACCAGTTCATCTGTACCATTTTTTAAGGTTCCACATATATGCATTAATATACAATATTTGTTTTCCTCTTTCTGACTTACTTCATTCTGTATGACAGTCTCTAGATCCATCGATGTCTCTACAAATGACCCAGTTTCATTCCTTTTTATGGCCGAGTAATATTCCATTTTATATATGTACTCCAATTTTATCCGTTCATCTGTCTGTGGGCATTTAGGTTGCTTCCATTACCTGGCTATTGTAAATAGTGCTGCAATGAACATTGTGGTGAATGTGCCTTTTTGATTTACGGTTTTCTCTGGGTATATGCCCAGAAGTGGGATTGCTGGATCAGATGGTAATTCTATTTCTAGTTTTTTTAAGGAAACTCCATAGTGTTCTCCATAGTGACTGTATCAATTTACATTCCCACCAATAGTGGAAGAGGGCTCCTTTTGTCCACACCCTCCGCAGAATTTGTTGTTTCTAGATTTTCTGATGATGCCCATTCTAACAGGTGTGAGGTGATACCTCATTGTAGTTTTGATTTGCATTTCTCTAATAATTAGTGCTGTTGAGCAGCTTTTCATGTGCGTCTTGGCCATCTCTGTGTCTTCTTTAAAGAAACGTCTCTTTAGATCTTCTGCCCATTTTTGTATTGGGTTGTTTGTTTTTTTAATATTAAGCTGCATGAGCTGTTTATATATATTGGACATTAAACCTTTGTCCATTGATTCGTTTGCAACTATTTTCGCCCCTTGTGAGGGATGCCTTTTTCCATTCCCGTTTTTTTAACCAAAAAAGAAAGAAAGAAAAAGAAGCAGAAAACTAATGTGCATAAAATATGCCTTTTGAAACGGTCGTTTTGAAATATGGACGTCCTTTGAATTTTTTGGTCGATATGTGACCCCAGGATTTGTTTTCAGGGCAGGTGTCATTTACAGGCCTGCAATGATTTTGAATATCCACTGACCATTAGCGCTGGGATTAAAGCTGCTGCTGTGTGAAACGGCCACAAGGTGGCAGCAGTTCTCCCTTACCAATTCTGGTTACTAGGGCAACAGAGCCTCAATGGAAGTCGTGTTCTAGATTGGAATTTAGAATGGAATGTGCCAGGAGAAAGCCCCTCAAGTTTGTCTCCCTACTTCTGGTTCGTGTTTTTAATTTAATTTTTATTTTTTATTACAGCAAGTTTGACTACAATGTTTGGCTTGTTGGAGGTGTGGAAGATGTGGTTCTTTTACACATATACAGATGTCTGTTTTTCCTGGGATCCTTTTCCCATGTACGTTATCACAGAATGTTGAGTATTCTTTTGGTATTCCGTAGTTCTTTGGTGATTATATATGTCACCTGTGTTTGTATAAGTCTGTTAACCCCGATATCGTAATGAAACCAATCCTCTCACCTTTCCATTGGTGAACCATAAGTTTGTTTAATGAAGCTGTGATTGCCCTTCTCCGTGGAAATATCTGCCCTGGTATCCATTTTTAGGTAACACCTATAAGTGATATGATATGATATGTGTCTTTCACTTTCTGACTTACTACATGTCACGTGATTACCTCTAGACTCATCTACGGTGCTGCAAATGGCATTGTGTCCTTTTTTTCCTTGCCTTCTATTCTGACTTAGCGTGGTCCATTTTCAACAATGTGATTCCCTGCGGGTTGTGGATTAGCTGACGTGGGCAGCCTTATCCTGCCGGCCGGCCCTCCCCAGGTGTGCCTGGTTGAGGTCAATATAAACAGCGCTCCAGGCAGCAATAGCCCCTGAACCTGTGCCTGACTCCATATTCTCTGCCCCGTCAGCAGTCTCGGGGCTGTGCTGGTGGGAGGGAGTGAGGGGCCACAGCTTTGTTGGTGGCCCGGTGTGAGTGGGGTTCTGCTGACCTTTCTGCAGGAGTTGCCAGGCTGCCTCCTGTAAAGAAGAGGATGTGTCTCCCATACCTTCCGCTGGAATTTCTCTCCGGACAGAGGTGAGGAAGGAAAAAAGCAGTGGGGGCCGGGACAGGTGGGGTATCTCAGGCAGGACAATGGAAAGTTTCCGGAAGAGCGCCCTGGGCCAGGACCTCCCTTGCTGGCCTGCAGGCACCAAGTTGGCCTGCGTGCTGTCGCTGGTGTGGCTCCACGGCCCTTCCTCTAGTCTTTCAAGCCCTTGTACATATTCAGGTGTTTTACCTGGGAAGGGTGGGAACAGTTCAGCAGCAGCTGGCCTGGGGCTCAGCTCACCTTTATTCAGAGATGCCTCGGCACGGTCCCCCAGCTTTGCAATGAGGACGCTCCTTGTGTGGGGGGTGGGTTGCTAGCTGTATGGGAGATGATTCCCCACCTCTGACCAATTTCAGAATTGTTTACCGCTGGAGCAAGTGACCTGATAGCGTTTTCCTCTGTATAACTGGTGGGTTCAGGTTTTTCTTCTTTTATGGTCCAAGTTAGCTTTTATTCCTCTTTTATGTATTTATAGATATAAGCATGGAAATAATTCATTCCTATAAATACATCTGTGTGAAGGGAAGAACTTTTTTCTCTTTTATTCTTAAATTTTATTTTTTATAATTTTGAAATTTAATTTTATTTACTTTTTTATACAGCAGGTTATTATTAGTTATGTATTTTATGCATATACATGTATACAGGTCAATCTCAATCTCCCAACTCATCCCACCACCACCACCCCATGGCTTCCCACACTTGGTGTCCATACGGTTGTTCTCTACCTGTGTGTCTCTATTTCTTCCCTGCAAACCAGTTCATCTGTACCATTTTTTAGGTTCCACATATATGCATTAATATACAATATTTGTTTTCCTCTTTCTGACTTACTTCATTCTGTATGACAGTCTCTAGATCCATCGATGTCTCTACAAATGACCCAGTTTCATTCCTTTTTATGGCCGAGTAATATTCCATTTTATATATGTACCCCAATTTTATCCGTTCATCTGTCTGTGGGCATTTAGGTTGCTTCCATTACCTGGCTATTGTAAATAGTGCTGCAATGAACATTGTGGTGAATGTGCCTTTTTGATTTATGGTTTTCTCTGGGTATATGCCCAGAAGTGGGATTGCTGGATCAGATGGTAATTCTATTTCTTGTTTTTTTAAGGAAACTCCATAGTGTTCTCCATAGTGACTGTATCAATTTACATTCCCACCAATAGTGGAAGAGGGCTCCTTTTGTCCACACCCTCCGCAGAATTTGTTGTTTGTAGATTTTCTGATGATGCCCATTCTAACAGGTGTGAGGTGATACCTCATTGTAGTTTTGATTTGCATTTCTCTAATAATTAGTTCTGTTGAGCAGCTTTTCATGTGCGTCTTGGCCATCTCTGTGTCTTCTTTAAAGAAACGTCTCTTTAGATCTTCTGCCCATTTTTGTATTGGGTTGTTTGTTTTTTTAATATTAAGCTGCATGAGCTGTTTATATATATTGGACATTAAACCTTTGTCCATTGATTCGTTTGCAACTATTTTCGCCCCTTCTGAGGGATGCCTTTTTCCATTCCCGTTTTTTTAACCAAAAAAGAAAGAAAGAAAAAGAAGCAGAAAACTAATGTGCATAAAATATGCCTTTTGAAACGGTCGTTTTGAAATATGGACGTCCTTTGAATTTTTTGGTCGATATGTGACCCCAGGAATTGTTTTCAGGGCAGGTGTCATTTACAGGCCTGCAATGATTTTGAATATCCACTGACCATTAGCGCTGGGATTAAAGCTGCTGCTGTGTGAAACGGCCACAAGGTGGCAGCAGTTCTCCCTTACCAATTCTGGTTACTAGGGCAACAGAGCCTCATTGGAAGTCGTGTTCTAGATTGGAATTTAGAATGGAATGTGCCAGGAGAAAGCCCCTCATGTTTGTCTCCCTACTTCTGGTTCGTGTTTTTAATTTAATTTTTATTTTTTATTACAGCAAGTTTGATTACAATGTTTGGCTTGTTGGAGGTGTGGAAGATGTGGTTCTTTTACACATATACAGATGTCTGTTTTTCCTGGGATCCTTTTCCCATGTACGTTATCACAGAATGTTGAGTAGTCTTTTGGTATTCCGTCGTTCTTTGGTGATTATATATGTCACCTGTGTTTGTATAAGTCTGTTAACCCCGATATTGTAATGAAACCAATCCTCTCACCTTTCCATTGGTGAACCATAAGTTTGTTTAATGAAGCTGTGATTGCCCTTCTCCGTGGAAATATCTGCCCTGGTATCCATTTTTAGGTAACACCTATAAGTGATATGATATGATATGTGTCTTTCACTTTCTGACTTACTACATGTCACGTGATTACCTCTAGACTCATCTACGGTGCTGCAAATGGCATTGTGTCCTTTTTTTCCTTGCCTTCTATTCTGACTTAGCGAGGTCCATTTTCAACAATGTGATTCCCTGCGGGTTGTGGATTAGCTGACGTGGGCAGCCTTATCCTGCCGGCCGGCCCTCCCCAGGTGTGTCTGGTTGAGGTCAATATAAACAGCGCTCCAGGCAGCAATAGCCCCTGAAGCTGTGCCTGACTCCATATTCTCTGCCCCGTCAGCAGTCTCGGGCTGTGCTGGTGGGAGGGAGTGAGGGGCCACAGCTTTGTTGTTGGCCCGGTGTGAGTGGGGTTCTGCTGACCTTTCTGCAGGAGTTGCCAGGCTGCCTCCTGTAAAGAAGAGGATGTGTCACCCATACCTTCCGATGGAATTTCTCTCCGGACAGAGGTGAGGAAGGAAAAAAGCAGTGGGGGCCGGGACAGGTGGGGTATCTCAGGCAGGACAATGGAAAGCTTCCGGAAGAGCGTCCGGGGCCAGGACCACCCTGGCTGGCCTGCAGGCACCAAGTTGGCCGGCGTGCTGTCGCTGGTGTGGCTCCACGACCCTTCCTCTAGTCTTTCAAGCCCTTGTACATATTCAGGTGTTTTACCTGGGAAGGGTGGGAACAGTTCAGCAGCAGCTGGCCTGGGGCTCAGCTCACCTTTATTCAGAGATGCCTCGGCACGGTCCCCCAGCTTTGCAATGAGGACGCTCCTTGTGTGGAGGGTGGGTTGCTAGCTGTATGGGAGATGATTCCCCACCTCTGACCAATTTCAGAATTGTTTACCGCTGGAGCAAGTGCCCTGATAGCGTTTTCCTCTGTATAACTGGTGGGTTCAGGTTTTTCTTCTTTTATGGTTCAAGTTAGCTTTTATTCCTATTTTATGTATTTATAGATATAAGCATGGAAATAATTCATTCCTATAAATACATCTGTGTGAAGGGAAGAAATTTTTTCTCTTTTATTTTTAAATTTTATTTTTTATAATTTTGAAATTTAATTTTATTTACTTTTTTATACAGCAGGTTATTATTAGTTATGTATTTTATGCATATACATGTATACAGGTCAATCTCAATCTCCCAACTCATCCCACCACCACCACCCCATGGCTTCCCACACTTGGTGTCCATACGGTTGTTCTCTACCTGTGTGTCTCTATTTCTTCCGTGCAAACCAGTTCATCTGTACCATTTTTTAGGTTCCACATATATGCATTAATATACAATATTTGTTTTCCTCTTTCTGACTTACTTCATTCTGTATGACTGTCTCTAGATCCATCGATGTATCTACAAATGACCCAGTTTCATTCCTTTTTATGGCCGAGTAATATTCCATTTTATATATGTACCCCAATTTTATCCGTTCATCTGTCTGTGGGCATTTAAGTTGCTTCCATTACCTGGCTATTGTAAATAGTGCTGCAATGAACATTGTGGTGAATGTGCCTTTTTGATTTATGGTTTTCTCTGGGTATATGCCCAGAAGTGGGATTGCTGGATCAGATGGTAATTCTATTTCTAGTTTTTTAAAGGAAACTCCATACTGTTCTCCATACTGACTGTATCAATTTACATTCACACCAATAGTGGAAGAGGGCTCCTTTTGTCCACACCCTCCCCAGAATTTGTTGTTTGTAGATTTTCTGATGATGCCGATCCTAACAGGTGTGAGGTGATACCTCATTGTAGTTTTGATTTGCATTTTCCTAATAATTATTGCTGTTGAGCAGCTTTTCATGTGCATCTTGGCCATCTCTGTGTCTTCTTTAAAGAAACGTCTCTTTAGATCTTCTGCCCATTTTTGTATTGGGTTGTTTGTTTTTTTAATATTAAGCTGCATGAGCTGTTTATATATATTGGAGATTAAACCTTTGTCCATTGATTCGTTTGCAACGATTTTCGCCCAATCTGAGGGATGCCTTTTTCCATTCCTGTCTTTTTAACCAAAAAAGAAAGAAAGACAAAGAAGCACAACACTAATGTGCATAAAATATGCCTTTTGAAATGGTCGTTTTGAAATATGGACGTCCTTTGAATGTTTTGGTCGATATGTGACCCCAGGATTTGTTTTCAGGGCAGGTGTCATTTACAGGCCTGCAATGATTTTGAATATCCACTGACCATTAGCGCTGGGATTAAAGCTTCTGTTGTGTGAAACGGCCACAAGGTGGCAGCAGTTCTCCCTTACCAATTCTGGTTACTAGGGCAGCAGAGCCTCAATTGAAGTGTTCTAGATTGGAATTTAGAATGGAATGTGCCAGGAGAAAGCCCCTCAAGTTTGTCTCCCTACTTCTTGTTTGTGTTTTTAATTTAATTTTTATTTTTTATGACAGCAAGTTTGATTACAATGTTTGGCTTGTTGGAGGTGTGGAAGATGTGGTTCTTTTACACATATACAGATGTCTGTTCTTCCTGGGATCCTTTTCCCAGGTACGTTATGACAGAATGTTGAGTAGTCTTCTCTTGGTATTCCGTAGGTCTTTGGTGATTATATATGTCACCTGTGTTTGTATATGTCTGTTAACCCCGATATCGTAAAGAAACCAATCCTCACACCTTTCCATTGGTGAACCATAAGTTTGTTTAATGAATCTGTGATTGCCCTTCTCCGTGGAAATATCTGCCCTGGTATCCATTTTTAGGTAACACCTATAAGTGATATGATATGATATGTGTCTTTCACTTTCTGACTTACTACAAGTCACGTGATTACCTCTAGACTCATCTACGGTGCTGCAAATGGCATTGTGTCCTTATTTTCCTTGGCTTCTATTCTGCCTTAGCGAGGTCCATTTTCAACAATGTGATTCCCTCAGGGTTGTGGATTAGCTGACGTGGGCAGCCTTATCCTGCCGGCCGGCCCTCCCCAGGTGTGCCTGGCTGAGGTCAATATAAATAGCGCTCCAGGCAGCTATTGCCCCTGAACCTGTGCCTGACTCCATATTCTCTGCCCCGTCAGCAGTCTCGGGGCTGTGCTGGTGGGAGGGAGTGAGGGGCCACAGCTTTGTTGGTGGCCCGGTGTGAGTGGGGTTCTGCTGACCTTTCTGCAGGAGTTGCCAGGCTGCCTCCTGTAAAGAAGAGGATGTGTCACGCATACATTCCTCTGGAATTTCTCTCCGGGCAGAGGTGAGGAAGGAAAAAACCAGTGGAGTTCGGGACACGAGGGGTATCTCAGCAGGACAATGGGAAGCTTCCGGAAGAGCCCCCGGGGCCAGGACTACCCTGGCTGACCTGCAGGTACAATGTTGGCCTGCGTGCTGTCGCTTGTGTGGCTCCATGGCCCTTCCTCTAGGCTTTTAAGCCCTTGTACATATTTAGGTGTTTTATCTGGGAAGGGTGGAAACAGTTCACCAGCAGCTGGCCTGGGGCTCAGCTCACCTTTATTCAGAGATGCCTCGGCACGGTCTCCCAGCTTTGCAATGAGGACGCTTCTTGCGTGGGGGGTGGGTGCTAGCTGGATGGGAGATGATTCCACACCTCTGACCAATTTCAGAATTGTTTACCGCTGGAGCAAGTGCCCTGATAGGGTTTTCCTCTGTATAACTGGTGGGTTCAGGTTTTTTTTCGTTTATCGTTCAAGTTAGATTTTATTCCTCTTTTATGTATTTATAGATATAAGCATGGAAATAATTCATTCCTATAAATACATGTGTGTGAAGGGAAGAACTTTTTTCTGTTTTATTTTTAAATTTTATTTTTTTAAATTTTGAAATTTAATTTTATTTACTTTTTTATACAGCAGGTTATTATCAGTTATGTATTTTATGCATATACATGTATACAGTTGAATCCCAATCTCCCAACTCATCCCACCACCACCACCCTATGCCTTCCCACACTTGGTGTCCATACGTTTGTTCTCTACCTCTGTGTCTCTATTTCTTCCCTGCAAACCAGTTCATCTGAACCATCTTTTAGCTTCCACATATATGCATTAATATACAATATTTGTTTTCCTCTATCTGACTTACTTCATTCTATATGACAGTCTCTAGATCCATCGATGTCTCTACAAATGACCCAGTTTCACTCCTTTTTATGGCCGAGTAATATTCCATTTTATATATGTACCTCATCTTTATCCACTCATCTGTCTCTGGGCATTTAGGTTGCTTCCATTACCTGGCTATTGTAAATAGTGCTGCAATGAACATTGTGGTGAATGTGCCTTTTTGATTTATGGTTTTCTCTGGGTATATGCCCAGAAGTGGGAATGCTGGATCAGATGGTAATTCTACTTCTAGTTTTTTAAAGGAACTCCATACTGTTCTCCATAGTGACGGTATCAATTTACATTCCCACCAATAGTGGAAGAGGGCTCCTTTTGTCCACACCCTCCCCAGAATTTGTTGTTTGTAGATTTTCTGATGATGCCGATCCTAACAGGTGTGAGGTGATACCTCATTGTAGTTTTGATTTGCATTTCTCTAATAATTAGTGCTGTTGAGCAGCTTTTCATGTGCGTCTTGGCCATCTCTGTGTCTTCTTTGAAGAAACGTCTCTTTAGAACTTCTGCCCATTTTTGCATTGGGTTGTTTGTTTTTTTAATATTAAGCTGCATGAGCTGTTTATATATATTGGAGATTAAACCTTTGTCCATTGATTCGTTTGCAACGATTTTCGCCCAGTCTGAGGGATGCCTTTTTCCATTCCCGTCTTTTTAACCAAAAAAGAAAGAAAGGCAAAGAAGCAGAACACTAATGTGCATAAAATATGCCTTTTGAAACGGTCGTTTTGAAATATGGACGTCCTTTGAATTTTTTGGTCGATATGTGACCCCAGGATTTGATTCCAGGGCAGGTGTCATTTACAGGCTTGCAATGATTTTGAATATCAACTGACCATTAGCGCTGGGATTAAAGCTGCTGTTGTTTGAATCGGCCACAAGGTGGCAGCAGTTCTCCCTTACAAATCTGGTTACTAGGGCAGCAGAGCCTCAATGGAATTCGTGTTCTAGATTGGAATTTAGAATGGAATGTGCCAGGAGAAAGCCCCTCAAGTTTGTCTCCCTACTTCTGGTTCTTGTTTTTAATTTAATTTTTATTTTTTATTACAGCAAGTTTGATTACAATGTTTGGCTTGTTGGAGGTGTGGAAGATGTGGTTCTTTTACACATATACAGATGTCTGTTTTTCCTGGGATCCTTTTCCCATGTACGTTATCACAGAATGTTGAGTAGTCTTTTGGTATTCCGTAGTTCTTTGGTGATTATATATGTCACCTGTGTTTTTATAAGTCTGTTAACCCCGATATCGTAATGAAACCAATCCTCTCACCTTTCCATTGGTGAACCATAAGTTTGTTTATTGAAGCTGTGATTGCCCTTCTCCATGGAAATATCTGCCCTGGTATCCATTTTTAGGTAACACCTATAAGTGATATGATATGATATGTGTCTTTCACTTTCTGACTTACTACATGTCACGTGATTACCTCTAGTCTCATCTACGGTGCTGCAAATGGCATTGTGTCCTTTTTTTCCTTGCCTTCTATTCTGACTTAGCGAGGTCCATTTTCAACAATGTGATTCCCTGCGGGTTGTGGATTAGCTGACGTGGACAGCCTTATCCTGCCGGCCGGCCCAACCCAGGTGTGCCTGGTTGAGGTCAATATAAACAGCACTCCAGGCAGCAATAGCCCCTGAAGCTGTGCCTGACTCCATATTCTCTGCCCCGTCAGCAGTCTCGGGGCTGTGCTGGTGGGAGGGAGTGAGGGGCCACAGCTTTGTTGGTGGCCCGGTGTGAGTGGGGTTCTGCTGACCTTTCTGCATGAGTTGCCAGGCTGCCTCCTGTAAAGAAGAGGATGTGTCACCCATACCTTCCGCTGGAATTTCTCTCCGGACAGAGGTGAGGAAGGAAAAAAGCAGTGGGGGCCGGGACAGGTGGGGTATCTCAGGCAGGACAATGGAAAGCTTCCGGAAGAGCGCCCGGGGCCAGGACCACCCTGGCTGGCCTGCAGGCACCAAGTTGGCCTGCGTGCTGTCGCTGGTGTGGCTCCACGGCCCTTCCTCTAGTCTTTCAAGCCCTTGTACATATTCAGGTGTTTTACCTGGGAAGGGTGGGAACAGTTCAGCAGCAGCTGGCCTGGGGCTCAGCTCACCTTTATTCAGAGATGCCTCGGCACGGTCCCCCAGCTTTGCAATGAGGACGCTCCTTGTGTGGGGGGTGGGTTGCTAGCTGTATGGGAGATGATTCCCCACCTCTGACCAATTTCAGAATTGTTTACCGCTGGAGCAAGTGCCCTGATAGCGTTTTCCTCTGTATAACTGGTGGGTTCAGGTTTTTCTTCTTTTATGGTTCAAGTTAGCTTTTATTCCTATTTTATGTATTTATAGATATAAGCATGGAAATAATTCATTCCTATAAATACATCTGTGTGAAGGGAAGAACTTTTTTCTCTTTTATATTTAAATTTTATTTTTTATAATTTTGAAATTTAATTTTATTTACTTTTTTATACAGCAGGTTATTATTAGTTATGTATTTTATGCATATACATGTATACAGGTCAATCTCAATCTCCCAACTCATCCCACCACCACCACCCCATGGCTTCCCACACTTGGTGTCCATACGTTTGTTCTCTACCTGTGTGTCACTATTTCTTCCCTGCAAACCAGTTCATCTGTACCATTTTTTAGGTTCCACATATATGCATTAATATACAATATTTGTTTTCCTCTTTCTGACTTACTTCATTCTGTATGACAGTCTCTAGATCCATCGATGTCTCTACAAATGACCCAGTTTCATTCCTTTTTATGGCCGAGTAATATTCCATTTTATATATGTACCCCAATTTTATCCGTGCATCTGTCTGTGGGCATTTAGTTTGCTTCCATTACCTGGCTATTGTAAATAGTGCTGCAATGAACATTGTGGTGAATGTGCCTTTTTGATTTATGGTTTTCTCTGGGTATATGCCCAGAAGTGGGATTGCTGGATCAGATGGTAATTCTATTTCTAGTTTTTTTAAGGAAACTCCATAGTGTTCTCCATAGTGACTGTATCAATTTACATTCCCACCAATAGTGGAAGAGGGCTCCTTTTGTCCACACCCTCCGCAGAATTTGTTGTTTGTAGATTTTCTGATGATGCCCATTCTAACAGGTGTGAGGTGATACCTCATTGTAGTTTTGATTTGCATTTCTCTAATAATTAGTGCTGTTGAGCAGCTTTTCATGTGCGTCTTGGCCATCTCTGTGTCTTCTTTAAAGAAACGTCTCTTTAGATCTTCTGCCCATTTTTGTATTGGGTTGTTTGTTTTTTTAATATTAAGCTGCATGAGCTGTTTATATATATTGGACATTAAACCTTTGTCCATTGATTCGTTTGCAACTATTTTCGCCCCTTCTGAGGGATGCCTTTTTCCATTCCCGTTTTTTTACCCAAAAAAGAAAGAAAGAAAAAGAAGCAGAAAACTAATGTGCATAAAATATGCCTTTTGAAACGGTCATTTTGAAATATGGACGTCCTTTGAATTTTTTGGTCGATATGTGACCCCAGGATTTGTTTTCAGGGCAGGTGTCATTTACAGGCCTGCAATGATTTTGAATATCCACTGACCATTAGCGCTGGGATTAAAGCTGCTGCTGTGTGAAACGGCCACAAGGTGGCAGCAGTTCTCCCTTACCAATTCTGGTTTCTAGGGCAACAGAGCCTCAATGGAAGTCGTGTTCTAGATTGGAATTTAGAATGGAATGTGCCAGGAGAATGCCCCTCAAGTTTGTCTCCCGACTTCTGGTTCGTGTTTTTAATTTAATTTTTATTTTTTATTACAGCAAGTTTGATTACAATGTTTGGCTTGTTGGAGGTGTGGAAGATGTGGTTCTTTTACACATATACAGATGTCTGTTTTTCCTGGGATCCTTTTCCCATGTACGTTATCACAGAATGTTGAGTAGTCTTTTGGTATTCCGTAGTTCTTTGGTGATTATATATGTCACCTGTGTTTGTATAAGTCTGTTAACCCCGATATCGTAATGAAACCAATCCTCTCACCTTTCCATTGGTGAACCATAAGTTTGTTTAATGAAGCTGTGATTGCCCTTCTCCGTGGAAATATCTGCCCTGGTATCCATTTTTAGGTAACACCTATAAGTGATATGATATGATATGTGTCTTTCACTTTCTGACTTACTACATGTCACGTGATTACCTCTAGACTCATCTACGGTGCTGCAAATGGCATTGTGTCCTTTTTTTCCTTGCCTTCTCTTCTGACTTAGCGAGGTCCATTTTCAACAATGTGATTCCCTGCGGGTTGTGGATTAGCTGACGTGGGCAGCCTTATCCTGCCGGCCGGCCCTCCCCAGGTGTGCCTGGTTGAGGTCAATATAAACAGCGCTCCAGGCAGCAATAGCCCCTGAAGCTGTGCCTGACTCCATATTCTCTGCCCCGTCAGCAGTCTCGGGGCTGTGCTGGTGGGAGGGAGTGAGGGGCCACAGCTTTGTTGGTGGCCCGGTGTGAGTGGGGTTCTGCTGACCTTTCTGCAGGAGTTGCCAGGCTGCCTCCTGTAAAGAAGAGGATGTGTCACGCATACATTCCTCTGGAATTTCTCTCCGGGCAGAGGTGAGGAAGGAAAAAACCAGTGGAGTTCGGGACACGAGGGGTATCTCAGCAGGACAATGGGAAGCTTCCGGAAGAGCCCCCGGGGCCAGGACTACCCTGGCTGACCTGCAGGTACAATGTTGGCCTGCGTGCTGTCGCTTGTGTGGCTCCATGGCCCTTCCTCTAGGCTTTTAAGCCCTTGTACATATTTAGGTGTTTTACCTGGGAAGGGTGGAAACAGTTCACCAGCAGCTGGCCTGGGGCTCAGCTCACCTTTATTCAGAGATGCCTCGGCACGGTCTCCCAGCTTTGCAATGAGGACGCTTCTTGCGTGGGGGGTGGGTGCTAGCTGGATGGGAGATGATTCCACACCTCTGACCAATTTCAGAATTGTTTACCGCTGGAGCAAGTGCCCTGATAGGGTTTTCCTCTGTATAACTGGTGGGTTCAGGTTTTTTTTCGTTTATCGTTCAAGTTAGATTTTATTCCTCTTTTATGTATTTATAGATATAAGCATGGAAATAATTCATTCCTATAAATACATGTGTGTGAAGGGAAGAACTTTTTTCTGTTTTATTTTTAAATTTTATTTTTTTAAATTTTGAAATTTAATTTTATTTACTTTTTTATACAGCAGGTTATTATCAGTTATGTATTTTATGCATATACATGTATACAGTTGAATCCCAATCTCCCAACTCATCCCACCACCACCACCCTATGCCTTCCCACACTTGGTGTCCATACGTTTGTTCTCTACCTCTGTGTCTCTATTTCTTCCCTGCAAACCAGTTCATCTGAACCATCTTTTAGCTTCCACATATATGCATTAATATACAATATTTGTTTTCCTCTATCTGACTTACTTCATTCTATATGACAGTCTCTAGATCCATCGATGTCTCTACAAATGACCCAGTTTCACTCCTTTTTATGGCCGAGTAATATTCCATTTTATATATGTACCTCATCTTTATCCATTCATCTGTCTCTGGGCATTTAGGTTGCTTCCATTACCTGGCTATTGTAAATAGTGCTGCAATGAACATTGTGGTGAATGTGCCTTTTTGATTTATGGTTTTCTCTGGGTATATGCCCAGAAGTGGGAAT
Organism: Mesoplodon bidens; assembly: GCF_964165515.1. Taxonomy (NCBI): domain Eukaryota; kingdom Metazoa; phylum Chordata; class Mammalia; order Artiodactyla; family Ziphiidae; genus Mesoplodon; species Mesoplodon bidens. The sequence continues at coordinate 65,095 of NW_027671404.1, forward strand.
GCTGGATCAGATGGTAATTCTACTTCTAGTTTTTTAAAGGAACTCCATACTGTTCTCCATAGTGACGGTATCAATTTACATTCCCACCAATAGTGGAAGAGGGCTCCTTTTGTCCACACCCTCCCCAGAATTTGTTGTTTGTAGATTTTCTGATGATGCCGATCCTAACAGGTGTGAGGTGATACCTCATTGTAGTTTTGATTTGCATTTCTCTAATAATTAGTGCTGTTGAGCAGCTTTTCATGTGCGTCTTGGCCATCTCTGTGTCTTCTTTGAAGAAACGTCTCTTTAGAACTTCTGCCCATTTTTGCATTGGGTTGTTTGTTTTTTTAATATTAAGCTGCATGAGCTGTTTATATATATTGGAGATTAAACCTTTGTCCATTGATTCGTTTGCAACGATTTTCGCCCAGTCTGAGGGATGCCTTTTTCCATTCCCGTCTTTTTAACCAAAAAAGAAAGAAAGGCAAAGAAGCAGAACACTAATGTGCATAAAATATGCCTTTTGAAACGGTCGTTTTGAAATATGGACGTCCTTTGAATTTTTTGGTCGATATGTGACCCCAGGATTTGATTCCAGGGCAGGTGTCATTTACAGGCTTGCAATGATTTTGAATATCAACTGACCATTAGCGCTGGGATTAAAGCTGCTGTTGTTTGAATCGGCCACAAGGTGGCAGCAGTTCTCCCTTACAAATCTGGTTACTAGGGCAGCAGAGCCTCAATGGAATTCGTGTTCTAGATTGGAATTTAGAATGGAATGTGCCAGGAGAAAGCCCCTCAAGTTTGTCTCCCTACTTCTGGTTCTTGTTTTTAATTTAATTTTTATTTTTTATTACAGCAAGTTTGATTACAATGTTTGGCTTGTTGGAGGTGTGGAAGATGTGGTTCTTTTACACATATACAGATGTCTGTTTTTCCTGGGATCCTTTTCCCATGTACGTTATCACAGAATGTTGAGTAGTCTTTTGGTATTCCGTAGTTCTTTGGTGATTATATATGTCACCTGTGTTTTTATAAGTCTGTTAACCCCGATATCGTAATGAAACCAATCCTCTCACCTTTCCATTGGTGAACCATAAGTTTGTTTATTGAAGCTGTGATTGCCCTTCTCCATGGAAATATCTGCCCTGGTATCCATTTTTAGGTAACACCTATAAGTGATATGATATGATATGTGTCTTTCACTTTCTGACTTACTACATGTCACGTGATTACCTCTAGTCTCATCTACGGTGCTGCAAATGGCATTGTGTCCTTTTTTTCCTTGCCTTCTATTCTGACTTAGCGAGGTCCATTTTCAACAATGTGATTCCCTGCGGGTTGTGGATTAGCTGACGTGGACAGCCTTATCCTGCCGGCCGGCCCAACCCAGGTGTGCCTGGTTGAGGTCAATATAAACAGCACTCCAGGCAGCAATAGCCCCTGAAGCTGTGCCTGACTCCATATTCTCTGCCCCGTCAGCAGTCTCGGGGCTGTGCTGGTGGGAGGGAGTGAGGGGCCACAGCTTTGTTGGTGGCCCGGTGTGAGTGGGGTTCTGCTGACCTTTCTGCATGAGTTGCCAGGCTGCCTCCTGTAAAGAAGAGGATGTGTCACCCATACCTTCCGCTGGAATTTCTCTCCGGACAGAGGTGAGGAAGGAAAAAAGCAGTGGGGGCCGGGACAGGTGGGGTATCTCAGGCAGGACAATGGAAAGCTTCCGGAAGAGCGCCCGGGGCCAGGACCACCCTGGCTGGCCTGCAGGCACCAAGTTGGCCTGCGTGCTGTCGCTGGTGTGGCTCCACGGCCCTTCCTCTAGTCTTTCAAGCCCTTGTACATATTCAGGTGTTTTACCTGGGAAGGGTGGGAACAGTTCAGCAGCAGCTGGCCTGGGGCTCAGCTCACCTTTATTCAGAGATGCCTCGGCACGGTCCCCCAGCTTTGCAATGAGGACGCTCCTTGTGTGGGGGGTGGGTTGCTAGCTGTATGGGAGATGATTCCCCACCTCTGACCAATTTCAGAATTGTTTACCGCTGGAGCAAGTGCCCTGATAGCGTTTTCCTCTGTATAACTGGTGGGTTCAGGTTTTTCTTCTTTTATGGTTCAAGTTAGCTTTTATTCCTATTTTATGTATTTATAGATATAAGCATGGAAATAATTCATTCCTATAAATACATCTGTGTGAAGGGAAGAACTTTTTTCTCTTTTATATTTAAATTTTATTTTTTATAATTTTGAAATTTAATTTTATTTACTTTTTTATACAGCAGGTTATTATTAGTTATGTATTTTATGCATATACATGTATACAGGTCAATCTCAATCTCCCAACTCATCCCACCACCACCACCCCATGGCTTCCCACACTTGGTGTCCATACGTTTGTTCTCTACCTGTGTGTCACTATTTCTTCCCTGCAAACCAGTTCATCTGTACCATTTTTTAGGTTCCACATATATGCATTAATATACAATATTTGTTTTCCTCTTTCTGACTTACTTCATTCTGTATGACAGTCTCTAGATCCATCGATGTCTCTACAAATGACCCAGTTTCATTCCTTTTTATGGCCGAGTAATATTCCATTTTATATATGTACCCCAATTTTATCCGTGCATCTGTCTGTGGGCATTTAGTTTGCTTCCATTACCTGGCTATTGTAAATAGTGCTGCAATGAACATTGTGGTGAATGTGCCTTTTTGATTTATGGTTTTCTCTGGGTATATGCCCAGAAGTGGGATTGCTGGATCAGATGGTAATTCTATTTCTAGTTTTTTTAAGGAAACTCCATAGTGTTCTCCATAGTGACTGTATCAATTTACATTCCCACCAATAGTGGAAGAGGGCTCCTTTTGTCCACACCCTCCGCAGAATTTGTTGTTTGTAGATTTTCTGATGATGCCCATTCTAACAGGTGTGAGGTGATACCTCATTGTAGTTTTGATTTGCATTTCTCTAATAATTAGTGCTGTTGAGCAGCTTTTCATGTGCGTCTTGGCCATCTCTGTGTCTTCTTTAAAGAAACGTCTCTTTAGATCTTCTGCCCATTTTTGTATTGGGTTGTTTGTTTTTTTAATATTAAGCTGCATGAGCTGTTTATATATATTGGACATTAAACCTTTGTCCATTGATTCGTTTGCAACTATTTTCGCCCCTTCTGAGGGATGCCTTTTTCCATTCCCGTTTTTTTACCCAAAAAAGAAAGAAAGAAAAAGAAGCAGAAAACTAATGTGCATAAAATATGCCTTTTGAAACGGTCATTTTGAAATATGGACGTCCTTTGAATTTTTTGGTCGATATGTGACCCCAGGATTTGTTTTCAGGGCAGGTGTCATTTACAGGCCTGCAATGATTTTGAATATCCACTGACCATTAGCGCTGGGATTAAAGCTGCTGCTGTGTGAAACGGCCACAAGGTGGCAGCAGTTCTCCCTTACCAATTCTGGTTTCTAGGGCAACAGAGCCTCAATGGAAGTCGTGTTCTAGATTGGAATTTAGAATGGAATGTGCCAGGAGAATGCCCCTCAAGTTTGTCTCCCGACTTCTGGTTCGTGTTTTTAATTTAATTTTTATTTTTTATTACAGCAAGTTTGATTACAATGTTTGGCTTGTTGGAGGTGTGGAAGATGTGGTTCTTTTACACATATACAGATGTCTGTTTTTCCTGGGATCCTTTTCCCATGTACGTTATCACAGAATGTTGAGTAGTCTTTTGGTATTCCGTAGTTCTTTGGTGATTATATATGTCACCTGTGTTTGTATAAGTCTGTTAACCCCGATATCGTAATGAAACCAATCCTCTCACCTTTCCATTGGTGAACCATAAGTTTGTTTAATGAAGCTGTGATTGCCCTTCTCCGTGGAAATATCTGCCCTGGTATCCATTTTTAGGTAACACCTATAAGTGATATGATATGATATGTGTCTTTCACTTTCTGACTTACTACATGTCACGTGATTACCTCTAGACTCATCTACGGTGCTGCAAATGGCATTGTGTCCTTTTTTTCCTTGCCTTCTCTTCTGACTTAGCGAGGTCCATTTTCAACAATGTGATTCCCTGCGGGTTGTGGATTAGCTGACGTGGGCAGCCTTATCCTGCCGGCCGGCCCTCCCCAGGTGTGCCTGGTTGAGGTCAATATAAACAGCGCTCCAGGCAGCAATAGCCCCTGAACCTGTGCCTGACTCCATATTCTCTGCCCCGTCAGCAGTCTCGGGGCTGTGCTGGTGGGAGGGAGTGAGGGGCCACAGCTTTGTTGGTGGCCCGGTGTGAGTGGGGTTCTGCTGACCTTTCTGCAGGAGTTGCCAGGCTGCCTCCTGTAAAGAAGAGGATGTGTCACGCATACATTCCTCTGGAATTTCTCTCCGGGCAGAGGTGAGGAAGGAAAAAAGCAGTGGGGGCCGGGAAAGGTGGGGTATCTCAGGCAGGACAATGGAAAGCTTCCGGAAGAGTGCCCGGGCCCAGGACCACCCTGGCTGGCCTGTAGGCACCAAGTTGGCCTGCGTGCTGTCGCTGGTGTGGCTCCACGGCCCTTCCTCTAGTCATTCAAACCCTTGTACATATTCAGGTTTTTTACCTGGGAAGGGTGGGAACAGTTCAGCAGCAGCTGGCCTGGGGCTCAGCTCACCTTTATTCAGAGATGCCTCGGCACGGTCCCCCAGCTTTGCAATGAGGACGCTCCTTGTGTGGGGGTGGGTTGCTAGCTGTATGGGAGATGATTCCCCACCTCTAACCAATTTCAGAATTGTTTACCGCTGGAGCAAGTGCCCTGATAGCGTTTTCCTCTGTATAACTGGTGGGTTCTGGTTTTTCTTCTTTTATGGTTCAAGTTAGCTTTTATTCCTCTTTTATGTATTTATAGATATAAGCATGGAAATAATTCATTCCTATAAATACATCTGTGTGAAGGGAAGAACTTTTTTCTCTTTTATTTTTAAATTTTATTTTTTATAATTTTGAAATTTAATTTTATTTACTTTTTTATACAGCAGGTTATTATTAGTTATGTATTTTATGCATATACATGTATACAGCTCAATCTCAATCTCCCAACTCATCCCACCACCACCACCCCATGTCTTCCCACACTTGGTGTCCATACGTTTGTTCTCTACCTGTGTGTCACTATTTCTTCCCTGCAAACCAGTTCATCTGTACCATTTTTTAGGTTCCACATATATGCATTAATATACAATATTTGTTTTCCTCTATTTGACTTACTTCATTCTGTATGACAGTCTCTAGATCCATCGATGTCTCTACAAATGACCCAGTTTCATTCCTTTTTATGGCCGAGTAATATTCCATTTGATATATGTACCCCAATTTTATCCATTCATCTGTCTGTGGGCATTTAGGTTGCTTCCATTACCTGGCTATTGTAAATAGTGCTGCAATGAACATTGTGGTGAATGTGCCTTTTTGATTTATGGTTTTCTCTGGGTATATGCCCAGAAGTGGGATTGCTGGATCAGATGGTAATTCTATTTCTAGTTTTTTTAAGGAAACTCCATAGTGTTCTCCATACTGACTGTATCAATTTACATTCTCACCAATAGTGGAAGAGGGCTCCTTTTGTCCACACCCTCCCCAGAATTTGTTGTTTCTAGATTTTCTGATGATGCCGATTCTAACAGGTGTGAGGTGATACGTCATTGTAGTTTTGATTTGCATTTCTCTAATAATTAGTGCTGTTGAGCAGCTTTTCATGTGCGTCTTGGCCATCTCTGTGTCTTCTTTGAAGAAACGTCTCTTTAGATCTTCTGCACATTTTTGTATTGGGTTGTTTGTTTTTTTAATATTAAGCTGCATGAGCTGTTTATATATATTGGACATTAAACCTTTGTCCATTGATTCGTTTGCAACTATTTTCGCCCCTTCTGAGGGATGCCTTTTTCCATTCCCGTTTTTTTACCCAAAAAAGAAAGAAAGAAAAAGAAGCAGAAAACTAATGTGCATAAAATATGCCTTTTGAAACGGTCGTTTTGAAATATGGACGTCCTTTGAATTTTTTGGTCGATATGTGACCCCAGGATTTGTTTTCAGGGCAGGTGTCATTTACAGGCCTGCAATGATTTTGAATATCCACTGACCATTAGTGCTGGGATTAAAGCTGCTGCTATGTGAAACGGCCACAAGGTGGCAGCAGTTCTCCCTTACCAATTCTGGTTACTAGGGCAACAGAGCCTCAATGGAAGTCGTGTTCTAGATTGGAATTTAGAATGGAATGTGCCAGGAGCAAGCCCCTCAAGTTTGTCTCCCTACTTCTGGTTCGTGTTTTTAATTTAATTTTTATTTTTTATTACAGCAAGTTTGATTACAATGTTTGGCTTGTTGGAGGTGTGGAAGATGTGGTTCTTTTACACATATACAGATGTCTGTTTTTCCTGGGATCCTTTTCCCATGTACGTTATCACAGAATGTTGAGTATTCTTTTGGTATTCCGTAGTTCTTTGGTGATTATATATGTCACCTGTGTTTGTATAAGTCTGTTAACCCCGATATCGTAATGAAACCAATCCTCTCACCTTTTCATTGGTGAACCATAAGTTTGTTTAATGAAGCTGTGATTGCCCTTCTCCGTGGAAATATCTGCCCTGGTATCCATTTTTAGGTAACACCTATAAGTGATATGATATGATATGTGTCTTTCACTTTCTGACTTACTACATGTCACGTGATTACCTCTAGACTCATCTACGGTGCTGCAAATGGCATTGTGTCCTTTTTTTCCTTGCCTTCTATTCTGACTTAGCGAGGTCCATTTTCAACAATGTGATTCCCTGCGGGTTGTGGATTAGCTGACGTGGGCAGCCTTATCCTGCCGGCCGGCCCTCCCCAGGTGTGCCTGGTTGAGGTCAATATAAACAGCGCTCCAGGCAGCAATAGCCCCTGAAGCTGTGCCTGACTCCATATTCTCTGCCCCGTCAGCAGTCTCGGGGCTGTGCTGGTGGGAGGGAGTGAGGGGCCACAGCTTTGTTGGTGGCCCGGTGTGAGTGGGGTTCTGCTGACCTTTCTGCAGGAGTTGCCAGGCTGCCTCCTGTAAAGAAGAGGATGTGTCACCCATACCTTCCGCTGGAATTTCTCTCCGGACAGAGGTGAGGAAGGAAAAAAGCAGTGGGGGCCGGGACAGGTGGGGTATCTCAGGCAGGACAATGGAAAGATTCCGGAAGAGCGCCCTGGGCCAGGACCTCCCTTGCTGACCTGCAGGCACCAAGTTGGCCTGCGTGCTGTCGCTGGTGTGGCTCCATGGCCCTTCCTCTAGTCTTTCAAGCCCTTGTACATATTCAGGTGTTTTACCTGGCAAGGGTGGGAACAGTTCAGCAGCAGCTGGCCTGGGGCTCAGCTCACCTTTATTCAGAGATGCCTCGGCACGGTCCCCCAGCTTTGCAATGAGGACGCTCTTTGTGTGGGGGGTGGGTTGCTGGCTGTATGGGAGATGATTCCCCACCTCTGACCAATTTCAGAATTGTTTACCGCTGGAGCAAGTGCCCTGATAGCGTTTTCCTCTGTATAACTGGTGGGTTCAGGTTTTTCTTCTTTTATGGTTCAAGTTAGCTTTTATTCCTCTTTTCTGTATTTATAGATATAAGCATGGAAATAATTGATTCCTATAAATACATCTGTGTGAAGGGAAGAACTTTTTTCTCTTTTATTTTTAAATTTTATTTTTTATAATTTTGAAATTTAATTTTATTTACTTTTTTATACAGCAGGTTATTATTAGTTATGTATTTTATGCATATCCATGTATACAGGTCAACCTCAATCTCCCAACTCATCCCACCACCACCACCCCATGGCTTCCCACACTTGGTGTCCATACGGTTGTTCTCTACTTGTGTGTCTCTATTTCTTCCCTGCAAACCAGTTCATCTGTACCATTTTTTAGGTTCCACATATATGCATTAATATACAATATTTGTTTTCCTCTTTCTGACTTACTTCATTCTGTATGACAGTCTCTAGATCCATCGATGTCTCTACAAATGACCCAGTTTCATTCCTTTTTATGGCCGAGTAATATTCCATTTTATATATTTACCCCAATTTTATCCATTCATCTGTCTGTGGGCATTTAGGTTGCTTCCATTACCTGGCTATTGTAAATAGTGCTGCAATGAACATTGTGGTGAATGTGCCTTTTTGATTTACGGTTTTCTCTGGGTATATGCCCAGAAGTGGGATTGCTGGATCAGATGGTAATTCTATTTCTAGTTTTTTTAAGGAAACTCCATAGTGTTCTCCATAGTGACTGTATCAATTTACATTCCCACCAATAGTGGAAGAGGGCTCCTTTTGTCCACACCCTCCGCAGAATTTGTTGTTTGTAGATTTTCTGATGATGCCCATTCTAACAGGTGTGAGGTGATACCTCATTGTAGTTTTGATTTGCATTTCTCTAATAATTAGTGCTGTTGAGCAGCTTTTCATGTGCGTCTTGGCCATCTCTGTGTCTTCTTTAAAGAAACGTCTCTTTAGATCTTCTGCCCATTTTTGTATTGGGTTGTTTGTTTTTTTAATATTAAGCTGCATGAGCTGTTTATATATATTGGACATTAAACCTTTGTCCATTGATTCGTTTGCAACTATTTTCGCCCCTTCTGAGGGATGCCTTTTTCCATTCCCGTTTTTTTACCCAAAAAAGAAAGAAAGAAATAGAAACAGAAAACTAATGTCCATAAAATATGCCTTTTGAAACGGTCTTTTTGAAATATGGACGTCCTTTGAATTTTTTGGTCGATATGTGACCCCAGGATTTGTTTTCAGGGCAGGTGTCATTTACAGGCCTGCAATGATTTTGAATATCCACTGACCATCAGCGCTGGGATTAAAGCTGCTGCTGTGTGAAACGGCCACAAGGTGGCAGCAGTTCTCCCTTACCAATTCTGGTTTCTAGGGCAACAGAGCCTCAATGGAAGTCGTGTTCTAGATTGGAATTTAGAATGGAATGTGCCAGGAGAAAGCCCCTCAAGTTTGTCTCCCTACTTCTGGTTCGTGTTTTTAATTTAATTTTTATTTTTTATTACAGCAAGTTTGATTACAATGTTTGGCTTGTTGGAGGTGTGGAAGATGTGGTTCTTTTACACATATACAGATGTCTGTTTTTCCTGGGATCCTTTTCCCATGTACGTTATCACAGAATGTTGAGTAGTCTTTTGGTATTCCGTAGTTCTTTGGTGATTATATATGTCACCTGTGTTTGTATAAGTCTGTTAACCCCGATATCGTAATGAAACCAATCCTCTCACCTTTCCATTGGTGAACCAAAGTTTGTTTAATGAAGCTGTGATTGCCCTTCTCCGTGGAAAATCTGCCCTGGTATCCATTTTTAGGTAACACCTATAAGTGATATGATATGATATGTGTCTTTCACTTTCTGACTTACTACATGTCACGTGATTACCTCTAGACTCATCTACGGTGCTGCAAATGGCATTGTGTCCTTTTTTTCCTTGCCTTCTATTCTGACTTAGCGAGGTCCATTTTCAACAATGTGATTCCCTGCGGGTTGTGGATTAGCTGACGTGGGCAGCCTTATCCTGCCGGCCGGCCCTCCCCAGGTGTGCCTGGTTGAGGTCAATATAAACAGCGCTCCAGGCAGCAATAGCCCCTGAACCTGTGCCTGACTCCATATTCTCTGCCCCGTCAGCAGTCTCGGGGCTGTGCTGGTGGGAGGGAGTGAGGGGCCACAGCTTTGTTGGTGGCCCGGTGTGAGTGGGGTTCTGCTGACCTTTCTGCAGGAGTTGCCAGGCTGCCTCCTGTAAAGAAGAGGATGTGTCTCCCATACCTTCCGCTGGAATTTCTCTCCGGACAGAGGTGAGGAAGGAAAAAAGCAGTGGGGGCCGGGACAGGTGGGGTATCTCAGGCAGGACAATGGAAAGATTCCGGAAGAGCGCCCTGGACCAGGACCTCCCTTGCTGGCCTGCAGGCACCAAGTTGGCCTGCGTGCTGTCGCTGGTGTGGCTCCACGGCCCTTCCTCTAGTCTTTCAAGCCCTTGTACATATTCAGGTGTTTTACCTGGGAAGGGTGGGAACAGTTCAGCAGCAGCTGGCCTGGGGCTCAGCTCACCTTTATTCAGAGATGCCTCGGCACGGTCCCCCAGCTTTGCAATGAGGACGCTCCTTGTGTGGGGGGTGGGTTGCTAGCTGTATGGGAGATGATTCCCCACCTCTGACCAATTTCAGAATTGTTTACCGCTGGAGCAAGTGCCCTGATAGCGTTTTCCTCTGTATAACTGGTGGGTTCAGGTTTTTCTTCTTTTATGGTCCAAGTTAGCTTTTATTCCTCTTTTATGTATTTATAGATATAAGCATGGAAATAATTCATTCCTATAAATACATCTGTGTGAAGGGAAGAACTTTTTTCTCTTTTATTTTTAAATTTTATTTTTTATAATTTTGAAATTTAATTTTATTTACTTTTTTATACAGCAGGTTATTATTAGTTATGTATTTTATGCATATACATGTATACAGGTCAATCTCAATCTCCCAACTCATCCCACCACCACCACCCCATGGCTTCCCACACTTGGTGTCCATACGGTTGTTCTCTACCTGTGTGTCTCTATTTCTTCCCTGCAAACCAGTTCATCTGTACCATTTTTTAGGTTCCACATATATGCATTAATATACAATATTTGTTTTCCTCTTTCTGACTTACTTCATTCTGTATGACAGTCTCTAGATCCATCGATGTCTCTACAAATGACCCAGTTTCATTCCTTTTTATGGCCGAGTAATATTCCATTTTATATATGTACCCCAATTTTATCCGTTCATCTGTCTGTGGGCATTTAGGTTGCTTCCATTACCTGGCTATTGTAAATAGTGCTGCTATGAACATTGTGGTGAATGTGCCTTTTTGATTTATGGTTTTCTCTGGGTATATGCCCAGAAGTGGGATTGCTGGATCAGATGGTAATTCTATTTCTAGTTTTTTTAAGGAAACTCCATAGTGTTCTCCATACTGACTGTATCAATTTACATTCCCACCAATAGTGGAAGAGGGCTCCTTTTGTCCACACCCTCCCCAGAATTTGTTGTTTCTAGATTTTCTGATGATGCCGATTCTAACAGGTGTGAGGTGATACCTCATTGTAGTTTTGATTTGCATTTCTCTAATAATTAGTGCTGTTGAGCAGCTTTTCAGGTGCGTCTTGGCCATCTCTGTGTCTTCTTTGAAGAAGCGTCTCTTTAGATCTTCTGCCCATTTTTGTATTGGGTTGTTTGTTTTTTTAATATTAAGCTGCATGAGCTGTTTATATATATTGGACATTAAACCTTTGTCCATTGATTCGTTTGCAACTATTTTCGCCCCTTCTGAGGGATGCCTTTTTCCATTCCCGTTTTTTTACCCAAAAAAGAAAGAAAGAAAAAGAAGCAGAAAACTAATGTGCATAAAATATGCCTTTTGAAACGGTCGTTTTGAAATATGGACGTCCTTTGAATTTTTTGGTCGATATGTGACCCCAGGATTTGTTTTCAGGGCAGGTGTCATTTACAGGCCTGCAATGATTTTGAATATCCACTGACCATTAGCGCTGGGATTAAAGCTGCTGCTGTGTGAAACGGCCACAAGGTGGCAGCAGTTCTCCCTTACCAATTCTGGTTACTAGGGCAACAGAGCCTCAATGGAAGTCGTGTTCTAGATTGGAATTTAGAATGGAATGTGCCAGGAGCAAGCCCCTCAAGTTTGTCTCCCTACTTCTGGTTCGTGTTTTTAATTTAATTTTTATTTTTTATTACAGCAAGTTTGATTACAATGTTTGGCTTGTTGGAGGTGTGGAAGATGTGGTTCTTTTACACATATACAGATGTCTGTTTTTCCTGGGATCCTTTTCCCATGTACGTTATCACAGAATGTTGAGTAGTCTTTTGGTATTCCGTAGTTCTTTGGTGATTATATATGTCACCTGTGTTTGTATAAGTCTGTTAACCCCGATATCGTAATGAAACCAATCCTCTCACCTTTCCATTGGTGAACCATAAGTTTGTTTAATGAAGCTGTGATTGCCCTTCTCCGTGGAAATATCTGCCCTGGTATCCATTTTTAGGTAACACCTATAAGTGATATGATATGATATGTGTCTTTCACTTTCTGACTTACTACATGTCACGTGATTACCTCTAGACTCATCTACGGTGCTGCAAATGGCATTGTGTCCTTTTTTTCCTTGCCTTCTATTCTGACTTAGCGAGGTCCATTTTCAACAATGTGATTCCCTGCGGGTTGTGGATTAGCTGACGTGGGCAGCCTTATCCTGCCGGCCGGCCCTCCCCAGGTGTGCCTGGTTGAGGTCAATATAAACAGCGCTCCAGGCAGCAATAGCCCCTGAACCTGTGCCTGACTCCATATTCTCTGCCCCGTCAGCAGTCTCGGGGCTGTGCTGGTTGGAGGGAGTGAGGGGCCACAGCTTTGTTGGTGGCCCGGTGTGAGTGGGGTTCTGCTGACCTTTCTGCAGGAGTTGCCAGGCTGCCTCCTGTAAAGAAGAGGATGTGTCACCCATACCTTCCGCTGGAATTTCTCTCCGGACAGAGGTGAGGAAGGAAAAAAGCAGTGGGGGCCGGGACAGGTGGGGTATCTCAGGCAGGACAATGGAAAGATTCCGGAAGAGCGCCCTGGGCCAGGACCTCCCTTGCTGGCCTGCAGGCACCAAGTTGGCCTGCGTGCTGTCGCTGGTGTGGCTCCACGGCCCTTCCTCTAGTCTTTCAAGCCCTTGTACATATTCAGGTGTTTTACCTGGCAAGGGTGGGAACAGTTCAGCAGCAGCTGGCCTGGGGCTCAGCTCACCTTTATTCAGAGATGCCTCGGCACGGTCCCCCAGCTTTGCAATGAGGACGCTCTTTGTGTGGGGGGTGGGTTGCTGGCTGTATGGGAGATGATTCCCCACCTCTGACCAATTTCAGAATTGTTTACCGCTGGAGCAAGTGCCCTGAAAGCATTTTCCTCTGTATAACTGGTGGGTTCAGGTTTTTCTTCTTTTATGGTTCAAGTTAGCTTTTATTCCTCTTTTCTGTATTTATAGATATAAGCATGGAAATAATTGATTCCTATAAATACATCTGTGTGAAGGGAAGAACTTTTTTCTCTTTTATTATTAAATTTTATTTTTTATAATTTTGAAATTTAATTTTATTTACTTTTTTATACAGCAGGTTATTATTAGTTATGTATTTTATGCATATACATGTATACAGGTCAATCTCAATCTCCCAACTCATCCCACCACCACCAACCCATGGCTTCCCACACTTGGTGTCCATACGGTTGTTCTCTACCTGTGTGTCTCTATTTCTTCCCTGCAAACCAGTTCATCTGTACCATTTTTTAGGTTCCACATATATGCATTAATATACAATATTTGTTTTCCTCTTTCTGACTTACTTCATTCTATGACAGTCTCTAGATCCATCGATGTCTCTACAAATGACCCAGTTTCATTCCTTTTTATGGCCGAGTAATATTCCATTTTATATGTGTTCCCCAATTTTATCCATTCCTCTGTCTGTGGGCATTTAGGTTGCTTCCATTACCTGGCTATTGTAAATAGTGCTGCAATGAACACTGTGGTGAATGTGCCTTTTTGATTTATGGTTTTCTCTGGGTATATGCCCAGAAGTGGGATTGCTGGATCAGATGGTAATTCTATTTCTAGTTTTTTTAAGGAAACTCCATAGTGTTCTCCATAGTGACTGTATCAATTTACATTCCCACCAATAGTGGAAGAGGGCTCCTTTTGTCCACACCCTCCCCAGAATTTGTTGTTTCTGGATTTTCTGATGATGCCGATTCTAACAGGTGTGAGGTGATAACTCATTGTAGTTTTGATTTGCATTTCTCTAATAATTAGTGCTGTTGAGCAGCTTTTCAGGTGCATCTTGGCCATCTCTGTGTCTTCTTTGAAGAAGCGTCTCTTTAGATCTTCTGCCCATTTTTGTATTGGGTTGTTTGTTTTTTTAATATTAAGCTGCATGTGCTGTTTATATATATTGGACATTAAACATTTGTGCATTGATTCGTTTGCAACTATTTTCGCCCCTTTTGAGGGATGCCTTTTTCCATTCCCATTTTTTTAACCAAAAAAGAAATAAAGAAAAAGAAGCAGAAAACTAATGTGCATAAAATATGCCTTTTGAAACGGTCGTTTTGAAATATGGACGTCCTTTGAATTTTTTGGTCGATATGTGACCCCAGGATTTGTTTTCAGGGCAGGTGTCATTTACAGGCCTGCAATGATTTTGAATATCAACTGACCATTAGCGCTGGGATTAAAGCTGCTGTTGTGTGAAACGGCCACAAGGTGGCAGCAGTTCTCCCTTACCAATTCTGGTTACTAGGGCAACAGAGCCTCAATGGAAGTCCTGTTCTAGATTGGAATTTAGAATGGAATGTGCCAGGAGAAAGCCCCTCAAGTTTGTCTCCCTACTTCTGGTTCGTGTTTTTAATTTAATTTTTATTTTTTATTACAGCAAGTTTGATTACAACGTTTAGCTTGTTGTAGGCGTGCAAGAGGTGGTTCTTTTACACATATACATATGTCTGTTCTTCCTGGGATCCTTTTCCCATGTACGTTATGAAAGAATGTTGAGTAGTCTTCTCTTGGTACTCCGTAGGTCTTTGGTGATTATATACGTCTACTGTGTTTGTATATGTCTGTTAACCCCAATATCGTAATGAATTCAATCCTCACAACTTTCCTTTGGTGAACCATAATTTCTTTAATGAATCTGTGATTGCCCTTCTCCGTGGAAATATCTGCCCTGGTATTAATTTATAGGTAACACCTATAAGTGATATGATACGATATGTGTCTTTCATTTTCTGACTTACTACAAGTCACGTGATTACCTCTAGACTCATCTACGGTGATGCAAATGGCAGTGTGTCCTTTTTTTCCTTGGCGAATATTCTGTCTTAGTGAGGTCCATTTTCTGCAATGTGATTCCCTGAGGGCTGAGGATTAGCTGACCTGGGCAGCCTGACCATGCCGGCAAGCCCTCCCCATGTGTACCTGGGTTGAGGTCAATATAAACAGCACTCCAGGCAGCAATAGCCCCTGCAGCTGTGCCTCACTCCATATTCTCTGCACGGTCAGCAGTTTCGGGGCTGCGCTGGTGGGAGGGTGTGAGGGTCCACGGCTTTGTGGGTGGCCCGGTGTGAGTGGGGCTCTGCTGGACTTTCGGCAGGAGTTGCCAGGCTGCCACCTGTAAAGAAGAGGATGTGTCACCCATAACTTCCACTGGAATATCTCTCCGGGCTGAGGTGAGGAAGGAAAAAAAGGAGTGGGGCCCGGGACAGGAGGGGTATCTCAGGCAGGGCAATGGAAAGCTTCCAGAAGAGCGCCCGTGGCCAGGACCATCCTGGCTGACTTGTAGGCACCACGTTGGCCTGCGTGCTGTTGCTAGTGTGGCTCCACGGCCCTTCCTCTAGGCTTTCAAGCCCTTGTACATATTCAGGTGTTTCACCTGGGAAGGGTGGGAACAGTTCAGCAGCAGCTGGCCTGGGGCTCAGCTCACGTTTACTCAGAGAGGCCTCGGCACAGTCCCCAAGCTTTGCAATAAGGATGCTTTTGCGAGCCCGGGCGGGGCTGCTGGCTGTATGGGAGATGATTCCCCACCTCTGACCAATTTCAGTATTGTTTACCACTGGAGCAAGTGCCTTGGTAGTGTTTTCCTCTGTATAACTGTTAGGTTCAGTTTTTTTTTCTTTTTTGGTTCAAGTTAGATTTTATTCCTCTTTTATGTATTTATAGATATAAGCATGGAAATATTTCATTCTTATAAATACATCAGTGTGAATGGAAGAATTTTTTTCTGTTTTATTTTTACATTTTCTTTTTAAAAATTTTGAAATTTAATTTTATTTATTTTTTTATACAGTAGGTTATTATTAGTTATCTATTTTATGCATATACATGTATACAGGTCAATCCCAATCTCCCAACTCATCCCACCACCACCACCCCATGGCTTCCCCCACTTTGTGTCCATACGTTTGTTCTCTACCTCTGTGTCTCTATTTCTGCCCTGCAAACCAGTTCATCTGTACCATTTTTCTAGGTTCCACATATAGGCATTAATATACAATATTTGTTTTTCTCTTTCTGACTTACTTCACTCTGTATGACAGTCTCTAGATCCATCAACTTCTCTACAAATGACCCAGTTTCATTCCTTTTTATGGCTGAGTAATATTCCATTTTATATATGTACCACATCTTTATCCATTCGTCTCTCTGTGGGCATTTAGGTTGCTTCCATTACCTGGCTATTGTAAATAGTGCTGCAATGAACATTGTGGTGAATGTGTCTTTGTGATTTATGGTTTTCTCTGGGTATATGCCCAGAAGTGGGATTGCTGGATCCTACGGTAATTCTCTTTTTAGTTTTTTAAAGGAACCTCCATACTGTTCTCCATAGTGACTGTATCAATTTACATTCCCACCAATAGCGGAAGAGGGTTCCTTTTGTCCACACCCTCCCCAGAATTTGTTGTTTGTAGATTATCTGATGATGCCGATTCTAACAGGTGTGAGGTCTTACCTCATTGTAGTTTTGATTTGCATTTCTCTAATAATTAGTGATGTTGAGCAGGTTTTCATGTGCGTCTTGGCCATCTCTGTGTCTTCTTGGAAGAAACGTCTATTTAGATCTTCTGCCCATTTTTGTATTGGGTTGTTTGTTTTATTAATATTAAGCTGCATGTGCTGTTTATATTACTGGAGATTAAACCTTTGTCCATTGATTCGTTTGTGAACGTTTTTGCCCATTCTGAGGGTTGCCTTTTTCCATTCCCGTTTTTTTAACAAAGAAAGAAAGAAAGCAAAAGATGCAGAACACTAATGTGCGTGAAATATGCCTCTTGAAACTGTCGTTTTGAAATATGGACGTCTTTTGAATTTTTTGGTCGATATATGACCCCAGGATTTGTTTTCAGGGCAGGTGTCATTTACAGGCCTCTAATGATTTGGAATATCCACTGACCATTAGCGCTGGGTTTAAAGCTGCTGTTGTGTGAAAAGGCCACAAGGTGGCAGCAGTTCTCCCTTACCAAATCTGGTTACTAGGGCAGCAGAGCCTCAATGGAAGTCGTGTTCTAGATTGGAATGTAGAAAGGAATGTGCCAGGAGAAAGCCCCTCAAGTGTGTCTCACTACTTCTTGTTCGTGTTTTTAATTTAATTTTTTATTTTTTATTACAGCAAGTTTGAGTACAACGTTTAGCTTGTTGTAGGTGTGCAAGAGGTGGTTCTTTTACACATGTACATATGTCTGTTCTTCCTGGGATCCTTTTCCCATGTACGGTATGACAGAATGTTGAGTAGTCTTCTCTTGGTACTCCGTAGGTCTTTGGTGATTATATACGTCTACTGTGTTTCTATATGTCTGTTAACCCCAATATCGTAATGAATTCAATCCTCATACCTTTCCTTTGGTGAACCATAAGTTTGTTTAATGAATCTGTGATTGCCCTTCTCCGTGGAAATATCTGCCCTGGTATCAATTTATAGGTAACACCTATAAGTGATATGATATGATATGTGTCTTTCACTTTCTGACTTACTCCAAGTCACGTGATTACCTCGAGACTCATCTACGGTGCTGCAAATGGCATTGTGTCCTTTTTTTCCTTGGCGAATATTCTGTCTTAGCGAGGTCCATTTTCTGCAATGTGATTCCCTGAGGGCTGAGGATTAGCTGACCTGGGCAGCCGGACCCTGCCGGCAAGCCCTCCCCAGGTGTGCCTGGGTTGAGGTCAATATAAACAGCACTCCAGGCAGCAATAGGCCCTGCAGCTGTGCCTGACTCCATATTCTCTGCCCCGTCAGCAGTCTCAGGGCAGTGCTGGTGGGAGGGTGTGAGGGTCCACGGCTTTGTGGGTGGCCCGGTGTGAGTGGGGCTCTGCTGGACTTTCGGCAGGAGTTGCCAGGCTGCCACCTGTAAAGAAGAGGATGTGTCACCCATAACTTCCACGGGAATATCTCTCCGGGCTGAGGTGAGTAAGGAAAAAAAGGAGTGGGGGTCAGGACAGGAGGGGTATCTCAGGCAGGGCAATGGAAAGCTTCCAGAAGAGCGCCCGTGGACAGGACCATCCTGGCTGACCTGCTGGCACCAAGTTGGCCTGTGTGCTGTCGCTGGTGTGGCTCCACGGCACTTCCTCTTGGCTTTCAAGCCCTTGTACATATTCAGGTGTTTCACCTGGGATGGGTGGGAACAGTTCAGCAGCATCTGGCCTGGGGCTCAGCTCACGTTTACTCACAGAGGCCTCGGCACGGTCTCCCAGCATTGCAATAAGGACGCTCCTTGCGTCGGCGGGCAGGGCTGCTGGCTGTATGGGAGATGATTCCCCACCTCTGACCAATTTCAGTATTGTTTACCACTGGCGCAAGTGCCTTGGTAGTGTTTTCCTCTGTATAACTGTTAGGTTCAGTTTTTTTTTCTTTTTTGGTTCAAGTTAGATTTTATTCCTCTTTTATGTATTTATAGATATAAGCATGGAAATATTTCATTCTTATAAATACATCAGTGTGAATGGAAGAACTTTTTTTCTGTTTTATTTTTACATTTTATTTTTAAAAATTTTGAAATTTAATTTTATTTATTATTTTATACAGTAGGTTATTAGTTATCCGTTTTATGCATAGACATGTACACAGGTCAATCCCAATCTCCCAACTCATCACACCACCACCACCCCATGGCTTCCCCCACTTTGTGTCCATACGTTTGTTCTCTACCTCTGTGTCTCTATTTCTGCCCTGCAAACCAGTTCATCTGTAATATTTTTCTAGGTTCCACATATAGGAATTAATATACAATATTTGTTTTTCTCTTTCTGACTTACTTCACTCTGTATGACAGTCTCTAGATCCATCAACTTCTCTACAAATGACCCAGTTTCATTCCTTTTTATGGCTGAAGTAATAGTCCATATTATATATGTACCACATCTTTATCCATTCGTCTGTCTGTGGGCATTTAGGTTGCTTCCATTACCTGGTTATTGTAAATAGTGCTGCAATGAACATTGTGGTGAATGTGTCTTTGTGATTTATGGTTTTCTCTGGGTATATGCCCAGAAGTGGGATTGCTAGATCCTATGGTAATTCTCTTTTAGTTTTTTAAAGGAACCTCCATACTGTTCTCCATAGTGACTGTATCAATTTACATTCCCACCAATAGCGGAAGAGGGTTCCTTTTGTCCACACCCTCCCCAGAATTTGTTGTTTGTAGATTATCTGATGATGCCAATTCTAACAGGTGTGAGGTCTTACCTCATTGTAGTTTTGATTTGCATTTCTCTAATAATTAGTGATGTTGAGCAGCTTTTCATGTGCGTCTTGGCCATCTCTGTGTCTTCTTTGAAGAAACGTCTATTTAGATCTTCTGCCCATTTTTGTATTGGGTTGTTTGTTTTATTAATATTAACCTGCATGAGCTGTTTATATATATTGGAGATTAAACCTTTGTCCATTGATTCGTTTGTGAACGTTTTCGCCCATTCTGAGGCTTGCCTTTTTCCATTCCCGTTTTTTTAACAAAGAAAGAAAGAAAGCAAAAGAAGCAGAACACTAATGTGCGTGAAATATGCCTCTTGAAACTGTCGTTTTGAAATATGGACGTCTTTTGAATTTTTTGGTCGATATATGACCCCAGGATTTGTTTTCAGGGCAGGTGTCATATACAGGCCTGTAATGATTTGGAATATCCACTGACCATTAGCGCTGGGATTAAAGCTGCTGTTGTGTGAAACGGCCACAAGGTGGCAGCAGTTCTCCCTTACCAAATCTGGTTACTAGGGCAGCAGAGCCTCAATGGAAGTCCTGTTCTAGATTGGAATGTAGAACAGAATGTGCCAGGAGAAAGCCCCTCAAGTTTGTCTCACTACTTCTTGTTCGAGTTTTTAATTTAATTTTTTATTTTTTATTACAGCAAGTTTGAGTACAACGTTTAGCTTGTTGTAGGTGTGCAAGAGGTGGTTCTTTTACACATATACATATGTCTTTTCTTCCTGGGATCCTTTTTCCATGTACGTTATGACAGAATGTTGAGTAGTCTTCTCTTGGTAGTCCGTAGGTCTTTGGTGATTATATACGTCTACTGTGTTTGTATATGTCTGTTAACCCCAATATCGTAATGGATTCAATCCTCACACCTTTCCTTTGGTGAACCATAATTTCTTTAATGAATCTGTGATTGCCCTTCTCCGTGGAAATATCTGCCCTGGTATCCATTTATAGGTAACACCTATAAGTGATATGATACGATATGTGTCTTTCACTTTCTGACTTACTACAAGTCACGTGATTTCCTCGAGACTCATCTACGGTGCTGCAAATGGCATTGTGTCCTTTTTTTCCTTGGCGAATATTCTGTCTTAGTGAGGTCCATTTTCTGCAATGTGATTCCCTGAGGGCTGAGGATTAGCTGACCTGGCCAGCCTGACCCTGCCGGCAAGCCCTCCCCATGTGTGCCTGGGTTGAGGTCAATATAAACAGCACTCCAGGCAGCAATAGCCCCTGCAGCTGTGCCTGACTCCATATTCTCTGCACGGTCAGCAGTTTCGGGGCTGTGCTGGTGGGAGGGTGTGAGGGTCCACGGCTTTGTGGGTGGCCCGGTGTGAGTGGGGCTCTGCTGGACTTTCGGCAGGAGTTGCCAGGCTGCCACCTGTAAAGAAGAGGATGTGTCACCCATAACTTCCACTGGAATATCTCTCCGGGCTGAGGTGAGGAAGGAAAAAAAGGAGTGGGGCGCGGGACAGGAGGGGTATCTCATGCAGGGCAATGGAAAGCTTCCAGAAGAGCGCCCGTGGCCAGGACCATCCTGGCTGACATGTAGGCACCAAGTTGGCCTGCGTGCTGTCGCTGGTGTGTCTCCACGGCCCTTCCTCTAGGCTTTCAAGCCCTTGAACATATTCAGGTGTTTCACCTGGGAAGGGTGGGAACTGTTCAGCAGCATCTGGCCTGGGTATCAGCTCACGTTTACTCACAGAGGCCTCGGCACGGTCCCCCAGCTTTGCAATAAGGATGCTCCTTGCGTGGGAGGGCGTGGCTGCTGGCTGTATGGGAGATGATTCCCCACCTTTGACCAATTTCAGAATTGTTTACCACTGGAGCAAGTGCCTTGGTAGTCTTTTCCTCTGTATAACTGTTAGGTTCAGTTTTTTTTTCTTTTTTGGTTCAAGTTAGATTTAATTCCTCTTTTATGTATTTATGGATATAAGCATGGAAGTAATTCATTCTCATAAATACATCATTGTGAATGGAAGAAATTTTTTTCTGTTTTATTTTTACATTTTATTTTTAAAATTTTTGAAATTTAATTTTATTTATTTTTTTATACAGTAGGTTATTATTAGTTATGTATTTTATGCATAGACATGTATACAGGACAATCCCAATCTCCCAACTCATCCCACCACCACCACCCCATGGCTTCCCCCACTTTGTGTCCATACGTTTGTTCTCTACCTCTGTGTCTCTATTTCTGCCCTGCAAACCAGTTCATCTGTACCATTTTTCTAGCTTCCACATATAGGCATTAATATACAATATTTGTTTTTCTCTTTCTGACTTACTTCACTCTGTATGACAGTCTCTAGATCCATCAACTTCTCTACAAATGACCCTGTTTCATTCCTTTTTATGCCTGAAGTAATATTCCATATTATATATGTACCACATCTTTATCCATTCGTCTGTCTGTGGCCATTTAGGTTGCTTCCATTACCTGGCTATTGTAAATAGTGCTGCAATAAACATTGTGGTGAATGTGTCCTTGTGATTTATGGTTTTCTCTGGGTATATGCCCAGAAGTGGGATTGCTGGATCCTATGGTAATTCTCTTTTTAGTTTTTTAAAGGAACCTCCATACTGTTCTCCATAGTGACTGTATCAATTTACATTCCCACCAATAGCGGGAGAGGGTTCCTTTTGTCCACACCCTCCCCAGAATTTGTTGTTTGTAGATTATCTGATGATGCCGATTCTAACAGGTGTGAGGTCTTACCTCATTGTAGTTTTGATTTGCATTTCTCTAATAATTAGTGATGTTGAGCAGCTTTTCATGTGCGTCTTGGCCATCTCTGTGTCTTCTTTAAAGAAACGTCTATTTAGATCTTCTGCCCATTTTTGTATTGGGTTGTTTCTTTTATTAATATTAAGCTGCATGAGCTGTTTATATATATTGGAGATTATACCTTTGTCCATTGATTCGTTTGTGAACGTTTTCGCCCATTCTGAGGGTTGCCTTTTTCCATTCCCGTTTTTTTAACAAAGAAAGAAAGAAAGCAAAAGAAGCAGAACACTAATGTGCGTGAAATATGCCTCTTGAAACTGTCGTTTTGAAATATGGACGTCTTTTGAATTTTTTGGTCGATATATGACCCCAGGATTTGTTTTCAGGGCAGGTGTCATTTACAGGCCTCTAATGATTTGGAATATCCACTGACCATTAGCGCTGGGATTAAAGCTGCTGTTGTGTGAAACGGCCACAAGGTGGCAGCAGTTCTCCCTTACCAAATCTGGTTACTAGGGCAGCAGAGCCTCAATGGAAGTCGCGTTCTAGATAGGAATGTAGAACGGAATGTGCCAGGAGAAAGCCCCTCATGTGTGTCTCACTACTTCTTGTTCGTGTTTTTAATTTAATTTTTCATTTTTTATTACAGCAAGTTTGAGTACAACGTTTAGCTTGTTGTAGGTGTTCAAGAGGTGGTTCTTTTACACGTATACATATCTCTGTACTTCCTGGGATCCTTTTCCCATGTACCTTATGACAGAATGTTGAGTAGTCTTCTCTTGGTACTCCGTAGGTCTTTGGTGATTATTTACGTCTACTGTGTTTGTATATGTGTGTTAACGCCAATATCGTAATGAATTCAATCCTCACACCTTTCCTTTGGTGAACCATAATTTGTTTAATGAATCTGTGATTGCCCTTCTCCGTGGAAATATCTGCCCTGGTATCAATTTATAGGTAACACCTATAAGTGATATGATATGATATGTGTCTTTCACTTTCTGACTTACTCCAAGTCACGTGATTACCTCTAGACTCATCTACGGTGCTGCAAATGGCATTGTGTCCTTTTTTTCCTTGGCGAATATTCTGTCTTAGCGAGGTCCATTCTCTGCAATGTGATTCCCTGAGGGCTGAGGATTAGCTGACCTGGGCAGCCTGACCCTGCCGGCAAGCCCTCCCCAGGTGTGCCTGGGTTGAGGTCAATATAAACAGCACTCCAGGCAGCAATAGCCCCTGCAGGTGTGCCTGACTTCATATTCTCTGCACCGTCAGCAGTCTCGGGGCTGTGCTGGTGGGAGGGTGTGAGGGTCCACGGCTTTGTGGGTGGCCCGGTGTGAGTGGGGCTCTGCTGGACTTTCGGCAGGAGTTGCCAGGCTGCCACCTGTAAAGAAGAGGATGTGTCACCCATAACTTCCACTGGAATATCTCTCCGGGCTGAGGTGAGTAAGGAAAAAAAGGAGTGGGGGCCGGGACAGGAGGGGTATCTCAGGCAGGGCAATGGAAAGCTTCCAGAAGAGCGCCCGTGGCCAGGACCATCCTGGCTGACCTGCAGGCACCAAGTTGGCCTGCGTGCTGTCGCTGGTGTGGCTCCACGGCCCTTCCTCTAGGCTTTCAAGCCCTTGTACATATTCAGGTGTTTCACCTGGGAAGGGTGGGAACTGTTCAGCAGCATCTGGCCTGGGGCTCAGCTCACGTTTACTCACAGAGGCCTCGGCACGGTCTCCCAGCTTTGCAATAAGGACGCTACTTGCGTGGGTGGGCGGGGCTGCTGGCTGTATGGGAGATGATTCCCCACCTCTGACCAATTTCAGAATTGTTTACCACTGGAGCAAATGCCTTGGTAGTGTTTTCCTCTGTATAACTGTTAGGTTCACCTTTTTTTTTTCTTTTTGGTTCAAGTTAGATTTTATTCCTCTTTTATGTATTTATGGATATAAGCATGGAAAAAATTCATTCTTATAAATACATCAGTGTGAATGGAAGAACTTTTTTTCTGTTTTATTTTTACATTTTATTTTTAAAAATTTTGAAATTTAATTTTATTTATTTTTTTATACAGTAGGTTATTATTAGTTATCTATTTTATGCATAGACATGTATACAGGTCAATCCCAATCTCCCAACTCATCCCACCACCACCACCCCATGGCTTCCCCCACTTTGTGTCCATACGTTTGTTCTCTACCTCTGTGTCTCTATCTCTGCCCTGCAAACCAGTTCATCTGTACCATTTTTCTAGGTTCCACATATAGGCATTAATATACAATATTTGTTTTTCTCTTTCTGACTTACTTCAGTCTGTATGACATTCTCTAGATCCGTCAACTTCTCTACAAATGACCCAGTTTCATTCCTTTTTATGGCTGAGTAATATTCCATTTTATATATGTACCACATCTTTATCCATTCGTCTGTCTGTGGCCATTTAGGTTGCTTCCATTACCTGGCTATTGTAAATAGTGCTGCAATGAACATTGTGCTGAATGTGTCTCTGTGATTTATGGTTTTCTCTGGGTAAATGCCCAGAAGTGGGATTGCTGGATCCTATGGTAATTCTCTTTTTAGTTTTTTAAAGGATCCTCCATACTGTTCTCCATAGTGACTGTATCAATTTACATTCCCACCAATAGCGGAAGAGGGTTCCTTTTGTCCACACCCTCCCCAGAATTTGTTGTTTGTAGATTATCTGATGATGCCGATTCTAACAGGTGTGAGGTCTTACCTCATTGTACTTTTGATTTGCATTTCTCTAATAATTAGTGATGTTGAGCAGCTTTTCATGTGCGTCTTGGCCATCTCTGTGTCTTCTTTGAAGAAACGTCTATTTAGATCTTCTGCCCATTTTTGTATTGGGTTGTTTGTTTTATTAATATTAAGCTGCATGAGCTGTTTATATATATTGCAGATTAAACCTTTGTCCATTGATTCGTTTGTGAACGTTTTTGCCCATTCTGAGGGTTGCCTTTATCCATTCCCGTTTTTTTAACAAAGAAAGAAAGAAAGCAAAAGAAGCAGAACACTAATGTGCGTGAAATATGCCTCTTGAAACTGTCGTTTTGAAATATGGACGTCTTTTGAATTTTTTGGTCGATATATGACCCCAGGATTTGTTTACAGGGCAGGTGTCATTTACAGGTTGTAATGATTTGGAATATCCACTGACCATTAGCGCTGGGATTAAAGCTGCTGTTGTGTGAAACGGCCACAAGGTGGCAGCAGTTCTCCCTTACCAAATCTGGTTACTAGGGCAGCAGAGCCTCAATGGAAGTCGCGTTCTAGATTGGAATGTAGAACGGAATGTGCCAGGAGAAAGCCCCTCAAGTTTGTCTCACTACTTCTTGTTCGTGTTTTTAATTTAATTTTTTATTTTTTATTACAGCAATTTTGAGTACAACGTTTAGCTTGTTGTAGGTGTGCAAGAGGTGGTTCTTTTACACATATACATATGTCTGTTCTTCCTGGGATCCTTTTCCCATGTACGTTATGACAGAATGTTGAGTAGTCTTCTCTTGGTACTCCGTAGGTCTTTGGTGATTATATACGTCTACTGTGTTTGTATATGTCTGTTAACCCCAATATCGTAATGAATTCAATCCTCACACCTTTCCTTTGGTGAACCATAAGTTTGTTTAATGAATCTGTGATTGCCCTTCTCCGTGGAAATGTCTGCCCTGGTATCAATTTATAGGTAACACCTATAAGTGATATGATATGATCTGTGTCTTACATTTTCTGACTTACTACAAGTCACGTGATTACCTCTAGACTCATCTACGGTGCCGCAAATGGCATTGTGTCCTTTTTTTCCTTGGCGAATATTCTGATTTAGCGAGGTCCTTTTTCTGCAATGTGATTCCCTGAGGGCTGAGGATTAGCTGACCTGGGCAGCCTGACCCTGCCGGCAAGCCCTCCCCAGGTGTGCCTGTGTTGAGGTCAATATAAACAGCACACCAGACAGCAATAGACCCGGCAGCTGTGCCTGACTCCATATTCTCTGCCCCGTCAGCAGTCTCGGGGCTGTGCTGCTGGGAGGCTGTGAGTGTCCACGGCTTTGTGGGTGGCCCTGGGTGAGTGGGGCTCTGCTGGAATTTCTAGAGGAGTTGAAAGGCTGCCACCTGTAAAGAAGAGGATGTGTCACCCATAACTTCCACTGGAATATCTCTGCGGGCTGAGGCGAGTAAGGAAAAAAAGGAGTGGGGGCCGGGACAGGAGGGCTATCTCATGCAGGGCAATGGAAAGCTTCCAGAAGAGCGCCCGTGGCCAGTACCATCCTGGCTGACTTGCAGGCACCAAGTTGGCCTGCGTACTGTCGCTGGTGGCCTCGACGGCATTTCCTCTAGGCTTTCAAGACCTTGCACATATTCAGGTGTTTCACCTGGGAAGGTTGGGAACAGTTCAGCAGCAGCTGGCCTGGGGCTCAGCTCACGTTTACTCACAGAGGCCTCGGCACAGTCCCCCAGCTTTTCAATAAGGATGCTCCTTGCGTGGGCGGGCGGGGCTGCTGGCTGTATGGGAGATGATTCCCCACCTCTGACCAATTTCAGAATTGTTTACCACTGGAGCAAGTGCCTTGGTAGTGTTTTCCTCTGTATTACTGTTAGGTTCAGTTTGTTTTTCTGTTTTGGTTTAAGTTAGATTTTATTCCTCTTTTATGTATTTATGGATATAAGCATGGAAATAATTCATTCTTATAAATACATCAGTGTGAATGGAAGAACTTTTTTTCTGTTTTATTTTTACATTTTATTTTTTAAAATTTTGAAATTTAATTTTATTTATTTTTTTATACAGTAGGTTATTATTAGTTATCTATTTTATGCAGATACATGTATACAGGTCAATCCCTATCTCCCAACTCATCCCACCACCACCACCCCATGGCTTCCCCCACTTTGTGTCCCTACGTTTGTTCTCTACCTCTGTGTCTCTATTTCTGCCCTGCAAACCAGTTCATCTGTACCATTTTTCTAGGTTCCACATATAGGCATTAATATACAATATTTGTTTTTCTCTTTCTGACTTACTTCACTCTGTATGACAGTCTCTAGATCCATCAACTTCTCTACAAATGACCCAGTTTCATTCCTTTTTGTGGCTGAGTAATATTCCATTTTATATATGTACCTCATCTTTATCCATTCGTCTGTCTGTGGGCATTTAGGTTGCTTCCATTACCTGGCTATTGTAAATAGTGCTGCAATGAACATTGTGGTGAATGTGTCTTTGTGATTTATGGTTTTCTCTGCGTATATGCCCAGAAGTGGGATTGCTGGATCCTATGGTAATTCTCATTTTAGTTTTTTGAAGGAACCTCCATACTGTTCTCCATAGTGACTGTATCAATTTACATTCCCACCAGTAGCGGAAGAGGGTTCCTTTTGTCCACACCCTCCCCAGAATTTGTTGTTTGTAGATAATCTGATGATGCCGATTCTAACAGGTGTGAGGTCTTACCTCATTGTACTTTTGATTTGCATTTCTCTAATAATTAGTGATGTTGAGCAGCTTTAGATGTGCGTCTAGGCCATCTCTGTGTCTTCTTTGAAGAAACGTCTATTTAGATCGTCTGCCCATTTTTGTATTGGGTTGTTTGTTTTATTAATATTAAGCTGCATGAGCTGTTTATATATATTGGAGATTAAACCTTTGTCCATTGATTCGTTTGTGAACGTTTTCGCCCATTCTGAAGGTTGTCTTTTTCCATTCCCGTTTTTTTAACAAACAAAGAAAGAATTCAAAAGAAGCAGAACACTAATGTGCGTGAAATATGCCTCTTGAAACTCTCGTTTTGAAATACGAACGTCTTTTGAATTTTTTGGTCGATATATGACCCCAGGATTCGTTTTCAGGGCAGGTGTCATTTACAGGCCTGTAATGATTTGGAATATCCACTGACCATTAGCGCTGGGATTAAAGCTGCTGTTGTGTGAAACGGCCAAAAGGTGGCAGCAGTTCTCCCTTACCAAATCTGGTTACTAGGGCAGCAGATCCTCAATGGAAGTCGCATTCTTGATTGGAATGTAGAACGGAATGTGCCAGGAGAAAGCCCCTCAAGTGTGTCTCACTATTTCTTGTTCGTGTTTTTAATTTAATATTTTATTTTTTATTACAGCAAGTTTGAGTACAACGTTTAGCTTGTTGTAGGTGTGCAAGAGGTGGTTCTTTTACACATATACATATGTCTGTTCTTCCTGGGATCCTTTTCCCATGTACGTTATGACAGAATGTTGAGTAGTCTTCTCTTGGTACTCCGTAGGTCTTTGGTGATAATATACGTCTACTGTGTTTGTATATGTCTGTTAACCCCAATATCGTAATGAATTCAATCCTCACACCTTTCCTTTGGTGAACCATAATTTGTTTAATGAATCTGTGATTGCCCTTCTCCGTGGAAATATCTGCCCTGGTATCAATTTATAGGTAACACCTATAAGTGATATGATATGATATGTGTCTTTCACTTTTTGACTTACTCCAAGTCACGTGATTACCTCGAGACTCATCTACGGTGCTGCAAATGGCATTGTGTCCTTTTTTTCCTTTGCGAATATTCTGTCTTAGCGAGGTCCATTTTCTGCAATGTGATTCCCTGAGGGCTGAGGATTAGCTGACCTGGGCAGCCTGACCCTGCCGGTAAGCCCTCTCCAGGTGTGCCTTGGTTGAGGTCAATATAAACAGCCCTCCTGGCAGCAATAGCCCCTGCAGCTGTGCGTGACTCCATATTCTCTGCCCCATCAGCAGTCTCGGGGCTGTGCTGGTGGGAGGGTGTGAGGGTCCACGGCTATGTGGGTGGCCCGGTGTGAGTGGGGCTCTGCTGGACTTTCGGCAGGAGTTGCCAGGCTGCCACCTGTAAAGAAGAGGATGTGTCACCCATAACTTCCACTGGAATATCTCTCCGGGCTGACGTGAGGAAGGAAAAAAAGGAGTGGGGGCCGGGACAGGAGGGGTATCTCAGGCAGGGCAATGGAAAGCTTCCAGAAGAGCGCCCGTGACCAGGAACATCTTGGCTGACCTGCAGGCACCAAGTTGGCCTGCGTGCTGTCGCTGGTGCGGCTCCAGGGCCCTTCCTCTAGGCTTTCAAGCCCTTGTACATATTCAGGTGTTTCACCTGGGAAGGGTGGGAACTGTTCAGCAGCATCTGGCCTGGGGATCAGCTCACGTTTACTCACAGAGGCCTCGGCACGGTCTCCCAGCTTTGCAATAAGGACGCTCCTTGCGTGGGCGGGCGGGGCTGCTGGCTGTATGGGAGATGATTCCCCACCTCTGACCAATTTCCGAATTGTTTACCACTGGAGCAAGAGCCTTGGTAGTGTTTTCCTCTGTATAACTGTTAGGTTCAGTTTTTTTTTCCTTTTTTGGTTCAAGTTAGATTTTATTCCTCTTTTATGTATTTATAGATATAAGCATGGAAATAATTCATTCTTATAAATACATCAGTGTGAATGGAATAACTTTTTTTCTGTTTTATTTTTACATTTTATTTTTAAAAATTTTGAAATTTAATTTTATTTATTTTTTTATACAGTAGGTTATTATTAGTTATCTATTTTATGCATAGATATGTATACAGGTCAATCCCAATCTCCCAACTCATCCCACCACCACCACCCCATGGCTTCCCCCACTTTGTGTCCATACGTTTGTTCTCTACCTCTGTGTCTCTATTTCTGCCCTGCAAACCAGTTCATCTGTACCATTTTTCTAGCTTCCACATATAGGCATTAATATACAATATTTGTTTTTCTCTTTCTGACTTACTTCACTCTGTATGACAGTCTCTAGATCCATCAACTTCTCTACAAATGACCCAGTTTCATTCCTTTTTATGGCTGAGTAATATTCCATTTTATATATGTACCACATCTTTATCCATTCGCCTGTCTGTGGGCATTTAGGTTGCTTCCATTACCTGGCTATTGTAAATAGTGCTGCAATGAACATTCGGTGAATGTGTCTTTGTGATTTATGGTTTTCTCTGGGTATATGCCCAGAAGTGGGATTGCTGGATCCTATGGTAATTCTCTTTTTAGTTTTTTAAAGGAACCTCCATACTGTTCTCCATAGTGACTGTATCAATTTACATTCCCACCAATAGCGGAAGAGGGTTCCTTTTGTCCACACCCTCCCCAGAATTTGTTGTTTGTAGATTATCTGAGGATGCCGATTCTAACAGGTGAGGTCTTACCTCATTGTAGTTTTGATTTGCATTTCTCTAATAATTAGTGATGTTGAGCAGCTTTTCATGTGCGTCTTGGCCATCTCTGTGTCTTCTTTGAAGAAACGTCTATTTAGATCTTCTGCCCATTTTTGTATTGGGTTATTTGTTTTATTAATATTAAGCTGCATGAGCTGTTTATATATATTGGAGATTAAACCTTTGTCCATTGATTCGTTTGTGAACGTTTTCGCCCATTCTCAGGGTTGCCTTTTTCCATTCCCGTTGTTTTAACAAAGAAAGAAAGAAAGCAAAAGAAGCAGAACACTAATGTGCGTGAAATATGCCTCTTGAAACTGTCATTTTGAAATATGGACGTCTTTTGAATTTTTTGGTCGATATATGACCCCAGGAATTTTTTTCAGGGCAGGTGTCATTTACATGCATGTAATGATTTGGAATATCCACTGACCATTAGCGCTGAGATTAAAGCTGCTGTTGTGTGAAACGGCCACAAGGTGGCAGCAGTTCTCCCTTACCAAATCTGGTTACTAGGGCAGCAGAGCCTCAATGGAAGTCGCATTCTAGATTGGAATGTAGAACGGAATGTGCCAGGAGAAAGCCCCTCAAGTGTGTCTCACTACTTCTTGTTCGTGTTTTTAATTTAATTTTTTATTTTTTATTACAGCAAGTTTGAGTACAACGTTTAGCTTGTTGTAGGTGTGCAAGAGGTGGTTCTTTTACACATATACATATGTCTGTTCTTCCTGGGATCCTTTTCCCATGTACGTTATGACAGAATGTTGAGTAGTCTTCTCTTGGTACTCCGTAGGTCTTTGGTGATTATATACGCCTACTGTGTTTGTATATGTCTGTTAACCCCAATATCGTAATGAATTCAATCCTCACACCTTTCCTTTGGTGAACCATAAGTTTGTGCAATGAATCTGTGATTGCCCTTCTCCGTGGAAATATCTGCCCTGGTATCAATTTATAGGTAACACCTATAAGTGATATGATATGATATGTGTCTTTCACTTTCTGACTTACTCCAAGTCACGTGATTACCTCTAGACTCATCTACGGTGCTGCAAATGGCATTGTGTCCTTTTTTTCCTTGGCGAATATTCTGTCTTAGCGAGGTCCATTTTCTGCAATGTGATTCCCTGAGGGCTGAGGATTAGCTGACCTGGGCAGCCTGACCCTGCCGGCAAGCCCTCCCCAGGTGTGCCTGGGTTGAGGTCAATATAAGCAGCACTCCAGGCAGCAATAGCCCCTGCAGCTGTGCCTGACTCCATATTCTCTGCCCCGTCAGCAGTCTCGGGGCTGTGCTGGTGGGAGGGTGTGAGGGTCCACGGCTTTGTGGGTGGCCCGGTGTGAGTGGGGCTCTGCTGGACTTTCGGCAGGAGTTGCCAGGCTGCCACCTGTAAAGAAGAGGATGTGTCACCCATAACTTCCACTGGAATATCTCTCCGGGCTGAGGTGAGGAAGGAAAAAAAGGAGTGGGGGCCGGGACAGGAGGGGTATCTCAGGCAGGGCAATGGAAAGCTTCCAGAAGAGCGCCCGTGACCAGGAACATCTTGGCTGACCTGCAGGCACCAAGTTGGCCTGCGTGCTGTCGCTGGTGTGGCTCCAGGGCCCTTCCTCTAGGCTTTCAAGCCCTTGTACATATTCAGGTGTTTCACCAGGGAAGGGTCGAAACTGTTCAGCAGCATCTGGCCTGGGGCTCAGCTCACGTTTACTCACAGAGGCCTTGGCACGGTCTCCCAGCTTTGCAATAAGGACGCTCCTTGCGTGGGCGGGCGGGGCTGCTGGCTGTATGGGAGATGATTCCCCACCTCTGACCAATTTCAGAATTGTTTACCACTGGAGCAAGTGCATTGGTAGTGTTTTCCTCTGTATAAGTGTTAGGTTCAGTTTTTTTTTTTCTTTTTTGGTTCAAGTTAGATTTTATTTCTCTTTTATGTATTTATAGATATAAGCATGGAAATAATTCATTCTTATAAATACATCAGTGTGAATGGAATAACTTTTTTTCCGTTTTATTTTTACATTTTATTTTTAAAAATTTTTAAATTTAATTTTATTTATTTATTTTATACAGTAGGTTATTATTAGTTATCTATTTTATGCATAGATATGTATACAGGTCAATCCCAATCTCCCAACTAATCCCACCACCACCACCCCATGGCTTCCCCCACTTTGTGTCCATACGTTTGTTCTCTACCTCTGTGTCTCTATTTCTGCCCTGCAAACCAGTTCATCTGTACCATTTTTCTAGCTTCCACATATAGGCATTAATATACAATATTTGTTTTTCTCTTTCTGTCTTACTTCAGTCTGTATGACAGTCTCTAGATCCATCAACTTCTCTACAAATGACCCAGTTTCATTCCTTTTTATGGCTGAGTAATATTCCATTTTATATATGTACCACATCTTTATCCATTCGTCTGTCTGTGGGCATTTAGGTTGCTTCCATTACCTGGCTATTGTAAATAGTGCTGCAATGAACATTGTGGTGAATGTGTCTTTGTGATTTCTGGTTTTCTCTGGGTATATGCCCAGAAGTGGGATTGCTGGATCCTATGGTAATTCTCTTTTTAGTTTTTTAAAGGAACCTCCATACTGTTCTCCATAGTGACTGTATCAATTTACATTCCCACCAATAGCGGAAGAGGGTTCCTTTTGTCCACACCCTCCCCAGAATTTGTTGTTTGTAGATTATCTGAGGATGCCGATTCTAACAGGTGAGGTCTTACCTCATTGTAGTTTTGATTTGCATTTCTCTAATAATTAGTGATGTTGAGCAGCTTTTCATGTGCGTCTTGGCCATCTCTGTGTCTTCTTTGAAGAAACGTCTATTTAGATCTTCTGCCCATTTTTGTATTGGGTTGTTTGTTTTATTAATATTAAGCTGCATGAGCTGTTTATATATATTGGAGATTAAACCTTTGTCCATTGATTCGTTTGTGAACGTTTTCGCCCATTCTGAGGGTTGCCTTTTTCCATTCCCGTTGTTTTAACAAAGAAAGAACGAAAGCAAAAGAAGCAGAACACTAATGTGCGTGAAATATGCCTCTTGAAACTGTCATTTTGAAATATGGACGTCTTTTGAATTTTTTGGTCGATATATGACCTCAGGAATTGTTTTCAGGGCAGGTGTCATTTACAGGCATGTAATGATTTGGAATATCCACTGACCATTAGCGCTGGGATTAAAGCTGCTGTTGTGTGAAACGGCCACAAGGTGGCAGCAGTTCTCCCTTACCAAATCTGGTTAGTAGGGCAGCAGAGCCTCAATGGAAGTCGCGTTCTAGATTGGAATGTAGAACGGAATGTGCCAGGAGAAAGCCCCTCAAGTGTGTCTCACTACTTCTTGTTCGTGTTTTTAATTTAATTTTTTATTTTTTATTACAGCAACTTTGAGTACAACGTTTAGCTTGTTGTAGGTGTGCAAGAGGTGGTTCTTTTACACATATACATATGTCTGTTCTTCCTGGGATCCTTTTCCCATGTACGTTATGACAGAATGTTGAGTAGTCTTCTCTTGGTACTCCGTAGGTCTTTGGTGATTATATACGCCTACTGTGTTTGTATATGTCTGTTAACCCCAATATCGTAATGAATTCAATCCTCACACCTTTCCTTTGGTGAACCATAAGTTTGTGCAATGAATCTGTGATTGCCCTTCTCCGTGGAAATATCTGCCCTGGTATCAATTTATAGGTAACACTTATAAGTGATATGATATGATATGTGTCTTTCACTTTCTGACTTACTCCAAGTCACGTGATTACCTCTAGACTCATCTACGGTGCTGCAAATGGCATTGTGTCCTTTTTTTCCTTGGCGAATATTCTGTCTTAGCGAGGTCCATTTTCTGCAATGTGATTCCCTGAGGGCTGAGGATTAGCGGACCTGGGCAGCCTGAACCTGCCGGCAAGCCCTCCCCAGGTGTGCCTGGGTTGAGGTCAATATAAACAGCACTCCAGGCAGCAATAGCCCCTGCAGCTGTGCCTGACTCCATATTCTCTGCCCCGTCAGCAGTCTCGGGGCTGTGCTGGTGGGAGAGTGTGAGGGTCCATGGCTTTGTGGGTGGGCCGGTGTGAGTGGGCCTCTGCTGGACTTTCGGCAGGAGTTGCCAGGCTGCCACCTGTAAAGAAGAGGATGTGTCACCCATAACTTCCACTGGAATATCTCTCCGGGCTCAGGTGAGGAAGGAAAAAAAGGAGTGGGGGCCGGGACAGGAGGGGTATCTCAGGCAGGGCAATGGAAAGCTTCCAGAAGAGCGCCCGTGGCCAGGACCATCCTGGCTGACCTGTAGGCAGCAAGTTGGCCTGCGTGCTGTCGCTAGTGTGGCTCCACGGCC
Source organism: Mesoplodon bidens (assembly GCF_964165515.1). NCBI lineage: Eukaryota > Metazoa > Chordata > Mammalia > Artiodactyla > Ziphiidae > Mesoplodon > Mesoplodon bidens. Next base: position 99,630 of record NW_027671404.1, read on the forward strand.
CTTCCTCTAGGCTTTCAAGCCCTTGTATATATTCAGGTGTTTCACCTGGGAAGGGTGGGAACAGTTCAGCAGCAACTGGCCTGGGGCTCAGCTCACGTTTACTCACAGAGGCCTCGGCACGGTCCACCAGCTTTGCAATAAGGATGCTCCTTGCGTGGGCGGGCGGTGCTGCTGGCTGTATGGGAGATGATTCTCCACCTCTGACCAATTTCAGAATTGTTTACCAGTGGAGCAAGTGCCTTGGAAGTGTTTTCCTCTGTATAAATGTTAGGTTCAGTTTTTTTTTCTTTTTTGGTTCAAGTTAGATTTTATTCCTGTTTTATGTATTTATGGATATAAGCATGGAAATAATTCATTCTTATAAATACATCAGTGTGAATGGAAGAACTTTTTTTCTGTTTTATTTTTACATTTTATTTTTAAAAATTTTGAAATTTAATTTTATTTATTTTTTTATACAGTAAGTTATTATTAGCTATCTATTTTATGCATATACATGTATACCGGTCAATCCCAATCTCCCAACTCATCCCACCACCACCACCCCATGGCTTCCCCCACTTTGTGTCCATACGTTTGTTCTCTACCTCTGTGTCTCTATTTCTGCCCTGCAAACCAGTTCATCTGTACCATTTTTCTAGGTTCCACATATAGGCATTAATATACAATATTTGTTTTTCTCTTTCTGACTTACTTCACTCTGTATGACAGTCTCTAGATCCATCAACTTCTCTACAAATGACCCAGTTTCTTTCCTTTTTATGGCTGAGTAATATTCCATTTTATATATGTACCACATCTTTATCCATTCGTCTGTCTGTGGGCATTTAGGTTGCTTCCATTACCTGGCTATTGTAAATAGTGCTGCAATGAACATTCGGTGAATGTGTCTTTGTGATTTATGGTTTTCTCTGGGTATATGCCCAGAAGTGGGATTGCTGGATCCTATGGTAATTCTCTTTTTAGTTTTTTAAAGGAACCTCCATACTGTTCTCCATAGTGACTGTATCAATTTACATTCCCACCAATAGCGGAAGAGGGTTCCTTTTGTCCACACCCTCCCCAGAATTTGTTGTTTGTAGATTATCTGATGATGCCGATTCTAACAGGTGTGAGGTCTTACCTCATTGTAGTTTTGATTTGCATTTCTCTAATAATTAGTGATGTTGAGCAGCTTTTCATGTGCGTCTTGGCCATCTCTGTGTCTTCTTTGAAGAAACGTCTATTTAGATCTTCTGCCCATTTTTGTATTGGGTTGTTTGTTTTATTAATATTAAGCTGCATGAGCTGTTTATATATATTGGAGATTAAACCTTTGTCCATTGATTCGTTTGTGAACGTTTTCGCCCATTCTGAGGGTTGCCTTTTTCCATTCCCGTTTTTTGAACAAAGAAAGAAAGAAAGCAAAAGAAGCAGAACACTAATGTGCGTGAAATATGCCTCTTGAAACTGTCGTTTTGAAATATGGACGTCTTTTGAATTTTTTGGTCGATATATGACCCCAGGATTTGTTTTCAGGGCAGGTGTCATTTACAGGCCTCTAATGATTTGGAATATCTACTGACCATTAGCGCTGGGATTAAAGCTGCTGTTGTGTGAAACGGCCACAAGGTGGCAGCAGTTCTCCCTTACCAAATCTGGTTACTAGGGCAGCAGAGCCTCAAAGGAAGTCGCGTTCTAGATTGGAATGTAGAACGGAATGTGCCAGGAGAAAGCCCCTCACGTTTGTCTCACTACTTCTTGTTCGTGTTTTTAATTTAATTTTTTATTTTTTATTACAGCAAGTTTGAGTACAACGTTTAGCTTGTTGTAGGTGTGCAAGAGGTGGTTCTTTTACACATATACATATGTCTGTTCTTCCTGGGATCCTTTTCCCATGTACGTTATGACAGAATGTTGAGTAGTCTTCTCTTGGTACTCCGTAGGTCTTTGGTGATTATATACGTCTACTGTGTTTGTATATGTCTGTTAACCCCAATATCGTAATGAATTCAATCCTCACACCTTTCCTTTGGTGAACCATAAGTTTGTTTAATGAATCTGTGATTGCCCTTCTCCGTGGAAATATCTGCCCTGGTATCCATTTATAGGTAACACCTATAAGTGATATGATATGATATGTGTCTTTCACTTTCTGACTTACTCCAAGTCACGTGATTACCCCTAGACTCATCTACGGTGCTGCAAATGGCATTTTGTCCTTTTTTTCCATGGCGAATATTCTGTCTTAGCGAGGTCCATTTTCTGCAATGTGATTCCCTGAGGGCTGAGGATTAGCTGACCTGGGCAGCCTGACCCTGCCGGCAAGCCCTCCCCAGGTGTGCCTGGGTTGAGGACAATATAAACAGCACTCCAGGCAGCAATAGCCCCTGCAACTGTGCCTGACTCCATATTCTCTGCCCCGTCAGCAGTCTCGGGGCTGTGCTGGTGGGAGGGTGTGAGGGTCCACGGCTTTGTGGGTGGCCCGGTGTGAGTGGGGCTCTGCTGGACTTTCGGCAGGAGTTGCCAGGCTGCCACCTGTAAAGAAGAGGATGTGTCACCCATAACTTCCACTGGAATATCTCTCCGGGCTGAGGTGAGTAAGGAAAAAAAGGAGTGGGGGCCGGGACAGGAGGGGTATCTCAGGCAGGGCAATGGAAAGCTTCCAGAAGAGCGCCCGTGGCCAGGACCATCCTGGCTGACCTGCAGGCACCAAGTTGGCCTGCGTGCAGTCGCTGGTGTGGCTCCAGGGCCCTTCCTCTAGGCTTTCAAGCCCTTGTACATATTCAGGTGTTTCACCTGGGAAGGGTGGTAACTGTTCAGCAGCATCTGACCTGGGTCTCAGCTCACGTTTACTCACAGAGGCCTTGGCACGGTCTCCCAGCTTTGCAATAAGGACGCTCCTTGCGTGGGCGGGCGGGGCTGCTGGCTGTATGTGAGATGATTCCCCACCTCTGACCAATTTCAGAATTGTTTACCACTGGAGCATGTGACTTGGTAGTGTTTTCCTCTGTATAACTGTTAGGTTCAGTTTTTTTTTCTTTTTTGGTTCAAGATAGATTTTATTCCTCTTTTATGTATTTATAGATATAAGCATGGAAAAAATTCATTCTTATAAACACATCAGTGTGAATGGAAGAACTTTTTTTCTGTTTTATTTTTATATTTTATTTTTAAAAATTTTGAAATTTAATTTTATTTATTTTTTTATACAGTAGGTTATTATTAGTTATCTATTTTATGCATATACATGTATAAAGGTCAATCCCAATCTCCCAACTCATCCCACCACCACCACCCCATGGCTTCCCCCACTTTGTGTCCATACGTTTGTTCTCTACCTCTGTGTCTCTATGTCTGCCCTGCAAACCAGTTCATCTGTACCATTTTTCTAGGTTCCACATATAGGCATTAATATACAATATTTGTTTTTCTCTTTCTGTCTTACTTCACTCTGTATGACAGTCTCTAGATCCATCACCTTCTCTACAAATGACCCAGTTTCATTCCTTTTTATGGCTGAGTAATATTCCATTTTATATATGAACCACATCTTTATCCATTCGTCTGTCTGTGGGCACTTAGGTTGCTTCCATTACCTGGCTATTGTAAATAGTGCTGCAATGAACATTGTGGTGAATGTGTCTTTGTGATTTATGGTTTTCTCTGGGTATATGCCCAGAAGTGGGATTGCTGGATCAGATGGTAATTCTATTTCTAGTTTTTTAAAGGAAACTCCATAGTGTTCTCCGAAGTGACTGTATCAATTTACATTCCCACCAATAGTGGAAGAGGGCTCCGTTTGTCCACACCCTCCCCAGAATTTGTTGTTTGTAGATTTTCTGATGATGCCGATCCTAACAGGTGTGAGGTGATACCTCATTGTAGTTTTGATTTGCATTTCTCTAATAATTAGTGCTGTTGAGCAGCTTTTCATGTGCATCTTGGCCATCTCTGTGTCTTCTTTGAAGAAACGTCTCTTTAGATCTTCTGCCCATTTTTGTATTGGGTTGTTTGTTTTTTTAATATTAAGCTGCATGAGCTGTTTATATATATTGGAGATTAAACTTTTGTCCATTGATTCGTTTGCAACGATTTTCGCCCAGTCTGAGGGATGCCTTTTTCCATTCCCGTCTTTTTAACCAAAAAAGAAAGAAAGACAAAGAAGCAGAACACTAATGTACATAAAATATGCCTTTTGAAACGGTCGTTTTGAAATATGGACGTCCTTTGAATTTTTGGGTCGATATGTGACCCCAGGATTTGTTTTCAGGGCAGGTGTCATTTACAGGCCTGCAATGATTTTGAATATCCACTGACCATTAGCGCTGGGATTAAAGCTGCTGTTGTGTGAAACGGCCACAAGGTGGCAGCAGTTCTCCCTTACCAAATCTGGTTACTAGGGCAGCAGAGCCTCAATGGAAGTCGTGTTCTAGATTGGAATTTAGAATGGAATGTGCCAGGAGAAAGCCCCTCAAGTTTGTCTCCCTACTTCTTGTTCGTATTTTTAATTTAAATTTTTATTTTTTATTACAGCAAGTTTGATTACAATGTTTGGCTTACTGTAGGTGTCGAAGATGTGGTTCTTTTACACATATACAGATGTCTGTTCTCCCTGGGATCCTTTTCCCAGGTACGTTATGACAGAATGTTGAGTAGTCTTCTCTTGGTATTCCGTAGGTCTTTGGTGATTATATATGTCACCTGTGTTTGTATATGTCTGTTAACTCCGATATCGTAATGAAACCAATCCACACACCTTTCCATTGGTGAACCATAAGTGTGTTTAATGAATCTGTGATTGCCCTTCTCCGTGGAAATATCTGCCCTGGTATCCATTTTTAGGTAACACCTATAAGTGATATGATATGATATGTGTCTTTCACTTTCTGACTTACTACAAGTCACGTGATTACCTCTAGACTCATCTACGGTGCTGCAAATGGCATTGTGTCCTTATTTTCCTTGGCTTCTATTCTGCCTTAGCGAGGTCCATTTTCAACAATGTGATTCCCTGAGGGTTGCGGATTAGCTGACCTGGGCAGCCTTACCCTGCCGGCCGGCCCTCCCCAGGTGTGCCTGGTTGAGGTCAATATAAACAGCGCTCCAGTCAGCAATAGCCCCTGAAGCTGTGCCTGACTCCATATTCTCTGCCCCGTCAGCAGTCTCGGGGCTGAGCTGGTGGGAGGGAATGAGGGGCCACAGCTTTGTTGGTGGCCCGGTGTGAGTGGGGCACTGCTGGCCTTTCTGCAGGAGTTGCCAGGCTGCCACCTGTAAAGAAGAGGATGTGTCACCCATACCTTCCACTGGAATTTCTCTCCTGACAGAGGTGAGGAAGGAAAAACTCAGTGGGGGCCGGGACAGGAGGGGTATCTCCGGCAGGACAATGGAAAAATTCCGGAAGAGCGCACGGGGCCAGGACCACCCTGGCTGGCCTGCAGGCACCAACTTGGCCTGCGTGCTTTCGCTAGTGTGCTCCATGGCCCTTCCTCTAGGCTTTCAAGCCCTTGTACATATTCAGGTGTTTTACCTGGGAAGGGTGGGAACAGTTCAGCAGCAGCTGGCCTGGGGCTCAGCTCACCTTTATTCAGAGATGCCTCGGCATGGTCTCCCAGCTTTGCAATGAGGACGCTTCTTGCGTGGGGGGTGGGTTCCTGGCTGGATGGGAGATGATTCCCCACCTCTGACCAACTTCAGAATTGTTTACCGCTGGAGAAAGTGCCCTGATAGGGTTTTCCTCTGTATAACTAGTGGGTTCAGGTTTTTTTTCGTTTATGGTTCAAGTTAGATTTTATTCCTCTTTTATGTATTTATAGATATAAGCATGGAAATAATTCATTCCTATAAATACATCTGTGTGAAGGGAATAAATTTTTTCTGTTTTATTTTTAAATTTTATTTTTTAAAATTTTGAAATTTAATTTTATTTACTTTTTTTATACAGCAGGTTATTATTAGTTATGTATTTTATGCATATACATGTATACAGGTCAACCCGAATCTCCCAACTCATCCCACCACCACCACCCCATGGCTTCCCACACTTGGTGTCCATACGTTTGTTTTCGACCTCTGCGTCTCTATTTCTTCCCTGCAAACCAGTTCATCTGTACCATTTTTTAGGTTCCACATATATGCATTAATATACAATATTTGATTTCCTCTTTCTGACTTACTTCATTCTGTATGACAGTCTCTAGATCCATCGATGTCTCTACAAATGACCCAGTTTCATTCCTTTTTTTGGCCGAGTAATATTCCATTTTATATATGTACCCCATCTTTATCCATTCATCAGTCTGTGGGCATTTAGGTTGCTTCCATTACCTGGCTATTGTAAATAGTGCTGCTATGAACATTGTGGTGAATGTGACTTTTTGATTTATGGTTTTCTCTGGGTATATGCCCAGAAGTGGGATTGCTGGATCAGATGGTAATTCTATTTCTAGTTTTTTAAAGGAAACTCCATAGTGTTCTCCATAGTGACTGTATCAATTTACATTCCCACCAATAGTGGAAGAGGGCTCCGTTTGTCCACACCCTCCCCAGAATTTGTTGTTTGTAGATTTTCTGATGATGCCGATCCTAACAGGTGTGAGGTGATACCTCATTGTAGTTTTGATTTGCATTTCTCTAATAATTAGTGCTGTTGAGCAGCTTTTCATGTGCATCTTGGCCATCTCTGTGTCTTCTTTGAAGAAACGTCTCTTTAGATCTTCTGCCCATTTTTGTATTGGGTTGTTTGTTTTTTTAATATTAAGCTGCATGAGCTGTTTATATATATTGGAGATTAAACTTTTGTCCATTGATTCGTTTGCAACAATTTTCGCCCAGTCTGAGGGATGCCTTTTTCCATTCCTGTCTTTTTAACCAAAAAAGAAAGAAAGGCAAAGAAGCAGAACACTAATGTACATAAAATATGCCTTTTGAAGCGGTCGTTTTGAAATATGGACGTCCTTTGAATTTTTTGGTCGATATGTGACCCCAGGATTTGTTTTCAGGGCAGGTGTCATTTACAGGCCTGCAATGATTTTGAATATCAACTGACCTTTAGCGCTGGGAGTAAAGCTGCTGTTGTGTGAAACGGCCACAAGGTGGCAGCAGTTCTCCCTTACCAAATCTGGTTACTAGGGCAGCAGAGCCTCAATGGAAGTCGTGTTCTAGATTGGAATTTAGAATGGAATGTGCCAGGAGAAAGCCCCTCAAGTTTGTCTCCCTACTTCTTGTTCGTATTTTTAATTTAAATTTTTATTTTTTATTACAGCAAGTTTGATTACAATGTTTGGCTTATTGTAGGTGTCGAAGATGTGGTTCTTTTACACATATACAGATGTCTGTTCTCCCTGGGATCCTTTTCCCAGGTACGTTATGACAGAATGTTGAGTAGTCTTCTCTTGGTATTCCGTAGGTCTTTGGTGATTATATATGTCACCTGTGTTTGTATATGTCTGTTAACACCGATATCGTAATGAAACCAATCCACACACCTTTCCATTGGTGAACCATAAGTGTGTTTAATGAATCTGTGATTGCCCTTCTCCGTGGAAATATCTGCCCTGGTATCCATTTTTAGGTAACACCTATAAGTGATATGATATGATATGTGTCTTTCACTTTCTGACTTACTACAAGTCACGTGATTACCTCTAGACTCATCTACGGTGCTGCAAATGGCATTGTGTCCTTATTTTCCTTGGCTTCTATTCTGCCTTAGCGAGGTCCATTTTCAACAATGTGATTCCCTGAGGGTTGCGGATTAGCTGACCTGGGCAGCCTTACCCTGCCGGCCGGCCCTCCCCAGGTGTGCCTGGTTGAGGTCAATATAAACAGCGCTCCAGTCAGCAATAGCCCCTGAAGCTGTGCCTGACTCCATATTCTCTGCCCCGTCAGCAGTCTCGGGGCTGAGCTGGTGGGAGGGAATGAGGGGCCACAGCTTTGTTGGTGGCCCGGTGTGAGTGGGGCACTGCTGGCCTTTCTGCAGGAGTTGCCAGGCTGCCACCTGTAAAGAAGAGGATGTGTCACCCATAACTTCCACTGGAATTTCTCTCCTGACAGAGGTGAGGAAGGAAAAACGCAGTGGGGGCCGGGACAGGAGGGGTATCTCAGGCAGGACAATGGAAAGCTTCCGGAAGAGCGCACGGGGCCAGGACCACCCTGGCTGGCCTGCAGTCACCAACTTGGCCTGCGTGCTTTCGCTAGTGTGCTCCATGGCCCTTCCTCTAGGCTTTCAAGCCCTTGTACATATTCAGGTGTTTTACCTGGGAAGGGTGGGAACAGTTCAGCAGCAGCTGGCCTGGGGCTCAGCTCACCTTTATTCAGAGATGCCTCGGCACGGTCTCCCAGCTTTGCAATGAGGACGCTTCTTGCGTGGGGGGTGGGTTCCTGGCTGGATGGGAGATGATTCCCCACCTCTGACCAACTTCAGAATTGTTTACCGCTGGAGAAAGTGCCCTGATAGGGTTTTCCTCTGTATAACTGGTGGGTTCAGGTTTTTTTTCGTTTATGGTTCAAGTTAGATTTTATTCCTCTTTTATGTATTTATAGATATAAGCATGGAAATAATTCATTCCTATAAATACATCTGTGTGAAGGGAATAAATTTTTTCTGTTTTATTTTTAAATTTTATTTTTTAAAATTTTGAAATTTAATTTTATTTACTTTTTTTATACAGCAGGTTATTATTAGTTATGTATTTTATGCATATACATGTATACAGGTCAACCCGAATCTCCCAACTCATCCCACCACCACCACCCCATGGCTTCCCACACTTGGTGTCCATACGTTTGTTCTCGACCTCTGCGTCTCTATTTCTTCCCTGCAAACCAGTTCATCTGTACCATTTTTTAGGTTCCACATATATGCATTAATATACCATATTTGATTTCCTCTTTCTGACTTACTTCATTCTGTATGACAGTCTCTAGATCCATCGATGTCTCTACAAATGACCCAGTTGCATTCCTTTTTGTGGCCGAGTAATATTCCATTTTATATATGTACCCCATCTGTATCAATTCATCTGTCTGTGGGCATTTAGGTTGCTTCCATTACCTGGCTATTGTAAATAGTGCTGCTATGAACATTGTGGTGAATGTGCCTTTTTGATTTCTGGTTTTCTCTGGGTATATGCCCAGAAGTGGGATTGCTGGATCAGATGGTAATTCTATTTCTAGTTTTTTAAAGGAAACTCCATAGTGTTCTCCATAGTGACTGTATCAATTTACATTCCCACCAATAGTGGAAGAGGGCTCCGTTTGTCCACACCCTCCCCAGAATTTGTTGTTTGTAGATTTTCTGATGATGCCGATCCTAACAGGTGTGAGGTGATACCTCATTGTAGTTTTGATTTGCATTTCTCTAATAATTAGTGCTGTTGAGCAGCTTTTCATGTGCATCTTGGCCATCTCTGTGTCTTCTTTGAAGAAACGTCTCTTTAGATCTTCTGCCCATTTTTGTATTGGGTTGTTTGTTTTTTTAATATTAAGCTGCATGAGCTGTTTATATATATTGGAGAATAAACCTTTGTCCACTGATTCGTTTGCAACGATTTTCGCCCAGTCTGAGGGATGCCTTTTTCCATTCCCGTCTTTTTAACCAAAAAAGAAAGAAAGACAAAGAAGCAGAACACTAATGTACATAAAATATGCCTTTTGAAACGGTCGTTTTGAAATATGGACGTCCTTTGAATTTTTTGGTCGATATGTGACCCCAGGATTTGTTTTCAGGGCAGGTGTCATTTACAGGCCTGCAATGATTTTGAATATCAACTGACCATTAGCGCTGGGATTAAAGCTGCTGTTGTGTGAAACGGCCACAAGGTGGCAGCAGTTCTCCCTTACCAAATCTGGTTACTAGGGCAGCAGAGCCTCAATGGAAGTCGTGTTCTAGATTGGAATTTAGAATGGAATGTGCCAGGAGAAAGCCCCTCAAGTTTGTCTCCCTACTTCTTGTTCGTATTTTTAATTTAAATTTTTATTTTTTATTACAGCAAGTTTGATTACAATGTTTGGCTTATTGTAGGTGTCGAAGATGTGGTTCTTTTACACATATACAGATGTCTGTTCTCCCTGGGATCCTTTTCCCAGGTACCTTATGACAGAATGTTGAGTAGTCTTCTCTTGGTATTCCGTAGGTCTTTGGTGATTATATATGTCACCTGTGTTTGTATATGTCTGTTAACACCGATATCGTAATGAAACCAATCCACACACCTTTCCATTGGTGAACCATAAGTGTGTTTAATGAATCTGTGATTGCCCTTCTCCGTGGAAATGTCTGCCCTGGTATCCATTTTTAGGTAACACCTATAAGTGATATGATATGATATGTGTCTTTCACTTTCTGACTTACTACAAGTCACGTGATTACCTCTAGACTCATGTACGGTGCTGCAAATGGCATTGTGTCCTTATTTTCCTTGGCTTCTATTCTGCCTTAGCGAGGTCCATTTTCAACAATGTGATTCCCTGAGGGTTGTGGATTAGCTGACCTGGGCAGCCTTACCCTGCCGGCCGGCCCTCCCCAGGTGTGCCTGGTTGAGGTCAATATAAACAGCGCTCCAGTCAGCAATAGCCCCTGAAGCTGTGCCTGACTCCATATTCTCTGCCCCGTCAGCAGTCTCGGGGCTGAGCTGGTGGGAGGGAATGAGGGGCCACAGCTTTGTTGGTGGCCCGGTGTGAGTGGGGCACTGCTGGCCTTTCTGCAGGAGTTGCCAGGCTGCCACCTGTAAAGAAGAGGATGTGTCACCCATACCTTCCACTGGAATTTCTCTCCTGACAGAGGTGAGGAAGGAAAAACGCAGTGGGGGCCGGGACAGGAGGGGTATCTCAGGCAGGACAATGGAAAGCTTCCGGAAGAGCGCCCGGGGCCAGGACCACCCTGGCTGGCCTGCAGTCACCAACTTGGCCTGCGTGCTTTCGCTAGTGTGCTCCATGGCCCTTCCTCTAGGCTTTCAAGCCCTTGTACATATTCAGGTGTTTTACCTGGGAAGGGTGGGAACAGTTCAGCAGCAGCTGGCCTGGGGCTCAGCTCACCTTTATTCAGAGATGCCTCGGCACGGTCTCCCAGCTTTGCAATGAGGACGCTTCTTGCGTGGGGGGTGGGTTCCTGGCTGGATGGGAGATGATTCCCCACCTCTGACCAACTTCAGAATTGTTTACCGCTGGAGAAAGTGCCCTGATAGGGTTTTCCTCTGTATAACTGGTGGGTTCAGGTTTTTTTTCGTTTATGGTTCAAGTTAGATTTTATTCCTCTTTTATGTATTTATAGATATAAGCATGGAAATAATTCATTCCTATAAATACATCTGTGTGAAGGGAATAAATTTTTTCTGTTTTATTTTTAAATTTTATTTTTTAAAATTTTGAAATTTAATTTTATTTACTTTTTTATACAGCAGGTTATTATTAGTTATGTATTTTATGCATATACATGTATACAGGTCAACCCGAATCTCCCAACTCATCCCACCACCACCACCCCATGGCTTCCCACACTTGGTGTCCATACGTTTGTTCTCGACCTCTGCGTCTCTATTTCTTCCCTGCAAACCAGTTCATCTGTACCATTTTTTAGGTTCCACATATATGCATTAATATACAGTATTTGATTTCCCCTTTCTGACTTACTTCATTCTGTATGACAGTCTCTAGATCCATCGATGTCTCTACAAATGACCCACTTTCATTCCTTTTTGTGGCCGAGTAATATTCCATTTTATATATGTACCCCATCTTTATCCATTCATCTGTCTGTGGGCATTTAGGTTGCTTCCATTACCTGGCTATTGTAAATAGTGCTGCTATGAACATTGTGGTGAATGTGCCTTTTTGATTTCTGGTTTTCTCTGGGTATATGCCCAGAAGTGGGATTGCTGGATCAGATGGTAATTCTATTTCTAGTTTTTTAAAGGAAACTCCATAGTGTTCTCCATAGTGACTGTATCAATTTACATTCCCACCAATAGTGGAAGAGGGCTCCGTTTGTCCACACCCTCCCCAGAATTTGTTGTTTGTAGATTTTCTGATGATGCCGATCCTAACAGGTGTGAGGTGATACCTCATTGTAGTTTTGATTTGCATTTCTCTAATAATTAGTGCTGTTGAGCAGCTTTTCATGTGCATCTTGGCCATCTCTGTGTCTTCTTTGAAGAAACGTCTCTTTAGATCTACTGCCCATTTTTGTATTGGGTTGTTTGTTTTTTTAATATTAAGCTGCATGAGCTGTTTATACATATTGGAGATTAAACCTTTGTCCACTGATTCGTTTGCAACGATTTTCGCCCAGTCTGAGGGATGCCTTTTTCCATTCCCGTCTTTTTAACCAAAAAAGAAAGAAAGACAAAGAAGCAGAACACTAATGTACATAAAATATGCCTTTTGAAACGGTCATTTTGAAATATGGACGTCCTTTGAATTTTTTGGTCGATATGTGACCCCAGGATTTGTTTTCAGGGCAGGTGTCATTTACAGGCCTGCAATGATTTGGAATATCAACTGACCATAAGCGCTGGGATTAAAGCTGCTGTTGTGTGAAACGGCCACAAGGTGGCAGCATTTCTCCCTTACCAAATCTGGTTACTAGGGCAGCAGAGCCTCAATGGAAGTCGTGTTCTAGATTGGAATTTAGAATGGAATGTGCCAGGAGAAAGCCCCTCAAGTTTGTCTCCCTAATTCTTGTTCGTATTTTTAATTTAAATTTTTATTTTTTATTACAGCAAGTTTGATTACAATCTTTGGCTTATTGTAGGTGTCGAAGATGTGGTTCTTTTACACATATACAGATGTCTGTTCTCCCTGGGATCCTTTTCCCAGGTACCTTATGACAGAATGTTGAGTAGTCTTCTCTTGGTATTCCGTAGGTCTTTGGTGATTATATATGTCACCTGTGTTTGTATATGTCTGTTAACACCGATATGGTAATGAAACCAATCCACACACCTTTCCATTGGTGAACCATAAGTGTGTTTAATGAATCTGTGATTGCCCTTCTCCGTGGAAATGTCTGCCCTGGTATCCATTTTTATGTAACACCTATAAGTGATATGATATGATATGTGTCTTTCACTTTCTGACTTACTACAAGTCACGTGATTACCTCTAGACTCATCTACGGTGCTGCAAATGGCATTGTGTCCTTATTTTCCTTGGCTTCTATTCTGCCTTAGCGAGGTCCATTTTCAACAATGTGATTCCCTGAGGGTTGTGGATTAGCTGACCTGGGCAGCCTTACCCTGCCGGCCGGCCCTCCCCAGGTGTGCCTGGTTGAGGTCAATATAAACAGCGCTCCAGGCAGCAATAGCCCCTGAAGCTGTGCCTGACTCCATATTCTCTGCCCCGTCAGCAGTCTCGGGGCTGAGCTGGTGGGAGGGAATGAGGGGCCACAGCTTTGTTGGTGGCCCGGTGTGAGTGGGGCACTGCTGGCCTTTCTGCAGGAGTTGCCAGGCTGCCACCTGTAAAGAAGAGGATGTGTCACCCATACCTTCCACTGGAATTTCTCTCCTGACAGAGGTGAGGAAGGAAAAACGCACTGGGGGCCGGGACAGGAGGGGTATCTCAGGCAGGACAATGGAAAGCTTCCGGAAGAGCGCACGGGGCCAGGACCACCCTGGCTGGCCTGCAGTCACCAACTTGGCCTGCGTGCTTTCGCTAGTGTGCTCCATGGCCCTTCCTCTAGGCTTTCAAGCCCTTGTACATATTCAGGTGTTTTACCTGGGAAGGGTGGGAACAGTTCAGCAGCAGCTGGCCTGGGGCTCAGCTCACCTTTATTCAGAGATGCCTCGGCACGGTCTCCCAGCTTTGCAATGAGGACGCTTCTTGCGTAGGGGGTGGGTTCCTGGCTGGATGGGAGATGATTCCCCACCTCTGACCAACTTCAGAATTGTTTACCGCTGGAGAAAGTGCCCTGATAGGGTTTTCCTCTGTATAACTGGTGGGTTCAGGTTTTTTTTCGTTTATGGTTCAAGTTAGATTTTATTCCTCTTTTATGTATTTATAGATATAAGCATGGAAATAATTCATTCCTATAAATACATCTGTGTGAAGGGAATAAATTTTTTCTGTTTTATTTTTAAATTTTATTTTTTAAAATTTTGAAATTTAATTTAATTTACTTTTTTTATACAGCAGGTTATTATTAGTTATGTATTTTATGCATATACATGTATACAGGTCAACCCGAATCTCCCAACTCATCCCACCACCACCACCCCATGGCTTCCCACACTTGGTGTCCATACGTTTGTTCTCGACCTCTGCGTCTCTATTTCTTCCCTGCAAACCAGTTCATCTGTACCATTTTTTAGGTTCCACATATATGCATTAATATACAATATTTGATTTCCTCTTTCTGACTTACTTCATTCTGTATGACAGTCTCTAGATCCATCGATGTCTCTACAAATGACCCAGTTTCATTCCTTTTTTTGGCCGAGTAATATTCCATTTTATATATGTACCCCATCTTTATCCATTCATCTGTCTGTGGGCATTTAGGTTGCTTCCATTACCTGGCTGTTGTAAATAGTGCTGCTATGAACATTGTGGTGAATGTGCCTTTTTGATTTATGGTTTTCTCTGGGTATATGCCCAGAGGTGGGATTGCTGGATCCTATGGTAATTCTCTTTTTAGTTTTTTAAAAGAACCTCCATACTCTACTCCATAGTGACTGTATCAATTTACATTCCCACCAATAGTGGAAGAGGGCTCCGTTTGTCCACACCCTCCCCAGAATTTGTTGTTTGTAGATTTTCTGATGATGCCGATTCTAACAGGTGTGAGGTGATACCTCATTGTAGTTTTGATTTGCATTTCTCTAATAATTAGTGCTGTTGAGCAGCTTTTCATGTGCATCTTGGCCATCTCTGTGTCTTCTTTGAAGAAACGTCTCTTTAGATCTACTGCCCATTTTTGTATTGGGTTGTTTGTTTTTTCAATATTAAGCTGCATGAGCTGTTTATATATACTGGAGATTAAACTTTTGTCCATTGATTCGTTTGCAACGATTTTCGCCCAGTCTGAGGGATGCCTTTTTCCATTCCCGTCTTTTTAACCAAAAAAGAAAGAAAGACAAAGAAGCAGAACACTAATGTACATAAAATATGCCTTTTGAAACGGTCGTTTTGAAATATGGACGTGCTTTGAATTTTTTGGTCGATATGTGACCCCAGGATTTGTTTTCAGGGCAGGTGTCATTTACAGGCCTGCAATGATTTTGAATATCAACTGACCATTAGCACTGGGATTAAAGCTGCTGTTGTGTGAAACGGCCACAAGGTGGCAGCAGTTCTCCCTTACCAAATCTGGTTACTAGGGCAGCAGAGCCTCAATGGAAGTCGTGTTCTAGATTGGAATTTAGAATGGAATGTGCCAGGAGAAAGCCCCTCAAGTTTGTCTCCCTACTTCTTGTTCGTATTTTTAATTTAAATTTTTATTTTTTATTACAGCAAGTTTGATTACAATGTTTGGCTTATTGTAGGTGTCGAAGATGTGGTTCTTTTACACATATACAGATGTCTGTTCTCCCTGGGATCCTTTTCCAGGTACGTTATGACAGAATGTTGAGTAGTCTTCTCTTGGTATTCCGTAGGTCTTTGGTGATTATATATGTCACCTGTGTTTGTATATGTCTGTTAACACCGATATCGTAATGAAACCAATCTACACAACTTT
The DNA here is from genome assembly GCF_964165515.1 of Mesoplodon bidens. NCBI lineage: Eukaryota > Metazoa > Chordata > Mammalia > Artiodactyla > Ziphiidae > Mesoplodon > Mesoplodon bidens. The sequence continues at coordinate 115,282 of NW_027671404.1, forward strand.
CCATTGGTGAACCATAAGTATGTTTAATGAATCTGTGATTGCCCTTCTCCGTGGAAATATCTGCCCTGGTATCCATTTTTAGGTAACACCTATAAGTGATATGATATGATATGTGTCTTTCACTTTCTGACTTACTACAAGTCACGTGATTACCTCTAGACTCATCTACGGTGCTGCAAATGGCATTGTGTCCTTATTTTCCTTGGCTTCTATTCTGCCTTAGCGAGGTCCATTTTCAACAATGTGATTCCCTGAGGGTTGTGGATTAGCTGACCTGGGCAGCCTTACCCTGCCGGCCTGCCCTCCCCAGGTGTGCCTGTTTGAGTTCAAAATAAACAGCGCTCCAGGCAGCAATAGCCCCTGAAGCTCTGCCTGACTCCATATTCTCTGCCCCGTCAGCAGTCTCGTGGCTGAGCTGGTGGGAGGGAATGAGTGGCCACAGCTTTGTTGGTGGCCCGGTGTGAGAGGGGCACTGCTGGCCTTTCTGCAGGAGTTGCCAGGGTGCCACCTGTAAAGAAGAGGATGTGTCACCCATAACTTCCGCTGGAATTACTCTCCGGACAGAGGTGAGGAAGGAAAAAAGCAGTGGGGGCCGGGACAGGAGGAGTATCTCAGGCAGGACATTGGAAAGCTTCCGGAAGAGCGCACGGGGCCAGGACCACCCTGGCTGGCCTGCAGTCACCAACTTGGCCTGCGTGCTTTCGCTGGTGTGGCTCCATGGCCCTTCCTCTAGGATTTCAAGCCCTTGTACATATTCAGGTGTTTTACCTGGGAAGGGTGGGAACAGTTCAGCAGCAGCTGGCCTGGGGCTCAGCTCACCTTTATTCAGAGATGCCTCGGCACGGTCTCCCAGCTTTGCAATGAGGACGCTTCTTGCATGGGGGGTGGGTTCCTGGCTGGATGGGAGATGATTCCCCACCTCTGACCAACTTCAGAATTGTTTACCGCTGGAGAAAGTGCCCTGATAGGGTTTTCCTCTGTATACCTGGTGGGTTCAGGTTTTTTTTCGTTTATGGTTCAAGTTAGATTTTATTCCTCTTTTATGTATTTATAGATATAAGCATGGAAATAATTCATTCCTATAAATACATCTGTGTGAAGGGAATAAATTTTTTCTGTTTTATTTTTAAATTTTATTTTTTAAAATTTTGAAATTTAATTTTATTTACTTTTTTTATACAGCAGGTTATTATTAGTTATGTATTTTATGCATATACATGTATACAGGTCAACCCGAATCTCCCAACTCATCCCACCACCACCACCCCATGGCTTCCCACACTTGGTGTCCATACGTTTGTTCTCGAGCTCTGCGTCTCTATTTCTTCCCTGCAAACCAGTTCATCTGTACCATTTTTTAGGTTCCACATATATGCATTAATTTACAATATTTGATTTCCTCTTTCTGACTTACTTCATTCTGTATGACAGTCTCTAGATCCATCGATGTCTCTACAAATGACCCAGTTTCATTCCTTTTTTTGGCCGAGTAATATTCCATTTTATATATGTACCCCATCTTTATCCATTCATATGTCTGTGGGCATTTAGGTTGCTTCCATTATCTGGCTATTGTAAATAGTGCTGCAATGAACATTGCGGTGAATGTGCCTTTTTGATTTATGGTTTTCTCTGGGTATATGCCCAGAAGTGGGATTGCTGGATCAGATGGTAATTCTATTTCTAGTTTTTTAAAGGAAACTCCATAGTGTTCTCCATAGTGACTGTATCAATTTACATTCCCACCAATAGTGGAAGAGGGCTCCTTTTGTCCACACCCTCCCCAGAATTTGTTGTTTGTAGATTTTCTGATGATGCCGAACCTAACAGGTGTGAGGTGATACCTCATTGTAGTTTTGATTTGCATTTCTCTAATAATTAGTGCTCTTGAGCAGCTTTTCATGTGCGTCTTGGCCATCTCTGTGTCTTCTTTGAAGAAACGTCTCTTTAGAACTTCTGCCCGTTTTTGTATTGGGTTGTTTGTTTTTTTAATATTAAGCTTCATGAGCTGTTTATATATATTGGAGATTAAACCTTTGTCCACTGATTCGTTTGCAACGATTTTCGCCCAGTCTGAGGGATGCCTTTTTCCATTCCCGTCTTTTTAACCAAAAAAGAAAGAAAGACAAAGAAGCAGAACACTAATGTGCATAAAATATGCCTTTTGAAACGGTCGTTTTGAAATATGGACGTCCTTTGAATTTTTTGTCGATATGTGACCCCAGGAATTGTTTTCAGGGCAGGTGTCAATTACAGGCCTGCAATGATTTGGAATATCAACTGACCATTAGTGCTGGGATTAAAGCTGCTGTTGTGTGAAACGGCCACAAGGTGGCAGCAGTTCTCCCTTACCAAATCTGGTTACTAGGGCAGCAGAGCCTCAATGGAAGTCGTGTTGTAGATTGGAATTTAGAATGGAATGTGCCAGGAGAAAGCCCCTCAAGTTTGTCTCCCTACTTCTTGTTCGTATTTTTAATTTAAATTTTTATTTTTTATTACAGGAAGTTTGATTACAATGTTTGGCTTATTGTAGGTGTCGAAGATGTGGTTCTTTTACACATATACAGATGTCTGTTCTCCCTGGGATCCTTTTCCCAGGTACCTTATGACAGAATGTTGAGTAGTCTTCTCTTGGTATTCCGTAGGTCTTTGGTGATTATATATGTCACCTGTGTTTGTATATGTCTGTTAACTCCGATATCGTAATGAAACCGATCCACACACCTTTCCATTGGTGAACCATAAGTGTGTTTAATGAATCTGTGATTGCCCTTCTCCGTGGAAATATCTGCCCTGGTATCCATTTTTAGGTAACACCTATAAGTGATATGATATGATATGTGTCTTTCACTTTCTGACTTACTACAAGTCACGTGATTACCTCTAGACTCATCTACGGTGCTGCAAATGGCATTGTGTCCTTATTTTCCTTGGCTTCTATTCTGCCTTAGCGAGGTCCATTTTCAACAATGTGATTCCCTGAGGGTTGCGGATTAGCTGACCTGGGCAGCCTTACCCTGCCGGCCGGCCCTCCCCAGGTGTGCCTGGTTGAGGTCAATATAAACAGCGCTCCAGTCAGCAATAGCCCCTGAAGCTGTGCCTGACTCCATATTCTCTGCCCCGTCAGCAGTCTCGGGGCTGAGCTGGTGGGAGGGAATGAGGGGCCACAGCTTTGTTGGTGGCCCGGTGTGAGTGGGGCACTGCTGGCCTTTCTGCAGGAGTTGCCAGGCTGCCACCTGTAAAGAAGAGGATGTGTACCCATACCTTCCACTGGAATTTCTCTCCTGACAGAGGTGAGGAAGGAAAAACGCCGTGGGGGCCGGGACAGGAGGGGTATCTCAGGCAGGACAATGGAAAGCTTCCGGAAGAGCGCACGGGGCCAGGACCACCCTGGCTGGCCTGCAGTGACCAACTTGGCCTGCGTGCTTTCGCTAGTGTGCTCCATGGCCCTTCCTCTAGGCTTTCAAGCCCTTGTACATATTCAGGTGTTTTACCTGGGAAGGGTGGGAACAGTTCAGCAGCAGCTGGCCTGGGGCTCAGCTCACCTTTATTCAGAGATGCCTCGGCACGGTCTCCCAGCTTTGCAATGAGGACGCTTCTTGCGTGGGGGGTGGGTTCCTGGCTGGATGGGAGATGATTCCCCACCTCTGACCAAATTCAGAATTGTTTACCGCTGGAGAAAGTGCCCTGATAGGGTTTTCCTCTGTATAACTGGTGGGTTCAGGTTTTTTTTCGTTTATGGTTCAAGTTAGATTTTATTCCTCTTTTATGTATTTATAGATATAAGCATGGAAATAATTCATTCCTATAAATACATCTGTGTGAAGGGAATAAATATTTTCTGTTTTATTTTTAAATTTTATTTTTTAAAATTTTGAAATTTAATTTTATTTACTTTTTTATACAGCAGGTTATTATTAGTTATGTATTTTATGCATATACATGTATACAGGTCAACCCGAATCTCCCAACTCATCCCACCACCACCACCCCATGGTTTCCCACACTTGGTGTCCATACGTTTGTTCTCGACCTCTGCGTCTCTATTTCTTCCCTGCAAACCAGTTCATCTGTACCATTTTTTAGGTTCCACATATATGCATTAATATACAATATTTGATTTCCTCTTTCTGACTTACTTCATTCTGTATGACAGTCTCTAGATCCATCGATGTCTCTACAAATGACCCAGTTTCATTCCTTTTTTAGGCCGAGAAATATTCCATTTTATATATGTACCCCATCTTTATCCATTCATCTGTCTGTGGGCATTTAGGTTGCTTCCATTACCTGGCTATTGTAAATAGTGCTGCTATGAACATTGTGGTGAATGTGCCTTTTTGATTTCTGGTTTTCTCTGGGTATATGCCCAGAAGTGGGATTGCTGGATCAGATGGTAATTCTATTTCTAGTTTTTTAAAGGAAACTCCATAGTGTTCTCCATAGTGACTGTATCAATTTACATTCCCACCAATAGTGGAAGAGGGCTCCGTTTGTCCACACCCTCCCCAGAATTTGTTGTTTGTAGATATTCTGATGATGCCGATCCTAACAGGTGTGAGGTGATACCTCATTGTAGTTTTGATTTGCATTTCTCTAATAATTAGTGCTCTTGAGCAGCTTTTCATGTGCGTCTTGGCCATCTCTGTGTCTTCTTTGAAGAAACGTCTCTTTAGAACTTCTGCCCGTTTTTGTATTGGGTTGTTTGTTTTATTAATATTAAGCTGCATGAGCTGTTTATATATATTGGAGATTAAACCTTTGTCCACTGATTCGTTTGCAACGATTTTCGCCCAGTCTAAGGGATGCCTTTTTCCATTCCCGTCTTTTTAACCAAAAAAGAAAGAAAGACAAAGAAGCAGAACACTAATGTGCATAAAATATGCCTTTTGAAACGGTCGTTTTGAAATATGGACGTCCTTTGAATTTTTTGGTCGATATGTGACCCCAGGATTTGTTTTCAGGGCAGGTGTCATTTACAGGCCTGCAATGATTTTGAATATCAACTGACCATTAGCGCTGGGATTAAAGCTGCTGTTGTGTGAAACGGCCACAAGGTGGCAGCATTTCTCCCTTACCAAATCTGGTTACTAGGGCAGCAGAGCCTCAATGGAAGTCGTGTTCTAGATTGGAATTTAGAATGGAATGTGCCAGGAGAAAGCCCCTCAAGTTTGTCTCCCTACTTCTTGTTCGTATTTTTAATTTAAATTTTTATTTTTTATTACAGCAAGTTTGATTACAATGTTTGGCTTATTGTAGGTGTCGAAGATGTGGTTCTTTTACACATATACAGATGTCTGTTCTCCCTGGGATCCTTTTCCCAGGTACCTTATGACAGAATGTTGAGTAGTCTTCTCTTGGTATTCCGTAGGTCTTTGGTGATTATATATGTCACCTGTGTTTGTATATGTCTGTTAACTCCGATATCGTAATGAAACCAATCCACACACCTTTCCATTGGTGAACCATAAGTGTGTTTAATGAATCTGTGATTGCCCTTCTCCGTGGAAATATCTGCCCTGGTATCCATTTTTAGGTAACACCTATAAGTGATATGATATGATATGTGTCTTTTACTTTCTGACTTACTGCAAGTCGCGTGATTACCTCTAGACTCATCTACGGTGCTGCAAATGGCATTGTGTCCTTATTTTCCTTGGCTTCTATTCTGCCTTAGCGAGGTCCATTTTCAACAATGTGATTCCCTGAGGGTTGTGGATTAGCTGACCTGGGCAGCCTTACCCTGCCGGCCGGCCCTCCCCAGGTGTGCCTGGTTGAGGTCAATATAAACAGCGCTCCAGTCAGCAATAGCCCCTGAAGCTGTGCCTGACTCCATATTCTCTGCCCCGTCAGCAGTCTCGGGGCTGAGCTGGTGGGAGGGAATGAGGGGCCACAGCTTTGTTGGTGGCCCGGTGTGAGTGGGGCACTGCTGGCCTTTCTGCAGGAGTTGCCAGGCTGCCACCTGTAAAGAAGAGGATGTGTCACCCATACCTTCCACTGGAATTTCTCTCCTGACAGAGGTGAGGAAGGAAAAACGCACTGGGGGCCGGGACAGGAGGGGTATCTCAGGCAGGACAATGGAAAGCTTCCGGAAGAGCGCACGGGGCCAGGACCACCCTGGCTGGCCTGCAGTCACCAACTTGGCCTGCGTGCTTTCGCTAGTGTGCTCCATGGCCCTTCCTCTAGGCTTTCAAGCCCTTGTACATATTCAGGTGTTTTACCTGGGAAGGGTGGGAACAGTTCAGCAGCAGCTGGCCTGGGGCTCAGCTCACCTTTATTCAGAGATGCCTCGGCACGGTCTCCCAGCTTTGCAATGAGGACGCTTCTTGCGTAGGGGGTGGGTTCCTGGCTGGATGGGAGATGATTCCCCACCTCTGACCAACTTCAGAATTGTTTACCGCTGGAGAAAGTGCCCTGATAGGGTTTTCCTCTGTATAACTGGTGGGTTCAGGTTTTTTTTCGTTTATGGTTCAAGTTAGATTTTATTCCTCTTTTATGTATTTATAGATATAAGCATGGAAATAATTCATTCCTATAAATACATCTGTGTGAAGGGAATAAATTTTTTCTGTTTTATTTTTAAATTTTATTTTTTAAAATTTTGAAATTTAATTTAATTTACTTTTTTTATACAGCAGGTTATTATTAGTTATGTATTTTATACATATACATGTATACAGGTCAACCCGAATCTCCCAACTCATCCCACCACCACCACCCCATGGCTTCCCACACTTGGTGTCCATACGTTTGTTCTCGACCTCTGCGTCTCTATTTCTTCCCTGCAAACCAGTTCATCTGTACCATTTTTTAGGTTCCACATATATGCATTAATATACAATATTTGATTTCCTCTTTCTGACTTACTTCATTCTGTATGACAGTCTCTAGATCCATCGATGTCTCTACAAATGACCCAGTTTCATTCCTTTTTTTGGCCGAGTAATATTCCATTTTATATATGTACCCCATCTTTATCCATTCATCTGTCTGTGGGCATTTAGGTTGCTTCCATTACCTGGCTGTTGTAAATAGTGCTGCTATGAACATTGTGGTGAATGTGCCTTTTTGATTTATGGTTTTCTCTGGGTATATGCCCAGAGGTGGGATTGCTGGATCCTATGGTAATTCTCTTTTTAGTTTTTTAAAAGAACCTCCATACTCTACTCCATAGTGACTGTATCAATTTACATTCCCACCAATAGTGGAAGAGGGCTCCGTTTGTCCACACCCTCCCCAGAATTTGTTGTTTGTAGATTTTCTGATGATGCCGATCCTAACAGGTGTGAGGTGATACCTCATTGTAGTTTTGATTTGCATTTCTCTAATAATTAGTGCTGTTGAGCAGCTTTTCATGTGCATCTTGGCCATCTCTGTGTCTTCTTTGAAGAAACGTCTCTTTAGATCTTCTGCCCATTTTTGTATTGGGTTGTTTGTTTTTTCAATATTAAGCTGCATGAGCTGTTTATATATACTGGAGATTAAACTTTTGTCCATTGATTCGTTTGCAACGATTTTCGCCCAGTCTGAGGGATGCCTTTTTCCATTCCCGTCTTTTTAACCAAAAAAGAAAGAAAGACAAAGAAGCAGAACACTAATGTACATAAAATATGCCTTTTGAAACGGTCGTTTTGAAATATGGACGTGCTTTGAATTTTTTGGTCGATATGTGACCCCAGGATTTGTTTTCAGGGCAGGTGTCATTTACAGGCCTGCAATGATTTTGAATATCAACTGACCATTAGCACTGGGATTAAAGCTGCTGTTGTGTGAAACGGCCACAAGGTGGCAGCAGTTCTCCCTTACCAAATCTGGTTACTAGGGCAGCAGAGCCTCAATGGAAGTCGTGTTCTAGATTGGAATTTAGAATGGAATGTGCCAGGAGAAAGCCCCTCAAGTTTGTCTCCCTACTTCTTGTTCGTATTTTTAATTTAAATTTTTATTTTTTATTACAGCAAGTTTGATTACAATGTTTGGCTTATTGTAGGTGTCGAAGATGTGGTTCTTTTACACATATACAGATGTCTGTTCTCCCTGGGATCCTTTTCCAGGTACGTTATGACAGAATGTTGAGTAGTCTTCTCTTGGTATTCCGTAGGTCTTTGGTGATTATATATGTCACCTGTGTTTGTATATGTCTGTTAACACCGATATTGTAATGAAACCAATCTACACAACTTTCCATTGGTGAACCATAAGTATGTTTAATGAATCTGTGATTGCCCTTCTCCGTGGAAATGTCTGCCCTGGTATCCATTTTTAGGTAACACCTATAAGTGATATGATATGATATGTGTCTTTCACTTTCTGACTTACTACAAGTCACGTGATTACCTCTAGACTCATCTACGGTGCTGCAAATGGCATTGTGTCCTTATTTTCCTTGGCTTCTATTCTGCCTTAGCGAGGTCCATTTTCAACAATGTGATTCCCTGAGGGTTGTGGATTAGCTGACCTGGGCAGCCTTACCCTGCCGGCCTGCCCTCCCCAGGTGTGCCTGTTTGAGTTCAAAATAAACAGCGCTCCAGGCAGCAATAGCCCCTGAAGCTCTGCCTGACTCCATATTCTCTGCCCCGTCAGCAGTCTCGTGGCTGAGCTGGTGGGAGGGAATGAGGGGCCACAGCTTTGTTGGTGGCCCGGTGTGAGAGGGGCACTGCTGGCCTTTCTGCAGGAGTTGCCAGGGTGCCACCTGTAAAGAAGAGGATGTGTCACCCATAACTTCCGCTGGAATTACTCTCCGGACAGAGGTGAGGAAGGAAAAAAGCAGTGGGGGCCCGGACAGGAGGAGTATCTCAGGCAGGACATTGGAAAGCTTCCGGAAGAGCGCACGGGGCCAGGACCACCCTGGCTGGCCTGCAGTCACCAACTTGGCCTGCGTGCTTTCGCTGGTGTGGCTCCATGGCCCTTCCTCTAGGATTTCAAGCCCTTGTACATATTCAGGTGTTTTACCTGGGAAGGGTGGGAACAGTTCAGCAGCAGCTGGCCTGGGGCTCAGCTCACCTTTATTCAGAGATGCCTCGGCACGGTCTCCCAGCTTTGCAATGAGGACGCTTCTTGCATGGGGGGTGGGTTCCTGGCTGGATGGGAGATGATTCCCCACCTCTGACCAACTTCAGAATTGTTTACCGCTGGAGAAAGTGCCCTGATAGGGTTTTCCTCTGTATAACTGGTGGGTTCAGGTTTTTTTTCGTTTATGGTTCAAGTTAGATTTTATTCCTCTTTTATGTATTTATAGATATAAGCATGGAAATAATTCATTCCTATAAATACATCTGTGTGAAGGGAATAAATTTTTTCTGTTTTATTTTTAAATTTTATTTTTTAAAATTTTGAAATTTAATTTTATTTACTTTTTTTATACAGCAGGTTATTATTAGTTATGTATTTTATGCATATACATGTATACAGGTCAACCCGAATCTCCCAACTCATCCCACCACCACCACCCCATGGCTTCCCACACTTGGTGTCCATACGTTTGTTCTCGACCTCTGCGTCTCTATTTCTTCCCTGCAAACCAGTTCATCTGTACCATTTTTTAGGTTCCACATATATGCATTAATTTACAATATTTGATTTCCTCTTTCTGACTTACTTCATTCTGTATGACAGTCTCTAGATCCATCGATGTCTCTACAAATGACCCAGTTTCATTCCTTTTTTTGGCCGAGTAATATTCCATTTTATATATGTACCCCATCTTTATCCATTCATATGTCTGTGGGCATTTAGGTTGCTTCCATTATCTGGCTATTGTAAATAGTGCTGCAATGAACATTGCGGTGAATGTGCCTTTTTGATTTATGGTTTTCTCTGGGTATATGCCCAGAAGTGGGATTGCTGGATCAGATGGTAATTCTATTTCTAGTTTTTTAAAGGAAACTCCATAGTGTTCTCCATAGTGACTGTATCAATTTACATTCCCACCAATAGTGGAAGAGGGCTCCTTTTGTCCACACCCTCCCCAGAATTTGTTGTTTGTAGATTTTCTGATGATGCCGATCCTAACAGGTGTGAGGTGATACCTCATTGTAGTTTTGATTTGCATTTCTCTAATAATTAGTGCTCTTGAGCAGCTTTTCATGTGCGTCTTGGCCATCTCTGTGTCTTCTTTGAAGAAACGTCTCTTTAGAACTTCTGCCCGTTTTTGTATTGGGTTGTTTGTTTTTTTAATATTAAGCTTCATGAGCTGTTTATATATATTGGAGATTAAACCTTTGTCCACTGATTCGTTTGCAACGATTTTTGCCCAGTCTGAGGGATGCCTTTTTCCATTCCCGTCTTTTTAACCAAAAAAGAAAGAAAGACAAAGAAGCAGAACACTAATGTGCATAAAATATGCCTTTTGAAACGGTCGTTTTGAAATATGGACGTCCTTTGAATTTTTTGGTCGATATGTGACCCCAGGAATTGTTTTCAGGGCAGGTGTCAATTACAGGCCTGCAATGATTTGGAATATCAACTGACCATTAGTGCTGGGATTAAAGCTGCTGTTGTGTGAAACGGCCACAAGGTGGCAGCAGTTCTCCCTTACCAAATCTGGTTACTAGGGCAGCAGAGCCTCAATGGAAGTCGTGTTCTAGATTGGAATTTAGAATGGAATGTGCCAGGAGAAAGCCCCTCAAGTTTGTCTCCCTACTTCTTGTTCGTATTTTTAATTTAAATTTTTATTTTTTATTACAGGAAGTTTGATTACAATGTTTGGCTTATTGTAGGTGTCGAAGATGTGGTTCTTTTACACATATACAGATGTCTGTTCTCCCTGGGATCCTTTTCCCAGGTACCTTATGACAGAATGTTGAGTAGTCTTCTCTTGGTATTCCGTAGGTCTTTGGTGATTATATATGTCACCTGTGTTTGTATATGTCTGTTAACTCCGATATCGTAATGAAACCGATCCACACACCTTTCCATTGGTGAATCATAAGTGTGTTTAATGAATCTGTGATTTCCCTTCTCCGTGGAAATATCTGCCCTGGTATCCATTTTTAGGTAACACCTATAAGTGATATGATATGATATGTGTCTTTCACTTTCTGACTTACTACAAGTCACGTGATTACCTCTAGACTCATCTACGGTGCTGCAAATGGCATTGTGTCCTTATTTTCCTTGGCTTCTATTCTGCCTTAGCGAGGTCCATTTTCAACAATGTGATTCCCTGAGGGTTGCGGATTAGCTGACCTGGGCAGCCTTACCCTGCCGGCCGGCCCTCCCCAGGTGTGCCTGGTTGAGGTCAATATAAACAGCGCTCCAGTCAGCAATAGCCCCTGAAGCTGTGCCTGACTCCATATTCTCTGCCCCGTCAGCAGTCTCGTGGCTGAGCTGGTGGGAGGGAATGAGGGGCCACAGCTTTGTTGGTGGCCCGGTGTGAGAGGGGCACTGCTGGCCTTTCTGCAGGAGTTGCCAGGGTGCCACCTGTAAAGAAGAGGATGTGTCACCCATAACTTCCGCTGGAATTACTCTCCGGACAGAGGTGAGGAAGGAAAAAAGCAGTGGGGGCCCGGACAGGAGGAGTATCTCAGGCAGGACATTGGAAAGCTTCCGGAAGAGCGCACGGGGCCAGGACCACCCTGGCTGGCCTGCAGTCACCAACTTGGCCTGCGTGCTTTCGCTGGTGTGGCTCCATGGCCCTTCCTCTAGGATTTCAAGCCCTTGTACATATTCAGGTGTTTTACCTGGGAAGGGTGGGAACAGTTCAGCAGCAGCTGGCCTGGGGCTCAGCTCACCTTTATTCAGAGATGCCTCGGCACGGTCTCCCAGCTTTGCAATGAGGACGCTTCTTGCATGGGGGGTGGGTTCCTGGCTGGATGGGAGATGATTCCCCACCTCTGACCAACTTCAGAATTGTTTACCGCTGGAGAAAGTGCCCTGATAGGGTTTTCCTCTGTATAACTGGTGGGTTCAGGTTTTTTTTCGTTTATGGTTCAAGTTAGATTTTATTCCTCTTTTATGTATTTATAGATATAAGCATGGAAATAATTCATTCCTATAAATACATCTGTGTGAAGGGAATAAATTTTTTCTGTTTTATTTTTAAATTTTATTTTTTAAAATTTTGAAATTTAATTTTATTTACTTTTTTTATACAGCAGGTTATTATTAGTTATGTATTTTATGCATATACATGTATACAGGTCAACCCGAATCTCCCAACTCATCCCACCACCACCACCCCATGGCTTCCCACACTTGGTGTCCATACGTTTGTTCTCGACCTCTGCGTCTCTATTTCTTCCCTGCAAACCAGTTCATCTGTACCATTTTTTAGGTTCCACATATATGCATTAATTTACAATATTTGATTTCCTCTTTCTGACTTACTTCATTCTGTATGACAGTCTCTAGATCCATCGATGTCTCTACAAATGACCCAGTTTCATTCCTTTTTTTGGCCGAGTAATATTCCATTTTATATATGTACCCCATCTTTATCCATTCATATGTCTGTGGGCATTTAGGTTGCTTCCATTATCTGGCTATTGTAAATAGTGCTGCAATGAACATTGCGGTGAATGTGCCTTTTTGATTTATGGTTTTCTCTGGGTATATGCCCAGAAGTGGGATTGCTGGATCAGATGGTAATTCTATTTCTAGTTTTTTAAAGGAAACTCCATAGTGTTCTCCATAGTGACTGTATCAATTTACATTCCCACCAATAGTGGAAGAGGGCTCCTTTTGTCCACACCCTCCCCAGAATTTGTTGTTTGTAGATTTTCTGATGATGCCGATCCTAACAGGTGTGAGGTGATACCTCATTGTAGTTTTGATTTGCATTTCTCTAATAATTAGTGCTCTTGAGCAGCTTTTCATGTGCGTCTTGGCCATCTCTGTGTCTTCTTTGAAGAAACGTCTCTTTAGAACTTCTGCCCGTTTTTGTATTGGGTTGTTTGTTTTTTTAATATTAAGCTTCATGAGCTGTTTATATATATTGGAGATTAAACCTTTGTCCACTGATTCGTTTGCAACGATTTTTGCCCAGTCTGAGGGATGCCTTTTTCCATTCCCGTCTTTTTAACCAAAAAAGAAAGAAAGACAAAGAAGCAGAACACTAATGTGCATAAAATATGCCTTTTGAAACGGTCGTTTTGAAATATGGACGTCCTTTGAATTTTTTGGTCGATATGTGACCCCAGGAATTGTTTTCAGGGCAGGTGTCAATTACAGGCCTGCAATGATTTGGAATATCAACTGACCATTAGTGCTGGGATTAAAGCTGCTGTTGTGTGAAACGGCCACAAGGTGGCAGCAGTTCTCCCTTACCAAATCTGGTTACTAGGGCAGCAGAGCCTCAATGGAAGTCGTGTTCTAGATTGGAATTTAGAATGGAATGTGCCAGGAGAAAGCCCCTCAAGTTTGTCTCCCTACTTCTTGTTCGTATTTTTAATTTAAATTTTTATTTTTTATTACAGGAAGTTTGATTACAATGTTTGGCTTATTGTAGGTGTCGAAGATGTGGTTCTTTTACACATATACAGATGTCTGTTCTCCCTGGGATCCTTTTCCCAGGTACCTTATGACAGAATGTTGAGTAGTCTTCTCTTGGTATTCCGTAGGTCTTTGGTGATTATATATGTCACCTGTGTTTGTATATGTCTGTTAACTCCGATATCGTAATGAAACCGATCCACACACCTTTCCATTGGTGAATCATAAGTGTGTTTAATGAATCTGTGATTTCCCTTCTCCGTGGAAATATCTGCCCTGGTATCCATTTTTAGGTAACACCTATAAGTGATATGATATGATATGTGTCTTTCACTTTCTGACTTACTACAAGTCACGTGATTACCTCTAGACTCATCTACGGTGCTGCAAATGGCATTGTGTCCTTATTTTCCTTGGCTTCTATTCTGCCTTAGCGAGGTCCATTTTCAACAATGTGATTCCCTGAGGGTTGCGGATTAGCTGACCTGGGCAGCCTTACCCTGCCGGCCGGCCCTCCCCAGGTGTGCCTGGTTGAGGTCAATATAAACAGCGCTCCAGTCAGCAATAGCCCCTGAAGCTGTGCCTGACTCCATATTCTCTGCCCCGTCAGCAGTCTCGGGGCTGAGCTGGTGGGAGGGAATGAGGGGCCACAGCTTTGTTGGTGGCCCGGTGTGAGTGGGGCACTGCTGGCCTTTCTGCAGGAGTTGCCAGGCTGCCACCTGTAAAGAAGAGGATGTGTACCCATACCTTCCACTGGAATTTCTCTCCTGACAGAGGTGAGGAAGGAAAAACGCCGTGGGGGCCGGGACAGGAGGGGTATCTCAGGCAGGACAATGGAAAGCTTCCGGAAGAGCGCACGGGGCCAGGACCACCCTGGCTGGCCTGCAGTGACCAACTTGGCCTGCGTGCTTTCGCTAGTGTGCTCCATGGCCCTTCCTCTAGGCTTTCAAGCCCTTGTACATATTCAGGTGTTTTACCTGGGAAGGGTGGGAACAGTTCAGCAGCAGCTGGCCTGGGGCTCAGCTCACCTTTATTCAGAGATGCCTCGGCACGGTCTCCCAGCTTTGCAATGAGGACGCTTCTTGCGTGGGGGGTGGGTTCCTGGCTGGATGGGAGATGATTCCCCACCTCTGACCAAATTCAGAATTGTTTACCGCTGGAGAAAGTGCCCTGATAGGGTTTTCCTCTGTATAACTGGTGGGTTCAGGTTTTTTTTCGTTTATGGTTCAAGTTAGATTTTATTCCTCTTTTATGTATTTATAGATATAAGCATGGAAATAATTCATTCCTATAAATACATCTGTGTGAAGGGAATAAATATTTTCTGTTTTATTTTTAAATTTTATTTTTTAAAATTTTGAAATTTAATTTTATTTACTTTTTTATACAGCAGGTTATTATTAGTTATGTATTTTATGCATATACATGTATACAGGTCAACCCGAATCTCCCAACTCATCCCACCACCACCACCCCATGGCTTCCCACACTTGGTGTCCATACGTTTGTTCTCGACCTCTGCGTCTCTATTTCTTCCCTGCAAACCAGTTCATCTGTACCATTTTTTAGGTTCCACATATATGCATTAATATACAATATTTGATTTCCTCTTTCTGACTTACTTCATTCTGTATGACAGTCTCTAGATCCATCGATGTCTCTACAAATGACCCAGTTTCATTCCTTTTTTTGGCCGAGTAATATTCCATTTTATATATGTACCCCATCTTTATCCATTCATCTGTCTGTGGGCATTTAGGTTGCTTCCATTACCTGGCTATTGTAAATAGTGCTGCTATGAACATTGTGGTGAATGTGCCTTTTTGATTTCTGGTTTTCTCTGGGTATATGCCCAGAAGTGGGATTGCTGGATCAGATGGTAATTCTATTTCTAGTTTTTTAAAGGAAACTCCATAGTGTTCTCCATAGTGACTGTATCAATTTACATTCCCACCAATAGTGGAAGAGGGCTCCGTTTGTCCACACCCTCCCCAGAATTTGTTGTTTGTAGATATTCTGATGATGCCGATCCTAACAGGTGTGAGGTGATACCTCATTGTAGTTTTGATTTGCATTTCTCTAATAATTAGTGCTCTTGAGCAGCTTTTCATGTGCGTCTTGGCCATCTCTGTGTCTTCTTTGAAGAAACGTCTCTTTAGAACTTCTGCCCGTTTTTGTATTGGGTTGTTTGTTTTATTAATATTAAGCTGCATGAGCTGTTTATATATATTGGAGATTAAACCTTTGTCCACTGATTCGTTTGCAACGATTTTCGCCCAGTCTAAGGGATGCCTTTTTCCATTCCCGTCTTTTTAACCAAAAAAGAAAGAAAGACAAAGAAGCAGAACACTAATGTGCATAAAATATGCCTTTTGAAACGGTCGTTTTGAAATATGGACGTCCTTTGAATTTTTTGGTCGATATGTGACCCCAGGATTTGTTTTCAGGGCAGGTGTCATTTACAGGCCTGCAATGATTTTGAATATCAACTGACCATTAGCGCTGGGATTAAAGCTGCTGTTGTGTGAAACGGCCACAAGGTGGCAGCAGTTCTCCCTTACCAAATCTGGTTACTAGGGCAGCAGAGCCTCAATGGAAGTCGTGTTCTAGATTGGAATTTAGAATGGAATGTGCCAGGAGAAAGCCCCTCAAGTTTGTCTCCCTACTTCTTGTTCGTATTTTTAATTTAAATTTTTATTTTTTATTACAGCAAGTTTGATTACAATGTTTGGCTTATTGTAGGTGTCGAAGATGTGGTTCTTTTACACATATACAGATGTCTGTTCTCCCTGGGATCCTTTTCCCAGGTACCTTATGACAGAATGTTGAGTAGTCTTCTCTTGGTATTCCGTAGGTCTTTGGTGATTATATATGTCACCTGTGTTTGTATATGTCTGTTAACACCGATATCGTAATGAAACCAATCCTCACACCTTTCCATTGGTGAACCATAAGTGTGTTTAATGAATCTGTGATTGCCCTTCTCCGTGGAAATATCTGCCCTGGTATCCATTTTTAGGTAACACCTATAAGTGATATGATATGATATGTGTCTTTTACTTTCTGACTTACTGCAAGTCGCGTGATTACCTCTAGACTCATCTACGGTGCTGCAAATGGCATTGTGTCCTTATTTTCCTTGGCTTCTATTCTGCCTTAGCGAGGTCCATTTTCAACAATGTGATTCCCTGAGGGTTGTGGATTAGCTGACCTGGGCAGCCTTACCCTGCCGGCCGGCCCTCCCCAGGTGTGCCTGGTTGAGGTCAATATAAACAGCGCTCCAGTCAGCAATAGCCCCTGAAGCTGTGCCTGACTCCATATTCTCTGCCCCGTCAGCAGTCTCGGGGCTGAGCTGGTGGGAGGGAATGAGGGGCCACAGCTTTGTTGGTGGCCCGGTGTGAGTGGGGCACTGCTGGCCTTTCTGCAGGAGTTGCCAGGCTGCCACCTGTAAAGAAGAGGATGTGTCACCCATACCTTCCACTGGAATTTCTCTCCTGACAGAGGTGAGGAAGGAAAAACGCAGTGGGGGCCGGGACAGGAGGGGTATCTCAGGCAGGACAATGGAAAGCTTCCGGAAGAACGCACGGGGCCAGGAGCACCCTGGCTGGCCTGCAGTCAGAAACTTGGCCTGCGTGCTTTCGCTAGTGTGCTCCATGGCCCTTCCTCTAGGCTTTCAAGCCCTTGTACATATTCAGGTGTTTTACCTGGGAAGGGTGGGAACAGTTCAGCAGCAGCTGGCCTGGGGCTCAGCTCACCTTTATTCAGAGATACCTCGGCACGGTCTCCCAGCTTTGCAATGAGGACGCTTCTTGCGTGGGGGGTGGGTTCCTGGCTGGATGGGAGATGATTCCCCACCTCTGACCAACTTCAGAATTGTTTACCGCTGGAGAAAGTGCCCTGATAGGGTTTTCCTCTGTATAACTGGTGGGTTCAGGTTTTTTTTCGTTTATGGTTCAAGTTAGATTTTATTCCTCTTTTATGTATTTATAGATATAAGCATGGAAATAATTCATTCCTATAAATACATCTGTGTGAAGGGAATAAATTTTTTCTGTTTTATTTTTAAATTTTATTTTTTTAAATTTTGAAATTTAATTTTATTTACTTTTTTTATACAGCAGGTTATTATTAGTTATGTATTTTATGCATATACATGTATACAGGTCAACCCGAATCTCCCAACTCATCCCACCACCACCACCCCATGGCTTCCCACACTTGGTGTCCATACGTTTGTTCTCGACTTCTGCGTCTCTATTTCTTCCCTGCAAACAAGTTCATCTGTACCATTTTTTAGGTTCCACATATATGCATTAATATACAATATTTGATTTCCTCTTTCTGACTTACTTCATTCTGTATGACAGTCTCTAGATCCATCGATGTCTCTACAAATGACCCAGTTTCATTCCTTTTTGTGGCCGAGTAATATTCCATTTTATATATGTACCCCATCTTTATCCATTCATCTGTCTGTGGGCATTTAGGTTGCTTCCATTACCTGGCTATTGTAAATAGTGCTGCTATGAACATTGTGGTGAATGTGCCTTTTTGATTTCTGGTTTTCTCTGGGTATATGCCCAGAAGTGGGATTGCTGGATCAGATGGTAATTCTATTTCTAGTTTTTTAAAGGAAACTCCATAGTGTTCTCCATAGTGACTGTATCAATTTACATTCCCACCAATAGTGGAAGAGGGCTCCGTTTGTCCACACCCTCCCCAGAATTTGTTGTTTGTAGATTTTCTGATGATGCCGATCCTAACAGGTGTGAGGTGATACCTCATTGTAGTTTTGATTTGCATTTCTCTAATAATCAGTGCTGTTGAGCAGCTTTTCATGTGCATCTTGGCCATCTCTGTGTCTTCTTTGAAGAAACGTCTCTTTAGATCTTCTGCCCATTTTTGTATTGGGTTGTTTGTTTTTTTTAATATTAAGCTGCATGAGCTGTTTATATATATTGGAGACTAAACTTTTGTCCATTGATTCGTTTGGAACGATTTTCGCCCAGTCTGAGGGATGCCTTTTTCCATTCCCGTCTTTTTAACCAAAAAAGAAAGAAAGACAAAGAAGCAGAACACTAATGTACATAAAATATGCCTTTTGAAACGGTAGTTTTGAAATATGGACGTCCTTTGAATTTTTTGGTCGATATGTGACCCCAGGATTTGTTTTCAGGGTAGGTGTCATTTACAGGCCTGCAATGACTTTGAATATCAACTGACCATTAGCACTGGGATTAAAGCTGCTGTTGTGTGAAACGGCCACAAGGTGGCAGCAGTTCTCCCTTACCAAATCTGGTTACTAGGGCAGCAGAGCCTCAATGGAAGTCGTGTTCTAGATTGGAATTTAGAATGGAATGTGCCAGGAGAAAGCCCCTCAAGTTTGTCTCCCTACTTCTTGTTCGTATTTTTAATTTAAATTTTTATTTTTTATTACAGCAAGTTTGATTACAATCTTTGGCTTATTGTAGGTGTCGAAGATGTGGTTCTTTTACACATATACAGATGTCTGTTCTCCCTGGGATCCTTTTCCCAGGTACGTTATGACAGAATGTTGAGTAGTCTTCTGTTGGTATTCCGTAGGTCTTTGGTGATTATATATGTCACCTGTGTTTGTATATGTCTGTTAACACCGATATGGTAATGAAACCAATCCACACACCTTTCCATTGGTGAACCATAAGTGTGTTTAATGAATCTGTGATTGCCCTTCTCCGTGGAAATATCTGCCCTGGTATCCATTTTTATGTAACACCTATAAGTGATATGATATGATATGTGTCTTTCACTTTCTGACTTACTACAAGTCACGTGATTACCTCTAGACTCATCTACGGTGCTGCAAATGGCATTGTGTCCTTATTTTCCTTGGCTTCTATTCTGCCTTAGCGAGGTCCATTTTCAACAATGTGATTCCCTGAGGGTTGTGGATTAGCTGACCTGGGCAGCCTTACCCTGCCGGCCGGCCCTCCCCAGGTGTGCCTGGTTGAGGTCAATATAAACAGCGCTCCAGTCAGCAATAGCCCCTGAAGCTGTGCCTGACTCCATATTCTCTGCCCCGTCAGCAGTCTCGGGGCTGAGCTGGTGGGAGGGAATGAGGGGCCACAGCTTTGTTGGTGGCCCGGTGTGAGTGGGGCACTGCTGGCCTTTCTGCAGGAGTTGCCAGGCTGCCACCTGTAAAGAAGAGGATGTGTCACCCATACCTTCCACTGGAATTTCTCTCCTGACAGAGGTGAGGAAGGAAAAACGCAGTGGGGGCCGGGACAGGAGGGGTATCTCAGGCAGGACAATGGAAAGCTTCCGGAAGAGCGCACGGGGCCAGGACCACCCTGGCTGGCCTGCAGTCACCAACTTGGCCTGCGTGCTTTCGCTAGTGTGCTCCATGGCCCTTCCTCTAGGCTTTCAAGCCCTTGTACATATTCAGGTGTTTTACCTGGGAAGGGTGGGAACAGTTCAGCAGCAGCTGGCCTGGGGCTCAGCTCACCTTTATTCAGAGATGCCTCGGCACGGTCTCCCAGCTTTGCAATGAGGACGCTTCTTGCGTAGGGGGTGGGTTCCTGGCTGGATGGGAGATGATTCCCCACCTCTGACCAACTTCAGAATTGTTTACCGCTGGAGAAAGTGCCCTGATAGGGTTTTCCTCTGTATAACTGGTGGGTTCAGGTTTTTTTTCGTTTATGGTTCAAGTTAGATTTTATTCCTCTTTTATGTATTTATAGATATAAGCATGGAAATAATTCATTCCTATAAATACATCTGTGTGAAGGGAATAAATTTTTTCTGTTTTATTTTTAAATTTTATTTTTTAAAATTTTGAAATTTAATTTAATTTACTTTTTTTATACAGCAGGTTATTATTAGTTATGTATTTTATGCATATACATGTATACAGGTCAAACCGAATCTCCCAACTCATCCCACCACCACCACCCCATGGCTTCCCACACTTGGTGTCCATACGTTTGTTCTCGACCTCTGCGTCTCTATTTCTTCCCTGCAAACCAGTTCATCTGTACCATTTTTTAGGTTCCACATATATGCATTAATATACAATATTTGATTTCCTCTTTCTGACTTACTTCATTCTGTATGACAGTCTCTAGATCCATCGATGTCTCTACAAATGACCCAGTTTCATTCCTTTTTGTGGCCGAGTAATATTCCATTTTATATATGTACCCCATCTTTATCCATTCATCTGTCTGTGGGCATTTAGGTTGCTTCCATTACCTGGCTATTGTAAATAGTGCTGCTATGAACATTGTGGTGAATGTGCCTTTTTTTTTTTTTTTTTTTTTTTTTTTTTTTTTTTTGCTGTACGCGGGCCTCTCATTGCTGTGGCCTCTCCCGTTGCGGAGCACAGGCTCCGGACACACAGGCTCCGCGGCATGGCTCGCGGGCCCAGCCGCTGCGCGGCATGTGGGATCTTCCGGGATAGGGGCACGAACCCGTGTCCCCTGCATCGGCAGGCGGACTCTCAACCACTGCGACACCAGTGAAGCCCGAATGTGCCTTTTTGATTTATGGTTTTCTCTGGGTATATGCCCAGAAGTGGGATTGCTGGATCAGATGGTAATTCTATTTCTAGTTTTTTAAAGGAAACTCCATAGTGTTCTCCATAGTGACTGTATCAATTTACATTCCCACCAATAGTGGAAGAGGGCTCCGTTTGTCCACACCCTCCCCAGAATTTGTTGTTTGTAGATTTTCTGATGATGCCGATCCTAACAGGTGTGAGGTGATACCTCATTGTAGTTTTGATTTGCATTTCTCTAATAATTAGTGCTGTTGAGCAGCTTTTCATGTGCATCTTGGCCATCTCTGTGTCTTCTTTGAAGAAACGTCTCTTTAGATCTTCTGCCCATTTTTGTATTGGGTTGTTTGTTTTTTTTAATATTAAGCTGCATGAGCTGTTTATATATATTGGAGATTAAACTTTTGTCCATTGATTCGTTTGCAACGATTTTCGCCCAGTCTGAGGGATGCCTTTTTCCATTCCCGTCTTTTTAACCAAAAAAGAAAGAAAGACAAAGAAGCAGAACACTAATGTACATAAAATATGCCTTTTGAAACGGTCGTTTTGAAATATGGACGTCCTTTGAATTTTTTGGTCGATATGTGACCCCAGGATTTGTTTTCAGGGCAGGTGTCATTTACAGGCCTGCAATGATTTTGAATATCAACTGACCATTAGCGCTGGGATTAAAGCTGCTGTTGTGTGAAACGGCCACAAGGTGGCAGCAGTTCTCCCTTACCAAATCTGGTTACTAGGGCAGCAGAGCCTCAATGGAAGTCGTGTTCTAGATTGGAATTTAGAATGGAATGTGCCAGGAGAAAGCCCCTCAAGTTTGTCTCCCTACTTCTTGTTCGTATTTTTAATTTAAATTTTTATTTTTTAGTACAGCAAGTTTGATTACAATGTTTGGCTTATTGTAGGTGTCGAAGATGTGGTTCTTTTACACATATACAGATGTCTGTTCTCCCTGGGATCCTTTTCCCAGGTAGCTTATGACAGAATGTTGAGTAGTCTTCTCTTGGTATTCCGTAGGTCTTTGGTGATTATATATGTCACCTGTGTTTGTATATGTCTGTTAACTCCGATATCGTAATGAAACCAATCCACACTCCTTTCCATTGGTGAACCATAAGTGTGTTTAATGAATCTGTGATTGCCCTTCTCCGTGGAAATGTCTGCCCTGGTATCCATTTTTAGGTAACACCTATAAGTGATATGATATGATATGTGTCTTTCACTTTCTGACTTACTACAAGTCACGTGATTACCTCTAGACTCATCTACGGTGCTGCAAATGGCATTGTGTCCTTATTTTCCTTGGCTTCTATTCTGCCTTAGCGAGGTCCATTTTCAACAATGTGATTCCCTGAGGGTTGTGGATTAGCTGACCTGGGCAGCCTTACCCTGCCGGCCGGCCCTCCCCAGGTGTGCCTGGTTGAGGTCAATATAAACAGCGCTCCAGTCAGCAATAGCCCCTGAAGCTGTGCCTGACTCCATATTCTCTGCCCCGTCAGCAGTCTCGGGGCTGAGCTGGTGGGAGGGAATGAGGGGCCACAGCTTTGTTGGTGGCCCGGAGTGAGTGGGGCAATGCTGGCCTTTCTGCAGGAGTTGCCAGGCTGCCACCTGTAAAGAAGAGGATGTGTCACCCATACCTTCCACTGGAATTTCTCTCCTGACAGAGGTGAGGAAGGAAAAACGCAGTGGGGGCCGGGACAGGAGGGGTATCTCAGGCAGGACAATGGAAAGCTTCCGGAAGAGCGCCCGGGGCCAGGACCACCCTGGCTGGCCTGCAGTCACCAGCTTGGCCTGCGTGCTTTCGCTAGTGTGCTCCATGGCCCTTCCTCTAGGCTTTCAAGCCCTTGTACATATTCAGGTGTTTTACCTGGGAAGGGTGGGAACAGTTCAGCAGCAGCTGGCCTGGGGCTCAGCTCACCTTTATTCAGAGATGCCTCGGCACGGTCTCCCAGCTTTGCAATGAGGACGCTTCTTGCGTGGGGGGTGGGTTCCTGGCTGGATGGGAGATGATTCCCCACCTCTGACCAACTTCAGAATTGTTTACCGCTGGAGAAAGTGCCCTGATAGGGTTTTCCTCTGTATAACTGGTGGGTTCAGGTTTTTTTTCGTTTATGGTTCAAGTTAGATTTTATTCCTCTTTTATGTATTTATAGATATAAGCATGGAAATAATTCATTCCTATAAATACATCTGTGTGAAGGGAATAAATTTTTTCTGTTTTATTTTTAAATTTTATTTTTTAAAATTTTGAAATTTAATTTTATTTACTTTTTTTATACAGCAGGTTATTATTAGTTATGTATTTTATGCATATACATGTATACAGGTCAACCCGAATCTCCCAACTCATCCCACCACCACCACCCCATGGCTTCCCACACTTGGTGTCCATACGTTTGTTCTCGACCTCTGCGTCTCTATTTCTTCCCTGCAAACCAGTTCATCTGTACCATTTTTTAGGTTCCACATATATGCATTAATATACAATATTTGATTTCCTCTTTCTGACTTACTTCATTCTGTATGACAGTCTCTAGATCCATCGATGTCTCTACAAATGACCCAGTTTCATTCCTTTTTTTGGCCGAGTAATATTCCATTTTATATATGTACCCCATCTTTATCCATTCATCTGTCTGTGGGCATTTAGGTTGCTTCCATTACCTGGCTATTGTAAATAGTGCTGCTATGAACATTGTGGTGAATGTGCCTTTTTGATTTATGGTTTTCTCTGGGTATATGCCCAGAAGTGGGATTGCTGGATCAGCTGGTAATTCTATTTCTAGTTTTTTAAAGGAAACTCCATAGTGTTCTCCGAAGTGACTGTATCAATTTACATTCCCACCAATAGTGGAAGAGGGCTCCGTTTGTCCACACCCTCCCCAGAATTTGTTGTTTGTAGATTTTCTGATGATGCCGATCCTAACAGGTGTGAGGTGATACCTCATTGTAGTTTTGATTTGCATTTCTCTAATAATTAGTGCTGTTGAGCAGCTTTTCATGTGCATCTTGGCCATCTCTGTGTCTTCTTTGAAGAAACGTCTCTTTAGATCTTCTGCCCATTTTTGTATTGGGTTGTTTGTTTTTTTTAATATTAAGCTGCATGAGCTGTTTATATATATTGGAGATTAACCTTTTGTCCATTGATTCGTTTGCAACGATTTTCGCCCAGTCTGAGGGATGCCTTTTTACATTCCCGTCTTTTTAACCAAAAAAGAAAGAAAGACAAAGAAGCAGAACACTAATGTACATAAAATATGCCTTTTGAAACGGTCGTTTTGAAATATGGACGTCCTTTGAATTTTTTGGTCGATATGTGACCCCAGGATTTGTTTTCAGGGCAGGTGTCATTTACAGGCCTGCAATGATTTGGAATATCAACTGACCATTAGCGCTGGGATTAAAGCTGCTGTTGTGTGAAACGGCCACAAGGTGGCAGCAGTTCTCCCTTACCAAATCTGGTTACTAGGGCAGCAGAGCCTCAATGGAAGTCGTGTTCTAGATTGGAATTTAGAATGGAATGTGCCAGGAGAAAGCCCCTCAAGTTTGTCTCCCTACTTCTTGTTCGTATTTTTAATTTAAATTTTTATTTTTTATTACAGCAAGTTTGATTACAATCTTTGGCTTATTGTAGGTGTCGAAGATGTGGTTCTTTTACACATATACAGATGTCTGTTCTCCCTGGGATCCTTTTCCCAGGTACGTTATGACAGAATGTTGAGTAGTCTTCTCTTGGTATTCCGTAGGTCTTTGGTGATTATATATGTCACCTGTGTTTGTATATGTCTGTTAACACCGATATCGTAATGAAACCAATCCACACAACTTTCCATTGGTGAACCATAAGTGTGTTTAATGAATCTGTGATTGCCCTTCTCCGTGGAAATGTCTGCCCTGGTATCCATTTTTAGGTAACACCTATAAGTGATATGATATGATATGTGTCTTTCACTTTCTGACTTACTACAAGTCACGTGATTACCTCTAGACTCATCTACGGTGCTGCAAATGGCATTGTGTCCTTATTTTCCTTGGCTTCTATTCTGCCTTAGCGAGGTCCATTTTCAACAATGTGATTCCCTGAGGGTTGTGGATTAGCTGACCTGGGCAGCCTTACCCTGCCGGCCGGCCCTCCCCAGGTGTGCCTGGTTGAGGTCAATATAAACAGCGCTCCAGTCAGCAATAGCCCCTGAAGCTGTGCCTGACTCCATATTCTCTGCCCCGTCAGCAGTCTCGGGGCTGAGCTGGTGGGAGGGAATGAGGGGCCACAGCTTTGTTGGTGGCCCGGTGTGAGTGGGGCACTGCTGGCCTTTCTGCAGGAGTTGCCAGGCTGCCACCTGTAAAGAAGAGGATGTGTCACCCATACCTTCCACTGGAATTTCTCTCCTGACAGAGGTGAGGAAGGAAAACCGCAGTGGGGGCCGGGACAGGAGGGGTATCTCAGGCAGGACAATGGAAAGCTTCCGGAAGAGCGCACGGGGCCAGGACCACCCTGGCTGGCCTGCAGTCACCAACTTGGCCTGCGTGCTTTCGCTAGTGTGCTCCATGGCCCTTCCTCTAGGCTTTCAAGCCCTTGTACATATTCAGGTGTTTTACCTGGGAAGGGTGGGAACAGTTCAGCAGCAGCTGGCCTGGGGCTCAGCTCACCTTTATTCAGAGATGCCTCAGCACGGTCTCCCAGCTTTGCAATGAGGATGCTTCTTGCGTGGGGGGTGGGTTCCTGGCTGGATGGGAGATGATTCCCCACCTCTGACCAACTTCAGAATTGTTTACCGCTGGAGAAAGTGCCCTGATAGGGTTTTCCTCTGTATAACTGGTGGGTTCAGGTTTTTTTTCGTTTATGGTTCAAGTTAGATTTTATTCCTCTTTTATGTATTTATAGATATAAGCATGGAAATAATTCATTCCTATAAATACATCTGTGTGAAGGGAATAAATTTTTTCTGTTTTATTTTTAAATTTTATTTTTTAAAATTTTGAAATTTAATTTTATTTACTTTTTTATACAGCAGGTTATTATTAGTTATGTATTTTATGCATATACATGTATACAGGTCAACCCGAATCTCCCAACTCATCCCACCACCACCACCCCATGGCTTCCCACACTTGGTGTCCATACGTTTGTTCTCGACCTCTACGTCTCTATTTCTTCCCTGCAAACCAGTTCATCTGTACCATTTTTTAGGTTCCACATATATGCATTAATATACAATATTTGATTTCCTCTTTCTGACTTACTTCATTCTGTATGACAGTCTCTAGATCCATCGATGTCTCTACAAATGACCCAGTTTCATTCCTTTTTGTGGCCGAGTAATATTCCATTTTATATATGTACCCCATCTGTATCCATTCATCTGTCTGTGGGCATTTAAGTTGCTTCCATTACCTGGCTATTGTAAATAGTGCTGCTATGAACATTGTGGTGAATGTGCCTTTTTGATTTCTGGTTTTCTCTGGGTATATGCCCAGAAGTGGGATTGCTGGATCAGATGGTAATTCTATTTCTAGTTTTTTAAAGGAAACTCCATAGTGTTCTCCATAGTGACTGTATCAATTTACATTCCCACCAATAGTGGAAGAGGGCTCCGTTTGTCCACACCCTCCCCAGAATTTGTTGTTTGTAGATTTTCTGATGATGCCGATCCTAACAGGTGTGAGGTGATACCTCATTGTAGTTTTGATTTGCATTTCTCTAATAATTAGTGCTGTTGTGCAGCTTTTCATGTGCATCTTGGCCATCTCTGTGTCTTCTTTGAAGAAACGTCTCTTTAGATCTTCTGCCCATTTTTGTATTGGGTTGTTTGTTTTTTTAATATTAAGCTGCATGAGCTGTTTATATATATTGGAGATTAAACCTTTGTCCACTGATTCGTTAGCAACGATTTTCGCCCAGTCTGAGGGATGCCTTTTTCCATTCCCGTCTTTTTAACCAAAAAAGAAAGAAAGACAAAGAAGCAGAACACTAATGTACATAAAATATGCCTTTTGAAACGGTCGTTTTGAAATATGGACGTCCTTTGAATTTTTTGGTCGATATGTGACCCCAGGATTTGTTTTCAGGGCAGGTGTCATTTACAGGCCTGCAATGATTTTGAATATCAACTGACCATTAGCGCTGGGATTAAAGCTGCTGTTGTGTGAAACGGCCACAAGGTGGCAGCAGTTCTCCCTTACCAAATCTGGTTACTAGGGCAGCAGAGCCTCAATGGAAGTCGTGTTCTAGATTGGAATTTAGAATGGAATGTGCCAGGAGAAAGCCCCTCAAGTTTGTCTCCCTACTTCTTGTTCGTATTTTTAATTTAAATTTTTATTTTTTATTACAGCAAGTTTGATTACAATGTTTGGCTTACTGTAGGTGTCGAAGATGTGGTTCTTTTACACATATACAGATGTCTGTTCTCCCTGGGATCCTTTTCCCAGGTACGTTATGACAGAATGTTGAGTAGTCTTCTCTTGGTATTCCGTAGGTCTTTGGTGATTATATATGTCACCTGTGTTTGTATATGTCTGTTAACACCGATATCGTAATGAAACCAATCCACACACCTTTCCATTGGTGAACCATAAGTGTGTTTAATGAATCTGTGATTGCCCTTCTCCGTGGAAATGTCTGCCCTGGTATCCATTTTTAGGTAACACCTATAAGTGATATGATATGATATGTGTCTTTCACTTTCTGACTTACTACAAGTCACGTGATTACCTCTAGACTCATGTACGGTGCTGCAAATGGCATTGTGTCCTTATTTTCCTTGGCTTCTATTCTGCCTTAGCGAGGTCCATTTTCAACAATGTGATTCCCTGAGGGTTGTGGATTAGCTGACCTGGGCAGCCTTACCCTGCCGGCCGGCCCTCCCCAGGTGTGCCTGGTTGAGGTCAATATAAACAGCGCTCCAGTCAGCAATAGCCCCTGAAGCTGTGCCTGACTCCATATTCTCTGCCCCGTCAGCAGTCTCGGGGCTGAGCTGGTGGGAGGGAATGAGGGGCCACAGCTTTGTTGGTGGCCCGGTGTGAGTGGGGCACTGCTGGCCTTTCTGCAGGAGTTGCCAGGCTGCCACCTGTAAAGAAGAGGATGTGTCACCCATACCTTCCACTGGAATTTCTCTCCTGACAGAGGTGAGGAAGGAAAAACGCAGTGGGGGCCGGGACAGGAGGGGTATCTCAGGCAGGACAATGGAAAGCTTCCGGAAGAGCGCACGGGGCCAGGACCACCCTGGCTGGCCTGCAGTCACCAACTTGGCCTGCGTGCTTTCGCTAGTGTGCTCCATGGCCCTTCCTCTAGGCTTTCAAGCCCTTGTACATATTCAGGTGTTTTACCTGGGAAGGGTGGGAACAGTTCAGCAGCAGCTGGCCTGGGGCTCAGCTCACCTTTATTCAGAGATGCCTCGGCACGGTCTCCCAGCTTTGCAATGAGGACGCTTCTTGCGTGGGGGGTGGGTTCCTGGCTGGATGGGAGATGATTCCCCACCTCTGACCAACTTCAGAATTGTTTACCGCTGGAGAAAGTGCCCTGATAGGGTTTTCCTCTGTATAACTGGTGGGTTCAGGTTTTTTTTCGTTTATGGTTCAAGTTAGATTTTATTCCTCTTTTATGTATTTATAGATATAAGCATGGAAATAATTCATTCCTATAAATACATCTGTGTGAAGGGAATAAATTTTTTCTGTTTTATTTTTAAATTTTATTTTTTAAAATTTTGAAATTTAATTTTATTTACTTTTTTTATACAGCAGGTTATTATTAGTTATGTATTTTATGCATATACATGTATACAGGTCAACCCGAATCTCCCAACTCATCCCACCACCACCACCCCATGGCTTCCCACACTTGGTGTCCATACGTTTGTTCTCGACCTCTGCGTCTCTATTTCTTCCCTGCAAACCAGTTCATCTGTACCATTTTTTAGGTTCCACATATATGCATTAATATACAATATTTGATTTCCTCTTTCTGACTTACTTCATTCTGTATGACAGTCTCTAGATCCATCGATGTCTCTACAAATGACCCAGTTTCATTCCTTTTTGTGGCCGAGTAATATTCCATTTTATATATGTACCCCATCTGTATCCATTCATCTGTCTGTGGGCATTTAAGTTGCTTCCATTACCTGGCTATTGTAAATAGTGCTGCTATGAACATTGTGGTGAATGTGCCTTTTTGATTTCTGGTTTTCTCTGGGTATATGCCCAGAAGTGGGATTGCTGGATCAGATGGTAATTCTATTTCTAGTTTTTTAAAGGAAACTCCATAGTGTTCTCCATAGTGACTGTATCAATTTACATTCCCACCAATAGTGGAAGAGGGCTCCGTTTGTCCACACCCTCCCCAGAATTTGTTGTTTGTAGATTTTCTGATGATGCCGATCCTAACAGGTGTGAGGTGATACCTCATTTTAGTTTTGATTTGCATTTCTCTAATAATTAGTGCTGTTGAGCAGCTTTTCATGTGCATCTTGGCCATCTCTGTGTCTTCTTTGAAGAAACGTCTCTTTAGATCTTCTGCCCATTTTTGTATTGGGTTGTTTGTTTTTTTAATATTAAGCTGCATGAGCTGTTTATATATATTGGAGATTAAACCTTTGTCCACTGATTCGTTTGCAACGATTTTCGCCCAGTCTGAGGGATGCCTTTTTCCATTCCCGTCTTTTTAACCAAAAAAGAAAGAAAGACAAAGAAGCAGAACACTAATGTACATAAAATATGCCTTTTGAAACGGTCGTTTTGAAATATGGACGTCCTTTGAATTTTTTGGTCGATATGTGACCCCAGGATTTGTTTTCAGGGCAGGTGTCATTTACAGGCCTGCAATGATTTTGAATATCAACTGACCATTAGCGCTGGGATTAAAGCTGCTGTTGTGTGAAACGGCCACAAGGTGGCAGCAGTTCTCCCTTACCAAATCTGGTTACTAGGGCAGCAGAGCCTCAATGGAAGTCCTGTTCTAGATTGGAATTTAGAATGGAATGTGCCAGGAGAAAGCCCCTCAAGTTTGTCTCCCTACTTCTTGTTCGTATTTTTAATTTAAATTTTTATTTTTTATTACAGCAAGTTTGATTACAATGTTTGGCTTATTGTAGGTGTCGAAGATGTGGTTCTTTTACACATATACAGATGTCTGTTCTCCCTGGGATCCTTTTCCCAGGTAGCTTATGACAGAATGTTGAGTAGTCTTCTCTTGGTATTCCGTAGGTCTTTGGTGATTATATATGTCACCTGTGTTTGTATATGTCTGTTAACACCGATATCGTAATGAAACCAATCCACACACCTTTCCATTGGTGAACCATAAGTGTGTTTAATGAATCTGTGATTGCCCTTCTCCGTGGAAATGTCTGCCCTGGTATCCATTTTTAGGTAACACCTATAAGTGATATGATATGATATGTGTCTTTCACTTTCTGACTTACTACAAGTCACGTGATTACCTCTAGACTCATGTACGGTGCTGCAAATGGCATTGTGTCCTTATTTTCCTTGGCTTCTATTCTGCCTTAGCGAGGTCCATTTTCAACAATGTGATTCCCTGAGGGTTGTGGATTAGCTGACCTGGGCAGCCTTACCCTGCCGGCCGGCCCTCCCCAGGTGTGCCTGGTTGAGGTCAATATAAACAGCGCTCCAGTCAGCAATAGCCCCTGAAGCTGTGCCTGACTCCATATTCTCTGCCCCGACAGCAGTCTCGGGGCTGAGCTGGTGGGAGGGAATGAGGGGCCACAGCTTTGTTGGTGGCCCGGTGTGAGTGGGGCACTGCTGGCCTTTCTGCAGGAGTTGCCAGGCTGCCACCTGTAAAGAAGAGGATGTGTCACCCATACCTTCCACTGGAATTTCTCTCCTGACAGAGGTGAGGAAGGAAAAACGCAGTGGGGGCCGGGACAGGAGGGGTATCTCAGGCAGGACAATGGAAAGCTTCCGGAAGAGCGCACGGGGCCAGGACCACCCTGGCTGGCCTGCAGTCACCAACTTGGCCTGCGTGCTTTCGCTAGTGTGCTCCATGGCCCTTCCTCTAGGCTTTCAAGCCCTTGTACATATTCAGGTGTTTTACCTGGGAAGGGTGGGAACAGTTCAGCAGCAGCTGGCCTGGGGCTCAGCTCACCTTTATTCAGAGATGCCTCGGCACGGTCTCCCAGCTTTGCAATGAGGATGCTTCTTGCGTGGGGGGTGGGTTCCTGGCTGGATGGGAGATGATTCCCCACCTCTGACCAACTTCAGAATTGTTTACCGCTGGAGAAAGTGCCCTGATAGGGTTTTCCTCTGTATAACTGGTGGGTTCAGGTTTTTTTTCGTTTATGGTTCAAGTTAGATTTTATTCCTCTTTTATGTATTTATAGATATAAGCATGGAAATAATTCATTCCTATAAATACATCTGTGTGAAGGGAATAAATTTTTTCTGTTTTATTTTTAAATTTTATTTTTTAAAATTTTGAAATTTAATTTTATTTACTTTTTTATACAGCAGGTTATTATTAGTTATGTATTTTATGCATATACATGTATACAGGTCAACCCGAATCTCCCAACTCATCCCACCACCACCACCCCATGGCTTCCCACACTTGGTGTCCATACGTTTGTTCTCGACCTCTACGTCTCTATTTCTTCCCTGCAAACCAGTTCATCTGTACCATTTTTTAGGTTCCACATATATGCATTAATATACAATATTTGATTTCCTCTTTCTGACTTACTTCATTCTGTATGACAGTCTCTAGATCCATCGATGTCTCTACAAATGACCCAGTTTCATTCCTTTTTGTGGCCGAGTAATATTCCATTTTATATATGTACCCCATCTGTATCCATTCATCTGTCTGTGGGCATTTAAGTTGCTTCCATTACCTGGCTATTGTAAATAGTGCTGCTATGAACATTGTGGTGAATGTGCCTTTTTGATTTCTGGTTTTCTCTGGGTATATGCCCAGAAGTGGGATTGCTGGATCAGATGGTAATTCTATTTCTAGTTTTTTAAAGGAAACTCCATAGTGTTCTCCATAGTGACTGTATCAATTTACATTCCCACCAATAGTGGAAGAGGGCTCCGTTTGTCCACACCCTCCCCAGAATTTGTTGTTTGTAGATTTTCTGATGATGCCGATCCTAACAGGTGTGAGGTGATACCTCATTGTAGTTTTGATTTGCATTTCTCTAATAATTAGTGCTGTTGTGCAACTTTTCATGTGCATCTTGGCCATCTCTGTGTCTTCTTTGAAGAAACGTCTCTTTAGATCTTCTGCCCATTTTTGTATTGGGTTGTTTGTTTTTTTAATATTAAGCTGCATGAGCTGTTTATATATATTGGAGATTAAACCTTTGTTCACTGATTCGTTTGCAACGATTTTGGCCCAGTCTGAGGGATGCCTTTTTCCATTCCCGTCTTTTTAACCAAAAAAGAAAGAAAGACAAAGAAGCAGAACACTAATGTACATAAAATATGCCTTTTGAAATGGTCGTTTTGAAATATGGACGTCCTTTGAATTTTTTGGTCGATATGTGACCCCAGGATTTGTTTTCAGGGCAGGTGTCATTTACAGGCCTGCAATGATTTTGAATATCAACTGACCATTAGCGCTGGGATTAAAGCTGCTGTTGTGTGAAACGGCCACAAGGTGGCTGCGGTTCTCCCTTACCAAATCTGGTTACTAGGGCAGCAGAGCCTCAATGGAAGTCGTGTTCTAGATTGGAATTTAGAATGGAATGTGCCAGGAGAAAGCCCCTCAAGTTTGTCTCCCTACTTCTTGTTCGTATTTTTAATTTAAATTTTTATTTTTTATTACAGCAAGTTTGATTACAATCTTTGGCTTATTGTAGGTGTCGAAGATGTGGTTCTTTTACACATATACAGATGTCTGTTCTCCCTGGGATCCTTTTCCCAGGTACCTTATGACAGAATGTTGAGTAGTTTTCTCTTGGTATTCCGTAGGTCTTTGGTGATTATATATGTCACCTGTGTTTGTATATGTCTGTTAACACCGATATCGTAATGAAACCAATCCACACAACTTTCCATTGGTGAACCATAAGTGTGTTTAATGAATCTGTGATTGCCTTTCTCCGTGGAAATGTCTGCCCTGGTATCCATTTTTAGGTAACACCTATAAGTGATATGATATGATATGTGTCTTTCACTTTCTGACTTACTACAAGTCACGTGATTACCTCTAGACTCATCTACGGTGCTGCAAATGGCATTGTGTCCTTATTTTCCTTGGCTTCTATTCTGCCTTAGCGAGGTCCATTTTCAACAATGTGATTCCCTGAGGGTTGTGGATTAGCTGACCTGGGCAGCCTTACCCTGCCGGCCGGCCCTCCCCAGGTGTGCCTGGTTGAGGTCAATATAAACAGCGCTCCAGTCAGCAATAGCCCCTGAAGCTGTGCCTGACTCCATATTCTCTGCCCCGTCAGCAGTCTCGGGGCTGAGCAGGTGGGAGGGAATGTGGGGCCACAGCTTTGTTGGTGGCCCGGTGTGAGTGGGGCACTGCTGGCCTTTCTGCAGGAGTTGCCAGGCTGCCACCTGTAAAGAAGAGGATGTGTCACCCATACCTTCCACTGGAATTTCTCTCCTGACAGAGGTGAGGAAGGAAAAACGCAGTGGGGGCCGGGACAGGAGGGGTATCTCAGGCAGGACAATGGAAAGCTTCCGGAAGAGCGCACGGGGCCAGGACCACCCTGGCTGGCCTGCAGTCACCAACTTGGCCTGCGTGCTTTCGCTAGTGTGCTCCATGGCCCTTCCTCTAGGCTTTCAAGCCCTTGTACATATTCAGGTGTTTTACATGGGAAGGGTGGGAACAGTTCAGCAGCAGCTGGCCTGGGGCTCAGCTCACCTTTATTCAGAGATGCCTCGGCACGGTCTCCCAGCTTTGCAATGAGGACGCTTCTTGCGTGGGGGGTGGGTTCCTGGCTGGATGGGAGATGATTCCCCACCTCTGACCAACTTCAGAATTGTTTACCGCTGGAGAAAGTGCCCTGATAGGGTTTTCCTCTGTATAACTGGTGGGTTCAGGTTTTTTTTCGTTTATGGTTCAAGTTAGATTTTATTCCTCTTTTATGTATTTATAGATATAAGCATGGAAATAATTCATTCCTATAAATACATCTGTGTGAAGGGAATAAATTTTTTCTGTTTTATTTTTAAATTTTATTTTTTAAAATTTTGAAATTTAATTTTATTTACTTTTTTTATACAGCAGGTTATTATTAGTTATGTATTTTATGCATATACATGTATACAGGTCAACCCGAATC
Source organism: Mesoplodon bidens (assembly GCF_964165515.1). Classification (NCBI taxonomy): domain Eukaryota; kingdom Metazoa; phylum Chordata; class Mammalia; order Artiodactyla; family Ziphiidae; genus Mesoplodon; species Mesoplodon bidens. The sequence continues at coordinate 149,491 of NW_027671404.1, forward strand.
TCCCAACTCATCCCACCACCACCACCCCATGGCTTCCCACACTTGGTGTCCATACGTTTGTTCTCGACCTCTGCGTCTCTATTTCTTCCCTGCAAACCAGTTCATCTGTACCATTTTTTAGGTTCCACATATATGCATTAATATACAATATTTGATTTCCTCTTTCTGACTTACTTCATTCTGTATGACAGTCTCTAGATCCATCGATGTCTCTACAAATGACCCAGTTTCATTCCTTTTTTTGGCCGAGTAATATTCCATTTTATATATGTACCCCATCTTTATCCATTCATCTGTCTGTGGGCATTTAGGTTGCTTCCATTACCTGGCTATTGTAAATAGTGCTGCTATGAACATTGTGGTGAATGTGCCTTTTTGATTTCTGGTTTTCTCTGGGTATATGCCCAGAAGTGGGATTGCTGGATCAGATGGTAATTCTATTTCTAGTTTTTTAAAGGAAACTCCATAGTGTTCTCCATAGTGACTGTATCAATTTACATTCCCACCAATAGTGGAAGAGGGCTCCGTTTGTCCACACCCTCCCCAGAATTTGTTGTTTGTAGATTTTCTGATGATGCCGATCCTAACAGGTGTGAGGTGATACCTCATTGTAGTTTTGATTTGCATTTCTCTAATAATTAGTGCTGTTGAGCAGCTTTTCATGTGCATCTTGGCCATCTCTGTGTCTTCTTTGAAGAAACGTCTCTTTAGATCTTCTGCCCATTTTTGTATTGGGTTGTTTGTTTTGTTAATATTAAGCTGCATGAGCTGTTTATATATATTGGAGATTAAACCTTTGTCCACTGATTCGTTTGCAACGATTTTCGCCCAGTCTGAGGGATGCCTTTTTCCATTCCCGTCTTTTTAACCAAAAAAGAAAGACAAAGAAGCAGAACACTAATGTACATAAAATATGCCTTTTGAAACGGTCGTTTTGAAATATGGACGTCCTTTGAATTTTTTGGTCGATATGTGACCCCAGGATTTGTTTTCAGGGCAGGTGTCATTTACAGGCCTGCAATGATTTTGAATATCAACTGACCATTAGCGCTGGGATTAAAGCTGCTGTTGTGTGAAACGGCCACAAGGTGGCAGCAGTTCTCCCTTACCAAATCTGGTTTCTAGGGCAGCAGAGCCTCAATGGAAGTCGTGTTCTAGATTGGAATTTAGAATGGAATGTGCCAGGAGAAAGCCCCTCAAGTTTGTCTCCCTACTTCTTGTTCGTATTTTTAATTTAAATTTTTATTTTTTATTACAGCAAGTTTGATTACAATGTTTGGCTTATTGTAGGTGTCGAAGATGTGGTTCTTTTACACATATACAGATGTCTGTTCTCCCTGGGATCCTTTTCCCAGGTACCTTATGACAGAATGTTGAGTAGTCTTCTCTTGGTATTCCGTAGGTCTTTGGTGATTATATATGTCACCTGTGTTTGTATATGTCTGTTAACACCGATATCGTAATGAAACCAATCCACACACCTTTCCATTGGTGAACCATAAGTGTGTTTAATGAATCTGTGATTGCCCTTCTCCGTGGAAATGTCTGCCCTGGTATCCATTTTTAGGTAACACCTATAAGTGATATGATATGATATGTGTCTTTCACTTTCTGACTTACTACAAGTCACGTGATTACCTCTAGACTCATCTACGGTGCTGCAAATGGCATTGTGTCCTTATTTTCCTTGGCTTCTATTCTGCCTTCGCGAGGTCCATTTTCAACAATGTGATTCCCTGAGGGTTGCGGATTAGCTGACCTGGGCAGCCTTACCCTGCCGGCCGGCCCTCCCCAGGTGTGCCTGGTTGAGGTCAATATAAACAGCGCTCCAGTCAGCAATAGCCCCTGAAGCTGTGCCTGACTCCATATTCTCTGCCCCGTCAGCAGTCTCGGGGCTGAGCTGGTGGGAGGGAATGAGGGGCCACAGCTTTGTTGGTGGCCCGGTGTGAGTGGGGCACTGCTGGCCTTTCTGCAGGAGTTGCCAGGCTGCCACCTGTAAAGAAGAGGATGTGTCACCCATACCTTCCACTGGAATTTCTCTCCTGACAGAGGTGAGGAAGGAAAAACGCAGTGGGGGCCGGGACAGGAGGGGTATCTCAGGCAGGACAATGGAAAGCTTCCGGAAGAGCGCACGGGGCCAGGACCACCCTGGCTGGCCTGCAGTCACCAACTTGGCCTGCGTGCTTTCGCTAGTGTGCTCCATGGCCCTTCCTCTAGGCTTTCAAGCCCTTGTACATATTCAGGTGTTTTACCTGGGAAGGGTGGGAACAGTTCAGCAGCAGCTGGCCTGGGGCTCAGCTCACCTTTATTCAGAGATGCCTCGGCACGGTCTCCCAGCTTTGCAATGAGGACGCTTCTTGCGTGGGGGGTGGGTTCCTGGCTGGATGGGAGATGATTCCCCACCTCTGACCAACTTCAGAATTGTTTACTGCTGGAGAAAGTGCCCTGATAGGGTTTTCCTCTGTATAACTGGTGGGTTCAGGTTTTTTTTCGTTTATGGTTCAAGTTAGATTTTATTCCTCTTTTATGTATTTATAGATATAAGCATGGAAATAATTCATTCCTATAAATACATCTGTGTGAAGGGAATAAATTTTTTCTGTTTTATTTTTAAATTTTATTTTTTAAAATTTTGAAATTTAATTTTATTTACTTTTTTATACAGCAGGTTATTATTAGTTATGTATTTTATGCATATACATGTATACAGGTCAACCCGAATCTCCCAACTCATCCCACCACCACCACCCCATGGCTTCCCACACTTGGTGTCCATACGTTTGTTCTCGACCTCTGCGTCTCTATTTCTTCCCTGCAAACCAGTTCATCTGTACCATTTTTTAGGTTCCACATATATGCATTAATATACAGTATTTGATTTCCTCTTTCTGACTTACTTCATTCTGTATGACAGTCTCTAGATCCATCGATGTCTCTACAAATGACCCAGTTTCATTCCTTTTTGTGGCCGAGTAATATTCCATTTTATATATGTACCCCATCTTTATCCATTCATCTGTCTGTGGGCATTTAGGTTGCTTCCATTACCTGGCTATTGTAAATAGTGCTGCTATGAACATTGTGGTGAATGTGCCTTTTTGATTTCTGGTTTTCTCTGGGTATATGCCCAGAAGTGGGATTGCTGGATCAGATGGTAATTCTATTTCTAGTTTTTTAAAGGAAACTCCATAGTGTTCTCCATAGTGACTGTATCAATTTACATTCCCACCAATAGTGGAAGAGGGCTCCGTTTGTCCACACCCTCCCCAGAATTTGTTGTTTGTAGATTTTCTGATGATGCCGATCCTAACAGGTGTGAGGTGATACCTCATTGTAGTTTTGATTTGCATTTCTCTAATAATTAGTGCTGTTGAGCAGCTTTTCATGTGCATCTTGGCCATCTCTGTGTCTTCTTTGAAGAAACGTCTCTTTAGATCTTCTGCCCATTTTTGTATTGGGTTGTTTGTTTTTTTAATATTAAGCTGCATGAGCTGTTTATATATATTGGAGATTAAACTTTTGTCCACTGATTCGTTTGCAACGATTTTCGCCCAGTCTGAGGGATGCTTTTTCCATTCCCGTCTTTTTAACCAAAAAAGAAAGAAAGACAAAGAAGCAGAACACTAATGTACATAAAATATGCCTTTTGAAACGGTCGTTTTGAAATATGGACGTCCTTTGAATTTTTTGGTCGATATGTGACCCCAGGATTTGTTTTCAGGGCAGGTGTCATTTACAGGCCTGCAATGATTTTGAATATCAACTGACCATTAGCGCTGGGATTAAAGCTGCTGTTGTGTGAAACGGCCACAAGGTGGCAGCAGTTCTCCCTTACCAAATCTGGTTACTAGGGCAGCAGAGCCTCAATGGAAGTCGTGTTCTAGATTGGAATTTAGAATGGAATGTGCCAGGAGAAAGCCCCTCAAGTTTGTCTCCCTACTTCTTGTTCGTATTTTTAATTTAAATTTTTATTTTTTATTACAGCAAGTTTGATTACAATCTTTGGCTTATTGTAGGTGTCGAAGATGTGGTTCTTTTACACATATACAGATGTCTGTTCTCCCTGGGATCCTTTTCCCAGGTACGTTATGACAGAATGTTGAGTAGTCTTCTCTTGGTATTCCGTAGGTCTTTGGTGATTATATATGTCACCTGTGTTTGTATATGTCTGTTAACTCCGATATCGTAATGAAACCGATCCACACACCTTTCCATTGGTGAACCATAAGTGTGTTTAATGAATCTGTGATTGCCCTTCTCCGTGGAAACATCTGCCCTGGTATCCATTTTTAGGTAACACCTATAAGTGATATGATATGATATGTGTCTTTCACTTTCTGACTTACTACAAGTCACGTGATTACCTCTAGACTCATCTACGGTGCTGCAAATGGCATTGTGTCCTTATTTTCCTTGGCTTCTATTCTGCCTTAGCGAGGTCCATTTTCAACAATGTGATTCCCTGAGGGTTGTGGATTAGCTGACCTGGGCAGCCTTACCCTGCCGGCCGGCCCTCCCCAGGTGTGCCTGGTTGAGGTCAATATAAACAGCGCTCCAGTCAGCAATAGTCCCTGAAGCTGTGCCTGACTCCATATTCTCTGCCCCGTCAGCAGTCTCGGGGCTGAGCTGGTGGGAGGGAATGAGGGGCCACAGCTTTGTTGGTGGCCCGGTGTGAGTGGGGCACTGCTGGCCTTTCTGCAGGAGTTGCCAGGCTGCCACCTGTAAAGAAGAGGATGTGTCACCCATACCTTCCACTGGAATTTCTCTCCTGACAGAGGTGAGGAAGGAAAAACGCAGTGGGGGCCGGGACAGGAGGGGTATCTCAGGCAGGACAATGGAAAGCTTCCGGAAGAGCGCACGGGGCCAGGACCACCCTGGCTGGCCTGCAGTCACCAACTTGGCCTGCGTGCTTTCGCTAGTGTGCTCCATGGCCCTTCCTCTAGGCTTTCAAGCCCTTGTACATATTCAGGTGTTTTACCTGGGAAGGGTGGGAACAGTTCAGCAGCAGCTGGCCTGGGGCTCAGCTCACCTTTATTCAGAGATGCCTCGGCACGGTCTCCCAGCTTTGCAATGAGGACGCTTCTTGCGTGGGGGGTGGGTTCCTGGCTGGATGGGAGATGATTCCCCACCTCTGACCAACTTCAGAATTGTTTACCGCTGGAGAAAGTGCCCTGATAGGGTTTTCCTCTGTATAACTGGTGGGTTCAGGTTTTTTTTCGTTTATGGTTCAAGTTAGATTTTATTCCTCTTTTATGTATTTATAGATATAAGCATGGAAATAATTCATTCCTATAAATACATCTGTGTGAAGGGAATAAATTTTTTCTGTTTTATTTTTAAATTTTATTTTTTAAAATTTTGAAATTTAATTTTATTTACTTTTTTTATACAGCAGGTTATTATTAGTTATGTATTTTATGCATATACATGTATACAGGTCAACCCGAATCTCCCAACTCATCCCACCACCACCACCCCATGGCTTCCCACACTTGGTGTCCATACGTTTGTTCTCGACCTCTGCGTCTCTATTTCTTCCCTGCAAACCAGTTCATCTGTACCATTTTTTAGGTTCCACATATATGCATTAATATACAATATTTGATTTCCTCTTTCTGACTTACTTCATTCTGTATGACAGTCTCTAGATCCATCGATGTCTCTACAAATGACCCAGTTTCATTCCTTTTTGTGGCCGAGTAATATTCCATTTTATATATGTACCCCATCTGTATCCATTCATCTGTCTGTGGGCATTTAGGTTGCTTCCATTACCTGGCTATTGTAAATAGTGCTGCTATGAACATTGTGGTGAATGTGCCTTTTTGATTTCTGGTTTTCTCTGGGTATATGCCCAGAAGTGGGATTGCTGGATCAGATGGTAATTCTATTTCTAGTTTTTTAAAGGAAACTCCATAGTGTTCTCCATAGTGACTGTATCAATTTACATTCCCACCAATAGTGGAAGAGGGCTCCGTTTGTCCACACCCTCCCCAGAATTTGTTGTTTGTAGATTTTCTGATGATGCCGATCCTAACAGGTGTGAGGTGATACCTCATTGTAGTTTTGATTTGCATTTCTCTAATAATTAGTGCTGTTGAGCAGCTTTTCATGTGCATCTTGGCCATCTCTGTGTCTTCTTTGAAGAAACGTCTCTTTAGATCTTCTGCCCATTTTTGTATTGGGTTGTTTGTTTTGTTAATATTAAGCTGCATGAGCTGTTTATATATATTGGAGATTAAACCTTTGTCCACTGATTCGTTTGCAACGATTTTCGCCCAGTCTGAGGGATGCCTTTTTCCATTCCCGTCTTTTTAACCAAAAAAGAAAGACAAAGAAGCAGAACACTAATGTACATAAAATATGCCTTTTGAAACGGTCGTTTTGAAATATGGACGTCCTTTGAATTTTTTGGTCGATATGTGACCCCAGGATTTGTTTTCAGGGCAGGTGTCATTTACAGGCCTGCAATGATTTTGAATATCAACTGACCATTAGCGCTGGGATTAAAGCTGCTGTTGTGTGAAACGGCCACAAGGTGGCAGCAGTTCTCCCTTACCAAATCTGGTTACTAGGGCAGCAGAGCCTCAATGGAAGTCGTGTTCTAGATTGGAATTTAGAATGGAATGTGCCAGGAGAAAGCCCCTCAAGTTTGTCTCCCTACTTCTTGTTCGTATTTTTAATTTAAATTTTTATTTTTTATTACAGCAAGTTTGATTACAATCTTTGGCTTATTGTAGGTGTCGAAGATGTGGTTCTTTTACACATATACAGATGTCTGTTCTCCCTGGGATCCTTTTCCCAGGTACGTTATGACAGAATGTTGAGTAGTCTTCTCTTGGTATTCCGTAGGTCTTTGGTGATTATATATGTCACCTGTGTTTGTATATGTCTGTTAACACCGATATCGTAATGAAACCTATCCATTGGTGAACCATAAGTGTGTTTAATGAATCTGTGATTGCCCTTCTCCGTGGAAATGTCTGCCCTGGTATCCATTTTTAGGTAACACCTATAAGTGATATGATATGATATGTGTCTTTCACTTTCTGACTTACTACAAGTCACGTGATTACCTCTAGACTCATCTACGGTGCTGAAAATGGCATTGTGTCCTTATTTTCCTTGGCTTCTATTCTGCCTTAGCGAGGTCCATTTTCAACAATGTGATTCCCTGAGGGTTGCGGATTAGCTGACCTGGGCAGCCTTACCCTGCCGGCCGGCCCTCCCCAGGTGTGCCTGGTTGAGGTCAATATAAACAGCGCTCCAGTCAGCAATAGCCCCTGAAGCTGTGCCTGACTCCATATTCTCTGCCCCGTCAGCAGTCTCGGGGCTGAGCTGGTGGGAGGGAATGAGGGGCCACAGCTTTGTTGGTGGCCCGGTGTGAGTGGGGCACTGCTGGCCTTTCTGCAGGAGTTGCCAGGCTGCCACCTGTAAAGAAGAGGATGTGTCACCCATACCTTCCACTGGAATTTCTCTCCTGACAGAGGTGAGGAAGGAAAAACGCAGTGGGGGCCGGGACAGGAGGGGTATCTCAGGCAGGACAATGGAAAGCTTCCGGAAGAGCGCACGGGGCCAGGACCACCCTGGCTGGCCTGCAGTCACCAACTCGGCCTGCGTGCTTTCGCTAGTGTGCTCCATGGCCCTTCCTCTAGGCTTTCAAGCCCTTGTACATATTCAGGTGTTTTACCTGGGAAGGGTGGGAACAGTTCAGCAGCAGCTGGCCTGGGGCTCAGCTCACCTTTATTCAGAGATGCCTCGGCACGGTCTCCCAGCTTTGCAATGAGGACGCTTCTTGCGTGGGGGGTGGGTTCCTGGCTGGATGGGAGATGATTCCCCACCTCTGACCAACTTCAGAATTGTTTACCGCTGGAGAAAGTGCCCTGATAGGGTTTTCCTCTGTATAACTGGTGGGTTCAGGTTTTTTTTCGTTTATGGTTCAAGTTAGATTTTATTCCTCTTTTATGTATTTATAGATATAAGCATGGAAATAATTCATTCCTATAAATACATCTGTGTGAAGGGAATAAATTTTTTCTGTTTTATTTTTAAATTTTATTTTTTAAAATTTTGAAATTTAATTTTATTTACTTTTTTTATACAGCAGGTTATTATTAGTTATGTATTTTATGCATATACATGTATACAGGTCAACCCGAATCTCCCAACTCATCCCACCACCACCACCCCATGGCTTCCCACACTTGGTGTCCATACGTTTGTTCTCGACCTCTGCGTCTCTATTTCTTCCCTGCAAACCAGTTCATCTGTACCATTTTTTAGGTTCCACATATATGCATTAATATACAATATTTGATTTCCTCTTTCTGACTTACTTCATTCTGTATGACAGTCTCTAGATCCATCGATGTCTCTACAAATGACCCAGTTTCATTCCTTTTTGTGGCCGAGTAATATTCCATTTTATATATGTACCCCATCTGTATCCATTCATCTGTCTGTGGGCATTTAGGTTGCTTCCATTACCTGGCTATTGTAAATAGTGCTGCTATGAACATTGTGGTGAATGTGCCTTTTTGATTTCTGGTTTTCTCTGGGTATATGCCCAGAAGTGGGATTGCTGGATCAGATGGTAATTCTATTTCTAGTTTTTTAAAGGAAACTCCATAGTGTTCTCCATAGTGACTGTATCAATTTACATTCCCACCAATAGTGGAAGAGGGCTCCGTTTGTCCACACCCTCCCCAGAATTTGTTGTTTGTAGATTTTCTGATGATGCCGATCCTAACAGGTGTGAGGTGATACCTCATTGTAGTTTTGATTTGCATTTCTCTAATAATTAGTGCTGTTGAGCAGCTTTTCATGTGCATCTTGGCCATCTCTGTGTCTTCTTTGAAGAAACGTCTCTTTAGATCTTCTGCCCATTTTTGTATTGGGTTGTTTGTTTTGTTAATATTAAGCTGCATGACCTGTTTATATATATTGGAGATTAAACCTTTGTCCACTGATTCGTTTGCAACGATTTTCGCCCAGTCTGAGGGATGCCTTTTTCCATTCCCGTCTTTTTAACCAAAAAAGAAAGACAAAGAAGCAGAACACTAATGTACATAAAATATGCCTTTTGAAACGGTCGTTTTGAAATATGGACGTCCTTTGAATTTTTGGGTCGATATGTGACCCCAGGATTTGTTTTCAGGGCAGGTGTCATTTACAGGCCTGCAATGATTTTGAATATCAACTGACCATTAGCGCTGGGATTAAAGCTGCTGTTGTGTGAAACGGCCACAAGGTGGCAGCAGTTCTCCCTTACCAAATCTGGTTACTAGGGCAGCAGAGCCTCAATGGAAGTCGTGTTCTAGATTGGAATTTAGAATGGAATGTGCCAGGAGAAAGCCCCTCAAGTTTGTCTCCCTACTTCTTGTTCGTATTTTTAATTTAAATTTTTATTTTTTATTACAGCAAGTTTGATTACAATCTTTGGCTTATTGTAGGTGTCGAAGATGTGGTTCTTTTACACATATACAGATGTCTGTTCTCCCTGGGATCCTTTTCCCAGGTACGTTATGACAGAATGTTGAGTAGTCTTCTCTTGGTATTCCGTAGGTCTTTGGTGATTATATATGTCACCTGTGTTTGTATATGTCTGTTAACACCGATATCGTAATGAAACCTATCCATTGGTGAACCATAAGTGTGTTTAATGAATCTGTGATTGCCCTTCTCCGTGGAAATGTCTGCCCTGGTATCCATTTTTAGGTAACACCTATAAGTGATATGATATGATATGTGTCTTTCACTTTCTGACTTACTACAAGTCACGTGATTACCTCTAGACTCATCTACGGTGCTGCAAATGGCATTGTGTCCTTATTTTCCTTGGCTTCTATTCTGCCTTAGCGAGGTCCATTTTCAACAATGTGATTCCCTGAGGGTTGCGGATTAGCTGACCTGGGCAGCCTTACCCTGCCGGCTGGCCCTCCCCAGGTGTGCCTGGTTGAGGTCAATATAAACAGCGCTCCAGTCAGCAATAGCCCCTGAAGCTGTGCCTGACTCCATATTCTCTGCCCCGTCAGCAGTCTCGGGGCTGAGCTGGTGGGAGGGAATGAGGGGCCACAGCTTTGTTGGTGGCCCGGTGTGAGTGGGGCACTGCTGGCCTTTCTGCAGGAGTTGCCAGGCTGCCACCTGTAAAGAAGAGGATGTGTCACCCATACCTTCCACTGGAATTTCTCTCCTGACAGAGGTGAGGAAGGAAAAACGCAGTGGGGGCCGGGACAGGAGGGGTATCTCAGGCAGGACAATGGAAAGCTTCCGGAAGAGCGCACGGGGCCAGGACCACCCTGGCTGGCCTGCAGTCACCAACTTGGCCTGCGTGCTTTCGCTAGTGTGCTCCATGGCCCTTCCTCTAGGCTTTCAAGCCCTTGTACATATTCAGGTGTTTTACCTGGGAAGGGTGGGAACAGTTCAGCAGCAGCTGGCCTGGGGCTCAGCTCACCTTTATTCAGAGATGCCTCGGCACGGTCTCCCAGCTTTGCAATGAGGACGCTTCTTGCGTGGGGGGTGGGTTCCTGGCTGGATGGGAGATGATTCCCCACCTCTGACCAACTTCAGAATTGTTTACCGCTGGAGAAAGTGCCCTGATAGGGTTTTCCTCTGTATAACTGGTGGGTTCAGGTTTTTTTTCGTTTATGGTTCAAGTTAGATTTTATTCCTCTTTTATGTATTTATAGATATAAGCATGGAAATTATTCATTCCTATAAATACATCTGTGTGAAGGGAATAAATTTTTTCTGTTTTATTTTTAAATTTTATTTTTTAAAATTTTGAAATTTAATTTTATTTACTTTTTTTATACAGCAGGTTATTATTAGTTATGTATTTTATGCATATACATGTATACAGGTCAACCCGAATCTCCCAACTCATCCCACCACCACCACCCCATGGCTTCCCACACTTGGTGTCCATACGTTTGTTCTCGACCTCTGCGTCTCTATTTCGTCCCTGCAAACCAGTTCATCTGTACCATTTTTTAGGTTCCACATATATGCATTAATATACAATATTTGATTTCCTCTTTCTGACTTACTTCATTCTGTATGACAGTCTCTAGATCCATCGATGTCTCTACAAATGACCCAGTTTCATTCCTTTTTGTGGCCGAGTAATATTCCATTTTATATATGTACCCCATCTTTATCCATTCATCTGTCTGTGGGCATTTAGGTTGCTTCCATTACCTGGCTATTGTAAATAGTGCTGCTATGAACATTGTGGTGAATGTGCCTTTTTGATTTATGGTTTTCTCTGGGTATATGCCCAGAAGTGGGATTGCTGGATCAGATGGTAATTCTATTTCTAGTTTTTTAAAGGAAACTCCATAGTGTTCTCCAAAGTGACTGTATCAATTTACATTCCCACCAATAGTGGAAGAGGGCTCCGTTTGTCCACACCCTCCCCAGAATTTGTTGTTTGTAGATTTTCTGATGATGCCGATCCTAACAGGTGTGAGGTGATACCTCATTGTAGTTTTGATTTGCATTTCTCTAATAATTAGTGCTGTTGAGCAGCTTTTCATGTGCATCTTGGCCATCTCTGTGTCTTCTTTGAAGAAACGTCTCTTTAGATCTTCTGCCCATTTTTGTATTGGGTTGTTTGTTTTTTTAATATTAAGCTGCATGACCTGTTTATATATATTGGAGATTAAACTTTTGTCCACTGATTCGTTTGCAACGATTTTCGCCCAGTCTGAGGGATGCCTTTTTCCATTCCCGTCTTTTTAACCAAAAAAGAAAGAAAGGCAAAGAAGCAGAACACTAATGTACATAAAATATGCCTTTTGAAACGGTCGTTTTGAAATATGGACGTCCTTTGAATTTTTTGGTCGATATGTGACCCCAGGATTTGTTTTCAGGGCAGGTGTCATTTACAGGCCTGCAATGATTTTGAATATCAACTGACCATTAGCGCTGGGATTAAAGCTGCTGTTGTGTGAAACGGCCACAAGGTGGCAGCAGTTCTCCCTTACCAAATCTGGTTACTAGGGCAGCAGAGCCTCAATGGAAGTCGTGTTCTAGATTGGAATTTAGAATGGAATGTGCCAGGAGAAAGCCCCTCAAGTTTGTCTCCCTACTTCTTGTTCGTATTTTTAATTTAAATTTTTATTTTTTATTACAGCAAGTTTGATTACAATCTTTGGCTTATTGTAGGTGTCGAAGATGTGGTTCTTTTACACATATACAGATGTCTGTTCTCCCTGGGATCCTTTTCCCAGGTACCTTATGACAGAATGTTGAGTAGTCTTCTCTTGGTATTCCGTAGGTCTTTGGTGATTATATATGTCACCTGTGTTTGTATATGTCTGTTAACTCCGATATCGTAATGAAACCAATCCACACACCTTTCCATTGGTGAACCATAAGTGTGTTTAATGAATCTGTGATTGCCCTTCTCCGTGGAAATATCTGCCCTGGTATCCATTTTTAGGTAACACCTATAAGTGATATGATATGATATGTGTCTTTCACTTTCTGACTTACTACAAGTCACGTGATTACCTCTAGACTCATCTACGGTGCTGCAAATGGCATTGTGTCCTTATTTTCCTTGGCTTCTATTCTGCCTTAGCGAGGTCCATTTTCAACAATGTGATTCCCTGAGGGTTGCGGATTAGCTGACATGGGCAGCCTTACCCTGCCGGCCGGCCCTCCCCAGGTGTGCCTGGTTGAGGTCAATATAAACAGCGCTCCAGTCAGCAATAGCCCCTGAAGCTGTGCCTGACTCCATATTCTCTGCCCCGTCAGCAGTCTCAGGGCTGAGCTGGTGGGAGGGAATGAGGGGCCACAGCTTTGTTGGTGGCCCGGTGTGAGTGGGGCACTGCTGGCCTTTCTGCAGGAGTTGCCAGGCTGCCACCTGTAAAGAAGAGGATGTGTCACCCATACCTTCCACTGGAATTTCTCTCCTGACAGAGGTGAGGAAGGAAAAACGCAGTGGGGGCCGGGACAGGAGGGGTATCTCAGGCAGGACAATGGAAAGCTTCCGGAAGAGCGCACGGGGCCAGGACCACCCTGGCTGGCCTGCAGTCACCAACTTGGCCTGCGTGCTTTCGCTAGTGTGCTCCATGGCCCTTCCTCTAGGCTTTCAAGCCCTTGTACATATTCAGGTGTTTTACCTGGGAAGGGTGGGAACAGTTCAGCAGCAGCTGGCCTGGGGCTCAGCTCACCTTTATTCAGAGATGCCTCGGCACGGTCTCCCAGCTTTGCAATGAGGACGCTTCTTGCGTGGGGGGTGGGTTCCTGGCTGGATGGGAGATGATTCCCCACCTCTGACCAACTTCAGAATTGTTTACCGCTGGAGAAAGTGCCCTGATAGGGTTTTCCTCTGTATAACTGGTGGGTTCAGGTTTTTTTTCGTTTAAGGTTCAAGTTAGATTTTATTCCTCTTTTATGTATTTATAGATATAAGCATGGAAATAATTCATTCCTATAAATACATCTGTGTGAAGGGAATAAATTTTTTCTGTTTTATTTTTAAATTTTATTTTTTAAAATTTTGAAATTTAATTTTATTTACTTTTTTTATACAGCAGGTTATTATTAGTTATGTATTTTATGCATATACATGTATACAGGTCAACCCGAATCTCCCAACTCATCCCACCACCACCACCCCATGGCTTCCCACACTTGGTGTCCATACGTTTGTTTTCGACCTCTGCGTCTCTATTTCTTCCCTGCAAACCAGTTCATCTGTACCATTTTTTAGGTTCCACATATATGCATTAATATACAATATTTGATTTCCTCTTTCTGACTTACTTCATTCTGTATGACAGTCTCTAGATCCATCGATGTCTCTACAAATGACCCAGTTTCATTCCTTTTTGTGGCCGAGTAATATTCCATTTTATATATGTACCCCATCTTTATCCATTCATCTGTCTGTGGGCATTTAGGTTGCTTCCATTACCTGGCTATTGTAAATAGTGCTGCTATGAACATTGTGGTGAATGTGCCTTTTTGATTTCTGGTTTTCTCTGGGTATATGCCCAGAAGTGGGATTGCTGGATCAGCTGGTAATTCTATTTCTAGTTTTTTAAAGGAAACTCCATAGTGTTCTCCAAAGTGACTGTATCAATTTACATTCCCACCAATAGTGGAAGAGGGCTCCGTTTGTCCACACCCTCCCCAGAATTTGTTGTTTGTAGATTTTCTGATGATGCCGATCCTAACCGGTGTGAGGTGATACCTCATTGTAGTTTTGATTTGCATTTCTCTAATAATTAGTGCTGTTGAGCAGCTTTTCATGTGCATCTTGGCCATCTCTGTGTCTTCTTTGAAGAAACGTCTCTTTAGATCTTCTGCCCATTTTTGTATTGGGTTGTTTGTTTTTTTAATATTAAGCTGCATGAGCTGTTTATATATATTGGAGATTAAACTTTTGTCCATTGATTCTTTTGCAACGATTTTCGCCCAGTCTGATGGATGCCTTTTTCCATTCCCGTCTTTTTAAACAAAAAAGAAAGAAAGGCAAAGAAGCAGAACACTAATGTACATAAAATATGCCTTTTGAAACGGTCGTTTTGAAATATGGACGTCCTTTGAATTTTTTGGTCGATATGTGACCCCAGGATTTGTTTTCAGGGCAGGTGTCATTTACAGGCCTGCAATGATTTTGAATATCAACTGACCATTAGCGCTGGGATTAAAGCTGCTGTTGTGTGAAACAGCCACAAGGTGGCAGCAGTTCTCCCTTACCAAATCTGGTTACTAGGGCAGCAGAGCCTCAATGGAAGTCGTGTTCTAGATTGGAATTTAGAATGGAATGTGCCAGGAGAAAGCCCCTCAAGTTTGTCTCCCTACTTCTTGTTCGTATTTTTAATTTAAATTTTTATTTTTTATTACAGCAAGTTTGATTACAATCTTTGGCTTATTGTAGGTGTCGAAGATGTGGTTCTTTTGCACATATACAGATGTCTGTTCTCCCTGGGATCCTTTTCCCAGGTACGTTATGACAGAATGTTGAGTAGTCTTCTCTTGGTATTCCGTAGGTCTTTGGTGATTATATATGTCACCTGTGTTTGTATATGTCTGTTAACACCGATATCGTAATGAAACCAATCCACACACCTTTCCATTGGTGAACCATAAGTGTGTTTAATGAATCTGTGATTGCCCTTCTCCGTGGAAATGTCTGCCCTGGTATCCATTTTTAGGTAACACCTATAAGTGATATGATATGATATGTGTCTTTCACTTTCTGACTTACTACAAGTCACGTGATTACCTCTAGACTCATCTACGGTGCTGCAAATGGCATTGTGTCCTTATTTTCCTTGGCTTCTATTCTGCCTTAGCGAGGTCCATTTTCAACAATGTGATTCCCTGAGGGTTGCGGATTACCTGACCTGGGCAGCCTTACCCTGCCGGCCGGCCCTCCCCAGGTGTGCCTGGTTGAGGTCAATATAAACAGCGCTCCAGTCAGCAATAGCCCCTGAAGCTGTGCCTGACTCCATATTCTCTGCCCCGTCAGCAGTCTCGGGGCTGAGCTGGTGGGAGGGAATGAGGGGCCACAGCTTTGTTGGTGGCCCGGTGTGAGTGGGGCACTGCTGGCCTTTCTGCAGGAGTTGCCAGGCTGCCACCTGTAAAGAAGAGGATGTGTCACCCATACCTTCCACTGGAATTTCTCTCCTGACAGAGGTGAGGAAGGAAAAACGCAGTGGGGGCCGGGACAGGAGGGGTATCTCAGGCAGGACAATGGAAAGCTTCCGGAAGAGCGCACGGGGCCAGGACCACCCTGGCTGGCCTGCAGTCACCAACTTGGCCTGCGTGCTTTCGCTAGTGTGCTCCATGGCCCTTCCTCTAGGCTTTCAAGCCCTTGTACATATTCAGGTGTTTTACCTGGGAAGGGTGGGAACAGTTCAGCAGCAGCTGGCCTGGGGCTCAGCTCACCTTTATTCAGAGATGCCTCGGCACGGTCTCCCAGCTTTGCAATGAGGACGCTTCTTGCGTGGGGGGTGGGTTCCTGGCTGGATGGGAGATGATTCCCCACCTCTGACCAACTTCAGAATTGTTTACCGCTGGAGAAAGTGCCCTGATAGGGTTTTCCTCTGTATAACTGGTGGGTTCAGGTTTTTTTTCGTTTATGGTTCAAGTTAGATTTTATTCCTCTTTTATGTATTTATAGATATAAGCATGGAAATAATTCATTCCTATAAATACATCTGTGTGAAGGGAATAAATTTTTTCTGTTTTATTTTTAAATTTTATTTTTTAAAATTTTGAAATTTAATTTTATTTACTTTTTTTATACAGCAGGTTATTATTAGTTATGTATTTTATGCATATACATGTATACAGGTCAACCCGAATCTCCCAACTCATCCCACCACCACCACCCCATGGCTTCCCACACTTGGTGTCCATACGTTTGTTCTCGACCTCTGCGTCTCTATTTCTTCCCTGCAAACCAGTTCATCTGTACCATTTTTTAGGTTCCACATATATGCATTAATATACAATATTTGATTTCCTCTTTCTGACATACTTCATTCTGTATGACAGTCTCTAGATCCATCGATGTCTCTACAAATGACCCAGTTTCATTCCTTTTTGTGGCCGAGTAATATTCCATTTTATATATGTACCCCATCTTTATCCATTCATCTGTCTGTGGGCATTTAGGTTGCTTCCATTACCTGGCTATTGTAAATAGTGCTGCTATGAACATTGTGGTGAATGTGCCTTTTTGATTTATGGTTTTCTCTGGGTATATGCCCAGAAGTGGGATTGCTGGATCAGATGGTAATTCTATTTCTAGTTTTTTAAAGGAAACTCCATAGTGTTCTCCATAGTGACTGTATCAATTTACATTCCCACCAATAGTGGAAGAGGGCTCCGTTTGTCCACACCCTCCCCAGAATTTGTTGTTTGTAGATTTTCTGATGATGCCGATCCTAACAGGTGTGAGGTGATACCTCATTGTAGTTTTGATTTGCATTTCTCTAATAATTAGTGCTGTTGAGTAGCTTTTCATGTGCATCTTGGCCATCTCTGTGTCTTCTTTGAAGAAACGTCTCTTTAGATCTTCTGCCCATTTTTGTATTGGGTTGTTTGTTTTTTTAATATTAAGCTGCATGAGCTGTTTATATATATTGGAGATTAAACCTTTGTCCACTGATTCGTTTGCAACGATTTTCGCCCAGTCTGAGGGATGCCTTTTTCCATTCCCGTCTTTTTAACCAAAAAAGAAAGAAAGACAAAGATGCAGAACACCAATGTACATAAAATATGCCTTTTGAAACGGTCGTTTTGAAATATGGACGTCCTTTGAATTTTTTGGTCGATATGTGACCCCAGGATTTGTTTTCAGGGCAGGTGTCATTTACAGGCCTGCAATGATTTTGAATATCAACTGACCATTAGCGCTGGGATTAAAGCTGCTGTTGTGTGAAACGGCCACAAGGTGGCAGCAGTTCTCCCTTACCAAATCTGGTTACTAGGGCAGCAGAGCCTCAATGGAAGTCGTGTTCTAGATTGGAATTTAGAATGGAATGTGCCAGGAGAAAGCCCCTCAAGTTTGTCTCCCTACTTCTTGTTCGTATTTTTAATTTAAATTTTTATTTTTTATTACAGCAAGTTTGATTACAATCTTTGGCTTATTGTAGGTGTCGAAGATGTGGTTCTTTTACACATATACAGATGTCTGTTCTCCCTGGGATCCTTTTCGCAGGTACCTTATGACAGAATGTTGAGTAGTCTTCTCTTGGTATTCCGTAGGTCTTTGGTGATTATATATGTCACCTGTGTTTGTATATGTCTGTTAACACCGATATCGTAATGAAACCAATCCACACACCTTTCCATTGGTGAACCATAAGTGTGTTTAATGAATCTGTGATTGCCCTTCTCCGTGGAAATGTCTGCCCTGGTATCCATTTTTAGGTAACACCTATAAGTGATATGATATGATATGTGTCTTTCACTTTCTGACTTACTACAAGTCACGTGATTACCTCTAGACTCATCTACGGTGCTGCAAATGGCATTGTGTCCTTATTTTCCTTGGCTTCTATTCTGCCTTAGCGAGGTCCATTTTCAACAATGTGATTCCCTGAGGGTTGTGGATTAGCTGACCTGGGCAGCCTTACCCTGCCGGCCGGCCCTCCCCAGGTGTGCCTGGTTGAGGTCAATATAAACAGTGCTCCAGTCAGCAATAGCCCCTGAAGCTGTGCCTGACTCCATATTCTCTGCCCCGTCAGCAGTCTCGGGGCTGAGCTGGTGGGAGGGAATGAGGGGCCACAGCTTTGTTGGTGGCCCGGTGTGAGTGGGGCACTGCTGGCCTTTCTGCAGGAGTTGCCAGGCTGCCACCTGTAAAGAAGAGGATGTGTCACCCATACCTTCCACTGGAATTTCTCTCCTGACAGAGGTGAGGAAGGAAAAACGCAGTGGGGGCCGGGACAGGAGGGGTATCTCAGGCAGGACAATGGAAAGCTTCCGGAAGAGCGCACGGGGCCAGGACCACCCTGGCTGGCCTGCAGTCACCAACTTGGCCTGCGTGCTTTCGCTAGTGTGCTCCATGGCCCTTCCTCTAGGCTTTCAAGCCCTTGTACATATTCAGGTGTTTTACCTGGGAAGGGTGGGAACAGTTCAGCAGCAGCTGGCCTGGGGCTCAGCTCACCTTTATTCAGAGATGCCTCGGCACGGTCTCCCAGCTTTGCAATGAGGACGCTTCTTGCGTGGGGGGTGGGTTCCTGGCTGGATGGGAGATGATTCCCCACCTCTGACCAACTTCAGAATTGTTTACCGCTGGAGAAAGTGCCCTGATAGGGTTTTCCTCTGTATAACTGGTGGGTTCAGGTTTTTTTTCGTTTATGGTTCAAGTTAGATTTTATTCCTCTTTTATGTATTTATAGATATAAGCATGGAAATAATTCATTCCTATAAATACATCTGTGTGAAGGGAATAAATTTTTTCTGTTTTATTTTTAAATTTTATTTTTTAAAATTTTGAAATTTAATTTTATTTACTTTTTTTATACAGCAGGTTATTATTAGTTATGTATTTTATGCATATACATGTATACAGGTCAACCCGAATCTCCCAACTCATCCCACCACCACCACCCCATGGCTTCCCACACTTGGTGTCCATACGTTTGTTCTCGACCTCTGCGTCTCTATTTCTTCCCTGCAAACCAGTTCATCTGTACCATTTTTTAGGTTCCACATATATGCATTAATATACAATATTTGATTTCCTCTTTCTGACTTACTTCATTCTGTATGACAGTCTCTAGATCCATCGATGTCTCTACAAATGACCCAGTTTCATTCCTTTTTGTGGCCGAGTAATATTCCATTTTATATATGTACCCCATCTTTATCCATTCATCTGTCTGTGGGCATTTAGGTTGCTTCCATTACCTGGCTATTGTAAATAGTGCTGCTATGAACATTGTGGTGAATGTGCCTTTTTGATTTCTGGTTTTCTCTGGGTATATGCCCAGAAGTGGGATTGCTGGATCAGATGGTAATTCTATTTCTAGTTTTTTAAAGGAAACTCCATAGTGTTCTCCATAGTGACTGTATCAATTTACATTCCCACCAATAGTGGAAGAGGGCTCCGTTTGTCCACACCCTCCCCAGAATTTGTTGTTTGTAGATTTTCTGATGATGCCGATCCTAACAGGTGTGAGGTGATACCTCATTGTAGTTTTGATTTGCATTTCTCTAATAATTAGTGCTGTTGAGCAGCTTTTCATGTGCATCTTGGCCATCTCTGTGTCTTCTTTGAAGAAACGTCTCTTTAGATCTTCTGCCCATTTTTGTATTGGGTTGTTTTTTTTAATATTAAGCTGCATGAGCTGTTTATATATATTGGAGATTAAACTTTTGTCCATTGATTCGTTTGCAACGATTTTCGCCCAGTCTGAGGGATGCCTTTTTCCATTCCCGTCTTTTTAACCAAAAAAGAAAGGAAGACAAAGAAGCAGAACACTAATGTACATAAAATATGCCTTTTGAAACGGTCGTTTTGAAATATGGACGTCCTTTGAATTTTTGGGTCGATATGTGACCCCAGGATTTGTTTTCAGGGCAGGTGTCATTTACAGGCCTGCAATGACTTTGAATATCAACTGACCATTAGCGCTGGGATTAAAGCTGCTGTTGTGTGAAACGGCCACAAGGTGGCAGCAGTTCTCCCTTACCAAATCTGGTTACTAGGGCAGCAGAGCCTCAATGGAAGTCGTGTTCTAGATTGGAATTTAGAATGGAATGTGCCAGGAGAAAGCCCCTCAAGTTTGTCTCCCTACTTCTTGTTCGTATTTTTAATTTAAATTTTTATTTTTTATTACAGCAAGTTTGATTACAATGTTTGGCTTATTGTAGGTGTCGAAGATGTGGTTCTTTTACACATATACAGATGTCTGTTCTCCCTGGGATCCTTTTCCCAGGTACCTTATGACAGAATGTTGAGTAGTCTTCTCTTGGTATTCCGTAGGTCTTTGGTGATTATATATGTCACCTGTGTTTGTATATGTCTGTTAACACCGATATCGTAATGAAACCAATCCACACACCTTTCCATTGGTGAACCATAAGTGTGTTTAATGAATCTGTGATTGCCCTTCTCCGTGGAAATGTCTGCCCTGGTATCCATTTTTAGGTAACACCTATAAGTGATATGATATGATATGTGTCTTTCACTTTCTGACTTACTACAAGTCACGTGATTACCTCTAGACTCATCTACGGTGCTGCAAATGGCATTGTGTCCTTATTTTCCTTGGCTTCTATTCTGCCTTAGCGAGGTCCATTTTCAACAATGTGATTCCCTGAGGGTTGCGGATTAGCTGACCTGGGCAGCCTTACCCTGCCGGCCGGCCCTCCCCAGGTGTGCCTGGTTGAGGTCAATATAAACAGCGCTCCAGTCAGCAATAGCCCCTGAAGCTGTGCCTGACTCCATATTCTCTGCCCCGTCAGCAGTCTCGGGGCTGAGCTGGTGGGAGGGAATGAGGGGCCACAGCTTTGTTGGTGGCCCGGTGTGAGTGGGGCACTGCTGGCCTTTCTGCAGGAGTTGCCAGGCTGCCACCTGTAAAGAAGAGGATGTGTCACCCATACCTTCCACTGGAATTTCTCTCCTGACAGAGGTGAGGAAGGAAAAACGCAGTGGGGGCCGGGACAGGAGGGGTATCTCAGGCAGGACAATGGAAAGCTTCCGGAAGAGCGCACGGGGCCAGGACCACCCTGGCTGGCCTGCAGTCACCAACTCGGCCTGCGTGCTTTCGCTAGTGTGCTCCATGGCCCTTCCTCTAGGCTTTCAAGCCCTTGTACATATTCAGGTGTTTTACCTGGGAAGGGTGGGAACAGTTCAGCAGCAGCTGGCCTGGGGCTCAGCTCACCTTTATTCAGAGATGCCTCGGCACGGTCTCCCAGCTTTGCAATGAGGACGCTTCTTGCGTGGGGGGTGGGTTCCTGGCTGGATGGGAGATGATTCCCCACCTCTGACCAACTTCAGAATTGTTTACCGCTGGAGAAAGTGCCCTGATAGGGTTTTCCTCTGTATAACTGGTGGGTTCAGGTTTTTCTTCGTTTATGGTTCAAGTTAGATTTTATTCCTCTTTTATGTATTTATAGATATAAGCATGGAAATAATTCATTCCTATAAATACATCTGTGTGAAGGGAATAAATTTTTTCTGTTTTATTTTTAAATTTTATTTTTTAAAATTTTGAAATTTAATTTTATTTACTTTTTTTATACAGCAGGTTATTATTAGTTATGTATTTTATGCATATACATGTATACAGGTCAACCCGAATCTCCCAACTCATCCCACCACCACCACCCCATGGCTTCCCACACTTGGTGTCCATACGTTTCTTCTCGACCTCTGCGTCTCTATTTCTTCCCTGCAAACCAGTTCATCTGTACCATTTTTTAGGTTCCACATATATGCATTAATATACAATATTTGATTTCCTCTTTCTGACTTACTTCATTCTGTATGACAGTCTCTAGATCCATCGATGTCTCTACAAATGACCCAGTTTCATTCCTTTTTGTGGCCGAGTAATATTCCATTTTATATATGTACCCCATCTTTATCCATTCATCTGTCTGTGGGCATTTAGGTTGCTTCCATTACCTGGCTATTGTAAATAGTGCTGCTATGAACATTGTGGTGAATGTGCCTTTTTGATTTATGGTTTTCTCTGGGTATATGCCCAGAAGTGGGATTGCTGGATCAGATGGTAATTCTATTTCTAGTTTTTTAAAGGAAACTCCATAGTGTTCTCCATAGAGACTGTATCAATTTACATTCCCACCAATAGTGGAAGAGGGCTCCGTTTGTCCACACCCTCCCCAGAATTTGTTGTTTGTAGATTTTCTGATGATGCCGATCCTAACAGGTGTGAGGTGATACCTCATTGTAGTTTTGATTTGCATTTCTCTAATAATTAGTGCTGTTGAGCAGCTTTTCATGTGCATCTTGGCCATCTCTGTGTCTTCTTTGAAGAAACGTCTCTTTAGATCTTCTGCCCATTTTTGTATTGGGTTGTTTGTTTTTTTTAATATTAAGCTGCATGACCTGTTTATATATATTGGAGATTAAACTTTTGTCCATTGATTCGTTTGCAACGATTTTCGCCCAGTCTGAGGGATGCCTTTTTCCATTCCCGTCTTTTTAACCAAAAAAGAAAGAAAGACAAAGAAGCAGAACACTAATGTACATAAAATATGCCTTTTGAAACGGTCGTTTTGAAATATGGACGTCCTTTGAATTTTTGGGTCGATATGTGACCCCAGGATTTGTTTTCAGGGCAGGTGTCATTTACAGGCCTGCAATGACTTTGAATATCAACTGACCATTAGCGCTGGGATTAAAGCTGCTGTTGTGTGAAACGGCCACAAGGTGGCAGCAGTTCTCCCTTACCAAATCTGGTTACTAGGGCAGCAGAGCCTCAATGGAAGTCGTGTTCTAGATTGGAATTTAGAATGGAATATGCCAGGAGAAAGCCCCTCAAGTTTGTCTCCCTACTTCTTGTTCGTATTTTTAATTTAAATTTTTATTTTTTATTACAGCAAGTTTGATTACAATCTTTGGCTTATTGTAGGTGTCGAAGATGTGGTTCTTTTACACATATACAGATGTCTGTTCTCCCTGGGATCCTTTTCGCAGGTACCTTATGACAGAATGTTGAGTAGTCTTCTCTTGGTATTCCGTAGGTCTTTGGTGATTATATATGTCACCTGTGTTTGTATATGTCTGTTAACACCGATATCGTAATGAAACCAATCCACACACCTTTCCATTGGTGAACCATAAGTGTGTTTAATGAATCTGTGATTGCCCTTCTCCGTGGAAATGTCTGCCCTGGTATCCATTTTTAGGTAACACCTATAAGTGATATGATATGATATGTGTCTTTCACTTTCTGACTTCCTACAAGTCACGTGATTACCTCTAGACTCATCTACGGTGCTGCAAATGGCATTGTGTCCTTAGTTTCCTTGGCTTCTATTCTGCCTTAGCGAGGTCCATTTTCAACAATGTGATTCCCTAAGGGTTGCGGATTAGCTGACCTGGGCAGCCTTACCCTGCCGGCCGGCCCTCCCCAGGTGTGCCTGTTTGAGGTCAATATAAACAGCGCTCCAGTCAGCAATAGCCCCTGAAGCTGTGCCTGACTCCATATTCTCTGCCCCGTCAGCAGTCTCGGGGCTGAGCTGGTGGGAGGGAATGAGGGGCCACAGCTTTGTTGGTGGCCCGGTGTGAGTGGGGCACTGCTGGCCTTTCTGCAGGAGTTGCCAGGCTGCCACCTGTAAAGAAGAGGATGTGTCACCCATACCTTCCACTGGAATTTCTCTCCTGACAGAGGTGAGGAAGGAAAAACGCAGTGGGGGCCGGGACAGGAGGGGTATCTCAGGCAGGACAATGGAAAGCTTCCGGAAGAGCGCACGGGGCCAGGACCACCCTGGCTGGCCTGCAGTCACCAACTTGGCCTGCGTGCTTTCGCTAGTGTGCTCCATGGCCCTTCCTCTAGGCTTTCAAGCCCTTGTACATATTCAGGTGTTTTACCTGGGAAGGGTGGGAACAGTTCAGCAGCAGCTGGCCTGGGGCTCAGCTCACCTTTATTCAGAGATGCCTCGGCACGGTCTCCCAGCTTTGCAATGAGGACGCTTCTTGCGTGGGGGGTGGGTTCCTGGCTGGATGGGAGATGATTCCCCACCTCTGACCAACTTCAGAATTGTTTACCGCTGGAGAAAGTGCCCTGATAGGGTTTTCCTCTGTATAACTGGTGGGTTCAGGTTTTTTTTCGTTTATGGTTCAAGTTAGATTTTATTCCTCTTTTATGTATTTATAGATATAAGCATGGAAATAATTCATTCCTATAAATACATCTGTGTGAAGGGAAGAACTTTTTTCTGTTTTATTTTTAAATTTTATTTTTTAAAATTTTGAAATTTAATTTTATTTACTTTTTTATACAGCAGGTTATTATTAGTTATGTATTTTATGCATATACATGTATACAGGTCAACCCGAATCTCCCAACTCATCCCACCACCACCACCCCATGGCTTCCCACACTTGGTGTCCATACGTTTGTTCTCGACCTCTGCGTCTCTATTTCTTCCCTGCAAACCAGTTCATCTGTACCATTTTTTAGGTTCCACATATATGCATTAATATACAATATTTGATTTCCTCTTTCTGACTTACTTCATTCTGTATGACAGTCTCTAGATCCATCGATGTCTCTACAAATGACCCAGTTTCATTCCTTTTTGTGGCCGAGTAATATTCCATTATATATATGTACCCCATCTTTATCCATTCATCTGTCTGTGGGCATTTAGGTTGCTTCCATTACCTGGCTATTGTAAATAGTGCTGCTATGAACATTGTGGTGAATGTGCCTTTTTGATTTATGGTTTTCTCTGGGTATATGCCCAGAAGTGGGATTGCTGGATCAGATGGTAATTCTATTTCTAGTTTTTTAAAGGAAACTCCATAGTGTTCTCCATAGTGACTGTATCAATTTACATTCCCACCAATAGTGGAAGAGGGCTCCGTTTGTCCACACCCTCCCCAGAATTTGTTGTTTGTAGATTTTCTGATGATGCCGATCCTAACAGGTGTGAGGTGATACCTCATTGTAGTTTTGATTTGCATTTCTCTAATAATTAGTGCTGTTGAGCAGCTTTTCATGTGCATCTTGGCCATCTCTGTGTCTTCTTTGAAGAAACGTCTCTTTAGATCTTCTGCCCATTTTTGTATTGGGTTGTTTGTTTTTTTAATATTAAGCTGCATGAGCTGTTTATATATATTGGAGATTAAACTTTTGTCCACTGATTCGTTTGCAACGATTTTCGCCCAGTCTGAGGGATGCCTTTTTCCATTCCCGTCTTTTTAACCAAAAAAGAAAGAAAGGCAAAGAAGCAGAACACTAATGTACATAAAATATGCCTTTTGAAACGGTCGTTTTGAAATATGGACGTCCTTTGAATTTTTGGGTCGATATGTGACCCCAGGATTTGTTTTCAGGGCAGGTGTCATTTACAGGCCTGCAATGATTTTGAATATCAACTGACCATTAGCGCTGGGATTAAAGCTGCTGTTGTGTGAAACGGCCACAAGGTGGCAGCAGTTCTCCCTTACCAAATCTGGTTACTAGGGCAGCAGAGCCTCAATGGAAGTCGTGTTCTAGATTGGAATTTAGAATGGAATGTGCCAGGAGAAAGCCCCTCAAGTTTGTCTCCCTACTTCTTGTTCGTATTTTTAATTTAAATTTTTATTTTTTATTACAGCAAGTTTGATTACAATCTTTGGCTTATTGTAGGTGTCGAAGATGTGGTTCTTTTACACATATACAGATGTCTGTTCTCCCTGGGATCCTTTTCCCAGGTACCTTATGACAGAATGTTGAGTAGTCTTCTCTTGGTATTCCGTAGGTCTTTGGTGATTATATATGTCACCTGTGTTTGTATATGTCTGTTAACACCGATATCGTAATGAAACCAATCCACACACCTTTCCATTGGTGAACCATAAGTGTGTTTAATGAATCTGTGATTGCCCTTCTCCGTGGAAATGTCTGCCCTGGTATCCATTTTTAGGTAACACCTATAAGTGATATGATATGATATGTGTCTTTCACTTTCTGACTTACTACAAGTCACGTGATTACCTCTAGACTCATCTACGGTGCTGCAAATGGCATTGTGTCCTTAGTTTCCTTGGCTTCTATTCTGCCTTAGCGAGGTCCATTTTCAACAATGTGATTCCCTGAGGGTTGCGGATTAGCTGACCTGGGCAGCCTTACCCTGCCGGCCGGCCCTCCCCAGGTGTGCCTGGTTGAGGTCAATATAAACAGCGCTCCAGTCAGCAATAGCCCCTGAAGCTGTGCCTGACTCCATATTCTCTGCCCCGTCAGCAGTCTCGGGGCTGAGCTGGTGGGAGGGAATGAGGGGCCACAGCTTTGTTGGTGGCCCGGTGTGAGTGGGGCACTGCTGGCCTTTCTGCAGGAGTTGCCAGGCTGCCACCTGTAAAGAAGAGGATGTGTCACCCATACCTTCCACTGGAATTTCTCTCCTGACAGAGGTGAGGAAGGAAAAACGCAGTGGGGGCCGGGACAGGAGGGGTATCTCAGGCAGGACAATGGAAAGCTTCCGGAAGAGCGCACGGGGCCAGGACCACCCTGGCTGGCCTGCAGTCACCAACTTGGCCTGCGTGCTTTCGCTAGTGTGCTCCATGGCCCTTCCTCTAGGCTTTCAAGCCCTTGTACATATTCAGGTGTTTTACCTGGGAAGGGTGGGAACAGTTCAGCAGCAGCTGGCCTGGGGCTCAGCTCACCTTTATTCAGAGATGCCTCGGCACGGTCTCCCAGCTTTGCAATGAGGACGCTTCTTGCGTGGGGGGTGGGTTCCTGGCTGGATGGGAGATGATTCCCCACCTCTGACCAACTTCAGAATTGTTTACCGCTGGAGAAAGTGCCCTGATAGGGTTTTCCTCTGTATAACTGGTGGGTTCAGGTTTTTTTTCGTTTATGGTTCAAGTTAGATTTTATTCCTCTTTTATGTATTTATAGATATAAGCATGGAAATAATTCATTCCTATAAATACATCTGTGTGAAGGGAATAAATTTTTTCTGTTTTATTTTTAAATTTTATTTTTTAAAATTTTGAAATTTAATTTTATTTACTTTTTTTATACAGCAGGTTATTATTAGTTATGTATTTTATGCATATACATGTATACAGGTCAACCCGAATCTCCCAACTCATCCCACCACCACCACCCCATGGCTTCCCACACTTGGTGTCCATACGTTTGTTCTCGACCTCTGCGTCTCTATTTCTTCCCTGCAAACCAGTTCATCTGTACCATTTTTTAGGTTCCACATATATGCATTAATATACAATATTTGATTTCCTCTTTCTGACTTACTTCATTCTGTATGACAGTCTCTAGATCCATCGATGTCTCTACAAATGACCCAGTTTCATTCCTTTTTGTGGCCGAGTAATATTCCATTTTATATATGTACCCCATCTGTATCCATTCATCTGTCTGTGGGCATTTAGGTTGCTTCCATTACCTGGCTATTGTAAATAGTGCTGCTATGAACATTGTGGTGAATGTGCCTTTTTGATTTATGGTTTTCTCTGGGTATATGCCCAGAAGTGGGATTGCTGGATCAGATGGTAATTCTATTTCTAGTTTTTTAAAGGAAACTCCATAGTGTTCTCCATAGTGACTGTATCAATTTACATTCCCACCAATAGTGGAAGAGGGCTCCGTTTGTCCACACCCTCCCCAGAATTTGTTGTTTGTAGATTTTCTGATGATGCCGATCCTAACAGGTGTGAGGTGATACCTCATTGTAGTTTTGATTTGCATTTCTCTAATAATTAGTGCTGTTGAGCAGCTTTTCATGTGCATCTTGGCCATCTCTGTGTCTTCTTTGAAGAAACGTCTCTTTAGATCTTCTGCCCATTTTTGTATTGGGTTGTTTGTTTTTTTTAATATTAAGCTGCATGAGCTGTTTATATATATTGGAGATTAAACTTTTGTCCATTGATTCGTTTGCAACGATTTTCGCCCAGTCTGAGGGATGCCTTTTTCCATTCCCGTCTTTTTAACCAAAAAAGAAAGAAAGACAAAGAAGCAGAACACTAATGTACATAAAATATGCCTTTTGAAACGGTCGTTTTGAAATATGGACGTCCTTTGAATTTTTGGGTCGATATGTGACCCCAGGATTTGTTTTCAGGGCAGGTGTCATTTACAGGCCTGCAATGACTTTGAATATCAACTGACCATTAGCGCTGGGATTAAAGCTGCTGTTGTGTGAAACGGCCACAAGGTGGCAGCAGTTCTCCCTTACCAAATCTGGTTACTAGGGCAGCAGAGCCTCAATGGAAGTCGTGTTCTAGATTGGAATTTAGAATGGAATGTGCCAGGAGAAAGCCCCTCAAGTTTGTCTCCCTACTTCTTGTTCGTATTTTTAATTTAAATTTTTATTTTTTATTACAGCAAGTTTGATTACAATGTTTGGCTTATTGTAGGTGTCGAAGATGTGGTTCTTTTACACATATACAGATGTCTGTTCTCCCTGGGATCCTTTTCCCAGGTACCTTATGACAGAATGTTGAGTAGTCTTCTCTTGGTATTCCGTAGGTCTTTGGTGATTATATATGTCA
Source organism: Mesoplodon bidens (assembly GCF_964165515.1). Lineage (NCBI taxonomy): Eukaryota > Metazoa > Chordata > Mammalia > Artiodactyla > Ziphiidae > Mesoplodon > Mesoplodon bidens. The sequence continues at coordinate 178,160 of NW_027671404.1, forward strand.
CCTGTGTTTGTATATGTCTGTTAACACCGATATCGTAATGAAACCAATCCACACACCTTTCCATTGGTGAACCATAAGTGTGTTTAATGAATCTGTGATTGCCCTTCTCCGTGGAAATGTCTGCCCTGGTATCCATTTTTAGGTAACACCTATAAGTGATATGATATGATATGTGTCTTTCACTTTCTGACTTACTACAAGTCACGTGATTACCTCTAGACTCATCTACGGTGCTGCAAATGGCATTGTGTCCTTATTTTCCTTGGCTTCTATTCTGCCTTAGCGAGGTCCATTTTCAACAATGTGATTCCCTGAGGGTTGCGGATTAGCTGACCTGGGCAGCCTTACCCTGCCGGCCGGCCCTCCCCAGGTGTGCCTGGTTGAGGTCAATATAAACAGCGCTCCAGTCAGCAATAGCCCCTGAAGCTGTGCCTGACTCCATATTCTCTGCCCCGTCAGCAGTCTCGGGGCTGAGCTGGTGGGAGGGAATGAGGGGCCACAGCTTTGTTGGTGGCCCGGTGTGAGTGGGGCACTGCTGGCCTTTCTGCAGGAGTTGCCAGGCTGCCACCTGTAAAGAAGAGGATGTGTCACCCATACCTTCCACTGGAATTTCTCTCCTGACAGAGGTGAGGAAGGAAAAACGCAGTGGGGGCCGGGACAGGAGGGGTATCTCAGGCAGGACAATGGAAAGCTTCCGGAAGAGCGCACGGGGCCAGGACCACCCTGGCTGGCCTGCAGTCACCAACTTGGCCTGCGTGCTTTCGCTAGTGTGCTCCATGGCCCTTCCTCTAGGCTTTCAAGCCCTTGTACATATTCAGGTGTTTTACCTGGGAAGGGTGGGAACAGTTCAGCAGCAGCTGGCCTGGGGCTCAGCTCACCTTTATTCAGAGATGCCTCGACACGGTCTCCCAGCTTTGCAATGAGGATGCTTCTTGCGTGGGGGGTGGGTTCCTGGCTGGATGGGAGATGATTCCCCACCTCTGACCAACTTCAGAATTGTTTACCGCTGGAGAAAGTGCCCTGATAGGGTTTTCCTCTGTATAACTGGTGGGTTCAGGTTTTTTTTCGTTTATGGTTCAAGTTAGATTTTATTCCTCTTTTATGTATTTATAGATATAAGCATGGAAATAATTCATTCCTATAAATACATCTGTGTGAAGGGAAGAACTTTTTTCTGTTTTATTTTTAAATTTTATTTTTTAAAATTTTGAAATTTAATTTTATTTACTTTTTTTATACAGCAGGTTATTATTAGTTATGTATTTTATGCATATACATGTATACAGGTCAACCCGAATCTCCCAACTCATCCCACCACCACCACCCCATGGCTTCCCACACTTGGTGTCCATACGTTTGTTCTCGACCTCTGCGTCTCTATTTCTTCCCTGCAAACCAGTTCATCTGTACCATTTTTTAGGTTCCACATATATGCATTAATATACAATATTTGATTTCCTCTTTCTGACTTACTTCATTCTGTATGACAGTCTCTAGATCCATCGATGTCTCTACAAATGACCCAGTTTCATTCCTTTTTGTGGCCGAGTAATATTCCATTATATATATGTACCCCATCTTTATCCATTCATCTGTCTGTGGGCATTTAGGTTGCTTCCATTACCTGGCTATTGTAAATAGTGCTGCTATGAACATTGTGGTGAATGTGCCTTTTTGATTTCTGGTTTTCTCTGGGTATATGCCCAGAAGTGGGATTGCTGGATCAGATGGTAATTCTATTTCTAGTTTTTTAAAGGAAACTCCATAGTGTTCTCCATAGTGACTGTATCAATTTACATTCCCACCAATAGTGGAAGAGGGCTCCGTTTGTCCACACCCTCCCCAGAATTTGTTGTTTGTAGATTTTCTGATGATGCCGATCCTAACAGGTGTGAGGTGATACCTCATTGTAGTTTTGATTTGCATTTCTCTAATAATTAGTGCTGTTGAGCAGCTTTTCATGTGCATCTTGGCCATCTCTGTGTCTTCTTTGAAGAAACGTCTCTTTAGATCTTCTGCCCATTTTTGTATTGGGTTGTTTGTTTTTTTAATATTAAGCTGCATGAGCTGTTTATATATATTGGAGATTAAACTTTTGTCCACTGATTCGTTTGCAACGATTTTCGCCCAGTCTGAGGGATGCCTTTTTCCATTCCCGTCTTTTTAACCAAAAAAGAAAGAAAGGCAAAGAAGCAGAACACTAATGTACATAAAATATGCCTTTTGAAACGGTCGTTTTGAAATATGGACGTCCTTTGAATTTTTGGGTCGATATGTGACCCCAGGATTTGTTTTCAGGGCAGGTGTCATTTACAGGCCTGCAATGATTTTGAATATCAACTGACCATTAGCGCTGGGATTAAAGCTGCTGTTGTGTGAAACGGCCACAAGGTGGCAGCAGTTCTCCCTTACCAAATCTGGTTACTAGGGCAGCAGAGCCTCAATGGAAGTCGTGTTCTAGATTGGAATTTAGAATGGAATGTGCCAGGAGAAAGCCCCTCAAGTTTGTCTCCCTACTTCTTGTTCGTATTTTTAATTTAAATTTTTATTTTTTATTACAGCAAGTTTGATTACAATCTTTGGCTTATTGTAGGTGTCGAAGATGTGGTTCTTTTACACATATACAGATGTCTGTTCTCCCTGGGATCCTTTTCCCAGGTACCTTATGACAGAATGTTGAGTAGTCTTCTCTTGGTATTCCGTAGGTCTTTGGTGATTATATATGTCACCTGTGTTTGTATATGTCTGTTAACACCGATATCGTAATGAAACCAATCCACACACCTTTCCATTGGTGAACCATAAGTGTGTTTAATGAATCTGTGATTGCCCTTCTCCGTGGAAATGTCTGCCCTGGTATCCATTTTTAGGTAACACCTATAAGTGATATGATATGATATGTGTCTTTCACTTTCTGACTTACTACAAGTCACGTGATTACCTCTAGACTCATCTACGGTGCTGCAAATGGCATTGTGTCCTTAGTTTCCTTGGCTTCTATTCTGCCTTAGCGAGGTCCATTTTCAACAATGTGATTCCCTGAGGGTTGCGGATTAGCTGACCTGGGCAGCCTTACCCTGCCGGCCGGCCCTCCCCAGGTGTGCCTGGTTGAGGTCAATATAAACAGCGCTCCAGTCAGCAATAGCCCCTGAAGCTGTGCCTGACTCCATATTCTCTGCCCCGTCAGCAGTCTCGGGGCTGAGCTGGTGGGAGGGAATGAGGGGCCACAGCTTTGTTGGTGGCCCGGTGTGAGTGGGGCACTGCTGGCCTTTCTGCAGGAGTTGCCAGGCTGCCACCTGTAAAGAAGAGGATGTGTCACCCATACCTTCCACTGGAATTTCTCTCCTGACAGAGGTGAGGAAGGAAAAACGCACTGGGGGCCGGGACAGGAGGGGTATCTCAGGCAGGACAATGGAAAGCTTCCGGAAGAGCGCACGGGGCCAGGACCACCCTGGCTGGCCTGCAGTCACCAACTTGGCCTGCGTGCTTTCGCTAGTGTGCTCCATGGCCCTTCCTCTAGGCTTTCAAGCCCTTGTACATATTCAGGTGTTTTACCTGGGAAGGGTGGGAACAGTTCAGCAGCAGCTGGCCTGGGGCTCAGCTCACCTTTATTCAGAGATGCCTCGGCACGGTCTCCCAGCTTTGCAATGAGGACGCTTCTTGCGTGGGGGGTGGGTTCCTGGCTGGATGGGAGATGATTCCCCACCTCTGACCAACTTCAGAATTGTTTACCGCTGGAGAAAGTGCCCTGATAGGGTTTTCCTCTGTATAACTGGTGGGTTCAGGTTTTTTTTCGTTTATGGTTCAAGTTAGATTTTATTCCTCTTTTATGTATTTATAGATATAAGCATGGAAATAATTCATTCCTATAAATACATCTGTGTGAAGGGAATAAATTTTTTCTGTTTTATTTTTAAATTTTATTTTTTAAAATTTTGAAATTTAATTTTATTTACTTTTTTTATACAGCAGGTTATTATTAGTTATGTATTTTATGCATATACATGTATACAGGTCAACCCGAATCTCCCAACTCATCCCACCACCACCACCCCATGGCTTCCCACACTTGGTGTCCATACGTTTGTTCTCGACCTCTGCGTCTCTATTTCTTCCCTGCAAACCAGTTCATCTGTACCATTTTTTAGGTTCCACATATATGCATTAATATACAATATTTGATTTCCTCTTTCTGACTTACTTCATTCTGTATGACAGTCTCTAGATCCATCGATGTCTCTACAAATGACCCAGTTTCATTCCTTTTTGTGGCCGAGTAATATTCCATTTTATATATGTACCCCATCTGTATCCATTCATCTGTCTGTGGGCATTTAGGTTGCTTCCATTACCTGGCTATTGTAAATAGTGCTGCTATGAACATTGTGGTGAATGTGCCTTTTTGATTTATGGTTTTCTCTGGGTATATGCCCAGAAGTGGGATTGCTGGATCAGATGGTAATTCTATTTCTAGTTTTTTAAAGGAAACTCCATAGTGTTCTCCATAGTGACTGTATCAATTTACATTCCCACCAATAGTGGAAGAGGGCTCCGTTTGTCCACACCCTCCCCAGAATTTGTTGTTTGTAGATTTTCTGATGATGCCGATCCTAACAGGTGTGAGGTGATACCTCATTGTAGTTTTGATTTGCATTTCTCTAATAATTAGTGCTGTTGAGCAGCTTTTCATGTGCATCTTGGCCATCTCTGTGTCTTCTTTGAAGAAACGTCTCTTTAGATCTTCTGCCCATTTTTGTATTGGGTTGTTTGTTTTTTTTAATATTAAGCTGCATGAGCTGTTTATATATATTGGAGATTAAACTTTTGTCCATTGATTCGTTTGCAACGATTTTCGCCCAGTCTGAGGGATGCCTTTTTCCATTCCCGTCTTTTTAACCAAAAAAGAAAGAAAGACAAAGAAGCAGAACACTAATGTACATAAAATATGCCTTTTGAAACGGTCGTTTTGAAATATGGACGTCCTTTGAATTTTTGGGTCGATATGTGACCCCAGGATTTGTTTTCAGGGCAGGTGTCATTTACAGGCCTGCAATGACTTTGAATATCAACTGACCATTAGCGCTGGGATTAAAGCTGCTGTTGTGTGAAACGGCCACAAGGTGGCAGCAGTTCTCCCTTACCAAATCTGGTTACTAGGGCAGCAGAGCCTCAATGGAAGTCGTGTTCTAGATTGGAATTTAGAATGGAATGTGCCAGGAGAAAGCCCCTCAAGTTTGTCTCCCTACTTCTTGTTCGTATTTTTAATTTAAATTTTTATTTTTTATTACAGCAAGTTTGATTACAATGTTTGGCTTATTGTAGGTGTCGAAGATGTGGTTCTTTTACACATATACAGATGTCTGTTCTCCCTGGGATCCTTTTCCCAGGTACCTTATGACAGAATGTTGAGTAGTCTTCTCTTGGTATTCCGTAGGTCTTTGGTGATTATATATGTCACCTGTGTTTGTATATGTCTGTTAACACCGATATCGTAATGAAACCAATCCACACACCTTTCCATTGGTGAACCATAAGTGTGTTTAATGAATCTGTGATTGCCCTTCTCCGTGGAAATGTCTGCCCTGGTATCCATTTTTAGGTAACACCTATAAGTGATATGATATGATATGTGTCTTTCACTTTCTGACTTACTACAAGTCACGTGATTACCTCTAGACTCATCTACGGTGCTGCAAATGGCATTGTGTCCTTATTTTCCTTGGCTTCTATTCTGCCTTAGCGAGGTCCATTTTCAACAATGTGATTCCCTGAGGGTTGTGGATTAGCTGACCTGGGCAGCCTTACCCTGCCGGCCGGCCCTCCCCAGGTGTGCCTGGTTGAGGTCAATATAAACAGCGCTCCAGTCAGCAATAGCCCCTGAAGCTGTGCCTGACTCCATATTCTCTGCCCCGTCAGCAGTCTCGGGGCTGAGCTGGTGGGAGGGAATGAGGGGCCACAGCTTTGTTGGTGGCCCGGTGTGAGTGGGGCACTGCTGGCCTTTCTGCAGGAGTTGCCAGGCTGCCACCTGTAAAGAAGAGGATGTGTCACCCATACCTTCCACTGGAATTTCTCTCCTGACAGAGGTGAGGAAGGAAAAACGCAGTGGGGGCCGGGACAGGAGGGGTATCTCAGGCAGGACAATGGAAAGCTTCCGGAAGAGCGCACGGGGCCAGGACCACCCTGGCTGGCCTGCAGTCACCAACTTGGCCTGCTTGCTTTCGCTAGTGTGCTCCATGGCCCTTCCTCTAGGCTTTCAAGCCCTTGTACATATTCAGGTGTTTTACCTGGGAAGGGTGGGAACAGTTCAGCAGCAGCTGGCCTGGGGCTCAGCTCACCTTTATTCAGAGATGCCTCGGCACGGTCTCCCAGCTTTGCAATGAGGATGCTTCTTGCGTGGGGGGTGGGTTCCTGGCTGGATGGGAGATGATTCCCCACCTCTGACCAACTTCAGAATTGTTTACCGCTGGAGAAAGTGCCCTGATAGGGTTTTCCTCTGTATAACTGGTGGGTTCAGGTTTTTTTTCGTTTATGGTTCAAGTTAGATTTTATTCCTCTTTTATGTATTTATAGATATAAGCATGGAAATAATTCATTCCTATAAATACATCTGTGTGAAGGGAATAAATTTTTTCTGTTTTATTTTTAAATTTTATTTTTTAAAATTTTGAAATTTAATTTTATTTACTTTTTTATACAGCAGGTTATTATTAGTTATGTATTTTATGCATATACATGTATACAGGTCAACCCGAATCTCCCAACTCATCCCACCACCACCACCCCATGGCTTCCCACACTTGGTGTCCATACGTTTGTTCTCGACCTCTACGTCTCTATTTCTTCCCTGCAAACCAGTTCATCTGTACCATTTTTTAGGTTCCACATATATGCATTAATATACAATATTTGATTTCCTCTTTCTGACTTACTTCATTCTGTATGACAGTCTCTAGATCCATCGATGTCTCTACAAATGACCCAGTTTCATTCCTTTTTGTGGCCGAGTAATATTCCATTTTATATATGTACCCCATCTGTATCCATTCATCTGTCTGTGGGCATTTAAGTTGCTTCCATTACCTGGCTATTGTAAATAGTGCTGCTATGAACATTGTGGTGAATGTGCCTTTTTGATTTCTGGTTTTCTCTGGGTATATGCCCAGAAGTGGGATTGCTGGATCAGATGGTAATTCTATTTTTAGTTTTTTAAAGGAAACTCCATAGTGTTCTCCATAGTGACTGTATCAATTTACATTCCCACCAATAGTGGAAGAGGGCTCCGTTTGTCCACACCCTCCCCAGACTTTGTTGTTTGTAGATTTTCTGATGATGCCGATCCTAACAGGTGTGAGGTGATACCTCATTGTAGTTTTGATTTGCATTTCTCTAATAATTAGTGCTGTTGTGCAGCTTTTCATGTGCATCTTGGCCATCTCTGTGTCTTCTTTGAAGAAACGTCTCTTTAGATCTTCTGCCCATTTTTGTATTGGGTTGTTTGTTTTTTTAATATTAAGCTGCATGAGCTGTTTATATATATTGGAGATTAAACCTTTGTCCACTGATTCGTTTGCAACGATTTTCGCCCAGTCTGAGGGATGCCTTTTTCCATTCCCGTCTTTTTAACCAAAAAAGAAAGAAAGACAAAGAAGCAGAACACTAATGTACATAAAATATGCCTTTTGAAACGGTCGTTTTGAAATATGGACGTCCTTTGAATTTTTTGGTCGATATGTGACCCCAGGATTTGTTTTCAGGGCAGGTGTCATTTACAGGCCTGCAATGATTTTGAATATCAACTGACCATTAGCGCTGGGATTAAAGCTGCTGTTGTGTGAAACGGCCACAAGGTGGCAGCAGTTCTCCCTTACCAAATCTGGTTACTAGGGCAGCAGAGCCTCAATGGAAGTCGTGTTCTAGATTGGAATTTAGAATGGAATGTGCCAGGAGAAAGCCCCTCAAGTTTGTCTCCCTACTTCTTGTTCGTATTTTTAATTTAAATTTTTATTTTTTATTACAGCAAGTTTGATTACAATGTTTGGCTTATTGTAGGTGTCGAAGATGTGGTTCTTTTACACATATACAGATGTCTGTTCTCCCTGGGATCCTTTTCCCAGGTACCTTATGACAGAATGTTGAGTAGTCTTCTCTTGGTATTCCGTAGGTCTTTGGTGATTATATATGTCACCTGTGTTTGTATATGTCTGTTAACTCCGATATCGTAATGAAACCAATCCACACACCTTTCCATTGGTGAACCATAAGTGTGTTTAATGAATCTGTGATTGCCCTTCTCCGTGGAAATGTCTGCCCTGGTATCCATTTTTAGGTAACACCTATAAGTGATATGATATGATATGTGTCTTTCACTTTCTGACTTACTACAAGTCACGTGATTACCTCTAGACTCATCTACGGTGCTGCAAATGGCATTGTGTCCTTATTTTCCTTGGCTTCTATTCTGCCTTAGCGAGGTCCATTTTCAACAATGTGATTCCCTGAGGGTTGTGGATTAGCTGACCTGGGCAGCCTTACCCTGCCGGCCGGCCCTCCCCAGGTGTGCCTTGTTGAGGTCAATATAAACAGCGCTCCAGTCAGCAATAGCCCCTGAAGCTGTGCCTGACTCCATATTCTCTGCCCCGTCAGCAGTCTCGGGGCTGAGCTGGTGGGAGGGAATGAGGGGCCACAGCTTTGTTGGTGGCCCGGTGTGAGTGGGGCACTGCTGGCCTTTCTGCAGGAGTTGCCAGGCTGCCACCTGTAAAGAAGAGGATGTGTCACCCATACCTTCCACTGGAATTTCTCTCCTGACAGAGGTGAGGAAGGAAAAACGCAGTGGGGGCCGGGACAGGAGGGGTATCTCAGGCAGGACAATGGAAAGCTTCCGGAAGAGCGCACGGGGCCAGGACCACCCTGGCTGGCCTGCAGTCACCAACTTGGCCTGCGTGCTTTCGCTAGTGTGCTCCATGGCCCTTCCTCTAGGCTTTCAAGCCCTTGTACATATTCAGGTGTTTTACCTGGGAAGGGTGGGAACAGTTCAGCAGCAGCTGGCCTGGGGCTCAGCTCACCTTTATTCAGAGATGCCTCGGCACGGTCTCCCAGCTTTGCAATGAGGATGCTTCTTGCGTAGGGGGTGGGTTCCTGGCTGGATGGGAGATGATTCCCCACCTCTGACCAACTTCAGAATTGTTTACCGCTGGAGAAAGTGCCCTGATAGGGTTTTCCTCTGTATAACTGGTGGGTTCAGGTTTTTTTTCGTTTATGGTTCAAGTTAGATTTTATTCCTCTTTTATGTATTTATAGATATAAGCATGGAAATAATTCATTCCTATAAATACATCTGTGTGAAGGGAATAAATTTTTTCTGTTTTATTTTTAAATTTTATTTTTTAAAATTTTGAAATTTAATTTTATTTACTTTTTTATACAGCAGGTTATTATTAGTTATGTATTTTATGCATATACATGTATACAGGTCAACCCGAATCTCCCAACTCATCCCACCACCACCACCCCATGGCTTCCCACACTTGGTGTCCATACGTTTGTTCTCGACCTCTACGTCTCTATTTCTTCCCTGCAAACCAGTTCATCTGTACCATTTTTTAGGTTCCACATATATGCATTAATATACAATATTTGATTTCCTCTTTCTGACTTACTTCATTCTGTATGACAGTCTCTAGATCCATCGATGTCTCTACAAATGACCCAGTTTCATTCCTTTTTGTGGCCGAGTAATATTCCATTTTATATATGTACCCCATCTGTATCCATTCATCTGTCTGTGGGCATTTAAGTTGCTTCCATTACCTGGCTATTGTAAATAGTGCTGCTATGAACATTGTGGTGAATGTGCCTTTTTGATTTATGGTTTTCTCTGGGTATATGCCCAGAAGTGGGATTGCTGGATCAGATGGTAATTCTATTTCTAGTTTTTTAAAGGAAACTCCATAGTGTTCTCCATAGTGACTGTATCAATTTACATTCCCACCAATAGTGGAAGAGGGCTCCGTTTGTCCACACCCTCCCCAGAATTTGTTGTTTGTAGATTTTCTGATGATGCCGATCCTAACAGGTGTGAGGTGATACCTCATTGTAGTTTTGATTTGCATTTCTCTAATAATTAGTGCTGTTGTGCAACTTTTCATGTGCATCTTGGCCATCTCTGTGTCTTCTTTGAAGAAACGTCTCTTTAGATCTTCTGCCCATTTTTGTATTGGGTTGTTTGTTTTTTTAATATTAAGCTGCATGAGCTGTTTATATATATTGGAGATTAAACCTTTGTCCACTGATTCGTTTGCAACGATTTTGGCCCAGTCTGAGGGATGCCTTTTTCCATTCCCGTCTTTTTAACCAAAAAAGAAAGAAAGACAAAGAAGCAGAACACTAATGTACATAAAATATGCCTTTTGAAATGGTCGTTTTGAAATATGGACGTCCTTTGAATTTTTTGGTCGATATGTGACCCCAGGATTTGTTTTCAGGGCAGGTGTCATTTACAGGCCTGCAATGATTTTGAATATCAACTGACCATTAGCGCTGGGATTAAAGCTGCTGTTGTGTGAAACGGCCACAAGGTGGCAGCGGTTCTCCCTTACCAAATCTGGTTACTAGGGCAGCAGAGCCTCAATGGAAGTCGTGTTCTAGATTGGAATTTAGAATGGAATGTGCCAGGAGAAAGCCCCTCAAGTTTGTCTCCCTACTTCTTGTTCGTATTTTTAATTTAAATTTTTATTTTTTATTACAGCAAGTTTGATTACAATGTTTGGCTTATTGTAGGTGTCGAAGATGTGGTTCTTTTACACATATACAGATGTCTGTTCTCCCTGGGATCCTTTTCCCAGGTACCTTATGACAGAATGTTGAGTAGTTTTCTCTTGGTATTCCGTAGGTCTTTGGTGATTATATATGTCACCTGTGTTTGTATATGTCTGTTAACACCGATATCGTAATGAAACCAGTCCACACAACTTTCCATTGGTGAACCATAAGTGTGTTTAATGAATCTGTGATTGCCCTTCTCCGTGGAAATGTCTGCCCTGGTATCCATTTTTAGGTAACACCTATAAGTGATATGATATGATATGTGTCTTTCACTTTCTGACTTACTACAAGTCACGTGATTACCTCTAGACTCATCTACGGTGCTGCAAATGGCATTGTGTCCTTATTTTCCTTGGCTTCTATTCTGCCTTAGCGAGGTCCATTTTCAACAATGTGATTCCCTGAGGGTTGTGGATTAGCTGACCTGGGCAGCCTTACCCTGCCGGCCGGCCCTCCCCAGGTGTGCCTGGTTGAGGTCAATATAAACAGCGCTCCAGTCAGCAATAGCCCCTGAAGCTGTGCCTGACTCCATATTCTCTGCCCCGTCAGCAGTCTCGGGGCTGAGCTGGTGGGAGGGAATGTGGGGCCACAGCTTTGTTGGTGGCCCGGTGTGAGTGTGGCACTGCTGGCCTTTCTGCAGGAGTTGCCAGGCTGCCACCTGTAAAGAAGAGGATGTGTCACCCATACCTTCCACTGGAATTTCTCTCCTGACAGAGGTGAGGAAGGAAAAACGCAGTGGGGGCCGGGACAGGAGGGGTATCTCAGGCAGGACAATGGAAAGCTTCCGGAGGAGCGCACGGGGCCAGGACCACCCTGGCTGGCCTGCAGTCACCAACTTGGCCTGCGTGCTTTCGCTAGTGTGCTCCATGGCCCTTCCTCTAGGCTTTCAAGCCCTTGTACATATTCAGGTGTTTTACCTGGGAAGGGTGGGAACAGTTCAGCAGCAGCTGGCCTGGGGCTCAGCTCACCTTTATTCAGAGATGCCTCGGCACGGTCTCCCAGCTTTGCAATGAGGACGCTTCTTGCGTGGGGGGTGGGTTCCTGGCTGGATGGGAGATGATTCCCCACCTCTGACCAACTTCAGAATTGTTTACCGCTGGAGAAAGTGCCCTGATAGGGTTTTCCTCTGTATAACTGGTGGGTTCAGGTTTTTTTTCGTTTATGGTTCAAGTTAGATTTTATTCCTCTTTTATGTATTTATAGATATAAGCATGGAAATAATTCATTCCTATAAATACATCTGTGTGAAGGGAATAAATTTTTTCTGTTTTATTTTTAAATTTTATTTTTTAAAATTTTGAAATTTAATTTTATTTACTTTTTTTATACAGCAGGTTATTATTAGTTATGTATTTTATGCATATACATGTATACAGGTCAACCCGAATCTCCCAACTCATCCCACCACCACCACCCCATGGCTTCCCACACTTGGTGTCCATACGTTTGTTCTCGACCTCTGCGTCTCTATTTCTTCCCTGCAAACCAGTTCATCTGTACCATTTTTTAGGTTCCACATATATGCATTAATATACAATATTTGATTTCCTCTTTCTGACTTACTTCATTCTGTATGACAGTCTCTAGATCCATCGATGTCTCTACAAATGACCCACTTTCATTCCTTTTTGTGGCCGAGTAATATTCCATTTTATATATGTACCCCATCTGTATCCATTCATCTGTCTGTGGGCATTTAAGTTGCTTCCATTACCTGGCTATTGTAAATAGTGCTGCTATGAACATTGTGGTGAATGTGCCTTTTTGATTTATGGTTTTCTCTGGGTATATGCCCAGAAGTGGGATTGCTGGATCAGATGGTAATTCTATTTCTAGTTTTTTAAAGGAAACTCCATAGTGTTCTCCATAGTGACTGTATCAATTTACATTCCCACCAATAGTGGAAGAGGGCTCCGTTTGTCCACACCCTCCCCAGAATTTGTTGTTTGTAGATTTTCTGATGATGCCGATCCTAACAGGTGTGAGGTGATACCTCATTGTAGTTTTGATTTGCATTTCTCTAATAATTAGTGCTGTTGAGCAGCTTTTCATGTGCATCTTGGCCATCTCTGTGTCTTCTTTGAAGAAACGTCTCTTTAGATCTTCTGCCCATTTTTGTATTGGGTTGTTTGTTTTGTTAATATTAAGCTGCATGAGCTGTTTATATATATTGGAGATTAAACCTTTGTCCACTGATTCGTTTGCAACGATTTTCGCCCAGTCTGAGGGATGCCTTTTTCCATTCCCGTCTTTTTAACCAAAAAAGAAAGAAAGACAAAGAAGCAGAACACTAATGTACATAAAATATGCCTTTTGAAACGGTCGTTTTGAAATATGGACGTCCTTTGAATTTTTTGGTCGATATGTGACCCCAGGATTTGTTTTCAGGGCAGGTGTCCTTTACAGGCCTGCAATGATTTTGAATATCAACTGACCATTAGCGCTGGGATTAAAGCTGCTGTTGTGTGAAACGGCCACAAGGTGGCAGCAGTTCTCCCTTACCAAATCTGGTTACTAGGGCAGCAGAGCCTCAATGGAAGTCGTGTTCTAGATTGGAATTTAGAATGGAATGTGCCAGGAGAAAGCCCCTCAAGTTTGTCTCCCTACTTCTTGTTCGTATTTTTAATTTAAATTTTTATTTTTTATTACAGCAAGTTTGATTACAATCTTTGGCTTATTGTAGGTGTCGAAGATGTGGTTCTTTTACACATATACAGATGTCTGTTCTCCCTGGGATCCTTTTCCCAGGTACCTTATGACAGAATGTTGAGTAGTCTTCTCTTGGTATTCCGTAGGTCTTTGGTGATTATATATGTCACCTGTGTTTGTATATGTCTGTTAACACCGATATCGTAATGAAACCAATCCACACACCTTTCCATTGGTGAACCATAAGTGTGTTTAATGAATCTGTGATTGCCCTTCTCCGTGGAAATGTCTGCCCTGGTATCCATTTTTAGGTAACACCTATAAGTGATATGATATGATATGTGTCTTTCACTTTCTGACTTACTACAAGTCACGTGATTACCTCTAGACTCATCTACGGTGCTGCAAATGGCATTGTGTCCTTATTTTCCTTGGCTTCTATTCTGCCTTCGCGAGGTCCATTTTCAACAATGTGATTCCCTGAGGGTTGCGGATTAGCTGACCTGGGCAGCCTTACCCTGCCGGCCGGCCCTCCCCAGGTGTGCCTGGTTGAGGTCAATATAAACAGCGCTCCAGTCAGCAATAGCCCATGAAGCTGTGCCTGACTCCATATTCTCTGCCCCGTCAGCAGTCTCGGGGCTGAGCTGGTGGGAGGGAATGAGGGGCCACAGCTTTGTTGGTGGCCCGGTGTGAGTGGGGCACTGCTGGCCTTTCTGCAGGAGTTGCCAGGCTGCCACCTGTAAAGAAGAGGATGTGTCACCCATACCTTCCACTGGAATTTCTCTCCTGACAGAGGTGAGGAAGGAAAAACGCAGTGGGGGCCGGGACAGGAGGGGTATCTCAGGCAGGACAATGGAAAGCTTCCGGAAGAGCGCACGGGGCCAGGACCACCCTGGCTGGCCTGCAGTCACCAACTTGGCCTGCGTGCTTTCGCTAGTGTGCTCCATGGCCCTTCCTCTAGGCTTTCAAGCCCTTGTACATATTCAGGTGTTTTACCTGGGAAGGGTGGGAACAGTTCAGCAGCAGCTGGCCTGGGGCTCAGCTCACCTTTATTCAGAGATGCCTCGGCACGGTCTCCCAGCTTTGCAATGAGGACGCTTCTTGCGTGGGGGGTGGGTTCCTGGCTGGATGGGAGATGATTCCCCACCTCTGACCAACTTCAGAATTGTTTACTGCTGGAGAAAGTGCCCTGATAGGGTTTTCCTCTGTATAACTGGTGGGTTCAGGTTTTTTTTCGTTTATGGTTCAAGTTAGATTTTATTCCTCTTTTATGTATTTATAGATATAAGCATGGAAATAATTCATTCCTATAAATACATCTGTGTGAAGGGAATAAATTTTTTCTGTTTTATTTTTAAATTTTATTTTTTAAAATTTTGAAATTTAATTTTATTTACTTTTTTATACAGCAGGTTATTATTAGTTATGTATTTTATGCATATACATGTATACAGGTCAACCCGAATCTCCCAACTCATCCCACCACCACCACCCCATGGCTTCCCACACTTGGTGTCCATACGTTTGTTCTCGACCTCTGCGTCTCTATTTCTTCCCTGCAAACCAGTTCATCTGTACCATTTTTTAGGTTCCACATATATGCATTAATATACAGTATTTGATTTCCTCTTTCTGACTTACTTCATTCTGTATGACAGTCTCTAGATCCATCGATGTCTCTACAAATGACCCAGTTTCATTCCTTTTTGTGGCCGAGTAATATTCCATTTTATATATGTACCCCATCTTTATCCATTCATCTGTCTGTGGGCATTTAGGTTGCTTCCATTACCTGGCTATTGTAAATAGTGCTGCTATGAACATTGTGGTGAATGTGCCTTTTTGATTTCTGGTTTTCTCTGGGTATATGCCCAGAAGTGGGATTGCTGGATCAGATGGTAATTCTATTTCTAGTTTTTTAAAGGAAACTCCATAGTGTTCTCCATAGTGACTGTATCAATTTACATTCCCACCAATAGTGGAAGAGGGCTCCGTTTGTCCACACCCTCCCCAGAATTTGTTGTTTGTAGATTTTCTGATGATGCCGATCCTAACAGGTGTGAGGTGATACCTCATTGTAGTTTTGATTTGCATTTCTCTAATAATTAGTGCTGTTGAGCAGCTTTTCATGTGCATCTTGGCCATCTCTGTGTCTTCTTTGAAGAAACGTCTCTTTAGATCTTCTGCCCATTTTTGTATTGGGTTGTTTGTTTTGTTAATATTAAGCTGCATGAGCTGTTTATATATATTGGAGATTAAACCTTTGTCCACTGATTCGTTTGCAACGATTTTCGCCCAGTCTGAGGGATGCCTTTTTCCATTCCCGTCTTTTTAACCAAAAAAGAAAGAAAGACAAAGAAGCAGAACACTAATGTACATAAAATATGCCTTTTGAAACGGTCGTTTTGAAATATGGACGTCCTTTGAATTTTTTGGTCGATATGTGACCCCAGGATTTGTTTTCAGGGCAGGTGTCATTTATAGGCCTGCAATGATTTTGAATATCAACTGACCATTAGCGCTGGGATTAAAGCTGCTGTTGTGTGAAACGGCCACAAGGTGGCAGCAGTTCTCCCTTACCAAATCTGGTTACTAGGGCAGCAGAGCCTCAATGGAAGTCGTGTTCTAGATTGGAATTTAGAATGGAATGTGCCAGGAGAAAGCCCCTCAAGTTTGTCTCCCTACTTCTTGTTCGTATTTTTAATTTAAATTTTTATTTTTTATTACAGCAAGTTTGATTAAAATCTTTGGCTTATTGTAGGTGTCGAAGATGTGGTTCTTTTACACATATACAGATGTCTGTTCTCCCTGGGATCCTTTTCCCAGGTACCTTATGACAGAATGTTGAGTAGTCTTCTCTTGGTATTCCGTAGGTCTTTGGTGATTATATATGTCACCTGTGTTTGTATATGTCTGTTAACACCGATATCGTAATGAAACCAATCCACACACCTTTCCATTGGTGAACCATAAGTGTGTTTAATGAATCTGTGATTGCCCTTCTCCGTGGAAATGTCTGCCCTGGTATCCATTTTTAGGTAACACCTATAAGTGATATGATATGATATGTGTCTTTCACTTTCTGACTTACTACAAGTCACGTGATTACCTCTAGACTCATCTACGGTGCTGCAAATGGCATTGTGTCCTTATTTTCCTTGGCTTCTATTCTGCCTTCGCGAGGTCCATTTTCAACAATGTGATTCCCTGAGGGTTGCGGATTAGCTGACCTGGGCAGCCTTACCCTGCCGGCCGGCCCTCCCCAGGTGTGCCTGGTTGAGGTCAATATAAACAGCGCTCCAGTCAGCAATAGCCCCTGAAGCTGTGCCTGACTCCATATTCTCTGCCCCGTCAGCAGTCTCGGGGCTGAGCTGGTGGGAGGGAATGAGGGGCCACAGCTTTGTTGGTGGCCCGGTGTGAGTGGGGCACTGCTGGCCTTTCTGCAGGAGTTGCCAGGCTGCCACCTGTAAAGAAGAGGATGTGTCACCCATACCTTCCACTGGAATTTCTCTCCTGACAGAGGTGAGGAAGGAAAAACGCAGTGGGGGCCGGGACAGGAGGGGTATCTCAGGCAGGACAATGGAAAGCTTCCGGAAGAGCGCACGGGGCCAGGACCACCCTGGCTGGCCTGCAGTCACCAACTTGGCCTGCGTGCTTTCGCTAGTGTGCTCCATGGCCCTTCCTCTAGGCTTTCAAGCCCTTGTACATATTCAGGTGTTTTACCTGGGAAGGGTGGGAACAGTTCAGCAGCAGCTGGCCTGGGGCTCAGCTCACCTTTATTCAGAGATGCCTCGGCACGGTCTCCCAGCTTTGCAATGAGGACGCTTCTTGCGTGGGGGGTGGGTTCCTGGCTGGATGGGAGATGATTCCCCACCTCTGACCAACTTCAGAATTGTTTACTGCTGGAGAAAGTGCCCTGATAGGGTTTTCCTCTGTATAACTGGTGGGTTCAGGTTTTTTTTCGTTTATGGTTCAAGTTAGATTTTATTCCTCTTTTATGTATTTATAGATATAAGCATGGAAATAATTCATTCCTATAAATACATCTGTGTGAAGGGAATAAATTTTTTCTGTTTTATTTTTAAATTTTATTTTTTAAAATTTTGAAATTTAATATTATTTACTTTTTTATACAGCAGGTTATTATTAGTTATGTATTTTATGCATATACATGTATACAGGTCAACCCGAATCTCCCAACTCATCCCACCACCACCACCCCATGGCTTCCCACACTTGGTGTCCATACGTTTGTTCTCGACCTCTGCGTCTCTATTTCTTCCCTGCAAACCAGTTCATCTGTACCATTTTTTAGGTTCCACATATATGCATTAATATACAATATTTGATTTCCTCTTTCTGACTTACTTCATTCTGTATGACAGTCTCTAGATCCATCGATGTCTCTACAAATGACCCACTTTCATTCCTTTTTGTGGCCGAGTAATATTCCATTTTATATATGTACCCCATCTGTATCCATTCATCTGTCTGTGGGCATTTAAGTTGCTTCCATTACCTGGCTATTGTAAATAGTGCTGCTATGAACATTGTGGTGAATGTGCCTTTTTGATTTCTGGTTTTCTCTGGGTATATGCCCAGAAGTGGGATTGCTGGATCAGATGGTAATTCTATTTCTAGTTTTTTAAAGGAAACTCCATAGTGTTCTCCATAGTGACTGTATCAATTTACATTCCCACCAATAGTGGAAGAGGGCTCCGTTTGTCCACACCCTCCCCAGAATTTGTTGTTTGTAGATTTTCTGATGATGCCGATCCTAACAGGTGTGAGGTGATACCTCATTGTAGTTTTGATTTGCATTTCTCTAATAATTAGTGCTGTTGAGCAGCTTTTCATGTGCATCTTGGCCATCTCTGTGTCTTCTTTGAAGAAACGTCTCTTTAGATCTTCTGCCCATTTTTGTATTGGGTTGTTCGTTTTTTTAATATTAAGCTGCATGAGCTGTTTATATATATTGGAGATTAAACCTTTGTCCACTGATTCGTTTGCAACGATTTTCGCCCAGTCTGAGGGATGCCTTTTTCCATTCCCGTCTTTTTAACCAAAAAAGAAAGAAAGACAAAGAAGCAGAACACTAATGTACATAAAATATGCCTTTTGAAACGGTCGTTTTGAAATATGGACGTCCTTTGAATTTTTTGGTCGATATGTGACCCCAGGATTTGTTTTCAGGGCAGGTGTCCTTTACAGGCCTGCAATGATTTTGAATATCAACTGACCATTAGCGCTGGGATTAAAGCTGCTGTTGTGTGAAACGGCCACAAGGTGGCAGCAGTTCTCCCTTACCAAATCTGGTTACTAGGGCAGCAGAGCCTCAATGGAAGTCGTGTTCTAGATTGGAATTTAGAATGGAATGTGCCAGGAGAAAGCCCCTCAAGTTTGTCTCCCTACTTCTTGTTCGTATTTTTAATTTAAATTTTTATTTTTTATTACAGCAAGTTTGATTACAATCTTTGGCTTATTGTAGGTGTCGAAGATGTGGTTCTTTTACACATATACAGATGTCTGTTCTCCCTGGGATCCTTTTCCCAGGTACGTTATGACAGAATGTTGAGTAGTCTTCTCTTGGTATTCCGTAGGTCTTTGGTGATTATATATGTCACCTGTGTTTGTATATGTCTGTTAACACCGATATCGTAATGAAACCAATCCACACACCTTTCCATTGGTGAACCATAAGTGTGTTTAATGAATCTGTGATTGCCCTTCTCCGTGGAAATGTCTGCCCTGGTATCCATTTTTAGGTAACACCTATAAGTGATATGATATGATATGTGTCTTTCACTTTCTGACTTACTACAAGTCACGTGATTACCTCTAGACTCATCTACGGTGCTGCAAATGGCATTGTGTCCTTATTTTCCTTGGCTTCTATTCTGCCTTACCGAGGTCCATTTTCAACAATGTGATTCCCTGAGGGTTGCGGATTAGCTGACCTGGGCAGCCTTACCCTGCCGGCCGGCCCTCCCCAGGTGTGCCTGGTTGAGGTCAATATAAACAGCGCTCCAGTCAGCAATAGCCCCTGAAGCTGTGCCTGACTCCATATTCTCTGCCCCGTCAGCAGTCTCGGGGCTGAGCTGGTGGGAGGGAATGAGGGGCCACAGCTTTGTTGGTGGCCCGGTGTGAGTGGGGCACTGCTGGCCTTTCTGCAGGAGTTGCCAGGCTGCCACCTGTAAAGAAGAGGATGTGTCACCCATACCTTCCACTGGAATTTCTCTCCTGACAGAGGTGAGGAAGGAAAAACGCAGTGGGGGCCGGGACAGGAGGGGTATCTCAGGCAGGACAATGGAAAGCTTCCGGAAGAGCGCACGGGGCCAGGACCACCCTGGCTGGCCTGCAGTCACCAACTTGGCCTGCGTGCTTTCGCTAGTGTGCTCCATGGCCCTTCCTCTAGGCTTTCAAGCCCTTGTACATATTCAGGTGTTTTACCTGGGAAGGGTGGGAACAGTTCAGCAGCAGCTGGCCTGGGGCTCAGCTCACCTTTATTCAGAGATGCCTCGGCACGGTCTCCCAGCTTTGCAATGAGGACGCTTCTTGCGTGGGGGGTGGGTTCCTGGCTGGATGGGAGATGATTCCCCACCTCTGACCAACTTCAGAATTGTTTACCGCTGGAGAAAGTGCCCTGATAGGGTTTTCCTCTGTATAACTGGTGGGTTCAGGTTTTTTTTCGTTTATGGTTCAAGTTAGATTTTATTCCTCTTTTATGTATTTATAGATATAAGCATGGAAATAATTCATTCCTATAAATACATCTGTGTGAAGGGAATAAATTTTTTCTGTTTTATTTTTAAATTTTATTTTTTAAAATTTTGAAATTTAATTTTATTTACTTTTTTTATACAGCAGGTTATTATTAGTTATGTATTTTATGCATATACATGTATACAGGTCAACCCGAATCTCCCAACTCATCCCACCACCACCACCCCATGGCTTCCCACACTTGGTGTCCATACGTTTGTTCTCGACCTCTGCGTCTCTATTTCTTCCCTGCAAACCAGTTCATCTGTACCATTTTTTAGGTTCCACATATATGCATTAATATACAATATTTGATTTCCTCTTTCTGACATACTTCATTCTGTATGACAGTCTCTAGATCCATCGATGTCTCTACAAATGACCCAGTTTCATTCCTTTTTGTGGCCGAGTAATATTCCATTTTATATATGTACCCCATCTTTATCCATTCATCTGTCTGTGGGCATTTAGGTTGCTTCCATTACCTGGCTATTGTAAATAGTGCTGCTATGAACATTGTGGTGAATGTGCCTTTTTGATTTCTGGTTTTCTCTGGGTATATGCCCAGAAGTGGGATTGCTGGATCAGATGGTAATTCTATTTCTAGTTTTTTAAAGGAAACTCCATAGTGTTCTCCATAGTGACTGTATCAATTTACATTCCCACCAATAGTGGAAGAGGGCTCCGTTTGTCCACACCCTCCCCAGAATTTGTTGTTTGTAGATTTTCTGATGATGCCGATCCTAACAGGTGTGAGGTGATACCTCATTGTAGTTTTGATTTGCATTTCTCTAATAATTAGTGCTGTTGAGCAGCTTTTCATGTGCATCTTGGCCATCTCTGTGTCTTCTTTGAAGAAACGTCTCTTTAGATCTTCTGCCCATTTTTGTATTGGGTTGTTTGTTTTTTTAATATTAAGCTGCATGAGCTGTTTATATATATTGGAGATTAAACTTTTGTCCATTGATTCGTTTGCAACGATTTTCGCCCAGTCTGAGGGATGCCTTTTTCCATTCCCGTCTTTTTAACCAAAAAAGAAAGAAAGACAAAGAAGCAGAACACTAATGTACATAAAATATGCCTTTTGAAACGGTCGTTTTGAAATATGGACGTCCTTTGAATTTTTGGGTCGATATGTGACCCCAGGATTTGTTTTCAGGGCAGGTGTCATTTACAGGCCTGCAATGATTTTGAATATCAACTGACCATTAGCGCTGGGATTAAAGCTGCTGTTGTGTGAAACGGCCACAAGGTGGCAGCAGTTCTCCCTTACCAAATCTGGTTACTAGGGCAGCAGAGCCTCAATGGAAGTCGTGTTCTAGATTGGAACTTAGAATGGAATGTGCCAGGAGAAAGCCCCTCAAGTTTGTCTCCCTACTTCTTGTTCGTATTTTTAATTTAAATTTTTATTTTTTATTACAGCAAGTTTGATTACAATGTTTGGCTTATTGTAGGTGTCGAAGATGTGGTTCTTTTACACATATACAGATGTCTGTTCTCCCTGGGATCCTTTTCCCAGGTACGTTATGACAGAATGTTGAGTAGTCTTCTCTTGGTATTCCGTAGGTCTTTGGTGATTATATATGTCACCTGTGTTTGTATATGTCTGTTAACACCGATATCGTAATGAAACCAATCCACACACCTTTCCATTGGTGAACCATAAGTGTGTTTAATGAATCTGTGATTGCCCTTCTCCGTGGAAATGTCTGCCCTGGTATCCATTTTTAGGTAACACCTATAAGTGATATGATATGATATGTGTCTTTCACTTTCTGACTTACTACAAGTCACGTGATTACCTCTAGACTCATCTACGGTGCTGCAAATGGCATTGTGTCCTTATTTTCCTTGGCTTCTATTCTGCCTTAGCGAGGTCCATTTTCAACAATGTGATTCCCTGAGGGTTGCGGATTAGCTGACCTGGGCAGCCTTACCCTGCCGGCCGGCCCTCCCCAGGTGTGCCTGGTTGAGGTCAATATAAACAGCGCTCCAGTCAGCAATAGCCCCTGAAGCTGTGCCTGACTCCATATTCTCTGCCCCGTCAGCAGTCTCGGGGCTGAGCTGGTGGGAGGGAATGAGGGGCCACAGCTTTGTTGGTGGCCCGGTGTGAGTGGGGCACTGCTGGCCTTTCTGCAGGAGTTGCCAGGCTGCCACCTGTAAAGAAGAGGATGTGTCACCCATACCTTCCACTGGAATTTCTCTCCTGACAGAGGTGAGGAAGGAAAAACGCACTGGGGGCCGGGACAGGAGGGGTATCTCAGGCAGGACAATGGAAAGCTTCCGGAAGAGCGCACGGGGCCAGGACCACCCTGGCTGGCCTGCAGTCACCAACTTGGCCGGCGTGCTTTCGCTAGTGTGCTCCATGGCCCTTCCTCTAGGCTTTCAAGCCCTTGTACATATTCAGGTGTTTTACCTGGGAAGGGTGGGAACAGTTCAGCAGCAGCTGGCCTGGGGCTCAGCTCACCTTTATTCAGAGATGCCTCGGCACGGTCTCCCAGCTTTGCAATGAGGACGCTTCTTGCGTGGGGGGTGGGTTCCTGGCTGGATGGGAGATGATTCCCCACCTCTGACCAACTTCAGAATTGTTTACCGCTGGAGAAAGTGCCCTGATAGGGTTTTCCTCTGTATAACTGGTGGGTTCAGGTTTTTTTTCGTTTATGGTTCAAGTTAGATTTTATTCCTCTTTTATGTATTTATAGATATAAGCATGGAAATAATTCATTCCTATAAATACATCTGTGTGAAGGGAATAAATTTTTTCTGTTTTATTTTTAAATTTTATTTTTTAAAATTTTGAAATTTAATTTTATTTACTTTTTTTATACAGCAGGTTATTATTAGTTATGTATTTTATGCATATACATGTATACAGGTCAACCCGAATCTCCCAACTCATCCCACCACCACCACCCCATGGCTTCCCACACTTGGTGTCCATACGTTTGTTCTCGACCTCTGCGTCTCTATTTCTTCCCTGCAAACCAGTTCATCTGTACCATTTTTTAGGTTCCACATATATGCATTAATATACAATATTTGATTTCCTCTTTCTGACTTACTTCATTCTGTATGACAGTCTCTAGATCCATCGATGTCTCTACAAATGACCCAGTTTCATTCCTTTTTGTGGCCGAGTAATATTCCATTTTATATATGTACCCCATCTGTATCCATTCATCTGTCTGTGGGCATTTAGGTTGCTTCCATTACCTGGCTATTGTAAATAGTGCTGCTATGAACATTGTGGTGAATGTGCCTTTTTGATTTATGGTTTTCTCTGGGTATATGCCCAGAAGTGGGATTGCTGGATCAGATGGTAATTCTATTTCTAGTTTTTTAAAGGAAACTCCATAGTGTTCTCCATAGTGACTGTATCAATTTACATTCCCACCAATAGTGGAAGAGGGCTCCGTTTGTCCACACCCTCCCCAGAATTTGTTGTTTGTAGATTTTCTGATGATGCCGATCCTAACAGGTGTGAGGTGATACCTCATTGTAGTTTTGATTTGCATTTCTCTAATAATTAGTGCTGTTGAGCAGCTTTTCATGTGCATCTTGGCCATCTCTGTGTCTTCTTTGAAGAAACGTCTCTTTAGATCTTCTGCCCATTTTTGTATTGGGTTGTTTGTTTTTTTAATATTAAGCTGCATGAGCTGTTTATATATATTGGAGATTAAACTTTTGTCCATTGATTCGTTTGCAACGATTTTCGCCCAGTCTGAGGGATGCCTTTTTCCATTCCCGTCTTTTTAACCAAAAAAGAAAGAAAGACAAAGAAGCAGAACACTAATGTACATAAAATATGCCTTTTGAAACGGTCGTTTTGAAATATGGACGTCCTTTGAATTTTTGGGTCGATATGTGACCCCAGGATTTGTTTTCAGGGCAGGTGTCATTTACAGGCCTGCAATGATTTTGAATATCAACTGACCATTAGCGCTGGGATTAAAGCTGCTGTTGTGTGAAACGGCCACAAGGTGGCAGCAGTTCTCCCTTACCAAATCTGGTTACTAGGGCAGCAGAGCCTCAATGGAAGTCGTGTTCTAGATTGGAACTTAGAATGGAATGTGCCAGGAGAAAGCCCCTCAAGTTTGTCTCCCTACTTCTTGTTCGTATTTTTAATTTAAATTTTTATTTTTTATTACAGCAAGTTTGATTACAATGTTTGGCTTATTGTAGGTGTCGAAGATGTGGTTCTTTTACACATATACAGATGTCTGTTCTCCCTGGGATCCTTTTCCCAGGTACGTTATGACAGAATGTTGAGTAGTCTTCTCTTGGTATTCCGTAGGTCTTTGGTGATTATATATGTCACCTGTGTTTGTATATGTCTGTTAACACCGATATCGTAATGAAACCAATCCACACACCTTTCCATTGGTGAACCATAAGTGTGTTTAATGAATCTGTGATTGCCCTTCTCCGTGGAAATGTCTGCCCTGGTATCCATTTTTAGGTAACACCTATAAGTGATATGATATGATATGTGTCTTTCACTTTCTGACTTACTACAAGTCACGTGATTACCTCTAGACTCATCTACGGTGCTGCAAATGGCATTGTGTCCTTATTTTCCTTGGCTTCTATTCTGCCTTAGCGAGGTCCATTTTCAACAATGTGATTCCCTGAGGGTTGCGGATTAGCTGACCTGGGCAGCCTTACCCTGCCGGCCGGCCCTCCCCAGGTGTGCCTGGTTGAGGTCAATATAAACAGCGCTCCAGTCAGCAATAGCCCCTGAAGCTGTGCCTGACTCCATATTCTCTGCCCCGTCAGCAGTCTCGGGGCTGAGCTGGTGGGAGGGAATGAGGGGCCACAGCTTTGTTGGTGGCCCGGTGTGAGTGGGGCACTGCTGGCCTTTCTGCAGGAGTTGCCAGGCTGCCACCTGTAAAGAAGAGGATGTGTCACCCATACCTTCCACTGGAATTTCTCTCCTGACAGAGGTGAGGAAGGAAAAACGCACTGGGGGCCGGGACAGGAGGGGTATCTCAGGCAGGACAATGGAAAGCTTCCGGAAGAGCGCACGGGGCCAGGACCACCCTGGCTGGCCTGCAGTCACCAACTTGGCCGGCGTGCTTTCGCTAGTGTGCTCCATGGCCCTTCCTCTAGGCTTTCAAGCCCTTGTACATATTCAGGTGTTTTACCTGGGAAGGGTGGGAACAGTTCAGCAGCAGCTGGCCTGGGGCTCAGCTCACCTTTATTCAGAGATGCCTCGGCACGGTCTCCCAGCTTTGCAATGAGGACGCTTCTTGCGTGGGGGGTGGGTTCCTGGCTGGATGGGAGATGATTCCCCACCTCTGACCAACTTCAGAATTGTTTACCGCTGGAGAAAGTGCCCTGATAGGGTTTTCCTCTGTATAACTGGTGGGTTCAGGTTTTTTTTCGTTTATGGTTCAAGTTAGATTTTATTCCTCTTTTATGTATTTATAGATATAAGCATGGAAATAATTCATTCCTATAAATACATCTGTGTGAAGGGAATAAATTTTTTCTGTTTTATTTTTAAATTTTATTTTTTAAAATTTTGAAATTTAATTTTATTTACTTTTTTTATACAGCAGGTTATTATTAGTTATGTATTTTATGCATATACATGTATACAGGTCAACCCGAATCTCCCAACTCATCCCACCACCACCACCCCATGGCTTCCCACACTTGGTGTCCATACGTTTGTTCTCGACCTCTGCGTCTCTATTTCTTCCCTGCAAACCAGTTCATCTGTACCATTTTTTAGGTTCCACATATATGCATTAATATACAATATTTGATTTCCTCTTTCTGACTTACTTCATTCTGTATGACAGTCTCTAGATCCATCGATGTCTCTACAAATGACCCACTTTCATTCCTTTTTGTGGCCGAGTAATATTCCATTTTATATATGTACCCCATCTGTATCCATTCATCTGTCTGTGGGCATTTAAGTTGCTTCCATTACCTGGCTATTGTAAATAGTGCTGCTATGAACATTGTGGTGAATGTGCCTTTTTGATTTCTGGTTTTCTCTGGGTATATGCCCAGAAGTGGGATTGCTGGATCAGATGGTAATTCTATTTCTAGTTTTTTAAAGGAAACTCCATAGTGTTCTCCATAGTGACTGTATCAATTTACATTCCCACCAATAGTGGAAGAGGGCTCCGTTTGTCCACACCCTCCCCAGAATTTGTTGTTTGTAGATTTTCTGATGATGCCGATCCTAACAGGTGTGAGGTGATACCTCATTGTAGTTTTGATTTGCATTTCTCTAATAATTAGTGCTGTTGAGCAGCTTTTCATGTGCATCTTGGCCATCTCTGTGTCTTCTTTGAAGAAACGTCTCTTTAGATCTTCTGCCCATTTTTGTATTGGGTTGTTTGTTTTTTTAATATTAAGCTGCATGAGCTGTTTATATATATTGGAGATTAAACCTTTGTCCACTGATTCGTTTGCAACGATTTTCGCCCAGTCTGAGGGATGCCTTTTTCCATTCCCGTCTTTTTAACCAAAAAAGAAAGAAAGACAAAGAAGCAGAACACTAATGTACATAAAATATGCCTTTTGAAACGGTCGTTTTGAAATATGGACGTCCTTTGAATTTTTTGGTCGATATGTGACCCCAGGATTTGTTTTCAGGGCAGGTGTCATTTACAGGCCTGCAATGATTTTGAATATCAACTGACCATTAGCGCTGGGATTAAAGCTGCTGTTGTGTGAAACGGCCACAAGGTGGCAGCAGTTCTCCCTTACCAAATCTGGTTACTAGGGCAGCAGAGCCTCAATGGAAGTCGTGTTCTAGATTGGAATTTAGAATGGAATGTGCCAGGAGAAAGCCCCTCAAGTTTGTCTCCCTACTTCTTGTTCGTATTTTTAATTTAAATTTTTATTTTTTATTACAGCAAGTTTGATTACAATCTTTGGCTTATTGTAGGTGTCGAAGATGTGGTTCTTTTACACATATACAGATGTCTGTTCTCCCTGGGATCCTTTTCCCAGGTACCTTATGACAGAATGTTGAGTAGTCTTCTCTTGGTATTCCGTAGGTCTTTGGTGATTATATATGTCACCTGTGTTTGTATATGTCTGTTAACACCGATATCGTAATGAAACCAATCCACACACCTTTCCATTGGTGAACCATAAGTGTGTTTAATGAATCTGTGATTGCCCTTCTCCGTGGAAATGTCTGCCCTGGTATCCATTTTTAGGTAACACCTATAAGTGATATGATATGATATGTGTCTTTCACTTTCTGACTTACTACAAGTCACGTGATTACCTCTAGACTCATCTACGGTGCTGCAAATGGCATTGTGTCCTTATTTTCCTTGGCTTCTATTCTGCCTTCGCGAGGTCCATTTTCAACAATGTGATTCCCTGAGGGTTGCGGATTAGCTGACCTGGGCAGCCTTACCCTGCCGGCCGGCCCTCCCCAGGTGTGCCTGGTTGAGGTCAATATAAACAGCGCTCCAGTCAGCAATAGCCCCTGAAGCTGTGCCTGACTCCATATTCTCTGCCCCGTCAGCAGTCTCGGGGCTGAGCTGGTGGGAGGGAATGAGGGGCCACAGCTTTGTTGGTGGCCCGGTGTGAGTGGGGCACTGCTGGCCTTTCTGCAGGAGTTGCCAGGCTGCCACCTGTAAAGAAGAGGATGTGTCACCCATACCTTCCACTGGAATTTCTCTCCTGACAGAGGTGAGGAAGGAAAAACGCAGTGGGGGCCGGGACAGGAGGGGTATCTCAGGCAGGACAATGGAAAGCTTCCGGAAGAGCGCACGGGGCCAGGACCACCCTGGCTGGCCTGCAGTCACCAACTTGGCCTGCGTGCTTTCGCTAGTGTGCTCCATGGCCCTTCCTCTAGGCTTTCAAGCCCTTGTACATATTCAGGTGTTTTACCTGGGAAGGGTGGGAACAGTTCAGCAGCAGCTGGCCTGGGGCTCAGCTCACCTTTATTCAGAGATGCCTCGGCACGGTCTCCCAGCTTTGCAATGAGGACGCTTCTTGCGTGGGGGGTGGGTTCCTGGCTGGATGGGAGATGATTCCCCACCTCTGACCAACTTCAGAATTGTTTACCGCTGGAGAAAGTGCCCTGATAGGGTTTTCCTCTGTATAACTGGTGGGTTCAGGTTTTTTTTCGTTTATGGTTCAAGTTAGATTTTATTCCTCTTTTATGTATTTATAGATATAAGCATGGAAATAATTCATTCCTATAAATACATCTGTGTGAAGGGAATAAATTTTTTCTGTTTTATTTTTAAATTTTATTTTTTAAAATTTTGAAATTTAATTTTATTTACTTTTTTTATACAGCAGGTTATTATTAGTTATGTATTTTATGCATATACATGTATACAGGTCAACCCGAATCTCCCAACTCATCCCACCACCACCACCCCATGGCTTCCCACACTTGGTGTCCATACGTTTGTTCTCGACCTCTGCGTCTCTATTTCTTCCCTGCAAACCAGTTCATCTGTACCATTTTTTAGGTTCCACATATATGCATTAATATACAATATTTGATTTCCTCTTTCTGACTTACTTCATTCTGTATGACAGTCTCTAGATCCATCGATGTCTCTACAAATGACCCACTTTCATTCCTTTTTGTGGCCGAGTAATATTCCATTTTATATATGTACCCCATCTGTATCCATTCATCTGTCTGTGGGCATTTAAGTTGCTTCCATTACCTGGCTATTGTAAATAGTGCTGCTATGAACATTGTGGTGAATGTGCCTTTTTGATTTCTGGTTTTCTCTGGGTATATGCCCAGAAGTGGGATTGCTGGATCAGATGGTAATTCTATTTCTAGTTTTTTAAAGGAAACTCCATAGTGTTCTCCATAGTGACTGTATCAATTTACATTCCCACCAATAGTGGAAGAGGGCTCCGTTTGTCCACACCCTCCCCAGAATTTGTTGTTTGTAGATTTTCTGATGATGCCGATCCTAACAGGTGTGAGGTGATACCTCATTGTAGTTTTGATTTGCATTTCTCTAATAATTAGTGCTGTTGAGCAGCTTTTCATGTGCATCTTGGCCATCTCTGTGTCTTCTTTGAAGAAACGTCTCTTTAGATCTTCTGCCCATTTTTGTATTGGGTTGTTTGTTTTTTTAATATTAAGCTGCATGAGCTGTTTATATATATTGGAGATTAAACCTTTGTCCACTGATTCGTTTGCAACGATTTTCGCCCAGTCTGAGGGATGCCTTTTTCCATTCCCGTCTTTTTAACCAAAAAAGAAAGAAAGACAAAGAAGCAGAACACTAATGTACATAAAATATGCCTTTTGAAACGGTCGTTTTGAAATATGGACGTCCTTTGAATTTTTGGGTCGATATGTGACCCCAGGATTTGTTTTCAGGGCAGGTGTCATTTACAGGCCTGCAATGATTTTGAATATCAACTGACCATTAGCGCTGGGATTAAAGCTGCTGTTGTGTGAAACGGCCACAAGGTGGCAGCAGTTCTCCCTTACCAAATCTGGTTACTAGGGCAGCAGAGCCTCAATGGAAGTCGTGTTCTAGATTGGAATTTAGAATGGAATGTGCCAGGAGAAAGCCCCTCAAGTTTGTCTCCCTACTTCTTGTTCGTATTTTTAATTTAAATTTTTATTTTTTATTACAGCAAGTTTGATTACAATCTTTGGCTTATTGTAGGTGTCGAAGATGTGGTTCTTTTACACATATACAGATGTCTGTTCTCCCTGGGATCCTTTTCCCAGGTACGTTATGACAGAATGTTGAGTAGTCTTCTCTTGGTATTCCGTAGGTCTTTGGTGATTATATATGTCACCTGTGTTTGTATATGTCTGTTAACACCGATATCGTAATGAAACCAATCCACACACCTTTCCATTGGTGAACCATAAGTGTGTTTAATGAATCTGTGATTGCCCTTCTCCGTGGAAATGTCTGCCCTGGTATCCATTTTTAGGTAACACCTATAAGTGATATGATATGATATGTGTCTTTCACTTTCTGACTTACTACAAGTCACGTGATTACCTCTAGACTCATCTACGCTGCTGCAAATGGCATTGTGTCCTTATTTTCCTTGGCTTCTATTCTGCCTTAGCGAGGTCCATTTTCAACAATGTGATTCCCTGAGGGTTGCGGATTAGCTGACCTGGGCAGCCTTACCCTGCCGGCCGGCCCTCCCCAGGTGTGCCTGGTTGAGGTCAATATAAACAGCGCTCCAGTCAGCAATAGCCCCTGAAGCTGTGCCTGACTCCATATTCTCTGCCCCGTCAGCAGTCTCGGGGCTGAGCTGGTGGGAGGGAATGAGGGGCCACAGCTTTGTTGGTGGCCCGGTGTGAGTGGGGCACTGCTGGCCTTTCTGCAGGAGTTGCCAGGCTGCCACCTGTAAAGAAGAGGATGTGTCACCCATACCTTCCACTGGAATTTCTCTCCTGACAGAGGTGAGGAAGGAAAAACGCAGTGGGGGCCGGGACAGGAGGGGTATCTCAGGCAGGACAATGGAAAGCTTCCGGAAGAGCGCACGGGGCCAGGACCACCCTGGCTGGCCTGCAGTCACCAACTTGGCCTGCGTGCTTTCGCTAGTGTGCTCCATGGCCCTTCCTCTAGGCTTTCAAGCCCTTGTACATATTCAGGTGTTTTACCTGGGAAGGGTGGGAACAGTTCAGCAGCAGCTGGCCTGGGGCTCAGCTCACCTTTATTCAGAGATGCCTCGGCACGGTCTCCCAGCTTTGCAATGAGGACGCTTCTTGCGTGGGGGGTGGGTTCCTGGCTGGATGGGAGATGATTCCCCACCTCTGACCAACTTCAGAATTGTTTACCGCTGGAGAAAGTGCCCTGATAGGGTTTTCCTCTGTATAACTGGTGGGTTCAGGTTTTTTTTCGTTTATGGTTCAAGTTAGATTTTATTCCTCTTTTATGTATTTATAGATATAAGCATGGAAATAATTCATTCCTATAAATACATCTGTGTGAAGGGAATAAATTTTTTCTGTTTTATTTTTAAATTTTATTTTTTAAAATTTTGAAATTTAATTTTATTTAATTTTTATACAGCAGGTTATTATTAGTTATGTATTTTATGCATATACATGTATACAGGTCAACCCGAATCTCCCAACTCATCCCACCACCACCACCCCATGGCTTCCCACACTTGGTGTCCATACGTTTGTTCTCGACCTCTGCGTCTCTATTTCTTCCCTGCAAACCAGTTCATCTGTACCATTTTTTAGGTTCCACATATATGCATTAATATACAATATTTGATTTCCTCTTTCTGACTTACTTCATTCTCTATGACAGTTTCTAGATCCATCGATGTCTCTACAAATGACCCAGTTTCATTCCTTTTTGTGGCCGAGTAATATTCCATTTTATATATGTACCCCATCTTTATCCATTCATCTGTCTGTGGGCATTTAGGTTGCTTCCATTACCTGGCTATTGTAAATAGTGCTGCAATGAACATTGTGGTGAATGTGCCTTTTTGATTTCTGGTTTTCTCTGGGTATATGCCCAGAAGTGGGATTGCTGGATCAGATGGTAATTCTATTTCTAGTTTTTTAAAGGAAACTCCATAGTGTTCTCCATAGTGACTGTATCAATTTACATTCCCACCAATAGTGGAAGAGGGCTCCGTTTGTCCACACCCTCCCCAGAATTTGTTGTTTGTAGATTTTCTGATGATGCCGATCCTAACAGGTGTGAGGTGATACCTCATTGTAGTTTTGATTTGCATTTCTCTAATAATTAGTGCTGTTGAGCAGCTTTTCATATGCATCTTGGCCATCTCTGTGTCTTCTTTGAAGAAACGTCTCTTTAGATCTTCTGCCCATTTTTGTATTGGGTTGTTTGTTTTTTTAATATTAAGCTGCATGAGCTGTTTATATATATTGGAGATTAAACCTTTGTCCACTGATTCGTTTGCAACGATTTTCGCCCAGTCTGAGGGATGCCTTTTTCCATTCCCGTCTTTTTAACCAAAAAAGAAAGAAAGACAAAGAAGCAGAACACTAATGTACATAAAATATGCCTTTTGAAACGGTCGTTTTGAAATATGGACGTCCTTTGAATTTTTGGGTCGATATGTGACCCCAGGATTTGTTTTCAGGGCAGGTGTCATTTACAGGCCTGCAATGATTTTGAATATCAACTGACCATTAGCGCTGGGATTAAAGCTGCTGTTGTGTGAAACGGCCACAAGGTGGCAGCAGTTCTCCCTTACCAAATCTGGTTACTAGGGCAGCAGAGCCTCAATGGAAGTCGTGTTCTAGATTGGAATTTAGAATGGAATGTGCCAGGAGAAAGCCCCTCAAGTTTGTCTCCCTACTTCTTGTTCGTATTTTTAATTTAAATTTTTATTTTTTATTACAGCAAGTTTGATTACAATGTTTGGCTTATTGTAGGTGTCGAAGATGTGGTTCTTTTACACATATACAGATGTCTGTTCTCCCTGGGATCCTTTTCCCAGGTACCTTATGACAGAATGTTGAGTAGTCTTCTCTTGGTATTCCGTAGGTCTTTGGTGATTATATATGTCACCTGTGTTTGTATATGTCTGTTAACACCGATATCGTAATGAAACCAATCCACACACCTTTCCATTGGTGAACCATAAGTGTGTTTAATGAATCTGTGATTGCCCTTCTCCGTGGAAATGTCTGCCCTGGTATCCATTTTTAGGTAACACCTATAAGTGATATGATATGATATGTGTCTTTCACTTTCTGACTTACTACAAGTCACGTGATTACCTCTAGACTCATCTACGCTGCTGCAAATGGCATTGTGTCCTTATTTTCCTTGGCTTCTATTCTGCCTTAGCGAGGTCCATTTTCAACAATGTGATTCCCTGAGGGTTGCGGATTAGCTGACCTGGGCAGCCTTACCCTGCCGGCCGGCCCTCCCCAGGTGTGCCTGGTTGAGGTCAATATAAACAGCGCTCCAGTCAGCAATAGCCCCTGAAGCTGTGCCTGACTCCATATTCTCTGCCCCGTCAGCAGTCTCGGGGCTGAGCTGGTGGGAGGGAATGAGGGGCCACAGCTTTGTTGGTGGCCCGGTGTGAGTGGGGCACTGCTGGCCTTTCTGCAGGAGTTGCCAGGCTGCCACCTGTAAAGAAGAGGATGTGTCACCCATACCTTCCACTGGAATTTCTCTCCTGACAGAGGTGAGGAAGGAAAAACGCACTGGGGGCCGGGACAGGAGGGGTATCTCAGGCAGGACAATGGAAAGCTTCCGGAAGAGCGCACGGGGCCAGGACCACCCTGGCTGGCCTGCAGTCACCAACTTGGCCTGCGTGCTTTCGCTAGTGTGCTCCATGGCCCTTCCTCTAGGCTTTCAAGCCCTTGTACATATTCAGGTGTTTTACCTGGGAAGGGTGGGAACAGTTCAGCAGCAGCTGGCCTGGGGCTCAGCTCACCTTTATTCAGAGATGCCTCGGCACGGTCTCCCAGCTTTGCAATGAGGACGCTTCTTGCGTGGGGGGTGGGTTCCTGGCTGGATGGGAGATGATTCCCCACCTCTGACCAACTTCAGAATTGTTTACCGCTGGAGAAAGTGCCCTGATAGGGTTTTCCTCTGTATAACTGGTGGGTTCAGGTTTTTTTTCGTTTATGGTTCAAGTTAGATTTTATTCCTCTTTTATGTATTTATAGATATAAGCATGGAAATAATTCATTCCTATAAATACATCTGTGTGAAGGGAATAAATTTTTTCTGTTTTATTTTTAAATTTTATTTTTTAAAATTTTGAAATTTAATTTTATTTACTTTTTTTATACAGCAGGTTATTATTAGTTATGTATTTTATGCATATACATGTATACAGGTCAACCCGAATCTCCCAACTCATCCCACCACCACCACCCCATGGCTTCCCACACTTGGTGTCCATACGTTTGTTCTCGACCTCTGCGTCTCTATTTCTTCCCTGCAAACCAGTTCATCTGTACCATTTTTTAGGTTCCACATATATGCATTAATATACAATATTTGATTTCCTCTTTCTGACTTACTTCATTCTGTATGACAGTCTCTAGATCCATCGATGTCTCTACAAATGACCCAGTTTCATTCCTTTTTGTGGCCGAGTAATATTCCATTTTATATATGTACCCCATCTGTATCCATTCATCTGTCTGTGGGCATTTAGGTTGCTTCCATTACCTGGCTATTGTAAATAGTGCTGCTATGAACATTGTGGTGAATGTGCCTTTTTGATTTCTGGTTTTCTCTGGGTATATGCCCAGAAGTGGGATTGCTGGATCAGATGGTAATTCTATTTCTAGTTTTTTAAAGGAAACTCCATAGTGTTCTCCATAGTGACTGTATCAATTTACATTCCCACCAATAGTGGAAGAGGGCTCCGTTTGTCCACACCCTCCCCAGAATTTGTTGTTTGTAGATTTTCTGATGATGCCGATCCTAACAGGTGTGAGGTGATACCTCATTGTAGTTTTGATTTGCATTTCTCTAATAATTAGTGCTGTTGAGCAGCTTTTCATGTGCATCTTGGCCATCTCTGTGTCTTCTTTGAAGAAACGTCTCTTTAGATCTTCTGCCCATTTTTGTATTGGGTTGTTTGTTTTTTTAATATTAAGCTGCATGAGCTGTTTATATATATTGGAGATTAAACTTTTGTCCATTGATTCGTTTGCAACGATTTTCGCCCAGTCTGAGGGATGCCTTTTTCCATTCCCGTCTTTTTAACCAAAAAAGAAAGAAAGACAAAGAAGCAGAACACTAATGTACATAAAATATGCCTTTTGAAACGGTCGTTTTGAAATATGGACGTCCTTTGAATTTTTGGGTCGATATGTGACCCCAGGATTTGTTTTCAGGGCAGGTGTCATTTACAGGCCTGCAATGATTTTGAATATCAACTGACCATTAGCGCTGGGATTAAAGCTGCTGTTGTGTGAAACGGCCACAAGGTGGCAGCAGTTCTCCCTTACCAAATCTGGTTACTAGGGCAGCAGAGCCTCAATGGAAGTCGTGTTCTAGATTGGAATTTAGAATGGAATGTGCCAGGAGAAAGCCCCTCAAGTTTGTCTCCCTACTTCTTGTTCGTATTTTTAATTTAAATTTTTATTTTTTATTACAGCAAGTTTGATTACAATGTTTGGCTTATTGTAGGTGTCGAAGATGTGGTTCTTTTACACATATACAGATGTCTGTTCTCCCTGGGATCCTTTTCCCAGGTACGTTATGACAGAATGTTGAGTAGTCTTCTCTTGGTATTCCGTAGGTCTTTGGTGATTATATATGTCACCTGTGTTTGTATATGTCTGTTAACACCGATATCGTAATGAAACCAATCCACACACCTTTCCATTGGTGAACCATAAGTGTGTTTAATGAATCTGTGATTGCCCTTCTCCGTGGAAATGTCTGCCCTGGTATCCATTTTTAGGTAACACCTATAAGTGATATGATATGATATGTGTCTTTCACTTTCTGACTTACTACAAGTCACGTGATTACCTCTAGACTCATCTACGGTGCTGCAAATGGCATTGTGTCCTTATTTTCCTTGGCTTCTATTCTGCCTTAGCGAGGTCCATTTTCAACAATGTGATTCCCTGAGGGTTGCGGATTAGCTGACCTGGGCAGCCTTACCCTGCCGGCCGGCCCTCCCCAGGTGTGCCTGGTTGAGGTCAATATAAACAGCGCTCCAGTCAGCAATAGCCCCTGAAGCTGTGCCTGACTCCATATTCTCTGCCCCGTCAGCAGTCTCGGGGCTGAGCTGGTGGGAGGGAATGAGGGGCCACAGCTTTGTTGGTGGCCCGGTGTGAGTGGGGCACTGCTGGCCTTTCTGCAGGAGTTGCCAGGCTGCCACCTGTAAAGAAGAGGATGTGTCACCCATACCTTCCACTGGAATTTCTCTCCTGACAGAGGTGAGGAAGGAAAAACGCAGTGGGGGCCGGGACAGGAGGGGTATCTCAGGCAGGACAATGGAAAGCTTCCGGAAGAGCGCACGGGGCCAGGACCACCCTGGCTGGCCTGCAGTCACCAACTTGGCCTGCGTGCTTTCGCTAGTGTGCTCCATGGCCCTTCCTCTAGGCTTTCAAGCCCTTGTACATATTCAGGTGTTTTACCTGGGAAGGGTGGGAACAGTTCAGCAGCAGCTGGCCTGGGGCTCAGCTCACCTTTATTCAGAGATGCCTCGGCACGGTCTCCCAGCTTTGCAATGAGGACGCTTCTTGCGTGGGGGGTGGGTTCCTGGCTGGATGGGAGATGATTCCCCACCTCTGACCAACTTCAGAATTGTTTACCGCTGGAGAAAGTGCCCTGATAGGGTTTTCCTCTGTATAACTGGTGGGTTCAGGTTTTTTTTCGTTTATGGTTCAAGTTAGATTTTATTCCTCTTTTATGTATTTATAGATATAAGCATGGAAATAATTCATTCCTATAAATACATCTGTGTGAAGGGAATAAATTTTTTCTGTTTTATTTTTAAATTTTATTTTTTAAAATTTTGAAATTTAATTTTATTTACTTTTTTTATACAGCAGGTTATTATTAGTTATGTATTTTATGCATATACATGTATACAGGTCAACCCGAATCTCCCAACTCATCCCACCACCACCACCCCATGGCTTCCCACACTTGGTGTCCATACGTTTGTTCTCGACCTCTGCGTCTCTATTTCTTCCCTGCAAACCAGTTCATCTGTACCATTTTTTAGGTTCCACATATATGCATTAATATACAATATTTGATTTCCTCTTTCTGACATACTTCATTCTGTATGACAGTCTCTAGATCCATTGATGTCTCTACAAATGACCCAGTTTCATTCCTTTTTGTGGCCGAGTAATATTCCATTTTATATATGTACCCCATCTTTATCCATTCATCTGTCTGTGGGCATTTAGGTTGCTTCCATTACCTGGCTATTGTAAATAGTGCTGCTATGAACATTGTGGTGAATGTGCCTTTTTGATTTCTGGTTTTCTCTGGGTATATGCCCAGAAGTGGGATTGCTGGATCAGATGGTAATTCTATTTCTAGTTTTTTAAAGGAAACTCCATAGTGTTCTCCATAGTGACTGTATCAATTTACATTCCCACCAATAGTGGAAGAGGGCTCCGTTTGTCCACACCCTCCCCAGAATTTGTTGTTTGTAGATTTTCTGATGATGCCGATCCTAACAGGTGTGAGGTGATACCTCATTGTAGTTTTGATTTGCATTTCTCTAATAATTAGTGCTGTTGAGCAGCTTTTCATGTGCATCTTGGCCATCTCTGTGTCTTCTTTGAAGAAACGTCTCTTTAGATCTTCTGCCCATTTTTGTATTGGGTTGTTTGTTTTTTTAATATTAAGCTGCATGAGCTGTTTATATATATTGGAGATTAAACTTTTGTCCATTGATTCGTTTGCAACGATTTTCGCCCAGTCTGAGGGATGCCTTTTTCCATTCCCGTCTTTTTAACCAAAAAAGAAAGAAAGACAAAGAAGCAGAACACTAATGTACATAAAATATGCCTTTTGAAACGGTCGTTTTGAAATATGGACGTCCTTTGAATTTTTGGGTCGATATGTGACCCCAGGATTTGTTTTCAGGGCAGGTGTCATTTACAGGCCTGCAATGATTTTGAATATCAACTGACCATTAGCGCTGGGATTAAAGCTGCTGTTGTGTGAAACGGCCACAAGGTGGCAGCAGTTCTCCCTTACCAAATCTGGTTACTAGGGCAGCAGAGCCTCAATGGAAGTCGTGTTCTAGATTGGAATTTAGAATGGAATGTGCCAGGAGAAAGCCCCTCAAGTTTGTCTCCCTACTTCTTGTTCGTATTTTTAATTTAAATTTTTATTTTTTATTACAGCAAGTTTGATTACAATGTTTGGCTTATTGTAGGTGTCGAAGATGTGGTTCTTTTACACATATACAGATGTCTGTTCTCCCTGGGATCCTTTTCCCAGGTACGTTATGACAGAATGTTGAGTAGTCTTCTCTTGGTATTCCGTAGGTCTTTGGTGATTATATATGTCACCTGTGTTTGTATATGTCTGTTAACACCGATATCGTAATGAAACCAATCCACACACCTTTCCATTGGTGAACCATAAGTGTGTTTAATGAATCTGTGATTGCCCTTCTCCGTGGAAATGTCTGCCCTGGTATCCATTTTTAGGTAACACCTATAAGTGATATGATATGATATGTGTCTTTCACTTTCTGACTTACTACAAGTCACGTGATTACCTCTAGACTCATCTACGGTGCTGCAAATGGCATTGTGTCCTTATTTTCCTTGGCTTCTATTCTGCCTTAGCGAGGTCCATTTTCAACAATGTGATTCCCTGAGGGTTGCGGATTAGCTGACCTGGGCAGCCTTACCCTACCGGCCGGCCCTCCCCAGGTGTGCCTGGTTGAGGTCAATATAAACAGCGCTCCAGTCAGCAATAGCCCCTGAAGCTGTGCCTGACTCCATATTCTCTGCCCCGTCAGCAGTCTCGGGGCTGAGCTGGTGGGAGGGAATGAGGGGCCACAGCTTTGTTGGTGGCCCGGTGTGAGTGGGGCACTGCTGGCCTTTCTGCAGGAGTTGCCAGGCTGCCACCTGTAAAGAAGAGGATGTGTCACCCATACCTTCCACTGGAATTTCTCTCCTGACAGAGGTGAGGAAGGAAAAACGCACTGGGGGCCGGGACAGGAGGGGTATCTCAGGCAGGACAATGGAAAGCTTCCGGAAGAGCGCACGGGGCCAGGACCACCCTGGCTGGCCTGCAGTCACCAACTTGGCCTGCGTGCTTTCGCTAGTGTGCTC
Source organism: Mesoplodon bidens (assembly GCF_964165515.1). Taxonomy (NCBI): domain Eukaryota; kingdom Metazoa; phylum Chordata; class Mammalia; order Artiodactyla; family Ziphiidae; genus Mesoplodon; species Mesoplodon bidens. Next base: position 217,122 of record NW_027671404.1, read on the forward strand.
CATGGCCCTTCCTCTAGGCTTTCAAGCCCTTGTACATATTCAGGTGTTTTACCTGGGAAGGGTGGGAACAGTTCAGCAGCAGCTGGCCTGGGGCTCAGCTCACCTTTATTCAGAGATGCCTCGGCACGGTCTCCCAGCTTTGCAATGAGGACGCTTCTTGCGTGGGGGGTGGGTTCCTGGCTGGATGGGAGATGATTCCCCACCTCTGACCAACTTCAGAATTGTTTACCGCTGGAGAAAGTGCCCTGATAGGGTTTTCCTCTGTATAACTGGTGGGTTCAGGTTTTTTTTCGTTTATGGTTCAAGTTAGATTTTATTCCTCTTTTATGTATTTATAGATATAAGCATGGAAATAATTCATTCCTATAAATACATCTGTGTGAAGGGAATAAATTTTTTCTGTTTTATTTTTAAATTTTATTTTTTAAAATTTTGAAATTTAATTTTATTTACTTTTTTTATACAGCAGGTTATTATTAGTTATGTATTTTATGCATATACATGTATACAGGTCAACCCGAATCTCCCAACTCATCCCACCACCACCACCCCATGGCTTCCCACACTTGGTGTCCATACGTTTGTTCTCGACCTCTGCGTCTCTATTTCTTCCCTGCAAACCAGTTCATCTGTACCATTTTTTAGGTTCCACATATATGCATTAATATACAATATTTGATTTCCTCTTTCTGACTTACTTCATTCTGTATGACAGTCTCTAGATCCATCGATGTCTCTACAAATGACCCAGTTTCATTCCTTTTTGTGGCCGAGTAATATTCCATTTTATATATGTACCCCATCTGTATCCATTCATCTGTCTGTGGGCATTTAGGTTGCTTCCATTACCTGGCTATTGTAAATAGTGCTGCTATGAACATTGTGGTGAATGTGCCTTTTTGATTTATGGTTTTCTCTGGGTATATGCCCAGAAGTGGGATTGCTGGATCAGATGGTAATTCTATTTCTAGTTTTTTAAAGGAAACTCCATAGTGTTCTCCATAGTGACTGTATCAATTTACATTCCCACCAATAGTGGAAGAGGGCTCCGTTTGTCCACACCCTCCCCAGAATTTGTTGTTTGTAGATTTTCTGATGATGCCGATCCTAACAGGTGTGAGGTGATACCTCATTGTAGTTTTGATTTGCATTTCTCTAATAATTAGTGCTGTTGAGCAGCTTTTCATGTGCATCTTGGCCATCTCTGTGTCTTCTTTGAAGAAACGTCTCTTTAGATCTTCTGCCCATTTTTGTATTGGGTTGTTTGTTTTTTTAATATTAAGCTGCATGAGCTGTTTATATATATTGGAGATTAAACTTTTGTCCATTGATTCGTTTGCAACGATTTTCGCCCAGTCTGAGGGATGCCTTTTTCCATTCCCGTCTTTTTAACCAAAAAAGAAAGAAAGGCAAAGAAGCAGAACACTAATGTACATAAAATATGCCTTTTGAAACGGTCGTTTTGAAATATGGACGTCCTTTGAATTTTTTGGTCGATATGTGACCCCAGGATTTGTTTTCAGGGCAGGTGTCATTTACAGGCCTGCAATGATTTTGAATATCAACTGACCATTAGCGCTGGGATTAAAGCTGCTGTTGTGTGAAACGGCCACAAGGTGGCAGCAGTTCTCCCTTACCAAATCTGGTTACTAGGGCAGCAGAGCCTCAATGGAAGTCGTGTTCTAGATTGGAATTTAGAATGGAATGTGCCAGGAGAAAGCCCCTCAAGTTTGTCTCCCTACTTCTTGTTCGTATTTTTAATTTAAATTTTTATTTTTTATTACAGCAAGTTTGATTACAATCTTTGGCTTATTGTAGGTGTCGAAGATGTGGTTCTTTTACACATATACAGATATCTGTTCTCCCTGGGATCCTTTTCCCAGGTACGTTATGACAGAATGTTGAGTAGTCTTCTCTTGGTATTCCGTAGGTCTTTGGTGATTATATATGTCACCTGTGTTTGTATATGTCTGTTAACACCGATATCGTAATGAAACCAATCCACACACCTTTCCATTGGTGAACCATAAGTGTGTTTAATGAATCTGTGATTGCCCTTCTCCGTGGAAATGTCTGCCCTGGTATCCATTTTTAGGTAACACCTATAAGTGATATGATATGATATGTGTCTTTCACTTTCTGACTTACTACAAGTCACGTGATTACCTCTAGACTCATCTACGGTGCTGCAAATGGCATTGTGTCCTTATTTTCCTTGGCTTCTATTCTGCCTTAGCGAGGTCCATTTTCAACAATGTGATTCCCTGAGGGTTGCGGATTAGCTGACCTGGGCAGCCTTACCCTGCCGGCCGGCCCTCCCCAGGTGTGCCTGGTTGAGGTCAATATAAACAGTGCTCCAGTCAGCAATAGCCCCTGAAGCTGTCCCTGACTCCATATTCTCTGCCCCGTCAGCAGTCTCGGGGCTGAGCTGGTGGGAGGGAATGAGGGGCCACAGCTTTGTTGGTGGCCCGGTGTGAGTGGGGCACTGCTGGCCTTTCTGCAGGAGTTGCCAGGCTGCCACCTGTAAAGAAGAGGATGTGTCACCCATACCTTGCACTGGAATTTCTCTCCTGACAGAGGTGAGGAAGGAAAAACGCAGTGGGGGCCGGGACAGGAGGGGTATCTCAGGCAGGACAATGGAAAGCTTCCGGAAGAGCGCACGGGGCCAGGACCACCCTGGCTGGCCTGCAGTCACCAACTTGGCCTGCGTGCTTTCGCTAGTGTGCTCCATGGCCCTTCCTCTAGGCTTTCAAGCCCTTGTACATATTCAGGTGTTTTACCTGGGAAGGGTGGGAACAGTTCAGCAGCAGCTGGCCTGGGGCTCAGCTCACCTTTATTCAGAGATGCCTCGGCACGGTCTCCCAGCTTTGCAATGAGGACGCTTCTTGCGTGGGGGGTGGGTTCCTGGCTGGATGGGAGATGATTCCCCACCTCTGACCAACTTCAGAATTGTTTACCGCTGGAGAAAGTGCCCTGATAGGGTTTTCCTCTGTATAACTGGTGGGTTCAGGTTTTTTTTCGTTTATGGTTCAAGTTAGATTTTATTCCTCTTTTATGTATTTATAGATATAAGCATGGAAATAATTCATTCCTATAAATACATCTGTGTGAAGGGAATAAATTTTTTCTGTTTTATTTTTAAATTTTATTTTTTAAAATTTTGAAATTTAATTTTATTTACTTTTTTTATACAGCAGGTTATTATTAGTTATGTATTTTATGCATATACATGTATACAGGTCAACCCGAATCTCCCAACTCATCCCACCACCACCACCCCATGGCTTCCCACACTTGGTGTCCATACGTTTGTTCTCGACCTCTGCGTCTCTATTTCTTCCCTGCAAACCAGTTCATCTGTACCATTTTTTAGGTTCCACATATATGCATTAATATACAATATTTGATTTCCTCTTTCTGACTTACTTCATTCTGTATGACAGTCTCTAGATCCATCGATGTCTCTACAAATGACCCAGTTTCATTCCTTTTTGTGGCCGAGTAATATTCCATTTTATATATGTACCCCATCTTTATCCATTCATCTGTCTGTGGGCATTTACGTTGCTTCCATTACCTGGCTATTGTAAATAGTGCTGCTATGAACATTGTGGTGAATGTGCCTTTTTGATTTATGGTTTTCTCTGGGTATATGCCCAGAAGTGGGATTGCTGGATCAGATGGTAATTCTATTTCTAGTTTTTTAAAGGAAACTCCATAGTGTTCTCCATAGTGACTGTATCAATTTACATTCCCACCAATAGTGGAAGAGGGCTCCGTTTGTCCACACCCTCCCCAGAATTTGTTGTTTGTAGATTTTCTGATGATGCCGATCCTAACAGGTGTGAGGTGATACCTCATTGTAGTTTTGATTTGCATTTCTCTAATAATTAGTGCTGTTGAGCAGCTTTTCATGTGCATCTTGGCCATCTCTGTGTCTTCTTTGAAGAAACGTCTCTTTAGATCTTCTGCCCATTTTTGTATTGGGTTGTTTGTTTTTTTAATATTAAGCTGCATGAGCTGTTTATATATATTGGAGATTAAACTTTTGTCCATTGATTCGTTTGCAACGATTTTCGCCCAGTCTGAGGGATGCCTTTTTCCATTCCCGTCTTTTTAACCAAAAAAGAAAGAAAGGCAAAGAAGCAGAACACTAATGTACATAAAATATGCCTTTTGAAACGGTCGTTTTGAAATATGGACGTCCTTTGAATTTTTTGGTCGATATGTGACCCCAGGATTTGTTTTCAGGGCAGGTGTCATTTACAGGCCTGCAATGATTTTGAATATCAACTGACCATTAGCGCTGGGATTAAAGCTGCTGTTGTGTGAAACGGCCACAAGGTGGCAGCAGTTCTCCCTTACCAAATCTGGTTACTAGGGCAGCAGAGCCTCAATGGAAGTCGTGTTCTAGATTGGAATTTAGAATGGAATGTGCCAGGAGAAAGCCCCTCAAGTTTGTCTCCCTACTTCTTGTTCGTATTTTTAATTTAAATTTTTATTTTTTATTACAGCAAGTTTGATTACAATGTTTGGCTTATTGTAGGTGTCGAAGATGTGGTTCTTTTACACATATACAGATATCTGTTCTCCCTGGGATCCTTTTCCCAGGTACGTTATGACAGAATGTTGAGTAGTCTTCTCTTGGTATTCCGTAGGTCTTTGGTGATTATATATGTCACCTGTGTTTGTATATGTCTGTTAACACCGATATCGTAATGAAACCAATCCACACACCTTTCCATTGGTGAACCATAAGTGTGTTTAATGAATCTGTGATTGCCCTTCTCCGTGGAAATGTCTGCCCTGGTATCCATTTTTAGGTAACACCTATAAGTGATATGATATGATATGTGTCTTTCACTTTCTGACTTACTACAAGTCACGTGATTACCTCTAGACTCATCTACGGTGCTGCAAATGGCATTGTGTCCTTATTTTCCTTGGCTTCTATTCTGCCTTAGCGAGGTCCATTTTCAACAATGTGATTCCCTGAGGGTTGCGGATTAGCTGACCTGGGCAGCCTTACCCTGCCGGCCGGCCCTCCCCAGGTGTGCCTGGTTGAGGTCAATATAAACAGTGCTCCAGTCAGCAATAGCCCCTGAAGCTGTCCCTGACTCCATATTCTCTGCCCCGTCAGCAGTCTCGGGGCTGAGCTGGTGGGAGGGAATGAGGGGCCACAGCTTTGTTGGTGGCCCGGTGTGAGTGGGGCACTGCTGGCCTTTCTGCAGGAGTTGCCAGGCTGCCACCTGTAAAGAAGAGGATGTGTCACCCATACCTTGCACTGGAATTTCTCTCCTGACAGAGGTGAGGAAGGAAAAACGCAGTGGGGGCCGGGACAGGAGGGGTATCTCAGGCAGGACAATGGAAAGCTTCCGGAAGAGCGCACGGGGCCAGGACCACCCTGGCTGGCCTGCAGTCACCAACTTGGCCTGCGTGCTTTCGCTAGTGTGCTCCATGGCCCTTCCTCTAGGCTTTCAAGCCCTTGTACATATTCAGGTGTTTTACCTGGGAAGGGTGGGAACAGTTCAGCAGCAGCTGGCCTGGGGCTCAGCTCACCTTTATTCAGAGATGCCTCGGCACGGTCTCCCAGCTTTGCAATGAGGACGCTTCTTGCGTGGGGGGTGGGTTCCTGGCTGGATGGGAGATGATTCCCCACCTCTGACCAACTTCAGAATTGTTTACCGCTGGAGAAAGTGCCCTGATAGGGTTTTCCTCTGTATAACTGGTGGGTTCAGGTTTTTTTTCGTTTAAGGTTCAAGTTAGATTTTATTCCTCTTTTATGTATTTATAGATATAAGCATGGAAATAATTCATTCCTATAAATACATCTGTGTGAAGGGAATAAATTTTTTCTGTTTTATTTTTAAATTTTATTTTTTAAAATTTTGAAATTTAATTTTATTTACTTTTTTTATACAGCAGGTTATTATTAGTTATGTATTTTATGCATATACATGTATACAGGTCAACCCGAATCTCCCAACTCATCCCACCACCACCACCCCATGGCTTCCCACACTTGGTGTCCATACGTTTGTTCTCGACCTCTGCGTCTCTATTTCTTCCCTGCAAACCAGTTCATCTGTACCATTTTTTAGGTTCCACATATATGCATTAATATACAATATTTGATTTCCTCTTTCTGACTTACTTCATTCTGTATGACAGTCTCTAGATCCATCGATGTCTCTACAATTGACCCAGTTTCATTCCTTTTTTTGGCCGAGTAATATTCCATTTTATATATGTACCCCATCTTTATCCATTCATCTGTCTGTGGGCATTTAGGTTGCTTCCATTACCTGGCTATTTTAAATAGTGCTGCTATGAACATTGTGGTGAATGTGCCTTTTTGATTTATGGTTTTCTCTGGGTATATGCCCAGAAGTGGGATTGCTGGATCAGATGGTAATTCTATTTCTAGTTTTTTAAAGGAAACTCCATAGTGTTCTCCGAAGTGACTGTATCAATTTACATTCCCACCAATAGTGGAAGAGGGCTCCGTTTGTCCACACCCTCCCCAGAATTTGTTGTTTGTAGATTTTCTGATGATGCCGATCCTAACAGGTGTGAGGTGATACCTCATTGTAGTTTTGATTTGCATTTCTCTAATAATTAGTGCTGTTGAGCAGCTTTTCATGTGCATCTTGGCCATCTCTGTGTCTTCTTTGAAGAAACGTCTCTTTAGATCTTCTGCCCATTTTTGTATTGGGTTGTTTGTTTTTTTTAATATTAAGCTGCATGAGCTGTTTATATATATTGGAGATTAAACTTTTGTCCATTGATTCGTTTGCAACGATTTTCGCCCAGTCTGAGGGATGCCTTTTTCCATTCCCGTCTTTTTAACCAAAAAAGAAAGAAAGACAAAGAAGCAGAACACTAATGTACATAAAATATGCCTTTTGAAACGGTCGTTTTGAAATATGGACGTCCTTTGAATTTTTTGGTCGATATGTGACCCCAGGATTTGTTTTCAGGGCAGGTGTCATTTACAGGCCTGCAATGATTTTGAATATCAACTGACCATTAGCGCTGGGATTAAAGCTGCTGTTGTGTGAAACGGCCACAAGGTGGCAGCAGTTCTCCCTTACCAAATCTGGTTACTAGGGCAGCAGAGCCTCAATGGAAGTCGTGTTCTAGATTGGAATTTAGAATGGAATGTGCCAGGAGAAAGCCCCTCAAGTTTGTCTCCCTACTTCTTGTTCGTATTTTTAATTTAAATTTTTATTTTTTATTACAGCAAGTTTGATTACAATGTTTGGCTTATTGTAGGTGTCGAAGATGTGGTTCTTTTACACATATACAGATGTCTGTTCTCCCTGGGATCCTTTTCCCAGGTACGTTATGACAGAATGTTGAGTAGTCTTCTCTTGGTATTCCGTAGGTCTTTGGTGATTATATATGTCACCTGTGTTTGTATATGTCTGTTAACACCGATATCGTAATGAAACCAATCCACACACCTTTCCATTGGTGAACCATAAGTGTGTTTAATGAATCTGTGATTGCCCTTCTCCGTGGAAATGTCTGCCCTGGTATCCATTTTTAGGTAACACCTATAAGTGATATGATATGATATGTGTCTTTCACTTTCTGACTTACTACAAGTCACGTGATTACCTCTAGACTCATCTACGGTGCTGCAAATGGCATTGTGTCCTTATTTTCCTTGGCTTCTATTCTGCCTTAGCGAGGTCCATTTTCAACAATGTGATTCCCTGAGGGTTGCGGATTAGCTGACCTGGGCAGCCTTACCCTGCCGGCCGGCCCTCCCCAGGTGTGCCTGGTTGAGGTCAATATAAACAGCGCTCCAGTCAGCAATAGCCCCTGAAGCTGTGCCTGACTCCATATTCTCTGCCCCGTCAGCAGTCTCGGGGTTGAGCTGGTGGGAGGGAATGAGGGGCCACAGCTTTGTTGGTGGCCCGGTGTGAGTGGGGCACTGCTGGCCTTTCTGCAGGAGTTGCCAGGCTGCCACCTGTAAAGAAGAGGATGTGTCACCCATACCTTCCACTGGAATTTCTCTCCTGACAGAGGTGAGGAAGGAAAAACGCAGTCGGGGCCGGGACAGGAGGGGTATCTCAGGCAGGACAATGGAAAGCTTCCGGAAGAGCGCACGGGGCCAGGACCACCCTGGCTGGCCTGCAGTCACCAACTTGGCCTGCGTGCTTTCGCTAGTGTGCTCCATGGCCCTTCCTCTAGGCTTTCAAGCCCTTGTACATATTCAGGTGTTTTACCTGGGAAGGGTGGGAACAGTTCAGCAGCAGCTGGCCTGGGGCTCAGCTCACCTTTATTCAGAGATGCCTCGGCACGGTCTCCCAGCTTTGCAATGAGGACGCTTCTTGCGTGGGGGGTGGGTTCCTGGCTGGATGGGAGATGATTCCCCACCTCTGACCAACTTCAGAATTGTTTACCGCTGGAGAAAGTGCCCTGATAGGGTTTTCCTCTGTATAACTGGTGGGTTCAGGTTTTTTTTCGTTTATGGTTCAAGTTAGATTTTATTCCTCTTTTATGTATTTATAGATATAAGCATGGAAATAATTCATTCCTATAAATACATCTGTGTGAAGGGAATAAATTTTTTCTGTTTTATTTTTAAATTTTATTTTTTAAAATTTTGAAATTTAATTTTATTTACTTTTTTTATACAGCAGGTTATTATTAGTTATGTATTTTATGCATATACATGTATACAGGTCAACCCGAATCTCCCAACTCATCCCACCACCACCACCCCATGGCTTCCCACACTTGGTGTCCATACGTTTGTTCTCGACCTCTGCGTCTCTATTTCTTCCCTGCAAACCAGTTCATCTGTACCATTTTTTAGGTTCCACATATATGCATTAATATACAATATTTGATTTCCTCTTTCTGACTTACTTCATTCTGTATGACAGTCTCTAGATCCATCGATGTCTCTACAAATGACCCAGTTTCATTCCTTTTTTTGGCCGAGTAATATTCCATTTTATATATGTACCCCATCTTTATCCATTCATCTGTCTGTGGGCATTTAGGTTGCTTCCATTACCTGGCTATTGTAAATAGTGCTGCTATGAACATTGTGGTGAATGTGCCTTTTTGATTTATGGTTTTCTCTGGGTATATGCCCAGAAGTGGGATTGCTGGATCAGATGGTAATTCTATTTCTAGTTTTTTAAAGGAAACTCCATAGTGTTCTCCATAGTGACTGTATCAATTTACATTCCCACCAATAGTGGAAGAGGGCTCCGTTTGTCCACACCCTCCCCAGAATTTGTTGTTTGTAGATTTTCTGATGATGCCGATCCTAACAGGTGTGAGGTGATACCTCATTGTAGTTTTGATTTGCATTTCTCTAATAATTAGTGCTGTTGAGCAGCTTTTCATGTGCATCTTGGCCATCTCTGTGTCTTCTTTGAAGAAACGTCTCTTTAGATCTTCTGCCCATTTTTGTATTGGGTTGTTTGTTTTTTTTTAATATTAAGCTGCATGAGCTGTTTATATATATTGGAGATTAAACTTTTGTCCATTGATTCGTTTGCAACGATTTTCGCCCAGTCTGAGGGATGCCTTTTTCCATTCCCGTCTTTTTAACCAAAAAAGAAAGAAAGACAAAGAAGCAGAACACTAATGTACATAAAATATGCCTTTTGAAACGGTCGTTTTGAAATATGGACGTCCTTTGAATTTTTGGGTCGATATGTGACCCCAGGATTTGTTTTCAGGGCAGGTGTCATTTACAGGCCTGCAATGATTTTGAATATCAACTGACCATTAGCGCTGGGATTAAAGCTGCTGTTGTGTGAAACGGCCACAAGGTGGCAGCAGTTCTCCCTTACCAAATCTGGTTACTAGGGCAGCAGAGCCTCAATGGAAGTCGTGTTCTAGATTGGAATTTAGAATGGAATGTGCCAGGAGAAAGCCCCTCAAGTTTGTCTCCCTACTTCTTGTTCGTATTTTTAATTTAAATTTTTATTTTTTATTACAGCAAGTTTGATTACAATGTTTGGCTTATTGTAGGTGTCGAAGATGTGGTTCTTTTACACATATACAGATGTCTGTTCTCCCTGGGATCCTTTTCCCAGGTACGTTATGACAGAATGTTGAGTAGTCTTCTCTTGGTATTCCGTAGGTCTTTGGTGATTATATATGTCACCTGTGTTTGTATATGTCTGTTAACACCGATATCGTAATGAAACCAATCCACACACCTTTCCATTGGTGAACCATAAGTGTGTTTAATGAATCTGTGATTGCCCTTCTCCGTGGAAATGTCTGCCCTGGTATCCATTTTTAGGTAACACCTATAAGTGATATGATATGATATGTGTCTTTCACTTTCTGACTTACTACAAGTCACGTGATTACCTCTAGACTCATCTACGGTGCTGCAAATGGCATTGTGTCCTTATTTTCCTTGGCTTCTATTCTGCCTTAGCGAGGTCCATTTTCAACAATGTGATTCCCTGAGGGTTGCGGATTAGCTGACCTGGGCAGCCTTACCCTGCCGGCCGGCCCTCCCCAGGTGTGCCTGGTTGAGGTCAATATAAACAGCGCTCCAGTCAGCAATAGCCCCTGAAGCTGTGCCTGACTCCATATTCTCTGCCCCGTCAGCAGTCTCGGGGTTGAGCTGGTGGGAGGGAATGAGGGGCCACAGCTTTGTTGGTGGCCCGGTGTGAGTGGGGCACTGCTGGCCTTTCTGCAGGAGTTGCCAGGCTGCCACCTGTAAAGAAGAGGATGTGTCACCCATACCTTCCACTGGAATTTCTCTCCTGACAGAGGTGAGGAAGGAAAAACGCAGTCGGGGCCGGGACAGGAGGGGTATCTCAGGCAGGACAATGGAAAGCTTCCGGAAGAGCGCACGGGGCCAGGACCACCCTGGCTGGCCTGCAGTCACCAACTTGGCCTGCGTGCTTTCGCTAGTGTGCTCCATGGCCCTTCCTCTAGGCTTTCAAGCCCTTGTACATATTCAGGTGTTTTACCTGGGAAGGGTGGGAACAGTTCAGCAGCAGCTGGCCTGGGGCTCAGCTCACCTTTATTCAGAGATGCCTCGGCACGGTCTCCCAGCTTTGCAATGAGGACGCTTCTTGCGTGGGGGGTGGGTTCCTGGCTGGATGGGAGATGATTCCCCACCTCTGACCAACTTCAGAATTGTTTACCGCTGGAGAAAGTGCCCTGATAGGGTTTTCCTCTGTATAACTGGTGGGTTCAGGTTTTTTTTCGTTTATGGTTCAAGTTAGATTTTATTCCTCTTTTATGTATTTATAGATATAAGCATGGAAATAATTCATTCCTATAAATACATCTGTGTGAAGGGAATAAATTTTTTCTGTTTTATTTTTAAATTTTATTTTTTAAAATTTTGAAATTTAATTTTATTTACTTTTTTTATACAGCAGGTTATTATTAGTTATGTATTTTATGCATATACATGTATACAGGTCAACCCGAATCTCCCAACTCATCCCACCACCACCACCCCATGGCTTCCCACACTTGGTGTCCATACGTTTGTTCTCGACCTCTGCGTCTCTATTTCTTCCCTGCAAACCAGTTCATCTGTACCATTTTTTAGGTTCCACATATATGCATTAATATACAATATTTGATTTCCTCTTTCTGACTTACTTCATTCTGTATGACAGTCTCTAGATCCATCGATGTCTCTACAAATGACCCAGGTTCATTCCTTTTTTTGGCCGAGTAATATTCCATTTTATATATGTACCCCATCTTTATCCATTCATCTGTCTGTGGGCATTTAGGTTGCTTCCATTACCTGGCTATTGTAAATAGTGCTGCTATGAACATTGTGGTGAATGTGCCTTTTTGATTTATGGTTTTCTCTGGGTATATGCCCAGAAGTGGGATTGCTGGATCAGATGGTAATTCTATTTCTAGTTTTTTAAAGGAAACTCCATAGTGTTCTCCGAAGTGACTGTATCAATTTACATTCCCACCAATAGTGGAAGAGGGCTCCGTTTGTCCACACCCTCCCCAGAATTTGTTGTTTGTAGATTTTCTGATGATGCCGATCCTAACAGGTGTGAGGTGATACCTCATTGTAGTTTTGATTTGCATTTCTCTAATAATTAGTGCTGTTGAGCAGCTTTTCATGTGCATCTTGGCCATCTCTGTGTCTTCTTTGAAGAAACGTCTCTTTAGATCTTCTGCCCATTTTTGTATTGGGTTGTTTGTTTTTTTTTAATATTAAGCTGCATGAGCTGTTTATATATATTGGAGATTAAACTTTTGTCCATTGATTCGTTTGCAACGATTTTCGCCAAGTCTGAGGGATGCCTTTTTCCATTCCCGTCTTTTTAACCAAAAAAGAAAGAAAGACAAAGAAGCAGAACACTAATGTACATAAAATATGCCTTTTGAAACGGTCGTTTTGAAATATGGACGTCCTTTGAATTTTTGGGTCGATATGTGACCCCAGGATTTGTTTTCAGGGCAGGTGTCATTTACAGGCCTGCAATGATTTTGAATATCAACTGACCATTAGCGCTGGGACTAAAGCTGCTGTTGTGTGAAACGGCCACAAGGTGGCAGCAGTTCTCCCTTACCAAATCTGGTTACTAGGGCAGCAGAGCCTCAATGGAAGTCGTGTTCTAGATTGGAATTTAGAATGGAATGTGCCAGGAGAAAGCCCCTCAAGTTTGTCTCCCTACTTCTTGTTCGTATTTTTAATTTAAATTTTTATTTTTTATTACAGCAAGTTTGATTACAATCTTTGGCTTATTGTAGGTGTCGAAGATGTGGTTCTTTTACACATATACAGATGTCTGTTCTCCCTGGGATCCTTTTCCCAGGTACGTTATGACAGAATGTTGAGTAGTCTTCTCTTGGTATTCCGTAGGTCTTTGGTGATTATATATGTCACCTGTGTTTGTATATGTCTGTTAACACCGATATCGTAATGAAACCAATCCACACACCTTTCCATTGGTGAACCATAAGTGTGTTTAATGAATCTGTGATTGCCCTTCTCCGTGGAAATGTCTGCCCTGGTATCCATTTTTAGGTAACACCTATAAGTGATATGATATGATATGTGTCTTTCACTTTCTGACTTACTACAAGTCACGTGATTACCTCTAGACTCATCTACGGTGCTGCAAATGGCATTGTGTCCTTATTTTCCTTGGCTTCTATTCTGCCTTAGCGAGGTCCATTTTCAACAATGTGATTCCCTGAGGGTTGCGGATTAGCTGACCTGGGCAGCCTTACCCTGCCGGCCGGCCCTCCCCAGGTGTGCCTGGTTGAGGTCAATATAAACAGCGCTCCAGTCAGCAATAGCCCCTGAAGCTGTGCCTGACTCCATATTCTCTGCCCCGTCAGCAGTCTCGGGGCTGAGCTGGTGGGAGGGAATGAGGGGCCACAGCTTTGTTGGTGGCCCAGTGTGAGTGGGGCACTGCTGGCCTTTCTGCAGGAGTTGCCAGGCTGCCACCTGTAAAGAAGAGGATGTGTCACCCATACCTTCCACTGGAATTTCTCTCCTGACAGAGGTGAGGAAGGAAAAACGCAGTGGGGGCCGGGACAGGAGGGGTATCTCAGGCAGGACAATGGAAAGCTTCCGGAAGAGCGCACGGGGCCAGGACCACCCTGGCTGGCCTGCAGTCACCAACTTGGCCTGCGTGCTTTCGCTAGTGTGCTCCATGGCCCTTCCTCTAGGCTTTCAAGCCCTTGTACATATTCAGGTGTTTTACCTGGGAAGGGTGGGAACAGTTCAGCAGCAGCTGGCCTGGGGCTCAGCTCACCTTTATTCAGAGATGCCTCGGCACGGTCTCCCAGCTTTGCAATGAGGACGCTTCTTGCGTGGGGGGTGGGTTCCTGGCTGGATGGGAGATGATTCCCCACCTCTGACCAACTTCAGAATTGTTTACCGCTGGAGAAAGTGCCCTGATAGGGTTTTCCTCTGTATAACTGGTGGGTTCAGGTTTTTTTTCGTTTATGGTTCAAGTTAGATTTTATTCCTCTTTTATGTATTTATAGATATAAGCATGGAAATAATTCATTCCTATAAATACATCTGTGTGAAGGGAATAAATTTTTTCTGTTTTATTTTTAAATTTTATTTTTTAAAATTTTGAAATTTAATTTCATTTACTTTTTTATACAGCAGGTTATTATTAGTTATGTATTTTATGCATATACATGTATACAGGTCAACCCGAATCTCCCAACTCATCCCACCACCACCACCCCATGGCTTCCCACACTTGGTGTCCATACGTTTGTTCTCGACCTCTGTGTCTCTATTTCTTCCCTGCAAACCAGTTCATCTGTACCATTTTTTAGGTTCCACATATATGCATTAATATACAATATTTGATTTCCTCTTTCTGACTTACTTCATTCTGTATGACAGTCTCTAGATCCATCGATGTCTCTACAAATGACCCAGTTTCATTCCTTTTTTTGGCCGAGTAATATTCCATTTTATATATGTACCCCATCTGTATCCATTCATCTGTCTGTGGGCATTTAGGTTGCTTCCATTACCTGGCTATTGTAAATAGTGCTGCTATGAACATTGTGGTGAATGTGCCTTTTTGATTTCTGGTTTTCTCTGGGTATATGCCCAGAAGTGGGATTGCTGGATCAGATGGTAATTCTATTTCTAGTTTTTTAAAGGAAACTCCATAGTGTTCTCCATAGTGACTGTATCAATTTACATTCCCACCAATAGTGGAAGAGGGCTCCGTTTGTCCACACCCTCCCCAGAATTTGTTGTTTGTAGATTTTCTGATGATGCCGATCCTAACAGGTGTGAGGTGATACCTCATTGTAGTTTTGATTTGCATTTCTCTAATAATTAGTGCTGTTGAGCAGCTTTTCATGTGCATCTTGGCCATCTCTGTGTCTTCTTTGAAGAAACGTCTCTTTAGATCTTCTGCCCATTTTTGTATTGGGTTGTTTTTTTTTTTTTAATATTAAGCTGCATGAGCTGTTTATATATATTGGAGATTAACCTTTTGTCCATTGATTCGTTTGCAACGATTTTCGCCCAGTCTGAGGGATGCCTTTTTCCATTCCCGTCTTTTTAACCAAAAAAGAAAGAAAGACAAAGAAGCAGAACACTAATGTACATAAAATATGCCTTTTGAAACGGTCGTTTTGAAATATGGACGTCCTTTGAATTTTTGGGTCGATATGTGACCCCAGGATTTGTTTTCAGGGCAGGTGTCATTTACAGGCCTGCAATGACTTTGAATATCAACTGACCATTAGCGCTGGGATTAAAGCTGCTGTTGTGTGAAACGGCCACAAGGTGGCAGCAGTTCTCCCTTACCAAATCTGGTTACTAGGGCAGCAGAGCCTCAATGGAAGTCGTGTTCTAGATTGGAATTTAGAATGGAATGTGCCAGGAGAAAGCCCCTCAAGTTTGTCTCCCTACTTCTTGTTCGTATTTTTAATTTAAATTTTTATTTTTTATTACAGCAAGTTTGATTACAATCTTTGGCTTATTGTAGGTGTCGAAGATGTGGTTCTTTTACACATATACAGATGTCTGTTCTCCCTGGGATCCTTTTCCCAGGTACGTTATGACAGAATGTTGAGTAGTCTTCTCTTGGTATTCCGTAGGTCTTTGGTGATTATATATGTCACCTGTGTATGTATATGTCTGTTAACACCGATATCGTAATGAAACCAATCCACACACCTTTCCATTGGTGAACCATAAGTGTGTTTAATGAATCTGTGATTGCCCTTCTCCGTGGAAATGTCTGCCCTGGTATCCATTTTTAGGTAACACCTATAAGTGATATGATATGATATGTGTCTTTCACTTTCTGACTTACTACAAGTCACGTGATTACCTCTAGACTCATCTACGGTGCTGCAAATGGCATTGTGTCCTTATTTTCCTTGGCTTCTATTCTGCCTTAGCGAGGTCCATTTTCAACAATGTGATTCCCTGAGGGTTGCGGATTAGCTGACCTGGGCAGCCTTACCCTGCCGGCCGGCCCTCCCCAGGTGTGCCTGGTTGAGGTCAATATAAACAGCGCTCCAGTCAGCAATAGCCCCTGAAGCTGTGCCTGACTCCATATTCTCTGCCCCGTCAGCAGTCTCGGGGCTGAGCTGGTGGGAGGGAATGAGGGGCCACAGCTTTGTTGGTGGCCCGGTGTGAGTGGGGCACTGCTGGCCTTTCTGCAGGAGTTGCCAGGCTGCCACCTGTAAAGAAGAGGATGTGTCACCCATACCTTCCACTGGAATTTCTCTCCTGACAGAGGTGAGGAAGGAAAAACGCAGTGGGGCCCGGGACAGGAGGGGTATCTCAGGCAGGACAATGGAAAGCTTCCGGAAGAGCGCACGGGGCCAGGAGCACCCTGGCTGGCCTGCAGTCACCAACTTGGCTGCGTGCTTTCGCTAGTGTGCTCCATGGCCCTTCATCTAGGCTTCCAAGCCCTTGTACATATTCAGGTGTTTTACCTGGGAAGGGTGGGAACAGTTCAGCAGCAGCTGGCCTGGGGCTCAGCTCACCTTTATTCAGAGATGCCTCGGCATGGTCTCCCAGCTTTGCAATGAGGACGCTTCTTGCGTGGGGGGTGGGTTCCTGGCTGGATGGGAGATGATTCCCCACCTCTGACCAACTTCAGAATTGTTTACCGCTGGAGAAAGTGCCCTGATAGGGTTTTCCTCTGTATAACTGGTGGGTTCAGGTTTTTTTTCGTTTATGGTTCAAGTTAGATTTTATTCCTCTTTTATGTATTTATAGATATAAGCATGGAAATAATTCATTCCTATAAATACATCTGTGTTAAGGGAATAAATTTTTTCTGTTTTATTTTTAAATTTTATTTTTTAAAATTTTGAAATTTAATTTTATTTACTTTTTTTATACAGCAGGTTATTATTAGTTATGTATTTTATGCATATACATGTATACAGGTCAACCCGAATCTCCCAACTCATCCCACCACCACCACCCCATGGCTTCCCACACTTGGTGTCCATACGTTTGTTCTCGACCTCTGCGTCTCTATTTCTTCCCTGCAAACCAGTTCATCTGTACCATTTTTTAGGTTCCACATATATGCATTAATATACAATATTTGATTTCCTCTTTCTGACTTACTTCATTCTGTATGACAGTCTCTAGATCCATCGATGTCTCTACAAATGACCCAGTTTCATTCCTTTTTGTGGCCGAGTAATATTCCATTTTATATATGTACCCCATCTGTATCCATTCATCTGTCTGTGGGCATTTAGGTTGCTTCCATTACCTGGCTATTGTAAATAGTGCTGCTATGAACATTGTGGTGAATGTGCCTTTTTGATTTATGGTTTTCTCTGGGTATATGCCCAGAAGTGGGATTGCTGGATCAGATGGTAATTCTATTTCTAGTTTTTTAAAGGAAACTCCATAGTGTTCTCCATAGTGACTGTATCAATTTACATTCCCACCAATAGTGGAAGAGGGCTCCGTTTGTCCACACCCTCCCCAGAATTTGTTGTTTGTAGATTTTCTGATGATGCCGATTCTAACAGGTGTGAGGTCTTACCTCATTGTAGTTTTGATTTGCATTTCTCTAATAATTAGTGCTGTTGAGCAGCTTTTCATGTGCATCTTGGCCATCTCTGTGTCTTCTTTGAAGAAACGTCTCTTTAGATCTTCTGCCCATTTTTGTATTGGGTTGTTTTTTTTTTTTTAATATTAAGCTGCATGAGCTGTTTATATATATTGGAGATTAACCTTTTGTCCATTGATTCGTTTGCAACGATTTTCGCCCAGTCTGAGGGATGCCTTTTTCCATTCCCGTATTTTTAACCAAAAAAGAAAGAAAGACAAAGAAGCAGAACACTAATGTACATAAAATATGCCTTTTGAAACGGTCTTTTTGAAATATGGACGTCCTTTGAATTTTTTGGTCGATATGTGACCCCAGGATTTGTTTTCAGGGCAGGTGTCATTTACAGGCCTGCAATGACTTTGAATATCAACTGACCATTAGCGCTGGGATTAAAGCTGCTGTTGTGTGAAACGGCCACAAGGTGGCAGCAGTTCTCCCTTACCAAATCTGGTTACTAGGGCAGCAGAGCCTCAATGGAAGTCGTGTTCTAGATTGGAATTTAGAATGGAATGTGCCAGGAGAAAGCCCCTCAAGTTTGTCTCCCTACTTCTTGTTCGTATTTTTAATTTAAATTTTTATTTTTTATTACAGCAAGTTTGATTACAATCTTTGGCTTATTGTAGGTGTCGAAGATGTGGTTCTTTTACACATATACAGATGTCTGTTCTCCCTGGGATCCTTTTCCCAGGTACGTTATAACAGAATGTTGAGTAGTCTTCTCTTGGTATTCCGTAGGTCTTTGGTGATTATATATGTCACCTGTGTATGTATATGTCTGTTAACACCGATATCGTAATGAAACCAATCCACACACCTTTCCATTGGTGAACCATAAGTGTGTTTAATGAATCTGTGATTGCCCTTCTCCGTGGAAATGTCTGCCCTGGTATCCATTTTTAGGTAACACCTATAAGTGATATGATATGATATGTGTCTTTCACTTTCTGACTTACTACAAGTCACGTGATTACCTCTAGACTCATCTACGGTGCTGCAAATGGCATTGTGTCCTTATTTTCCTTGGCTTCTATTCTGCCATAGCGAGGTCCATTTTCAACAATGTGATTCCCTCAGGGTTGCGGATTAGCTGACCTGGGCAGCCTTACCCTGCCGGCCGGCCCTCCCCAGGTGTGCCTGGTTGAGGTCAATATAAACAGCGCTCCAGTCAGCAATAGCCCCTGAAGCTGTGCCTGACTCCATATTCTCTGCCCCGTCAGCAGTCTCGGGGCTGAGCTGGTGGGAGGGAATGAGGGGCCACAGCTTTGTTGGTGGCCCGGTGTGAGTGGGGCACTGCTGGCCTTTCTGCAGGAGTTGCCAGGCTGCCACCTGTAAAGAAGAGGATGTGTCACCCATACCTTCCACTGGAATTTCTCTCCTGACAGAGGTGAGGAAGGAAAAACGCAGTGGGGCCCGGGACAGGAGGGGTATCTCAGGCAGGACAATGGAAAGCTTCCGGAAGAGCGCACGGGGCCAGGACCACCCTGGCTGGCCTGCAGTCACCAACTTGGCCTGCGTGCTTTCGCTAGTGTGCTCCATGGCCCTTCCTCTAGGCTTCCAAGCCCTTGTACATATTCAGGTGTTTTACCTGGGAAGGGTGGGAACAGTTCAGCAGCAGCTGGCCTGGGGCTCAGCTCACCTTTATTCAGAGATGCCTCGGCATGGTCTCCCAGCTTTGCAATGAGGACGCTTCTTGCGTGGGGGGTGGGTTCCTGGTTGGATGGGAGATGATTCCCCACCTCTGACCAACTTCAGAATTGTTTACCGCTGGAGAAAGTGCCCTGATAGGGTTTTCCTCTGTATAACTGGTGGGTTCAGGTTTTTTTTCGTTTATGGTTCAAGTTAGATTTTATTCCTCTTTTATGTATTTATAGATATAAGCATGGAAATAATTCATTCCTATAAATACATCTGTGTGAAGGGAATAAATTTTTTCTGTTTTATTTTTAAATTTTATTTTTTAAAATTTTGAAATTTAATTTTATTTACTTTTTTTATACAGCAGGTTATTATTAGTTATGTATTTTATGCATATACATGTATACAGGTCAACCCGAATCTCCCAACTCATCCCACCACCACCACCCCATGGCTTCCCACACTTGGTGTCCATACGTTTGTTCTCGACCTCTGCGTCTCTATTTCTTCCCTGCAAACCAGTTCGTCTGTACCATTTTTTAGGTTCCACATATATGCATTAATATACAATATTTGATTTCCTCTTTCTGACTTACTTCATTCTGTATGACAGTCTCTAGATCCATCGATGTCTCTACAAATGACCCAGTTTCATTCCTTTTTGTGGCCGAGTAATATTCCATTTTATATATGTACCCCATCTGTATCCATTCATCTGTCTGTGGGCATTTAGGTTGCTTCCATTACCTGGCTATTGTAAATAGTGCTGCTATGAACATTGTGGTGAATGTGCCTTTTTGATTTATGGTTTTCTCTGGGTATATGCCCAGAAGTGGGATTGCTGGATCAGATGGTAATTCTATTTCTAGTTTTTTAAAGGAAACTCCATAGTGTTCTCCATAGTGACTGTATCAATTTACATTCCCACCAATAGTGGAAGAGGGCTCCGTTTGTCCACACCCTCCCCAGAATTTGTTGTTTGTAGATTTTCTGATGATGCCGATCCTAACAGGTGTGAGGTGATACCTCATTGTAGTTTTGATTTGCATTTCTCTAATAATTAGTGCTGTTGAGCAGCTTTTCATGTGCATCTTGGCCATCTCTGTGTCTTCTTTGAAGAAACGTCTCTTTAGATCTTCTGCCCATTTTTGTATTGGGTTGTTTGTTTTTTTAATATTAAGCTGCATGAGCTGTTTATATATATTGGAGATTAAACCTTTGTCCACTGATTCGTTTGCAACGATTTTCGCCCAGTCTGAGGGATGCCTTTTTCCATTCCCGTCTTTTTAACCAAAAAAGAAAGAAAGACAAAGAAGCAGAACACTAATGTACATAAAATATGCCTTTTGAAACGGTCGTTTTGAAATATGGACGTCCTTTGAATTTTTTGGTCGATATGTGACCCCAGGATTTGTTTTCAGGGCAGGTGTCATTTACAGGCCTGCAATGATTTTGAATATCAACTGACCATTAGCGCTGGGATTAAAGCTGCTGTTGTGTGAAACGGCCACCAGGTGGCAGCAGTTCTCCCTTACCAAATCTGGTTACTAGGGCAGCAGAGCCTCAATGGAAGTCGTGTTCTAGATTGGAATTTAGAATGGAATGTGCCAGGAGAAAGCCCCTCAAGTTTGTCTCCCTACTTCTTGTTCGTATTTTTAATTTAAATTTTTATTTTTTATTACAGCAAGTTTGATTACAATCTTTGGCTTATTGTAGGTGTCGAAGATGTGGTTCTTTTACACATATACAGATGTCTGTTCTCCCTGGGATCCTTTTCCCAGGTACGTTATGACAGAATGTTGAGCAGTCTTCTCTTGGTATTCCGTAGGTCTTTGGTGATTATATATGTCACCTGTGTTTGTATATGTCTGTTAACACCGATATCGTAATGAAACCAATCCACACACCTTTCCATTGGTGAACCATAAGTGTGTTTAATGAATCTGTGATTGCCCTTCTCCGTGGAAATATCTGCCCTGGTATCCATTTTTAGGTAACACCTATAAGTGATATGATATGATATGTGTCTTTCACTTTCTGACTTACTACAAGTCACGTTATTACCTCTAGAGTCATCTACGGTGCTGCAAATGGCATTGTGTCCTTAGTTTCCTTGGCTTCTATTCTGCCTTAGCGAGGTCCATTTTCAACAATGTGATTCCCTGAGGGTTGTGGATTAGCTGACCTGGGCAGCCTTACCCTGCCGGCCGGCCCTCCCCAGGTGTGCCTGGTTGAGGTCAATATAAACAGCGCTCCAGTCAGCAATAGCCCCTGAAGCTGTGCCTGACTCCATATTCTCTGCCCCGTCAGCAGTCTCGGGGCTGAGCTGGTGGGAGGGATTGAGGGGCCACAGCTTTGTTGGTGGCCCGGTGTGAGTGGGGCACTGCTGGCCTTTCTGCAGGAGTTGCCAGGCTGCCACCTGTAAAGAAGAGGATGTGTCACCCATACCTTCCACTGGAATTTCTCTCCTGACAGAGGTGAGGAAGGAAAAACGCAGTGGGGGCCGGGACAGGAGGGGTATCTCAGGCAGGACAATGGAAAGCTTCCGGAAGAGCGCACGGGGCCAGGAGCACCCTGGCTGGCCTGCAGTCACCAACTTGGCCTGCGTGCTTTCGCTAGTGTGCTCCATGGCCCTTCCTCTAGGCTTTCAAGCCCTTGTACATATTCA
The DNA here is from genome assembly GCF_964165515.1 of Mesoplodon bidens. Lineage (NCBI taxonomy): Eukaryota > Metazoa > Chordata > Mammalia > Artiodactyla > Ziphiidae > Mesoplodon > Mesoplodon bidens. The sequence goes on from NW_027671404.1 coordinate 238,995, forward strand.
GGTGTTTTACCTGGGAAGGGTGGGAACAGTTCAGCAGCAGCTGGCCTGGGGCTCAGCTCACCTTTATTCAGAGATGCCTCGGCACGGTCTCCCAGCTTTGCAATGAGGACGCTTCTTGCGTGGGGGGTGGGTTCCTGGCTGGATGGGAGATGATTCCCCACCTCTGACCAACTTCAGAATTGTTTACCGCTGGAGAAAGTGCCCTGATAGGGTTTTCCTCTGTATAACTGGTGGGTTCAGGTTTTTTTTCGTTTATGGTTCAAGTTAGATTTTATTCCTCTTTTATGTATTTATAGATATAAGCATGGAAATAATTCATTCCTATAAATACATCTGTGTGAAGGGAATAAATTTTTTCTGTTTTATTTTTAAATTTTATTTTTTAAAATTTTGAAATTTAATTTTATTTACTTTTTTTATACAGCAGGTTATTATTAGTTATGTATTTTATGCATATACATGTATACAGGTCAACCCGAATCTCCCAACTCATCCCACCACCACCACCCCATGGCTTCCCACACTTGGTGTCCATACGTTTGTTCTCGACCTCTGCGTCTCTATTTCTTCCCTGCAAACCAGTTCGTCTGTACCATTTTTTAGGTTCCACATATATGCATTAATATACAATATTTGATTTCCTCTTTCTGACTTACTTCATTCTGTATGACAGTCTCTAGATCCATCGATGTCTCTACAAATGACCCAGTTTCATTCCTTTTTGTGGCCGAGTAATATTCCATTTTATATATGTACCCCATCTGTATCCATTCATCTGTCTGTGGGCATTTAGGTTGCTTCCATTACCTGGCTATTGTAAATAGTGCTGCTATGAACATTGTGGTGAATGTGCCTTTTTGATTTATGGTTTTCTCTGGGTATATGCCCAGAAGTGGGATTGCTGGATCAGATGGTAATTCTATTTCTAGTTTTTTAAAGGAAACTCCATAGTGTTCTCCATAGTGACTGTATCAATTTACATTCCCACCAATAGTGGAAGAGGGCTCCGTTTGTCCACACCCTCCCCAGAATTTGTTGTTTGTAGATTTTCTGATGATGCCGATCCTAACAGGTGTGAGGTGATACCTCATTGTAGTTTTGATTTGCATTTCTCTAATAATTAGTGCTGTTGAGCAGCTTTTCATGTGCATCTTGGCCATCTCTGTGTCTTCTTTGAAGAAACGTCTCTTTAGATCTTCTGCCCATTTTTGTATTGGGTTGTTTGTTTTTTTTAATATTAAGCTGCATGAGCTGTTTATATATATTGGAGATTAAACTTTTGTCCATTGATTCGTTTGCAACGATTTTCGCCCAGTCTGAGGGATGCCTTTTTCCATTCCCGTCTTTTTAACCAAAAAAGAAAGAAAGACAAAGAAGCAGAACACTAATGTACATAAAATATGCCTTTTGAAACGGTCGTTTTGAAATATGGACGTCCTTTGAATTTTTTGGTCGATATGTGACCCCAGGATTTGTTTTCAGGGCAGGTGTCATTTACAGGCCTGCAATGACTTTGAATATCCACTGACCATTAGCGCTGGGATTAAAGCTGCTGTTGTGTGAAACGGCCACAAGGTGGCAACAGTTCTCCCTTACCAAATCTGGTTACTAGGGCAGCAGAGCCTCAATGGAAGTCGTGTTCTAGATTGGAATTTAGAATGGAATGTGCCAGGAGAAAGCCCCTCAAGTTTGTCTCCCTACTTCTTGTTCGTATTTTTAATTTAAATTTTTATTTTTTATTACAGCAAGTTTGATTACAATGTTTGGCTTATTGTAGGTGTCGAAGATGTGGTTCTTTTACACATATACAGATGTCTGTTCTCCCTGGGATTCTTTTCCCAGGTACGTTATGACAGAATGTTGAGTAGTCTTCTCTTGGTATTCCGTAGGGCTTTGGTGATTATATATGTCACCTGTGTTTGTATATGTCTGTTAAACCCGTTATCGTAATGAAACCAATCCTCACACCTTTCCATTGGTGAACCATAAGTGTGTTTAATGAATCTGTGATTGCCCTTCTCCGTGGAAATATCTGCCCTGGTATCCATTTTTAGGTAACACCTATAAGTGATATGATATGATATGTGTCTTTCACTTTCTGACTTACTACAAGTCACGTGATTACCTCTAGACTCATCTACGGTGCTGCAAATGGCATTGTGTCCTTATTTTCCTTGGCTTCTATTCTGCCTTAGCGAGGTCCATTTTCAACAATGTGATTCCCTGAGGGTTGCGGATTAGCTGACCTGGGCAGCCTTACACTGCCGGCCGGCCCTCCCCAGGTGTGCCTGGTTGAGGTCAATATAAACAGCGCTCCAGTCAGCAATAGCCCCTGAAGCTGTGCCTGACTCCATATTCTCTGCCCCGTCAGCAGTCTCGGGGCTGAGCTGGTGGGAGGGAATGAGGGGCCACAGCTTTGTTGGTGGCCCGGTGTGAGTGGGGCACTGCTGGCCTTTCTGCAGGAGTTGCCAGGCTGCCACCTGTAAAGAAGAGGATGTGTCACCCATACCTTCCACTGGAATTTCTCTCCTGACAGAGGTGAGGAAGGAAAAACGCAGTGGGGGCCGGGACAGGAGGGGTATCTCAGACAGGACAATGGAAACCTTCCGGAAGAGCGCACGGGGCCAGGACAACCCTGGCTGGCCTGCAGTCACCAACTTGGCCTGCGTGCTTTCGCTAGTGTGCTCCATGGCCCTTCCTCTAGGCTTTCAAGCCCTTGTACATATTCAGGTGTTTTACCTGGGAAGGGTGGGAACAGTTCAGCAGCAGCTGGCCTGGGGCTCAGCTCACCTTTATTCAGAGATGCCTCGGCACGGTCTCCCAGCTTTGCAATGAGGACGCTTCTTGCGTGGGGGGTGGGTTCCTGGCTGGATGGGAGATGATTCCCCACCTCTGACCAACTTCAGAATTGTTTACCGCTGGAGAAAGTGCCCTGATAGGGTTTTCCTCTGTATAACTGGTGGGTTCAGGTTTTTTTTCGTTTATGGTTCAAGTTAGATTTTATTCCTCTTTTATGTATTTATAGATATAAGCATGGAAATAATTCATTCCTATAAATACATCTGTGTGAAGGGAATAAATTTTTTCTGTTTTATTTTTAAATTTTATTTTTTAAAATTTTGAAATTTAATTTTATTTACTTTTTTTATACAGTAGGTTATTATTAGTTATGTATTTTATGCATATACATGTATACAGGTCAACCCGAATCTCCCAACTCATCCCACCACCACCACCCCATGGCTTCCCACACTTGGTGTCCATACGTTTGTTCTCGACCTCTGCGTCTCTATTTCTTCCCTGCAAACCAGTTCATCTGTACCATTTTTTAGGTTCCACATATATGCATTAATATACAATATTTGATTTCCTCTTTCTGACTTACTTCATTCTGTATGACAGTCTCTAGATCCATCGATGTCTCTACAAATGACCCAGTTTCATTCCTTTTTGTGGCCGAGTAATATTCCATTTTATATATGTACCCCATCTTTATCCATTCATCTGTCTGTGGGCATTTAGGTTGCTTCCATTACCTGGCTATTGTAAATAGTGCTGCTATGAACATTGTGGTGAATGTGCCTTTTTGATTTATGGTTTTCTCTGGGTATATGCCCAGAAGTGGGATTGCTGGATCAGATGGTAATTCTATTTCTAGTTTTTTAAAGGAAACTCCATAGTGTTCTCCGAAGTGACTGTATCAATTTACATTCCCACCAATAGTGGAAGAGGGCTCCGTTTGTCCACACCCTCCCCAGAATTTGTTGTTTGTAGATTTTCTGATAATGCCGATCCTAACAGGTGTGAGGTGATACCTCATTGTAGTTTTGATTTGCATTTCTGTAATAATTAGTGCTGTTGAGCAGCTTTTCATGTGCATCTTGGACATCTCTGTGTCTTCTTTGAAGAAACGTCTCTTTAGATCTTCTGCCCATTTTTGTATTGGGTTGTTTGTTTTTTTTAATATTAAGCTGCATGAGCTGTTTATATATATTGGAGATTAAACTTTTGTCCATTGATTCGTTTGCAACGATTTTCGCCCAGTCTGAGGGATGCCTTTTTCCATTCCCGTCTTTTTAACCAAAAAAGAAAGAAAGACAAAGAAGCAGAACACTAATGTACATAAAATATGCCTTTTGAAACGGTCGTTTTGAAATATGGACGTCCTTTGAATTTTTGGGTCGATATGTGACCCCAGGATTTGTTTTCAGGGCAGGTGTCATTTACAGGCCTGCAATGATTTTGAATATCAACTGACCATTAGCGCTGGGATTAAAGCTGCTGTTGTGTGAAACGGCCACAAGGTGGCAGCAGTTCTCCCTTACCAAATCTGGTTACTAGGGCAGCAGAGCCTCAATGGAAGTCGTGTTCTAGATTGGAATTTAGAATGGAATGTGCCAGGAGAAAGCCCCTCAAGTTTGTCTCCCTACTTCTTGTTCGTATTTTTAATTTAAATTTTTATTTTTTATTACAGCAAGTTTGATTACAATCTTTGGCTTATTGTAGGTGTCGAAGATGTGGTTCTTTTACACATATACAGATGTCTGTTCTCCCTGGGATCCTTTTCCCAGGTACGTTATGACAGAATGTTGAGTAGTCTTCTCTTGGTATTCCGTATGTCTTTGGTGATTATATATGTCACCTGTGTTTGTATATGTCTGTTAACACCGATATCGTAATGAAACCAATCCACACACCTTTCCATTGGTGAACCATAAGTGTGTTTAATGAATCTGTGATTGCCCTTCTCCGTGGAAATGTCTGCCCTGGTATCCATGTTTAGGTAACACCTATAAGTGATATGATATGATATGTGTCTTTCACTTTCTGACTTACTACAAGTCACGTGATTACCTCTAGACTCATCTACGGTGCTGCAAATGGCATTGTGTCCTTATTTTCCTTGGCTTCTATTCTGCCTTAGCGAGGTCCATTTTCAACAATGTGATTCCCTGAGGGTTGCGGATTAGCTGACCTGGGCAGCCTTACCCTGCCGGCCGGCCCTCCCCAGGTGTGCCTGGTTGAGGTCAATATAAACAGCGCTCCAGTCAGCAATAGCCCCTGAAGCTGTGCCTGACTCCATATTCTCTGCCCCGTCAGCAGTCTCGGGGCTGAGCTGGTGGGAGGGAATGAGGGGCCACAGCTTTGTTGGTGGCCCGGTGTGAGTGGGGCACTGCTGGCCTTTCTGCAGGAGTTGCCAGGCTGCCACCTGTAAAGAAGAGGATGTGTCACCCATACCTTCCACTGGAATTTCTCTCCTGACAGAGGTGAGGAAGGAAAAACGCAGTGGGGGCCGGGACAGGAGGGGTATCTCAGGCAGGACAATGGAAAGCTTCCGGAAGAGCGCACGGGGCCAGGACCACCCTGGCTGGCCTGCAGTCACCAACTTGGCCTGCGTGCTTTCGCTAGTGTGCTCCATGGCCCTTCCTCTAGGCTTTCAAGCCCTTGTACATATTCAGGTGTTTTACCTGGGAAGGGTGGGAACAGTTCAGCAGCAGCTGGCCTGGGGCTCAGCTCACCTTTATTCAGAGATGCCTCGGCACGGTCTCCCAGCTTTGCAATGAGGACGCTTCTTGCGTGGGGGGTGGGTTCCTGGCTGGATGGGAGATGATTCCCCACCTCTGACCAACTTCAGAATTGTTTACCGCTGGAGAAAGTGCCCTGATAGGGTTTTCCTCTGTATAACTGGTGGGTTCAGGTTTTTTTTCGTTTATGGTTCAAGTTAGATTTTATTCCTCTTTTATGTATTTATAGATATAAGCATGGAAATAATTCATTCCTATAAATACATCTGTGTGAAGGGAATAAATTTTTTCTGTTTTATTTTTAAATTTTATTTTTTAAAATTTTGAAATTTAATTTTATTTACTTTTTTTATACAGCAGGTTATTATTAGTTATGTATTTTATGCATATACATGTATACAGGTCAACCCGAATCTCCCAACTCATCCCACCACCACCACCCCATGGCTTCCCACACTTGGTGTCCATACGTTTGTTCTCGACCTCTGTGTCTCTATTTCTTCCCTGCAAACCAGTTCATCTGTACCATTTTTTAGGTTCCACATATATGCATTAATATACAATATTTGATTTCCTCTTTCTGACTTACTTCATTCTGTATGACAGTCTCTAGATCCATCGATGTCTCTACAAATGACCCAGTTTCATTCCTTTTTGTGGCCGAGTAATATTCCATTTTATATATGTACCCCATCTGTATCCATTCATCTGTCTGTGGGCATTTAGGTTGCTTCCATTACCTGGCTATTGTAAATAGTGCTGCTATGAACATTGTGGTGAATGTGCCTTTTTGATTTATGGTTTTCTCTGGGTATATGCCCAGAAGTGGGATTGCTGGATCAGATGGTAATTCTATTTCTAGTTTTTTAAAGGAAACTCCATAGTGTTCTCCGAAGTGACTGTATCAATTTACATTCCCACCAATAGTGGAAGAGGGCTCCGTTTGTCCACACCCTCCCCAGAATTTGTTGTTTGTAGATTTTCTGATGATGCCGATCCTAACAGGTGTGAGGTGATACCTCATTGTAGTTTTGATTTGCATTTCTCTAATAATTAGTGCTGTTGAGCAGCTTTTCATGTGCATCTTGGCCATCTCTGTGTCTTCTTTGAAGAAACGTCTCTTTAGGTCTTCTGCCCATTTTTGTATTGGGTTGTTTGTTTTTTTTAATATTAAGCTGCATGAGCTGTTTATATATATTGGAGATTAAACTTTTGCCCATTGATTCGTTTGCAACGATTTTCGCCCAGTCTGAGGGATGCCTTTTTCCATTCCCGTCTTTTTAACCAAAAAAGAAAGAAAGACAAAGAAGCAGAACACTAATGTACATAAAATATGCCTTTTGAAACGGTCGTTTTGAAATATGGACGTCCTTTGAATTTTTTGGTCGATATGTGACCCCAGGATTTGTTTTCAGGGCAGGTGTCATTTACAGGCCTGCAATGATTTTGAATATCAACTGACCATTAGCGCTGGGATTAAAGCTGCTGTTGTGTGAAACGGCCACAAGGTGGCAGCAGTTCTCCCTTACCAAATCTGGTTACTAGGGCAGCAGAGCCTCAATGGAAGTCGTGTTCTAGATTGGAATTTAGAATGGAATGTGCCAGGAGAAAGCCCCTCAAGTTTGTCTCCCTACTTCTTGTTCGTATTTTTAATTTAAATTTTTATTTTTTATTACAGCAAGTTTGATTACAATCTTTGGCTTATTGTAGGTGTCGAAGATGTGGTTCTTTTACACATATACAGATGTCTGTTCTCCCTGGGATCCTTTTCCCAGGTACCTTATGACAGAATGTTGAGTAGTCTTCTCTTGGTATTCCGTAGGTCTTTGGTGATTATATATGTCACCTGTGTTTGTATATGTCTGTTAACACCGATATCGTAATGAAACCAATCCACACACCTTTCCATTGGTGAACCATAAGTGTGTTTAATGAATCTGTGATTGCCCTTCTCCGTGGAAATGTCTGCCCTGGTATCCATTTTTAGGTAACACCTATAAGTGATATGATATGATATGTGTCTTTCACTTTCTGACTTACTACAAGTCACGTGATTACCTCTAGACTCATCTACGGTGCTGCAAATGGCATTGTGTCCTTATTTTCCTTGGCTTCTATTCTGCCTTAGCGAGGTCCATTTTCAACAATGTGATTCCCTGAGGGTTGCGGATTAGCTGACCTGGGCAGCCTTACCCTGCCGGCCGGCCCTCCCCAGGTGTGCCTGGTTGAGGTCAATATAAACAGCGCTCCAGTCAGCAATAGCCCCTGAAGCTGTGCCTGACTCCATATTCTCTGCCCCGTCAGCAGTCTCGGGGCTGAGCTGGTGGGAGGGAATGAGGGGCCACAGCTTTGTTGGTGGCCCGGTGTGAGTGGGGCACTGCTGGCCTTTCTGCAGGAGTTGCCAGGCTGCCACCTGTAAAGAAGAGGATGTGTCACCCATACCTTGCACTGGAATTTCTCTCCTGACAGAGGTGAGGAAGGAAAAACGCAGTGGGGGCCGGGACAGGAGGGGTATCTCAGGCAGGACAATGGAAAGCTTCCGGAAGAGCGCACGGGGCCAGGAGCACCCTGGCTGGCCTGCAGTCACCAACTTGGCCTGCGTGCTTTCGCTAGTGTGCTCCATGGCCCTTCCTCTAGGCTTTCAAGCCCTTGTACATATTCAGGTGTTTTACCTGGGAAGGGTGGGAACAGTTCAGCAGCAGCTGGCCTGGGGCTCAGCTCACCTTTATTCAGAGATGCCTCGGCACGGTCTCCCAGCTTTGCAATGAGGACGCTTCTTGCGTGGGGGGTGGGTTCCTGGCTGGATGGGAGATGATTCCCCACCTCTGACCAACTTCAGAATTGTTTACCGCTGGAGAAAGTGCCCTGATAGGGTTTTCCTCTGTATAACTGGTGGGTTCAGGTTTTTTTTCGTTTATGGTTCAAGTTAGATTTTATTCCTCTTTTATGTATTTATAGATATAAGCATGGAAATAATTCATTCCTATAAATACATCTGTGTGAAGGGAATAAATTTTTTCTGTTTTATTTTTAAATTTTATTTTTTAAAATTTTGAAATTTAATTTTATTTACTTTTTTTATACAGCAGGTTATTATTAGTTATGTATTTTATGCATATACATGTATACAGGTCAACCCGAATCTCCCAACTCATCCCACCACCACCACCCCATGGCTTCCCACACTTGGTGTCCATACGTTTGTTCTCGACCTCTGTGTCTCTATTTCTTCCCTGCAAACCAGTTCATCTGTACCATTTTTTAGGTTCCACATATATGCATTAATATACAATATTTGATTTCCTCTTTCTGACTTACTTCATTCTGTATGACAGTCTCTAGATCCATCGATGTCTCTACAAATGACCCAGTTTCATTCCTTTTTTTGGCCGAGTAATATTCCATTTTATATATATACCCCATCTGTATCCATTCATCTGTCTGTGGGCATTTAGGTTGCTTCCATTACCTGGCTATTGTAAATAGTGCTGCTATGAACATTGTGGTGAATGTGCCTTTTTGATTTATGGTTTTCTCTGGGTATATGCCCAGAAGTGGGATTGCTGGATCAGATGGTAATTCTATTTCTAGTTTTTTAAAGGAAACTCCATAGTGTTCTCCGAAGTGACTGTATCAATTTACATTCCCACCAATAGTGGAAGAGGGCTCCGTTTGTCCACACCCTCCCCAGAATTTGTTGTTTGTAGATTTTCTGATGATGCCGATCCTAACAGGTGTGAGGTGATACCTCATTGTAGTTTTGATTTGCATTTCTCTAATAATTAGTGCTGTTGAGCAGCTTTTCATGTGCATCTTGGCCATCTCTGTGTCTTCTTTGAAGAAACGTCTCTTTAGATCTTCTGCCCATTTTTGTATTGGGTTGTTTGTTTTTTTTAATATTAAGCTGCATGAGCTGTTTATATATATTGGAGATTAAACTTTTGTCCATTGATTCGTTTGCAACGATTTTCGCCCAGTCTGAGGGATGCCTTTTTCCATTCCCGTCTTTTTAACCAAAAAAGAAAGAAAGACAAAGAAGCAGAACACTAATGTACATAAAATATGCCTTTTGAAACGGTCGTTTTGAAATATGGACGTCCTTTGAATTTTTGGGTCGATATGTGACCCCAGGATTTGTTTTCAGGGCAGGTGTCCTTTACAGGCCTGCAATGATTTTGAATATCACCTGACCATTAGCGCTGGGATTAAAGCTGCTGTTGTGTGAAACGGCCACAAGGTGGCAGCAGTTCTCCCTTACCAAATCTGGTTACTAGGGCAGCAGAGCCTCAATGGAAGTCGTGTTCTAGATTGGAATTTAGAATGGAATGTGCCAGGAGAAAGCCCCTCAAGTTTGTCTCCCTACTTCTTGTTCGTATTTTTAATTTAAATTTTTATTTTTTATTACAGCAAGTTTGATTACAATCTTTGGCTTATTGTAGGTGTCGAAGATGTGGTTCTTTTACACATATACAGATGTCTGTTCTCCCTGGGATCCTTTTCCCAGGTACGTTATGACAGAATGTTGAGTAGTCTTCTCTTGGTATTCCGTATGTCTTTGGTGATTATATATGTCACCTGTGTTTGTATATGTCTGTTAACACCGATATCGTAATGAAACCAATCCACACACCTTTCCATTGGTGAACCATAAGTGTGTTTAATGAATCTGTGATTGCCCTTCTCCGTGGAAATGTCTGCCCTGGTATCCATTTTTAGGTAACACCTATAAGTGATATGATATGATATGTGTCTTTCACTTTCTGACTTACTACAAGTCACGTGATTACCTCTAGACTCATCTACGGTGCTGCAAATGGCATTGTGTCCTTATTTTCCTTGGCTTCTATTCTGCCTTAGCGAGGTCCATTTTCAACAATGTGATTCCCTGAGGGTTGCGGATTAGCTGACCTGGGCAGCCTTACCCTGCCGGCCGGCCCTCCCCAGGTGTGCCTGGTTGAGGTCAATATAAACAGCGCTCCAGTCAGCAATAGCCCCTGAAGCTGTGCCTGACTCCATATTCTCTGCCCCGTCAGCAGTCTCGGGGCTGAGCTGGTGGGAGGGAATGAGGGGCCACAGCTTTGTTGGTGGCCCGGTGTGAGTGGGGCACTGCTGGCCTTTCTGCAGGAGTTGCCAGGCTGCCACCTGTAAAGAAGAGGATGTGTCACCCATACCTTCCACTGGAATTTCTCTCCTGACAGAGGTGAGGAAGGAAAAACGCAGTGGGGGCCGGGACAGGAGGGGTATCTCAGGCAGGACAATGGAAAGCTTCCGGAAGAGCGCACGGGGCCAGGACCACCCTGGCTGGCCTGCAGTCACCAACTTGGCCTGCGTGCTTTCGCTAGTGTGCTCCATGGCCCTTCCTCTAGGCTTTCAAGCCCTTGTACATATTCAGGTGTTTTACCTGGGAAGGGTGGGAACAGTTCAGCAGCAGCTGGCCTGGGGCTCAGCTCACCTTTATTCAGAGATGCCTCGTCACGGTCTCCCAGCTTTGCAATGAGGACGCTTCTTGCATGGGGGGTGGGTTCCTGGCTGGATGGGAGATGATTCCCCACCTCTGACCAACTTCAGAATTGTTTACCGCTGGAGAAAGTGCCCTGATAGGGTTTTCCTCTGTATAACTGGTGGGTTCAGGTTTTTTTTCGTTTATGGTTCAAGTTAGATTTTATTCCTCTTTTATGTATTTATAGATATAAGCATGGAAATAATTCATTCCTATAAATACATCTGTGTGAAGGGAATAAATTTTTTCTGTTTTATTTTTAAATTTTATTTTTTAAAATTTTGAAATTTAATTTTATTTACTTTTTTTATACAGCAGGTTATTATTAGTTATGTATTTTATGCATATACATGTATACAGGTCAACCCGAATCTCCCAACTCATCCCACCACCACCACCCCATGGCTTCCCACACTTGGTGTCCATACGTTTGTTCTCGACCTCTGTGTCTCTATTTCTTCCCTGCAAACCAGTTCATCTGTACCATTTTTTAGGTTCCACATATATGCATTAATATACAATATTTGATTTCCTCTTTCTGACTTACTTCATTCTGTATGACAGTCTCTAGATCCATCGATGTCTCTACAAATGACCCAGTTTCATTCCTTTTTGTGGCCGAGTAATATTCCATTTTATATATGTACCCCATCTGTATCCATTCATCTGTCTGTGGGCATTTAGGTTGCTTCCATTACCTGGCTATTGTAAATAGTGCTGCTATGAACATTGTGGTGAATGTGCCTTTTTGATTTATGGTTTTCTCTGGGTATATGCCCAGAAGTGGGATTGCTGGATCAGATGGTAATTCTATTTCTAGTTTTTTAAAGGAAACTCCATAGTGTTCTCCGAAGTGACTGTATCAATTTACATTCCCACCAATAGTGGAAGAGGGCTCCGTTTGTCCACACCCTCCCCAGAATTTGTTGTTTGTAGATTTTCTGATGATGCCGATCCTAACAGGTGTGAGGTGATACCTCATTGTAGTTTTGATTTGCATTTCTCTAATAATTAGTGCTGTTGAGCAGCTTTTCATGTGCATCTTGGCCATCTCTGTGTCTTCTTTGAAGAAACGTCTCTTTAGGTCTTCTGCCCATTTTTGTATTGGGTTGTTTGTTTTTTTTAATATTAAGCTGCATGAGCTGTTTATATATATTGGAGATTAAACTTTTGCCCATTGATTCGTTTGCAACGATTTTCGCCCAGTCTGAGGGATGCCTTTTTCCATTCCCGTCTTTTTAACCAAAAAAGAAAGAAAGACAAAGAAGCAGAACACTAATGTACATAAAATATGCCTTTTGAAACGGTCGTTTTGAAATATGGACGTCCTTTGAATTTTTTGGTCGATATGTGACCCCAGGATTTGTTTTCAGGGCAGGTGTCATTTACAGGCCTGCAATGATTTTGAATATCAACTGACCATTAGCGCTGGGATTAAAGCTGCTGTTGTGTGAAACGGCCACAAGGTGGCAGCAGTTCTCCCTTACCAAATCTGGTTACTAGGGCAGCAGAGCCTCAATGGAAGTCGTGTTCTAGATTGGAATTTAGAATGGAATGTGCCAGGAGAAAGCCCCTCAAGTTTGTCTCCCTACTTCTTGTTCGTATTTTTAATTTAAATTTTTATTTTTTATTACAGCAAGTTTGATTACAATCTTTGGCTTATTGTAGGTGTCGAAGATGTGGTTCTTTTACACATATACAGATGTCTGTTCTCCCTGGGATCCTTTTCCCAGGTACCTTATGACAGAATGTTGAGTAGTCTTCTCTTGGTATTCCGTAGGTCTTTGGTGATTATATATGTCACCTGTGTTTGTATATGTCTGTTAACACCGATATCGTAATGAAACCAATCCACACACCTTTCCATTGGTGAACCATAAGTGTGTTTAATGAATCTGTGATTGCCCTTCTCCGTGGAAATGTCTGCCCTGGTATCCATTTTTAGGTAACACCTATAAGTGATATGATATGATATGTGTCTTTCACTTTCTGACTTACTACAAGTCACGTGATTACCTCTAGACTCATCTACGGTGCTGCAAATGGCATTGTGTCCTTATTTTCCTTGGCTTCTATTCTGCCTTAGCGAGGTCCATTTTCAACAATGTGATTCCCTGAGGGTTGCGGATTAGCTGACCTGGGCAGCCTTACCCTGCCGGCCGGCCCTCCCCAGGTGTGCCTGGTTGAGGTCAATATAAACAGCGCTCCAGTCAGCAATAGCCCCTGAAGCTGTGCCTGACTCCATATTCTCTGCCCCGTCAGCAGTCTCGGGGCTGAGCTGGTGGGAGGGAATGAGGGGCCACAGCTTTGTTGGTGGCCCGGTGTGAGTGGGGCACTGCTGGCCTTTCTGCAGGAGTTGCCAGGCTGCCACCTGTAAAGAAGAGGATGTGTCACCCATACCTTCCACTGGAATTTCTCTCCTGACAGAGGTGAGGAAGGAAAAACGCAGTGGGGGCCGGGACAGGAGGGGTATCTCAGGCAGGACAATGGAAAGCTTCCGGAAGAGCGCACGGGGCCAGGAGCACCCTGGCTGGCCTGCAGTCACCAACTTGGCCTGCGTGCTTTCGCTAGTGTGCTCCATGGCCCTTCCTCTAGGCTTTCAAGCCCTTGTACATATTCAGGTGTTTTACCTGGGAAGGGTGGGAACAGTTCAGCAGCAGCTGGCCTGGGGCTCAGCTCACCTTTATTCAGAGATGCCTCGGCACGGTCTCCCAGCTTTGCAATGAGGACGCTTCTTGCGTGGGGGGTGGGTTCCTGGCTGGATGGGAGATGATTCCCCACCTCTGACCAACTTCAGAATTGTTTACCGCTGGAGAAAGTGCCCTGATAGGGTTTTCCTCTGTATAACTGGTGGGTTCAGGTTTTTTTTCGTTTATGGTTCAAGTTAGATTTTATTCCTCTTTTATGTATTTATAGATATAAGCATGGAAATAATTCATTCCTATAAATACATCTGTGTGAAGGGAATAAATTTTTTCTGTTTTATTTTTAAATTTTATTTTTTAAAATTTTGAAATTTAATTTTATTTACTTTTTTTATACAGCAGGTTATTATTAGTTATGTATTTTATGCATATACATGTATACAGGTCAACCCGAATCTCCCAACTCATCCCACCACCACCACCCCATGGCTTCCCACACTTGGTGTCCATACGTTTGTTCTCGACCTCTGTGTCTCTATTTCTTCCCTGCAAACCAGTTCATCTGTACCATTTTTTAGGTTCCACATATATGCATTAATATACAATATTTGATTTCCTCTTTCTGACTTACTTCATTCTGTATGACAGTCTCTAGATCCATCGATGTCTCTACAAATGACCCAGTTTCATTCCTTTTTTTGGCCGAGTAATATTCCATTTTATATATATACCCCATCTGTATCCATTCATCTGTCTGTGGGCATTTAGGTTGCTTCCATTACCTGGCTATTGTAAATAGTGCTGCTATGAACATTGTGGTGAATGTGCCTTTTTGATTTATGGTTTTCTCTGGGTATATGCCCAGAAGTGGGATTGCTGGATCAGATGGTAATTCTATTTCTAGTTTTTTAAAGGAAACTCCATAGTGTTCTCCGAAGTGACTGTATCAATTTACATTCCCACCAATAGTGGAAGAGGGCTCCGTTTGTCCACACCCTCCCCAGAATTTGTTGTTTGTAGATTTTCTGATGATGCCGATCCTAACAGGTGTGAGGTGATACCTCATTGTAGTTTTGATTTGCATTTCTCTAATAATTAGTGCTGTTGAGCAGCTTTTCATGTGCATCTTGGCCATCTCTGTGTCTTCTTTGAAGAAACGTCTCTTTAGATCTTCTGCCCATTTTTGTATTGGGTTGTTTGTTTTTTTTAATATTAAGCTGCATGAGCTGTTTATATATATTGGAGATTAAACTTTTGTCCATTGATTCGTTTGCAACGATTTTCGCCCAGTCTGAGGGATGCCTTTTTCCATTCCCGTCTTTTTAACCAAAAAAGAAAGAAAGACAAAGAAGCAGAACACTAATGTACATAAAATATGCCTTTTGAAACGGTCGTTTTGAAATATGGACGTCCTTTGAATTTTTGGGTCGATATGTGACCCCAGGATTTGTTTTCAGGGCAGGTGTCCTTTACAGGCCTGCAATGATTTTGAATATCAACTGACCATTAGCGCTGGGATTAAAGCTGCTGTTGTGTGAAACGGCCACAAGGTGGCAGCAGTTCTCCCTTACCAAATCTGGTTACTAGGGCAGCAGAGCCTCAATGGAAGTCGTGTTCTAGATTGGAATTTAGAATGGAATGTGCCAGGAGAAAGCCCCTCAAGTTTGTCTCCCTACTTCTTGTTCGTATTTTTAATTTAAATTTTTATTTTTTATTACAGCAAGTTTGATTACAATCTTTGGCTTATTGTAGGTGTCGAAGATGTGGTTCTTTTACACATATACAGATGTCTGTTCTCCCTGGGATCCTTTTCCCAGGTACGTTATGACAGAATGTTGAGTAGTCTTCTCTTGGTATTCCGTATGTCTTTGGTGATTATATATGTCACCTGTGTTTGTATATGTCTGTTAACACCGATATCGTAATGAAACCAATCCACACACCTTTCCATTGGTGAACCATAAGTGTGTTTAATGAATCTGTGATTGCCCTTCTCCGTGGAAATGTCTGCCCTGGTATCCATTTTTAGGTAACACCTATAAGTGATATGATATGATATGTGTCTTTCACTTTCTGACTTACTACAAGTCACGTGATTACCTCTAGACTCATCTACGGTGCTGCAAATGGCATTGTGTCCTTATTTTCCTTGGCTTCTATTCTGCCTTAGCGAGGTCCATTTTCAACAATGTGATTCCCTGAGGGTTGCGGATTAGCTGACCTGGGCAGCCTTACCCTGCCGGCCGGCCCTCCCCAGGTGTGCCTGGTTGAGGTCAATATAAACAGCGCTCCAGTCAGCAATAGCCCCTGAAGCTGTGCCTGACTCCATATTCTCTGCCCCGTCAGCAGTCTCGGGGCTGAGCTGGTGGGAGGGAATGAGGGGCCACAGCTTTGTTGGTGGCCCGGTGTGAGTGGGGCACTGCTGGCCTTTCTGCAGGAGTTGCCAGGCTGCCACCTGTAAAGAAGAGGATGTGTCACCCATACCTTCCACTGGAATTTCTCTCCTGACAGAGGTGAGGAAGGAAAAACGCAGTGGGGGCCGGGACAGGAGGGGTATCTCAGGCAGGACAATGGAAAGCTTCCGGAAGAGCGCACGGGGCCAGGACCACCCTGGCTGGCCTGCAGTCACCAACTTGGCCTGCGTGCTTTCGCTAGTGTGCTCCATGGCCCTTCCTCTAGGCTTTCAAGCCCTTGTACATATTCAGGTGTTTTACCTGGGAAGGGTGGGAACAGTTCAGCAGCAGCTGGCCTGGGGCTCAGCTCACCTTTATTCAGAGATGCCTCGTCACGGTCTCCCAGCTTTGCAATGAGGACGCTTCTTGCATGGGGGGTGGGTTCCTGGCTGGATGGGAGATGATTCCCCACCTCTGACCAACTTCAGAATTGTTTACCGCTGGAGAAAGTGCCCTGATAGGGTTTTCCTCTGTATAACTGGTGGGTTCAGGTTTTTTTTCGTTTATGGTTCAAGTTAGATTTTATTCCTCTTTTATGTATTTATAGATATAAGCATGGAAATAATTCATTCCTATAAATACATCTGTGTGAAGGGAATAAATTTTTTCTGTTTTATTTTTAAATTTTATTTTTTAAAATTTTGAAATTTAATTTTATTTACTTTTTTTATACAGCAGGTTATTATTAGTTATGTATTTTATGCATATACATGTATACAGGTCAACCCGAATCTCCCAACTCATCCCACCACCACCACCCCATGGCTTCCCACACTTGGTGTCCATACGTTTGTTCTCGACCTCTGTGTCTCTATTTCTTCCCTGCAAACCAGTTCATCTGTACCATTTTTTAGGTTCCACATATATGCATTAATATACAATATTTGATTTCCTCTTTCTGACTTACTTCATTCTGTATGACAGTCTCTAGATCCATCGATGTCTCTACAAATGACCCAGTTTCATTCCTTTTTTTGGCCGAGTAATATTCCATTTTATATATGTACCCCATCTGTATCCATTCATCTGTCTGTGGGCATTTAGGTTGCTTCCATTACCTGGCTATTGTAAATAGTGCTGCTATGAACATTGTGGTGAATGTGCCTTTTTGATTTATGGTTTTCTCTGGGTATATGCCCAGAAGTGGGATTGCTGGATCAGATGGTAATTCTATTTCTAGTTTTTTAAAGGAAACTCCATAGTGTTCTCCAAAGTGACTGTATCAATTTACATTCCCACCAATAGTGGAAGAGGGCTCCGTTTGTCCACACCCTCCCCAGAATTTGTTGTTTGTAGATTTTCTGATGATGCCGATCCTAACAGGTGTGAGGTGATACCTCATTGTAGTTTTGATTTGCATTTCTCTAATAATTAGTGCTGTTGAGCAGCTTTTCATGTGCATCTTGGCCATCTCTGTGTCTTCTTTGAAGAAACGTCTCTTTAGATCTTCTGCCCATTTTTGTATTGGGTTGTTTGTTTTTTTTAATATTAAGCTGCATGAGCTGTTTATATATATTGGAGATTAAACTTTTGCCCATTGATTCGTTTGCAACGATTTTCGCCCAGTCTGAGGGATGCCTTTTTCCATTCCCGTCTTTTTAACCAAAAAAGAAAGAAAGACAAAGAAGCAGAACACTAATGTACATAAAATATGCCTTTTGAAACGGTCGTTTTGAAATATGGACGTCCTTTGAATTTTTGTGTCGATATGTGACCCCAGGATTTGTTTTCAGGGCAGGTGTCATTTACAGGCCTGCAATGATTTTGAATATCAACTGACCATTAGCGCTGGGATTAAAGCTGCTGTTGTGTGAAACGGCCACAAGGTGGCAGCAGTTCTCCCTTACCAAATCTGGTTACTAGGGCAGCAGAGCCTCAATGGAAGTCGTGTTCTAGATTGGAATTTAGAATGGAATGTGCCAGGAGAAAGCCCCTCAAGTTTGTCTCCCTACTTCTTGTTCGTATTTTTAATTTAAATTTTTATTTTTTATTACAGCAAGTTTGATTACAATCTTTGGCTTATTGTAGGTGTCGAAGATGTGGTTCTTTTACACATATACAGATATCTGTTCTCCCTGGGATCCTTTTCCCAGGTACGTTATGACAGAATGTTGAGTAGTCTTCTCTTGGTATTCCGTAGGTCTTTGGTGATTATATATGTCACCTGTGTTTGTACATGTCTGTTAACACCGATATCGTAATGAAACCAATCCACACACCTTTCCATTGGTGAACCATAAGTGTGTTTAATGAATCTGTGATTGCCCTTCTCCGTGGAAATGTCTGCCCTGGTATCCATTTTTAGGTAACACCTATAAGTGATATGATATGATATGTGTCTTTCACTTTCTGACTTACTACAAGTCACGTGATTACCTCTAGACTCATCTACGGTGCTGCAAATGGCATTGTGTCCTTATTTTCCTTGGCTTCTATTCTGCCTTAGCGAGGTCCATTTTCAACAATGTGATTCCCTGAGGGTTGCGGATTAGCTGACCTGGGCAGCCTTACCCTGCCGGCCGGCCCTCCCCAGGTGTGCCTGGTTGAGGTCAATATAAACAGCGCTCCAGTCAGCAATAGCCCCTGAAGCTGTGCCTGACTCCATATTCTCTGCCCCGTCAGCAGTCTCGGGGCTGAGCTGGTGGGAGGGAATGAGGGGCCACAGCTTTGTTGGTGGCCCGGTGTGAGTGGGGCACTGCTGGCCTTTCTGCAGGAGTTGCCAGGCTGCCACCTGTAAAGAAGAGGATGTGTCACCCATACCTTCCACTGGAATTTCTCTCCTGACAGAGGTGAGGAAGGAAAAACGCAGTGGGGGCCGGGACAGGAGGGGTATCTCAGGCAGGACAATGGAAAGCTTCCGGAAGAGCGCACGGGGCCAGGAGCACCCTGGCTGGCCTGCAGTCACCAACTTGGCCTGCGTGCTTTCGCTAGTGTGCTCCATGGCCCTTCCTCTAGGCTTTCAAGCCCTTGTACATATTCAGGTGTTTTACCTGGGAAGGGTGGGAACAGTTCAGCAGCAGCTGGCCTGGGGCTCAGCTCACCTTTATTCAGAGATGCCTCGGCACGGTCTCCCAGCTTTGCAATGAGGACGCTTCTTGCGTGGGGGGTGGGTTCCTGGCTGGATGGGAGATGATTCCCCACCTCTGACCAACTTCAGAATTGTTTACCGCTGGAGAAAGTGCCCTGATAGGGTTTTCCTCTGTATAACTGGTGGGTTCAGGTTTTTTTTCGTTTATGGTTCAAGTTAGATTTTATTCCTCTTTTATGTATTTATAGATATAAGCATGGAAATAATTCATTCCTATAAATACATCTGTGTGAAGGGAATAAATTTTTTCTGTTTTATTTTTAAATTTTATTTTTTAAAATTTTGAAATTTAATTTTATTTACTTTTTTTATACAGCAGGTTATTATTAGTTATGTATTTTATGCATATACATGTATACAGGTCAACCCGAATCTCCCAACTCATCCCACCACCACCACCCCATGGCTTCCCACACTTGGTGTCCATACGTTTGTTCTCGACCTCTGTGTCTCTATTTCTTCCCTGCAAACCAGTTCATCTGTACCATTTTTTAGGTTCCACATATATGCATTAATATACAATATTTGATTTCCTCTTTCTGACTTACTTCATTCTGTATGACAGTCTCTAGATCCATCGATGTCTCTACAAATGACCCAGTTTCATTCCTTTTTTTGGCCGAGTAATATTCCATTTTATATATGTACCCCATCTGTATCCATTCATCTGTCTGTGGGCATTTAGGTTGCTTCCATTACCTGGCTATTGTAAATAGTGCTGCTATGAACATTGTGGTGAATGTGCCTTTTTGATTTATGGTTTTCTCTGGGTATATGCCCAGAAGTGGGATTGCTGGATCAGATGGTAATTCTATTTCTAGTTTTTTAAAGGAAACTCCATAGTGTTCTCCGAAGTGACTGTATCAATTTACATTCCCACCAATAGTGGAAGAGGGCTCCGTTTGTCCACACCCTCCCCAGAATTTGTTGTTTGTAGATTTTCTGATGATGCCGATCCTAACAGGTGTGAGGTGATACCTCATTGTAGTTTTGATTTGCATTTCTCTAATAATTAGTGCTGTTGAGCAGCTTTTCATGTGCATCTTGGCCATCTCTGTGTCTTCTTTGAAGAAACGTCTCTTTAGATCTTCTGCCCATTTTTGTATTGGGTTGTTTGTTTTTTTTAATATTAAGCTGCATGACCTGTTTATATATATTGGAGATTAAACTTTTGCCCATTGATTCGTTTGCAACGATTTTCGCCCAGTCTGAGGGATGCCTTTTTCCATTCCCGTCTTTTTAACCAAAAAAGAAAGAAAGACAAAGAAGCAGAACACTAATGTACATAAAATATGCCTTTTGAAACGGTCGTTTTGAAATATGGACGTCCTTTGAATTTTTTGGTCGATATGTGACCCCAGGATTTGTTTTCACGGCAGGTGTCATTTACAGGCCTGCAATGATTTTGAATATCAACTGACCATTAGCGCTGGGATTAAAGCTGCTGTTGTGTGAAACGGCCACAAGGTGGCAGCAGTTCTCCCTTACCAAATCTGGTTACTAGGGCAGCAGAGCCTCAATGGAAGTCGTGTTCTAGATTGGAATTTAGAATGGAATGTGCCAGGAGAAAGCCCCTCAAGTTTGTCTCCCTACTTCTTGTTCGTATTTTTAATTTAAATTTTTATTTTTTATTACAGCAAGTTTGATTACAATCTTTGGCTTATTGTAGGTGTCGAAGATGTGGTTCTTTTACACATATACAGATGTCTGTTCTCCCTGGGATCCTTTTCCCAGGTACCTTATGACAGAATGTTGAGTAGTCTTCTCTTGGTATTCCGTAGGTCTTTGGTGATTATATATGTCACCTGTGTTTGTATATGTCTGTTAACACCGATATCGTAAAGAAACCAATCCACACACCTTTCCATTGGTGAACCATAAGTGTGTTTAATGAATCTGTGATTGCCCTTCTCCGTGGAAATGTCTGCCCTGGTATCCATTTTTAGGTAACACCTATAAGTGATATGATATGATATGTGTCTTTCACTTTCTGACTTACTACAAGTCACGTGATTACCTCTAGACTCATCTACGGTGCTGCAAATGGCATTGTGTCCTTATTTTCCTTGGCTTCTATTCTGCCTTCGCGAGGTCCATTTTCAACAATGTGATTCCCTCAGGGTTGCGGATTAGCTGACCTGGGCAGCCTTACCCGGCCGGCCGGCCCTCCCCAGGTGTGCCTGGTTGAGGTCAATATAAACAGCGCTCCAGTCAGCAATAGCCCCTGAAGCTGTGCCTGACTCCATATTCTCTGCCCCGTCAGCAGTCTCGGGGCTGAGCTGGTGGGAGGGAATGAGGGGCCACAGCTTTGTTGGTGGCCCGGTGTGAGTGGGGCACTGCTGGCCTTTCTGCAGGAGTTGCCAGGCTGCCACCTGTAAAGAAGAGGATGTGTCACCCATACCTTCCACTGGAATTTCTCTCCTGACAGAGGTGAGGAAGGAAAAACGCAGTGGGGGCCGGGACAGGAGGGGTATCTCAGGCAGGACAATGGAAAGCTTCCGGAAGAGCGCACGGGGCCAGGACCACCCTGGCTGGCCTGCAGTCACCAACTTGGCCTGCGTGCTTTCGCTAGTGTGCTCCATGGCCCTTCCTCTAGGCTTTCAAGCCCTTGTACATATTCAGGTGTTTTACCTGGGAAGGGTGGGAACAGTTCAGCAGCAGCTGGCCTGGGGCTCAGCTCACCTTTATTCAGAGATGCCTCGGCACGGTCTCCCAGCTTTGCAATGAGGACGCTTCTTGCGTGGGGGGTGGGTTCCTGGCTGGATGGGAGATGATTCCCCACCTCTGACCAACTTCAGAATTGTTTACCGCTGGAGAAAGTGCCCTGATAGGGTTTTCCTCTGTATAACTGGTGGGTTCAGGTTTTTTTTCGTTTATGGTTCAAGTTAGATTTTATTCCTCTTTTATGTATTTATAGATATAAGCATGGAAATAATTCATTCCTATAAATACATCTGTGTGAAGGGAATAAATTTTTTCTGTTTTATTTTTAAATTTTATTTTTTAAAATTTTGAAATTTAATTTTATTTACTTTTTTTATACAGCAGGTTATTATTAGTTATGTATTTTATGCATATACATGTATACAGGTCAACCCGAATCTCCCAACTCATCCCACCACCACCACCCCATGGCTTCCCACACTTGGTGTCCATACGTTTGTTCTCGACCTCTGCGTCTCTATTTCTTCCCTGCAAACCAGTTCGTCTGTACCATTTTTTAGGTTCCACATATATGCATTAATATACAATATTTGATTTCCTCTTTCTGACTTACTTCATTCTGTATGACAGTCTCTAGATCCATCGATGTCTCTACAAATGACCCACTTTCATTCCTTTTTGTGGCCGAGTAATATTCCATTTTATATATGTACCCCATCTGTATCCATTCATCTGTCTGTGGGCATTTAGGTTGCTTCCATTACCTGGCTATTGTAAATAGTGCTGCTATGAACATTGTGGTGAATGTGCCTTTTTGATTTCTGGTTTTCTCTGGGTATATGCCCAGAAGTGGGATTGCTGGAACAGATGGTAATTCTATTTCTAGTTTTTTAAAGGAAACTCCATAGTGTTCTCCAAAGTGACTGTATCAATTTACATTCCCACCAATAGTGGAAGAGGGCTCCGTTTGTCCACACCCTCCCCAGAATTTGTTGTTTGTAGATTTTCTGATAATGCCGATCCTAACAGGTGTGAGGTGATACCTCATTGTAGTTTTGATTTGCATTTCTGTAATAATTAGTGCTGTTGAGCAGCTTTTCATGTGCATCTTGGCCATCTCTGTGTCTTCTTTGAAGAAACGTCTCTTTAGATCTTCTGCCCATTTTTGTATTGGGTTGTTTGTTTTTTTAATATTAAGCTGCATGAGCTGTTTATATATATTGGAGATTAAACTTTTGTCCATTGATTCGTTTGCAACGATTTTCGCCCAGTCTGAGGGATGCCTTTTTCCATTCCCGTCTTTTTAACCAAAAAAGAAAGAAAGACAAAGAAGCAGAACACTAATGTACATAAAATATGCGTTTTGAAATGGTCGTTTTGAAATATGGACGTCCTTTGAATTTTTGGGTCGATATGTGACCCCAGGATTTGTTTTCAGGGCAGGTGTCATTTACA
The DNA here is from genome assembly GCF_964165515.1 of Mesoplodon bidens. Classification (NCBI taxonomy): domain Eukaryota; kingdom Metazoa; phylum Chordata; class Mammalia; order Artiodactyla; family Ziphiidae; genus Mesoplodon; species Mesoplodon bidens. The sequence goes on from NW_027671404.1 coordinate 262,325, forward strand.
GGCCTGCAATGATTTTGAATATCAACTGACCATTAGCGCTGGGATTAAAGCTGCTGTTGTGTGAAACGGCCACAAGGTGGCAGCAGTTCTCCCTTACCAAATCTGGTTACTAGGGCAGCAGAGCCTCAATGGAAGTCGTGTTCTAGATTGGAATTTAGAATGGAATGTGCCAGGAGAAAGCCCCTCAAGTTTGTCTCCCTACTTCTTGTTCGTATTTTTAATTTAAATTTTTATTTTTTATTACAGCAAGTTTGATTACAATGTTTGGCTTATTGTAGGTGTCAAAGATGTGGTTCTTTTACACATATACAGATGTCTGTTCTCCCTGGGATCCTTTTCCCAGGTACCTTATGACAGAATGTTGAGTAGTCTTCTCTTGGTATTCCGTAGGTCTTTGGTGATTATATATGTCACCTGTGTTTGTATATGTCTGTTAACACCGATATCGTAAAGAAACCAATCCACACACCTTTCCATTGGTGAACCATAAGTGTGTTTAATGAATCTGTGATTGCCCTTCTCCATGGAAATGTCTGCCCTGGTATCCATTTTTAGGTAACACCTATAAGTGATATGATATGATATGTGTCTTTCACTTTCTGACTTACTACAAGTCACGTGATTACCTCTAGACTCATCTACGGTGCTGCAAATGGCATTGTGTCCTTATTTTCCTTGGCTTCTATTCTGCCTTAGCGAGGTCCATTTTCAACAATGTGATTCCCTGAGGGTTGCGGATTAGCTGACCTGGGCAGCCTTACCCTGCCGGCCGGCCCTCCCCAGGTGTGCCTGGTTGAGGTCAATATAAACAGCGCTCCAGTCAGCAATAGACCCTGAAGCTGTGCCTGACTCCATATTCTCTGCCCCGTCAGCAGTCTCGGGGCTGAGCTGGTGGGAGGGAATGAGGGGCCACAGCTTTGTTGGTGGCCCGGTGTGAGTGGGGCACTGCTGGCCTTTCTGCAGGAGTTGCCAGGCTGCCACCTGTAAAGAAGAGGATGTGTCACCCATACCTTCCACTGGAATTTCTCTCCTGACAGAGGTGAGGAAGGAAAAACGCAGTGGGGGCCGGGACAGGAGGGGTATCTCAGGCAGGACAATGGAAAGCTTCCGGAAGAGCGCACGGGGCCAGGACCACCCTGGCTGGCCTGCAGTCACCAACTTGGCCTGCGTGCTTTCGCTAGTGTGCTCCATGGCCCTTCCTCTAGGCTTTCAAGCCCTTGTACATATTCAGGTGTTTTACCTGGGAAGGGTGGGAACAGTTCAGCAGCAGCTGGCCTGGGGCTCAGCTCACCTTTATTCAGAGATGCCTCGGCACGGTCTCCCAGCTTTGCAATGAGGACGCTTCTTGCATGGGGGGTGGGTTCCTGGCTGGATGGGAGATGATTCCCCACCTCTGACCAACTTCAGAATTGTTTACCGCTGGAGAAAGTGCCCTGATAGGGTTTTCCTCTGTATAACTGGTGGGTTCAGGTTTTTTTTCGTTTATGGTTCAAGTTAGATTTTATTCCTCTTTTATGTATTTATAGATATAAGCATGGAAATAATTCATTCCTATAAATACATCTGTGTGAAGGGAATAAATTTTTTCTGTTTTATTTTTAAATTTTATTTTTTAAAATTTTGAAATTTAATTTTATTTACTTTTTTTATACAGCAGGTTATTATTAGTTATGTATTTTATGCATATACATGTATACAGGTCAACCCGAATCTCCCAACTCATCCCACCACCACCACCCCATGGCTTCCCACACTTGGTGTCCATACGTTTGTTCTCGACCTCTGCGTCTCTATTTCTTCCCTGCAAACCAGTTCGTCTGTACCATTTTTTAGGTTCCACATATATGCATTAATATACAATATTTGATTTCCTCTTTCTGACATACTTCATTCTGTATGACAGTCTCTAGATCCATCGATGTCTCTACAAATGACCCACTTTCATTCCTTTTTGTGGCCGAGTAATATTCCATTTTATATATGTACCCCATCTGTATCCATTCATCTGTCTGTGGGCATTTAGGTTGCTTCCATTACCTGGTTATTGTAAATAGTGCTGCTATGAACATTGTGGTGAATGTGCCTTTTTGATTTATGGTTTTCTCTGGGTATATGCCCAGAAGTGGGATTGCTGGATCAGATGGTAATTCTATTTCTAGTTTTTTAAAGGAAACTCCATAGTGTTCTCCAAAGTGACTGTATCAATTTACATTCCCACCAATAGTGGAAGAGGGCTCCGTTTGTCCACACCCTCCCCAGAATTTGTTGTTTGTAGATTTTCTGATGATGCCGATCCTAACAGGTGTGAGGTGATACCTCATTGTAGTTTTGATTTGCATTTCTGTAATAATTAGTGCTGTTGAGCAGCTTTTCATGTGCATCTTGGCCATCTCTGTGTCTTCTTTGAAGAAACGTCTCTTTAGATCTTCTGCCCATTTTTGTATTGGGTTGTTTGTTTTTTTAATATTAAGCTGCATGAGCTGTTTATATATATTGGAGATTAAACTTTTGTCCATTGATTCGTTTGCAACGATTTTCGCCCAGTCTGAGGGATGCCTTTTTCCATTCCCGTCTTTTTAACCAAAAAAGAAAGAAAGACAAAGAAGCAGAACACTAATGTACATAAAATATGCCTTTTGAAACGGTCGTTTTGAAATATGGACGTCCTTTGAATTTTTGGGTCGATATGTGACCCCAGGATTTGTTTTCAGGGCAGGTGTCATTTACAGGCCTGCAATGATTTTGAATATCAACTGACCATTAGCGCTGGGATTAAAGCTGCTGTTGTGTGAAACGGCCACAAGGTGGCAGCAGTTCTCCCTTACCAAATCTGGTTACTAGGGCAGCAGAGCCTCAATGGAAGTCGTGTTCTAGATTGGAATTTAGAATGGAATGTGCCAGGAGAAAGCCCCTCAAGTTTGTCTCCCTACTTCTTGTTCGTATTTTTAATTTAAATTTTTATTTTTTATTACAGCAAGTTTGATTACAATCTTTGGCTTATTGTAGGTGTCGAAGATGTGGTTCTTTTACACATATACAGATGTCTGTTCTCCCTGGGATCCTTTTCCCAGGTACCTTATGACAGAATATTGAGCAGTCTTCTCTTGGTATTCCGTAGGTCTTTGGTGATTATATATGTCACCTGTGTTTGTATATGTCTGTTAACACCGATATCGTAATGAAACCAATCCACACACCTTTCCATTGGTGAACCATAAGTGTGTTTAATGAATCTGTGATTGCCCTTCTCCGTGGAAATATCTGCCCTGGTATCCATTTTTAGGTAACACCTATAAGTGATATGATATGATATGTGTCTTTCACTTTCTGACTTACTACAAGTCACGTGATTACCTCTAGACTCATCTACGGTGCTGCAAATGGCATTGTGTCCTTAGTTTCCTTGGCTTCTATTCTGCCTTAGCGAGGTCCATTTTCAACAATGTGATTCCCTGAGGGTTGTGGATTAGCTGACCTGGGCAGCCTTACCCTGCCGGCCGGCCCTCCCCAGGTGTGCCTGGTTGAGGTCAATATAAACAGCGCTCCAGTCAGCAATAGCCCCTGAAGCTGTGCCTGACTCCATATTCTCTGCCCCGTCAGCAGTCTCGGGGCTGAGCTGGTGGGAGGGAATGAGGGGCCACAGCTTTGTTGGTGGCCCGGTGTGAGTGGGGCACTGCTGGCCTTTCTGCAGGAGTTGCCAGGCTGCCACCTGTAAAGAAGAGGATGTGTCACCCATACCTTCCACTGGAATTTCTCTCCTGACAGAGGTGAGGAAGGAAAAACGCAGTGGGGGCCGGGACAGGAGGGGTATCTCAGGCAGGACAATGGAAAGCTTCCGGAAGAGCGCACGGGGCCAGGACCACCCTGGCTGGCCTGCAGTCACCAACTTGGCCTGCGTGCTTTCGCTAGTGTGCTCCATGGCCCTTCCTCTAGGCTTTCAAGCCCTTGTACATATTCAGGTGTTTTACCTGGGAAGGGTGGGAACAGTTCAGCAGCAGCTGGCCTGGGGCTCAGCTCACCTTTATTCAGAGATGCCTCGGCACGGTCTCCCAGCTTTGCAATGAGGACGCTTCTTGCGTGGGGGGTGGGTTCCTGGCTGGATGGGAGATGATTCCCCACCTCTGACCAACTTCAGAATTGTTTACCACTGGAGAAAGTGCCCTGATAGGGTTTTCCTCTGTATAACTGGTGGGTTCAGGTTTTTTTTCGTTTATGGTTCAAGTTAGATTTTATTCCTCTTTTATGTATTTATAGATATAAGCATGGAAATAATTCATTCCTATAAATACATCTGTGTGAAGGGAATAAATTTTTTCTGTTTTATTTTTAAATTTTATTTTTTAAAATTTTGAAATTTAATTTTATTTACTTTTTTTATACAGCAGGTTATTATTAGTTATGTATTTTATGCATATACATGTATACAGGTCAACCCGAATCTCCCAACTCATCCCACCACCACCACCCCATGGCTTCCCACACTTGGTGTCCATACGTTTGTTCTCGACCTCTGCGTCTCTATTTCTTCCCTGCAAACCAGTTCGTCTGTACCATTTTTTAGGTTCCACATATATGCATTAATATACAATATTTGATTTCCTCTTTCTGACTTACTTCATTCTGTATGACAGTCTCTAGATCCATCGATGTCTCTACAAATGACCCAGTTTCATTCCTTTTTGTGGCCGAGTAATATTCCATTTTATATATGTACCCCATCTGTATCCATTCATCTGTCTGTGGGCATTTAGGTTGCTTCCATTACCTGGCTATTGTAAATAGTGCTGCTATGAACATTGTGGTGAATGTGCCTTTTTGATTTCTGGTTTTCTCTGGGTATATGCCCAGAAGTGGGATTGCTGGATCAGATGGTAATTCTATTTCTAGTTTTTAAAAGGAAACTCCATAGTGTTCTCCATAGTGACTGTATCAATTTACATTCCCACCAATAGTGGAAGAGGGCTCCGTTTGTCCACACCCTCCCCAGAATTTGTTGTTTGTAGATTTTCTGATGATGCCGATCCTAACAGGTGTGAGGTGATACCTCATTGTAGTTTTGATTTGCATTTCTCTAATAATTAGTGCTGTTGAGCAGCTTTTCATGTGCGTCTTGGCCATCTCTGTGTCTTCTTTGAAGAAACGTCTCTTTAGATCTTCTGCCCATTTTTGTATTGGGTTGTTTGTTTTTTTAATATTAAGCTGCATGAGCTGTTTATATATATTGGAGATTAAACTTTTGTCCATTGATTCGTTTGCAACGATTTTCGCCCAGTCTGAGGGATGCCTTTTTCCATTCCCGTCTTTTTAACCAAAAAAGAAAGAAAGACAAAGAAGCAGAACACTAATGTACATAAAATATGCCTTTTGAAACGGTCGTTTTGAAATATGGACGTCCTTTGAATTTTTGGGTCGATATGTGACCCCAGGATTTGTTTTCAGGGCAGGTGTCATTTACAGGCCTGCAATGATTTTGAATATCAACTGACCATAAGCGCTGGGATTAAAGCTGCTGTTGTGTGAAACGGCCACAAGGTGGCTGCAGTTCTCCCTTACCAAATCTGGTTACTAGGGCAGCAGAGCCTCAATGGAAGTCGTGTTCTAGATTGGAATTTAGAATGGAATGTGCCAGGAGAAAGCCCCTCAAGTTTGTCTCCCTACTTCTTGTTCGTATTTTTAATTTAAATTTTTATTTTTTATTACAGCAAGTTTGATTACAATCTTTGGCTTATTGTAGGTGTCGAAGATGTGGTTCTTTTACACATATACAGATGTCTGTTCTCCCTGGGATCCTTTTCCCAGGTACGTTATGACAGAATGTTGAGCAGTCTTCTCTTGGTATTCCGTAGGTCTTTGGTGATTATATATGTCACCTGTGTTTGTATATGTCTGTTAACACCGATATCGTAATGAAACCAATCCACACACCTTTCCATTGGTGAACCATAAGTGTGTTTAATGAATCTGTGATTGCCCTTCTCCGTGGAAATATCTGCCCTGGTATCCATTTTTAGGTAACACCTATAAGTGATATGATATGATATGTGTCTTTCACTTTCTGACTTACTCCAAGTAACGTGATTACCTCTAGACTCATCTACGGTGCTGCAAATGGCATTGTGTCCTTATTTTCCTTGGCTTCTATTCTGCCTTAGCGAGGTCCATTTTCAACAATGTGATTCCCTGAGGGTTGTGGATTAGGTGACCTGGGCAGCCTTACCCTGCCGGCCGGCCCTCCCCAGGTGTGCCTGGTTGAGGTCAATATAAACAGCGCTCCAGTCAGCAATAGCCCCTGAAGCTGTGCCTGACTCCATATTCTCTGCCCCGTCAGCAGTCTCGGGGCTGAGCTGGTGGGAGGGAATGAGGGGCCACAGCTTTGTTGGTGGCCCGGTGTGAGTGGGGCACTGCTGGCCTTTCTGCAGGAGTTGCCAGGCTGCCACCTGTAAAGAAGAGGATGTGTCACCCATACCTTCCGCTGGAATTTCTCTCCTGACAGAGGTGAGGAAGGAAAAACGCAGTGGGGACCGGGACAGGAGGGGTATCTCAGGCAGGACAATGGAAAGCTTCCGGAAGAGCGCACGGGGCCAGGACCACCCTGGCTGGCCTGCAGTCACCAACTTGGCCTGCGTGCTTTCGCTAGTGTGCTCCATGGCCCTTCCTCTAGGCTTTCAAGCCCTTGTACATATTCAGGTGTTTTACCTGGGAAGGGTGGGAACAGTTCAGCAGCAGCTGGCCTGGGGCTCAGCTCACCTTTATTCAGAGATGCCTCGGCACGGTCTCCCAGCTTTGCAATGAGGACGCTTCTTGCGTGGGGGGTGGGTTCCTGGCTGGATGGGAGATGATTCCCCACCTCTGACCAACTTCAGAATTGTTTACCGCTGGAGAAAGTGCCCTGATAGGGTTTTCCTCTGTATAACTGGTGGGTTCAGGTTTTTTTTCGTTTATGGTTCAAGTTAGATTTTATTCCTCTTTTATGTATTTATAGATATAAGCATGGAAATAATTCATTCCTATAAATACATCTGTGTGAAGGGAATAAATTTTTTCTGTTTTATTTTTAAATTTTATTTTTTAAAATTTTGAAATTTAATTTTATTTACTTTTTTTATACAGCAGGTTATTATTAGTTATGTATTTTATGCATATACATGTATACAGGTCAACCCGAATCTCCCAACTCATCCCACCACCACCACCCCATGGCTTCCCACACTTGGTGTCCATACGTTTGTTCTCGACCTCTGCGTCTCTATTTCTTCCCTGCAAACCAGTTCGTCTGTACCATTTTTTAGGTTCCACATATATGCATTAATATACAATATTTGATTTCCTCTTTCTGACTTACTTCATTCTGTATGACAGTCTCTAGATCCATCGATGTCTCTACAAATGACCCACTTTCATTCCTTTTTGTGGCCGAGTAATATTCCATTTTATATATGTACCCCATCTGTATCCATTCATCTGTCTGTGGGCATTTAGGTTGCTTCCATTACCTGGCTATTGTAAATAGTGCTGCTATGAACATTGTGGTGAATGTGCCTTTTTGATTTCTGGTTTTCTCTGGGTATATGCCCAGAAGTGGGATTGCTGGATCAGATGGTAATTCTATTTCTAGTTTTTTAAAGGAAACTCCATAGTGTTCTCCATAGTGACTGTATCAATTTACATTCCCACCAATAGTGGAAGAGGGCTCCGTTTGTCCACACCCTCCCCAGAATTTGTTGTTTGTAGATTTTCTGATGATGCCGATCCTAACAGGTGTGAGGTGATACCTCATTGTAGTTTTGATTTGCATTTCTCTAATAATTAGTGCTGTTGAGCAGCTTTTCATGTGCGTCTTGGCCATCTCTGTGTCTTCTTTGAAGAAACGTCTCTTTAGATCTTCTGCCCATTTTTGTATTGGGTTGTTTGTTTTTTTAATATTAAGCTGCATGAGCTGTTTATATATATTGGAGATTAAACTTTTGTCCATTGATTCGTTTGCAACGATTTTCGCCCAGTCTGAGGGATGCCTTTTTCCATTCCCGTCTTTTTAACCAAAAAAGAAAGAAAGACAAAGAAGCAGAACACTAATGTACATAAAATATGCCTTTTGAAACGGTCGTTTTGAAATATGGACGTCCTTTGAATTTTTGGGTCGATATGTGACCCCAGGATTTGTTTTCAGGGCAGGTGTCATTTACAGGACTGCAATGATTTTGAATATCAACTGACCATAAGCGCTGGGATTAAAGCTGCTGTTGTGTGAAACGGCCACAAGGTGGCAGCAGTTCTCCCTTACCAAATCTGGTTACTAGCGCCGCAGAGCCTCAATGGAAGTCGTGTTCTAGATTGGAATTTAGAATGGAATGTGCCAGGAGAAAGCCCCTCAAGTTTGTCTCCCTACTTCTTGTTCGTATTTTTAATTTAAATTTTTATTTTTTATTACAGCAAGTTTGATTACAATCTTTGGCTTATTGTAGGTGTCGAAGATGTGGTTCTTTTACACATATACAGATGTCTGTTCTCCCTGGGATCCTTTTCCCAGGTACGTTATGACAGAATGTTGAGCAGTCTTCTCTTGGTATTCCGTAGGTCTTTGGTGATTATATATGTCACCTGTGTTTGTATATGTCTGTTAACACCGATATCGTAAAGAAACCAATCCACACACCTTTCCATTGGTGAACCATAAGTGTGTTTAATGAATCTGTGATTGCCCTTCTCCATGGAAATGTCTGCCCTGGTATCCATTTTTAGGTAACACCTATAAGTGATATGATATGATATGTGTCTTTCACTTTCTGACTTACTACAAGTCACGTGATTACCTCTAGACTCATCTACGGTGCTGCAAATGGCATTGTGTCCTTATTTTCCTTGGCTTCTATTCTGCCTTAGCGAGGTCCATTTTCAACAATGTAATTCCCTGAGGGTTGCGGATTAGCTGACCTGGGCAGCCTTACCCTGCCGGCCGGCCCTCCCCAGGTGTGCCTGGTTGAGGTCAATATAAACAGCGCTCCAGTCAGCAATAGCCCCTGAAGCTGTGCCTGACTCCATATTCTCTGCCCCGTCAGCAGTCTCGGGGCTGAGCTGGTGGGAGGGAATGAGGGGCCACAGCTTTGTTGGTGGCCCGGTGTGAGTGGGGCACTGCTGGCCTTTCTGCAGGAGTTGCCAGGCTGCCACCTGTAAAGAAGAGGATGTGTCACCCATACCTTCCACTGGAATTTCTCTCCTGACAGAGGTGAGGAAGGAAAAACGCAGTGGGGGCCGGGACAGGAGGGGTATCTCAGGCAGGACAATGGAAAGCTTCCGGAAGAGCGCACGGGGCCAGGACCACCCTGGCTGGCCTGCAGTCACCAACTTGGCCTGCGTGCTTTCGCTAGTGTGCTCCATGGCCCTTCCTCTAGGCTTTCAAGCCCTTGTACATATTCAGGTGTTTTACCTGGGAAGGGTGGGAACAGTTCAGCAGCAGCTGGCCTGGGGCTCAGCTCACCTTTATTCAGAGATGCCTCGGCACGGTCTCCCAGCTTTGCAATGAGGACGCTTCTTGCGTGGGGGGTGGGTTCCTGGCTGGATGGGAGATGATTCCCCACCTCTGACCAACTTCAGAATTGTTTACCGCTGGAGAAAGTGCCCTGATAGGGTTTTCCTCTGTATAACTGGTGGGTTCAGGTTTTTTTTCGTTTATGGTTCAAGTTAGATTTTATTCCTCTTTTATGTATTTATAGATATAAGCATGGAAATAATTCATTCCTATAAATACATCTGTGTGAAGGGAATAAATTTTTTCTGTTTTATTTTTAAATTTTATTTTTTAAAATTTTGAAATTTAATTTTATTTACTTTTTTTATACAGCAGGTTATTATTAGTTATGTATTTTATGCATATACATGTATACAGGTCAACCCGAATCTCCCAACTCATCCCACCACCACCACCCCATGGCTTCCCACACTTGGTGTCCATACGTTTGTTCTCGACCTCTGCGTCTCTATTTCTTCCCTGCAAACCAGTTCGTCTGTACCATTTTTTAGGTTCCACATATATGCATTAATATACAATATTTGATTTCCTCTTTCTGACTTACTTCATTCTGTATGACAGTCTCTAGATCCATCGATGTCTCTACAAATGACCCACTTTCATTCCTTTTTGTGGCCGAGTAATATTCCATTTTATATATGTACCCCATCTGTATCCATTCATCTGTCTGTGGGCATTTAGGTTGCTTCCATTACCTGGCTATTGTAAATAGTGCTGCTATGAACATTGTGGTGAATGTGCCTTTTTGATTTATGGTTTTCTCTGGGTATATGCCCAGAAGTGGGATTGCTGGATCAGATGGTAATTCTATTTCTAGTTTTTTAAAGGAAACTCCATAGTGTTCTCCAAAGTGACTGTATCAATTTACATTCCCACCAATAGTGGAAGAGGGCTCCGTTTGTCCACACCCTCCCCAGAATTTGTTGTTTGTAGATTTTCTGATGATGCCGATCCTAACAGGTGTGAGGTGATACCTCATTGTAGTTTTGATTTGCATTTCTCTAATAATTAGTGCTGTTGAGCAGCTTTTCATGTGCATCTTGGCCATCTCTGTGTCTTCTTTGAAGAAACGTCTCTTTAGATCTTCTGCCCATTTTTGTATTGGGTTGTTTGTTTTTTTAATATTAAGCTGCATGAGCTGTTTATATATATTGGAGATTAAACTTTTGTCCATTGATTCGTTTGCAACGATTTTCGCCCAGTCTGAGGGATGCCTTTTTCCATTCCCGTCTTTTTAACCAAAAAAGAAAGAAAGACAAAGAAGCAGAACACTAATGTACATAAAATATGCCTTTTGAAACGGTCGTTTTGAAATATGGACGTCCTTTGAATTTTTGGGTCGATATGTGACCCCAGGATTTGTTTTCAGGGCAGGTGTCATTTACAGGCCTGCAATGATTTTGAATATCAACTGACCATTAGCGCTGGGATTAAAGCTGCTGTTGTGTGAAACGGCCACAAGGTGGCAGCAGTTCTCCCTTACCAAATCTGGTTACTAGGGCAGCAGAGCCTCAATGGAAGTCGTGTTCTAGATTGGAATTTAGAATGGAATGTGCCAGGAGAAAGCCCCTCAAGTTTGTCTCCCTACTTCTTGTTCGTATTTTTAATTTAAATTTTTATTTTTTATTACAGCAAGTTTGATTACAATGTTTGGCTTATTGTAGGTGTCGAAGATGTGGTTCTTTTACACATATACAGATGTCTGTTCTCCCTGGGATCCTTTTCCCAGGTACCTTATGACAGAATGTTGAGTAGTCTTCTCTTGGTATTCCGTAGGGCTTTGGTGATTATATATGTCACCTGTGTTTGTATATGTCTGTTAACACCGATATCGTAATGAAACCAATCCACACACTTTTCCATTGGTGAACCATAAGTGTGTTTAATGAATCTGTGATTGCCCTTCTCCGTGGAAATATCTGCCCTGGTATCCATTTTTAGGTAACACCTATAAGTGATATGATATGATATGTGTCTTTCACTTTCTGACTTACTACAAGTCACGTGATTACCTCTAGACTCATCTACGGTGCTGCAAATGGCATTGTGTCCTTATTTGCCTTGGCTTCTATTCTGCCTTAGCGAGGTCCATTTTCAACAATGTGATTCCCTGAGGGTTGCGGATTAGCTGACCTGGGCAGCCTTACCCTGCCGGCCGGCCCTCCCCAGGTGTGCCTGGTTGAGGTCAATATAAACAGCGCTCCAGTCAGCAATAGCCCCTGAAGCTGTGCCTGACTCCATATTCTCTGCCCCGTCAGCAGTCTCGGGGCTGAGCTGGTGGGAGGGAATGAGGGGCCACAGCTTTGTTGGTGGCCCGGTGTGAGTGGGGCACTGCTGGCCTTTCTGCAGGAGTTGCCAGGCTGCCACCTGTAAAGAAGAGGATGTGTCACCCATACCTTCCACTGGAATTTCTCTCCTGACAGAGGTGAGGAAGGAAAAACGCAGTGGGGGCCGGGACAGGAGGGGTATCTCAGGCAGGACAATGGAAAGCTTCCGGAAGAGCGCACGGGGCCAGGACCACCCTGGCTGGCCTGCAGTCACCAACTTGGCCTGCGTGCTTTCGCTAGTGTGCTCCATGGCCCTTCCTCTAGGCTTTCAAGCCCTTGTACATATTCAGGTGTTTTACCTGGGAAGGGTGGGAACAGTTCAGCAGCAGCTGGCCTGGGGCTCAGCTCACCTTTATTCAGAGATGCCTCGGCACGGTCTCCCAGCTTTGCAATGAGGACGCTTCTTGCGTGGGGGGTGGGTTCCTGGCTGGATGGGAGATGATTCCCCACCTCTGACCAACTTCAGAATTGTTTACCGCTGGAGAAAGTGCCCTGATAGGGTTTTCCTCTGTATAACTGGTGGGTTCAGGTTTTTTTTCGTTTATGGTTCAAGTTAGATTTTATTCCTCTTTTATGTATTTATAGATATAAGCATGGAAATAATTCATTCCTATAAATACATCTGTGTGAAGGGAATAAATTTTTTCTGTTTTATTTTTAAATTTTATTTTTTAAAATTTTGAAATTTAATTTTATTTACTTTTTTTATACAGCAGGTTATTATTAGTTATGTATTTTATGCATATACATGTATACAGGTCAACCCGAATCTCCCAACTCATCCCACCACCACCACCCCATGGCTTCCCACACTTGGTGTCCATACGTTTGTTCTCGACCTCTGCGTCTCTATTTCTTCCCTGCAAACCAGTTCATCTGTACCATTTTTTAGGTTCCACATATATGCATTAATATACAATATTTGATTTCCTCTTTCTGACTTACTTCATTCTGTATGACAGTCTCTAGATCCATCGATGTCTCTACAAATGACCCAGTTTCATTCCTTTTTGTGGCCGAGTAATATTCCATTTTATATATGTACCCCATCTGTATCCATTCATCTGTCTGTGGGCATTTAGGTTGCTTCCATTACCTGGCTATTGTAAATAGTGCTGCTATGAACATTGTGGTGAATGTGCCTTTTTGATTTATGGTTTTCTCTGGGTATATGCCCAGAAGTGGGATTGCTGGATCAGATGGTAATTCTATTTCTAGTTTTTTAAAGGAAACTCCATAGTGTTCTCCATAGTGACTGTATCAATTTACATTCCCACCAATAGTGGAAGAGGGCTCCGTTTGTCCACACCCTCCCCAGAATATGTTGTTTGTAGATTTTCTGATGATGCCGATCCTAACAGGTGTGAGGTGATACCTCATTGTAGTTTTGATTTGCATTTCTCTAATAATTAGTGCTGTTGAGCAGCTTTTCATGTGCATCTTGGCCATCTCTGTGTCTTCTTTGAAGAAACGTCTCTTTAGATCTTCTGCCCATTTTTGTATTGGGTTGTTTGTTTTTTTAATATTAAGCTGCATGAGCTGTTTATATATATTGGAGATTAAACTTTTGTCCATTGATTCGTTTGCAACGATTTTTGCCCAGTCTGAGGGATGCCTTTTTCCATTCCCGTCTTTTTAACCAAAAAAGAAAGAAAGACAAAGAAGCAGAACACTAATGTACATAAAATATGCCTTTTGAAACGGTCGTTTTGAAATATGGACGTCCTTTGAATTTTTGGGTCGATATGTGACCCCAGGATTTGTTTTCAGGGCAGGTGTCATTTACAGGCCTGCAATGATTTTGAATATCAACTGACCATTAGCGCTGGGATTAAAGCTGCTGTTGTGTGAAACGGCCACAAGGTGGCAGCAGTTCTCCCTTACCAAATCTGGTTACTAGGGCAGCAGAGCCTCAATGGAAGTCGTGTTCTAGATTGGAAGTTAGAATGGAATGTGCCAGGAGAAAGCCCCTCAAGTTTGTCTCCCTACTTCTTGTTCGTATTTTTAATTTAAATTTTTATTTTTTATTACAGCAAGTTTGATTACAATGTTTGGCTTATTGTAGGTGTCGAAGATGTGGTTCTTTTACACATATACAGATGTCTGTTCTCCCTGGGATCCTTTTCCCAGGTACCTTATGACAGAATGTTGAGTAGTCTTCTCTTGGTATTCCGTAGGTCTTTGGTGATTATATATGTCACCTGTGTTTGTATATGTCTGTTAACACCGATATCGTAAAGAAACCAATCCACACACCTTTCCATTGGTGAACCATAAGTGTGTTTAATGAATCTGTGATTGCCCTTCTCCGTGGAAATGTCTGCCCTGGTATCCATTTTTAGGTAACACCTATAAGTGATATGATATGATATGTGTCTTTCACTTTCTGACTTACTACAAGTCACGTGATTACCTCTAGACTCATCTACGGTGCTGCAAATGGCATTGTGTCCTTATTTTCCTTGGCTTCTATTCTGCCTTAGCGAGGTCAATTTTCAACAATGTGATTCCCTGAGGGTTGCGGATTAGCTGACCTGGGCAGCCTTACCCTGCCGGCCGGCCCTCCCCAGGTGTGCCTGGTTGAGGTCAATATAAACAGCGCTCCAGTCAGCAATAGCCCCTGAAGCTGTGCCTGACTCCATATTCTCTGCCCCGTCAGCAGTCTCGGGGCTGAGCTGGTGGGAGGGAATGAGGGGCCACAGCTTTGTTGGTGGCCCGGTGTGAGTGGGGCACTGCTGGCCTTTCTGCAGGAGTTGCCAGGCTGCCACCTGTAAAGAAGAGGATGTGTCACCCATACCTTCCACTGGAATTTCTCTCCTGACAGAGGTGAGGAAGGAAAAACGCAGTGGGGGCCGGGACAGGAGGGGTATCTCAGGCAGGACAATGGAAAGCTTCCGGAAGAGCGCACGGGGCCAGGACCACCCTGGCTGGCCTGCAGTCACCAACTTGGCCTGCGTGCTTTCGCTAGTGTGCTCCATGGCCCTTCCTCTAGGCTTTCAAGCCCTTGTACATATTCAGGTGTTTTACCTGGGAAGGGTGGGAACAGTTCAGCAGCAGCTGGCCTGGGGCTCAGCTCACCTTTATTCAGAGATGCCTTGGCACGGTCTCCCAGCTTTGCAATGAGGACGCTTCTTGCGTGGGGGGTGGGTTCCTGGCTGGATGGGAGATGATTCCCCACCTCTGACCAACTTCAGAATTGTTTACCGCTGGAGAAAGTGCCCTGATAGGGTTTTCCTCTGTATAACTGGTGGGTTCAGGTTTTTTTTCGTTTATGGTTCAAGTTAGATTTTATTCCTCTTTTATGTATTTATAGATATAAGCATGGAAATAATTCATTCCTATAAATACATCTGTGTGAAGGGAATAAATTTTTTCTGTTTTATTTTTAAATTTTATTTTTTTAAATTTTGAAATTTAATTTTATTTACTTTTTTTTATACAGCAGGTTATTATTAGTTATGTATTTTATGCATATACATGTATACAGGTCAACCCGAATCTCCCAACTCATCCCACCACCACCACCCCATGGCTTCCCACACTTGGTGT
The DNA here is from genome assembly GCF_964165515.1 of Mesoplodon bidens. Lineage (NCBI taxonomy): Eukaryota > Metazoa > Chordata > Mammalia > Artiodactyla > Ziphiidae > Mesoplodon > Mesoplodon bidens. The sequence continues at coordinate 277,727 of NW_027671404.1, forward strand.
CCATACGTTTGTTCTCGACCTCTGCGTCTCTATTTCTTCCCTGCAAACCAGTTCATCTGTACCATTTTTTAGGTTCCACATATATGCATTAATATACAATATTTGCTTTCCTCTTTCTGACTTACTTCATTCTGTATGACAGTCTCTAGATCCATCGATGTCTCTACAAATGACCCAGTTTCATTCCTTTTTGTGGCCGAGTAATATTCCATTTTATATATGTACCCCATCTTTATCCATTCATCTGTCTGTGGGCATTTAGGTTGCTTCCATTACCTGGTTATTGTAAATAGTGCTGCTATGAACATTGTGGTGAATGTGCCTTTTTGATTTATGGTTTTCTCTGGGTATATGCCCAGAAGTGGGATTGCTGGATCAGATGGTAATTCTATTTCTAGTTTTTTAAAGGAAACACCATAGTGTTCTCCAAAGTGACTGTATCAATTTACATTCCCACCAATAGTGGAAGAGGGCTCCGTTTGTCCACACCCTCCCCAGAATTTGTTGTTTGTAGATTTTCTGATGATGCCGATCCTAACAGGTGTGAGGTGATACCTCATTGTAGTTTTGATTTGCATTTCTCTAATAATTAGTGCTGTTGAGCAGCTTTTCATGTGCATCTTGGCCATCTCTGTGTCTTCTTTGAAGAAACGTCTCTTTAGATCTTCTGCCCATTTTTGTATTGGGTTGTTTGTTTTTTTAATATTAAGCTGCATGAGCTGTTTATATATATTGGAGATTAAACTTTTGTCCATTGATTCGTTTGCAACGATTTTCGCCCAGTCTGAGGGATGCCTTTTTCCATTCCCGTCTTTTTAACCAAAAAAGAAAGAAAGACAAAGAAGCAGAACACTAATGTACATAAAATATGCCTTTTGAAACGGTCGTTTTGAAATATGGACGTCCTTTGAATTTTTGGGTCGATATGTGACCCCAGGAATTGTTTTCAGGGCAGGTGTCATTTACAGGCCTGCAATGATTTTGAATATCAACTGACCATTAGCGCTGGGATTAAAGCTGCTGTTGTGTGAAACGGCCACAAGGTGGCAGCAGTTCTCCCTTACCAAATCTGGTTACTAGGGCAGCAGAGCCTCAATGGAAGTCGTGTTCTAGATTGGAAGTTAGAATGGAATGTGCCAGGAGAAAGCCCCTCAAGTTTGTCTCCCTACTTCTTGTTCGTATTTTTAATTTAAATTTTTATTTTTTATTACAACAAGTTTGATTACAATGTTTGGCTTATTGTAGGTGTCGAAGATGTGGTTCTTTTACACATATACAGATGTCTGTTCTCCCTGGGATCCTTTTCCCAGGTACCTTATGACAGAATGTTGAGTAGTCTTCTCTTGGTATTCCGTAGGTCTTTGGTGATTATATATGTCACCTGTGTTTGTATATGTCTGTTAACACCGATATCGTAAAGAAACCAATCCACACACCTTTCCATTGGTGAACCATAAGTGTGTTTAATGAATCTGTGATTGCCCTTCTCCGTGGAAATGTCTGCCCTGGTATCCATTTTTAGGTAACACCTATAAGTGATATGATATGATATGTGTCTTTCACTTTCTGACTTACTACAAGTCACGTGATTACCTCTAGACTCATCTACGGTGCTGCAAATGGCATTGTGTCCTTATTTTCCTTGGCTTCTATTCTGCCTTCGCGAGGTCCATTTTCAACAATGTGATTCCCTGAGGGTTGCGGATTAGCTGACCTGGGCAGCCTTACCCGGCCGGCCGGCCCTCCCCAGGTGTGCCTGGTTGAGGTCAATATAAACAGCGCTCCAGTCAGCAATAGCCCCTGAAGCTGTGCCTGACTCCATATTCTCTGCCCCGTCAGCAGTCTCGGGGCTGAGCTGGTGGGAGGGAATGAGGGGCCACAGCTTTGTTGGTGGCCCGGTGTGAGTGGGGCACTGCTGGCCTTTCTGCAGGAGTTGCCAGGCTGCCACCTGTAAAGAAGAGGATGTGTCACCCATACCTTCCACTGGAATTTCTCTCCTGACAGAGGTGAGGAAGGAAAAACGCAGTGGGGGCCGGGACAGGAGGGGTATCTCAGGCAGGACAATGGAAAGCTTCCGGAAGAGCGCACGGGGCCAGGACCACCCTGGCTGGCCTGCAGTCACCAACTTGGCCTGCGTGCTTTCGCTAGTGTGCTCCATGGCCCTTCCTCTAGGCTTTCAAGCCCTTGTACATATTCAGGTGTTTTACCTGGGAAGGGTGGGAACAGTTCAGCAGCAGCTGGCCTGGGGCTCAGCTCACCTTTATTCAGAGATGCCTCGGCACGGTCTCCCAGCTTTGCAATGAGGACGCTTCTTGCGTGGGGGGTGGGTTCCTGGCTGGATGGGAGATGATTCCCCACCTCTGACCAACTTCAGAATTGTTTACCGCTGGAGAAAGTGCCCTGATAGGGTTTTCCTCTGTATAACTGGTGGGTTCAGGTTTTTTTTCGTTTATGGTTCAAGTTAGATTTTATTCCTCTTTTATGTATTTATAGATATAAGCATGGAAATAATTCATTCCTATAAATACATCTGTGTGAAGGGAATAAATTTTTTCTGTTTTATTTTTAAATTTTATTTTTTAAAATTTTGAAATTTAATTTTATTTACTTTTTTTATACAGCAGGTTATTATTAGTTATGTATTTTATGCATATACATGTATACAGGTCAACCCGAATCTCCCAACTCATCCCACCACCACCACCCCATGGCTTCCCACACTTGGTGTCCATACGTTTGTTCTCGACCTCTGCGTCTCTATTTCTTCCCTGCAAACCAGTTCGTCTGTACCATTTTTTAGGTTCCACATATATGCATTAATATACAATATTTGATTTCCTCTTTCTGACTTACTTCATTCTGTATGACAGTCTCTAGATCCATCGATGTCTCTACAAATGACCCACTTTCATTCCTTTTTGTGGCCGAGTAATATTCCATTTTATATATGTACCCCATCTGTATCCATTCATCTGTCTGTGGGCATTTAGGTTGCTTCCATTACCTGGCTATTGTAAATAGTGCTGCTATGAACATTGTGGTGAATGTGCCTTTTTGATTTCTGGTTTTCTCTGGGTATATGCCCAGAAGTGGGATTGCTGGAACAGATGGTAATTCTATTTCTAGTTTTTTAAAGGAAACTCCATAGTGTTCTCCAAAGTGACTGTATCAATTTACATTCCCACCAATAGTGGAAGAGGGCTCCGTTTGTCCACACCCTCCCCAGAATTTGTTGTTTGTAGATTTTCTGATGATGCCGATCCTAACAGGTGTGAGGTGATACCTCATTGTAGTTTTGATTTGCAATTCTGTAATAATTAGTGCTGTTGAGCAGCTTTTCATGTGCATCTTGGCCATCTCTGTGTCTTCTTTGAAGAAACGTCTCTTTAGATCTTCTGCCCATTTTTGTATTGGGTTGTTTGTTTTTTTAATATTAAGCTGCATGAGCTGTTTATATATATTGGAGATTAAACTTTTGTCCATTGATTCGTTTGCAACGATTTTCGCCCAGTCTGAGGGATGCCTTTTTCCATTCCCGTCTTTTTAACCAAAAAAGAAAGAAAGACAAAGAAGCAGAACACTAATGTACATAAAATATGCCTTTTGAAATGGTCGTTTTGAAATATGGACGTCCTTTGAATTTTTGGGTCGATATGTGACCCCAGGATTTGTTTTCAGGGCAGGTGTCATTTACAGGCCTGCAATGATTTTGAATATCAACTGACCATTAGCGCTGGGATTAAAGCTGCTGTTGTGTGAAACGGCCACAAGGTGGCAGCAGTTCTCCCTTACCAAATCTGGTTACTAGGGCAGCAGAGCCTCAATGGAAGTCGTGTTCTAGATTGGAATTTAGAATGGAATGTGCCAGGAGAAAGCCCCTCAAGTTTGTCTCCCTACTTCTTGTTCGTATTTTTAATTTAAATTTTTATTTTTTATTACAGCAAGTTTGATTACAATGTTTGGCTTATTGTAGGTGTCAAAGATGTGGTTCTTTTACACATATACAGATGTCTGTTCTCCCTGGGATCCTTTTCCCAGGTACCTTATGACAGAATGTTGAGTAGTCTTCTCTTGGTATTCCGTAGGTCTTTGGTGATTATATATGTCACCTGTGTTTGTATATGTCTGTTAACACCGATATCGTAAAGAAACCAATCCACACACCTTTCCATTGGTGAACCATAAGTGTGTTTAATGAATCTGTGATTGCCCTTCTCCATGGAAATGTCTGCCCTGTTATCCATTTTTAGGTAACACCTATAAGTGATATGATATGATATGTGTCTTTCACTTTCTGACTTACTACAAGTCACGTGATTACCTCTAGACTCATCTACGGTGCTGCAAATGGCATTGTGTCCTTATTTTCCTTGGCTTCTATTCTGCCTTAGCGAGGTCCATTTTCAACAATGTGATTCCCTGAGGGTTGCGGATTAGCTGACCTGGGCAGCCTTACCCTGCCGGCCGGCCCTCCCCAGGTGTGCCTGGTTGAGGTCAATATAAACAGCGCTCCAGTCAGCAATAGCCCCTGAAGCTGTGCCTGACTCCATATTCTCTGCCCCGTCAGCAGTCTCGGGGCTGAGCTGGTGGGAGGGAATGAGGGGCCACAGCTTTGTTGGTGGCCCGGTGTGAGTGGGGCACTGCTGGCCTTTCTGCAGGAGTTGCCAGGCTGCCACCTGTAAAGAAGAGGATGTGTCACCCATACCTTCCACTGGAATTTCTCTCCTGACAGAGGTGAGGAAGGAAAAACGCAGTGGGGGCCGGGACAGGAGGGGTATCTCAGGCAGGACAATGGAAAGCTTCCGGAAGAGCGCACGGGGCCAGGACCACCCTGGCTGGCCTGCAGTCACCAACTTGGCCTGCGTGCTTTCGCTAGTGTGCTCCATGGCCCTTCCTCTAGGCTTTCAAGCCCTTGTACATATTCAGGTGTTTTACCTGGGAAGGGTGGGAACAGTTCAGCAGCAGCTGGCCTGGGGCTCAGCTCACCTTTATTCAGAGATGCCTCGGCACGGTCTCCCAGCTTTGCAATGAGGACGCTTCTTGCATGGGGGGTGGGTTCCTGGCTGGATGGGAGATGATTCCCCACCTCTGACCAACTTCAGAATTGTTTACCGCTGGAGAAAGTGCCCTGATAGGGTTTTCCTCTGTATAACTGGTGGGTTCAGGTTTTTTTTCGTTTATGGTTCAAGTTAGATTTTATTCCTCTTTTATGTATTTATAGATATAAGCATGGAAATAATTCATTCCTATAAATACATCTGTGTGAAGGGAATAAATTTTTTCTGTTTTATTTTTAAATTTTATTTTTTAAAATTTTGAAATTTAATTTTATTTACTTTTTTTATACAGCAGGTTATTATTAGTTATGTATTTTATGCATATACATGTATACAGGTCAACCCGAATCTCCCAACTCATCCCACCACCACCACCCCATGGCTTCCCACACTTGGTGTCCATACGTTTGTTCTCGACCTCTGCTTCTCTATTTCTTCCCTGCAAACCAGTTCGTCTGTACCATTTTTTAGGTTCCACATATATGCATTAATATACAATATTTGATTTCCTCTTTCTGACATACTTCATTCTGTATGACAGTCTCTAGATCCATCGATGTCTCTACAAATGACCCACTTTCATTCCTTTTTGTGGCCGAGTAATATTCCATTTTATATATGTACCCCATCTGTATCCATTCATCTGTCTGTGGGCATTTAGGTTGCTTCCATTACCTGGCTATTGTAAATAGTGCTGCTATGAACATTGTGGTGAATGTGCCTTTTTGATTTATGGTTTTCTCTGGGTATATGCCCAGAAGTGGGATTGCTGGATCAGATGGTAATTCTATTTCTAGTTTTTTAAAGGAAACTCCATAGTGTTCTCCAAAGTGACTGTATCAATTTACATTCCCACCAATAGTGGAAGAGGGCTCCGTTTGTCCACACCCTCCCCAGAATTTGTTGTTTGTAGATTTTCTGATGATGCCGATCCTAACAGGTGTGAGGTGATACCTCATTGTAGTTTTGATTTGCATTTCTGTAATAATTATTGCTGTTGAGCAGCTTTTCATGTGCATCTTGGCCATCTCTGTGTCTTCTTTGAAGAAACGTCTCTTTAGATCTTCTGCCCATTTTTGTATTGGGTTGTTTGTTTTTTTAATATTAAGCTGCATGAGCTGTTTATATATATTGGAGATTAAACTTTTGTCCATTGATTCGTTTGCAACGATTTTCGCCCAGTCTGAGGGATGCCTTTTTCCATTCCCGTCTTTTTAACCAAAAAAGAAAGAAAGACAAAGAAGCAGAACACTAATGTACATAAAATATGCCTTTTGAAACGGTCGTTTTGAAATATGGACGTCCTTTGAATTTTTGGGTCGATATGTGACCCCAGGATTTGTTTTCAGGGCAGGTGTCATTTACAGGCCTGCAATGATTTTGAATATCAACTGACCATTAGCGCTGGGATTAAAGCTGCTGTTGTGTGAAACGGCCACAAGGTGGCAGCAGTTCTCCCTTACCAAATCTGGTTACTAGGGCAGCAGAGCCTCAATGGAAGTCGTGTTCTAGATTGGAATTTAGAATGGAATGTGCCAGGAGAAAGCCCCTCAAGTTTGTCTCCCTACTTCTTGTTCGTATTTTTAATTTAAATTTTTATTTTTTATTACAGCAAGTTTGATTAAAATCTTTGGCTTACTGTAGGTGTCGAAGATGTGGTTCTTTTACACATATACAGATGTCTGTTCTCCCTGGGATCCTTTTCCCAGGTACCTTATGACAGAATATTGAGCAGTCTTCTCTTGGTATTCCGTAGGTCTTTGGTGATTATATATGTCACCTGTGTTTGTATATGTCTGTTAACACCGATATCGTAATGAAACCAATCCACACACCTTTCCATTGGTGAACCATAAGTGTGTTTAATGAATCTGTGATTGCCCTTCTCCGTGGAAATATCTGCCCTGGTATCCATTTTTAGGTAACACCTATAAGTGATATGATATGATATGTGTCTTTCACTTTCTGACTTACTACAAGTCACGTGATTACCTCTAGACTCATCTACGGTGCTGCAAATGGCATTGTGTCCTTAGTTTCCTTGGCTTCTATTCTGCCTTAGCGAGGTCCATTTTCAACAATGTGATTCCCTGAGGGTTGTGGATTAGCTGACCTGGGCAGCCTTACCCTGCCGGCCGGCCCTCCCCAGGTGTGCCTGGTTGAGGTCAATATAAACAGCGCTCCAGTCAGCAATAGCCCCTGAAGCTGTGCCTGACTCCATATTCTCTGCCCCGTCAGCAGTCTCGGGGCTGAGCTGGTGGGAGGGAATGAGGGGCCACAGCTTTGTTGGTGGCCCGGTGTGAGTGGGGCACTGCTGGCCTTTCTGCAGGAGTTGCCAGGCTGCCACCTGTAAAGAAGAGGATGTGTCACCCATACCTTCCACTGGAATTTCTCTCCTGACAGAGGTGAGGAAGGAAAAACGCAGTGGGGGCCGGGACAGGAGGGGTATCTCAGGCAGGACAATGGAAAGCTTCCGGAAGAGCGCACGGGGCCAGGACCACCCTGGCTGGCCTGCAGTCACCAACTTGGCCTGCGTGCTTTCGCTAGTGTGCTCCATGGCCCTTCCTCTAGGCTTTCAAGCCCTTGTACATATTCAGGTGTTTTACCTGGGAAGGGTGGGAACAGTTCAGCAGCAGCTGGCCTGGGGCTCAGCTCACCTTTATTCAGAGATGCCTCGGCACGGTCTCCCAGCTTTGCAATGAGGACGCTTCTTGCGTGGGGGGTGGGTTCCTGGCTGGATGGGAGATGATTCCCCACCTCTGACCAACTTCAGAATTGTTTACCACTGGAGAAAGTGCCCTGATAGGGTTTTCCTCTGTATAACTGGTGGGTTCAGGTTTTTTTTCGTTTATGGTTCAAGTTAGATTTTATTCCTCTTTTATGTATTTATAGATATAAGCATGGAAATAATTCATTCCTATAAATACATCTGTGTGAAGGGAATAAATTTTTTCTGTTTTATTTTTAAATTTTATTTTTTAAAATTTTGAAATTTAATTTTATTTACTTTTTTTATACAGCAGGTTATTATTAGTTATGTATTTTATGCATATACATGTATACAGGTCAACCCGAATCTCCCAACTCATCCCACCACCACCACCCCATGGCTTCCCACACTTGGTGTCCATACGTTTGTTCTCGACCTCTGCGTCTCTATTTCTTCCCTGCAAACCAGTTCGTCTGTACCATTTTTTAGGTTCCACATATATGCATTAATATACAATATTTGATTTCCTCTTTCTGACTTACTTCATTCTGTATGACAGTCTCTAGATCCATCGATGTCTCTACAAATGACCCAGTTTCATTCCTTTTTGTGGCCGAGTAATATTCCATTTTATATATGTACCCCATCTGTATCCATTCATCTGTCTGTGGGCATTTAGGTTGCTTCCATTACCTGGCTATTGTAAATAGTGCTGCTATGAACATTGTGGTGAATGTGCCTTTTTGATTTCTGGTTTTCTCTGGGTATATGCCCAGAAGTGGGATTGCTGGATCAGATGGTAATTCTATTTCTAGTTTTTAAAAGGAAACTCCATAGTGTTCTCCATAGTGACTGTATCAATTTACATTCCCACCAATAGTGGAAGAGGGCTCCGTTTGTCCACACCCTCCCCAGAATTTGTTGTTTGTAGATTTTCTGATGATGCCGATCCTAACAGGTGTGAGGTGATACCTCATTGTAGTTTTGATTTGCATTTCTCTAATAATTAGTGCTGTTGAGCAGCTTTTCATGTGCGTCTTGGCCATCTCTGTGTCTTCTTTGAAGAAACGTCTCTTTAGATCTTCTGCCCATTTTTGTATTGGGTTGTTTGTTTTTTTAATATTAAGCTGCATGAGCTGTTTATATATATTGGAGATTAAACTTTTGTCCATTGATTCGTTTGCAACGATTTTCGCCCAGTCTGAGGGATGCCTTTTTCCATTCCCGTCTTTTTAACCAAAAAAGAAAGAAAGACAAAGAAGCAGAACACTAATGTACATAAAATATGCCTTTTGAAACGGTCGTTTTGAAATATGGACGTCCTTTGAATTTTTGGGTCGATATGTGACCCCAGGATTTGTTTTCAGGGCAGGTGTCATTTACAGGCCTGCAATGATTTTGAATATCAACTGACCATAAGCGCTGGGATTAAAGCTGCTGTTGTGTGAAACGGCCACAAGGTGGCTGCAGTTCTCCCTTACCAAATCTGGTTACTAGGGCAGCAGAGCCTCAATGGAAGTCGTGTTCTAGATTGGAATTTAGAATGGAATGTGCCAGGAGAAAGCCCCTCAAGTTTGTCTCCCTACTTCTTGTTCGTATTTTTAATTTAAATTTTTATTTTTTATTACAGCAAGTTTGATTACAATCTTTGGCTTATTGTAGGTGTCGAAGATGTGGTTCTTTTACACATATACAGATGTCTGTTCTCCCTGGGATCCTTTTCCCAGGTACGTTATGACAGAATGTTGAGCAGTCTTCTCTTGGTATTCCGTAGGTCTTTGGTGATTATATATGTCACCTGTGTTTGTATATGTCTGTTAACACCGATATCGTAATGAAACCAATCCACACACCTTTCCATTGGTGAATCATAAGTGTGTTTAATGAATCTGTGATTGCCCTTCTCCGTGGAAATATCTGCCCTGGTATCCATTTTTAGGTAACACCTATAAGTGATATGATATGATATGTGTCTTTCACTTTCTGACTTACTCCAAGTAACGTGATTACCTCTAGACTCATCTACGGTGCTGCAAATGGCATTGTGTCCTTATTTTCCTTGGCTTCTATTCTGCCTTAGCGAGGTCCATTTTCAACAATGTGATTCCCTGAGGGTTGTGGATTAGGTGACCTGGGCAGCCTTACCCTGCCGGCCGGCCGTCCCCAGGTGTGCCTGGTTGAGGTCAATATAAACAGCGCTCCAGTCAGCAATAGCCCCTGAAGCTGTGCCTGACTCCATATTCTCTGCCCCGTCAGCAGTCTCGGGGCTGAGCTGGTGGGAGGGAATGAGGGGCCACAGCTTTGTTGGTGGCCCGGTGTGAGTGGGGCACTGCTGGCCTTTCTGCAGGAGTTGCCAGGCTGCCACCTGTAAAGAAGAGGATGTGTCACCCATACCTTCCGCTGGAATTTCTCTCCTGACAGAGGTGAGGAAGGAAAAACGCAGTGGGGACCGGGACAGGAGGGGTATCTCAGGCAGGACAATGGAAAGCTTCCGGAAGAGCGCACGGGGCCAGGACCACCCTGGCTGGCCTGCAGTCACCAACTTGGCCTGCGTGCTTTCGCTAGTGTGCTCCATGGCCCTTCCTCTAGGCTTTCAAGCCCTTGTACATATTCAGGTGTTTTACCTGGGAAGGGTGGGAACAGTTCAGCAGCAGCTGGCCTGGGGCTCAGCTCACCTTTATTCAGAGATGCCTCGGCACGGTCTCCCAGCTTTGCAATGAGGACGCTTCTTGCGTGGGGGGTGGGTTCCTGGCTGGATGGGAGATGATTCCCCACCTCTGACCAACTTCAGAATTGTTTACCGCTGGAGAAAGTGCCCTGATAGGGTTTTCCTCTGTATAACTGGTGGGTTCAGGTTTTTTTTCGTTTATGGTTCAAGTTAGATTTTATTCCTCTTTTATGTATTTATAGATATAAGCATGGAAATAATTCATTCCTATAAATACATCTGTGTGAAGGGAATAAATTTTTTCTGTTTTATTTTTAAATTTTATTTTTTAAAATTTTGAAATTTAATTTTATTTACTTTTTTTATACAGCAGGTTATTATTAGTTATGTATTTTATGCATATACATGTATACAGGTCAACCCGAATCTCCCAACTCATCCCACCACCACCACCCCATGGCTTCCCACACTTGGTGTCCATACGTTTGTTCTCGACCTCTGCGTCTCTATTTCTTCCCTGCAAACCAGTTCGTCTGTACCATTTTTTAGGTTCCACATATATGCATTAATATACAATATTTGATTTCCTCTTTCTGACTTACTTCATTCTGTATGACAGTCTCTAGATCCATCGATGTCTCTACAAATGACCCAGTTTCATTCCTTTTTGTGGCCGAGTAATATTCCATTTTATATATGTACCCCATCTGTATCCATTCATCTGTCTGTGGGCATTTAGGTTGCTTCCATTACCTGGCTATTGTAAATAGTGCTGCTATGAACATTGTGGTGAATGTGCCTTTTTGATTTCTGGTTTTCTCTGGGTATATGCCCAGAAGTGGGATTGCTGGATCAGATGGTAATTCTATTTCTAGTTTTTTAAAGGAAACTCCATAGTGTTCTCCATAGTGACTGTATCAATTTACATTCCCACCAATAGTGGAAGAGGGCTCCGTTTGTCCACACCCTCCCCAGAATTTGTTGTTTGTAGATTTTCTGATGATGCCGATCCTAACAGGTGTGAGGTGATACCTCATTGTAGTTTTGATTTGCATTTCTCTAATAATTAGTGCTGTTGAGCAGCTTTTCATGTGCGTCTTGGCCATCTCTGTGTCTTCTTTGAAGAAACGTCTCTTTAGATCTTCTGCCCATTTTTGTATTGGGTTGTTTGTTTTTTTAATATTAAGCTGCATGAGCTGTTTATATATATTGGAGATTAAACTTTTGTCCATTGATTCGTTTGCAACGATTTTCGCCCAGTCTGAGGGATGCCTTTTTCCATTCCCGTCTTTTTAACCAAAAAAGAAAGAAAGACAAAGAAGCAGAACACTAATGTACATAAAATATGCCTTTTGAAACGGTCGTTTTGAAATATGGACGTCCTTTGAATTTTTGGGTCGATATGTGACCCCAGGATTTGTTTTCAGGGCAGGTGTCATTTACAGGCCTGCAATGATTTTGAATATCAACTGACCATTAGCGCTGGGATTAAAGCTGCTGTTGTGTGAAACGGCCACAAGGTGGCAGCAGTTCTCCCTTACCAAATCTGGTTACTAGGGCAGCAGAGCCTCAATGGAAGTCGTGTTCTAGATTGGAATTTAGAATGGAATGTGCCAGGAGAAAGCCCCTCAAGTTTGTCTCCCTACTTCTTGTTCGTATTTTTAATTTAAATTTTTATTTTTTATTACAGCAAGTTTGATTACAATCTTTGGCTTATTGTAGGTGTCGAAGATGTGGTTCTTTTACACATATACAGATGTCTGTTCTCCCTGGGATCCTTTTCCCAGGTACGTTATGACAGAATGTTGAGCAGCCTTCTCTTGGTATTCCGTAGGGCTTTGGTGATTATATATGTCACCTGTGTTTGTATATGTCTGTTAACACCGATATCGTAATGAAACCAATCCACACACCTTTCCATTGGTGAACCATAAGTGTGTTTAATGAATCTGTGATTGCCCTTCTCCGTGGAAATATCTGCCCTGGTATCCATTTTTAGGTAACACCTATAAGTGATATGATATGATATGTGACTTTCACTTTCTGACTTACTACATGTCACGTGATTACCTCTAGACTCATCTACGGTGCTGCAAATGGCATTGTATCCTTAGTTTCCTTGGCTTCTATTCTGCCTTAGCGAGGTCCATTTTCAACAATGTGATTCCCTGAGGGTTGTGGATTAGCTGACCTGGGCAGCCTTACCCTGCCGGCCGGCCCTCCCCAGGTGTGCCTGGTTGAGGTCAATATAAACAGTGCTCCAGTCAGCAATAGCCCCTGAAGCTGTGCCTGACTCCATATTCTCTGCCCTGTCAGCAGTCTCGGTGCTGAGCTGGTGGGAGGGAATGAGGGGCCACAGCTTTGTTGGTGGCCCGGTGTGAGTGGGGCACTGCTGGCCTTTCTGCAGGAGTTGCCAGGCTGCCACCTGTAAAGAAGAGGATGTGTCACCCATACCTTCCACTGGAATTTCTCTCCTGACAGAGGTGAGGAAGGAAAAACGCAGTGGGGGCCTGGACAGGAGGGGTATCTCAGGCAGGACAATGGAAAGCTTCCGGAAGAGCGCACGGGGCCAGGACCACCCTGGCTGGCCTGCAGTCACCAACTTGGCCTGCGTGCTTTCGCTAGTGTGCTCCATGGCCCTTCCTCTAGGCTTTCAAGCCCTTGTACATATTCAGGTGTTTTACCTGGGAAGGGTGGGAACAGTTCAGCAGCAGCTGGCCTGGGGCTCAGCTCACCTTTATTCAGAGATGCCTCGGCACGGTCTCCCAGCTTTGCAATGAGGTCGCTTCTTGCATGGGGGGTGGGTTCCTGGCTGGATGGGAGATGATTCCCCACCTCTGACCAACTTCAGAATTGTTTACCGCTGGAGAAAGTGCCCTGATAGGGTTTTCCTCTGTATAACTGGTGGGTTCAGGTTTTTTTTCGTTTATGGTTCAAGTTAGATTTTATTCCTCTTTTATGTATTTATAGATATAAGCATGGAAATAATTCATTCCTATAAATACATCTGTGTGAAGGGAATAAATTTTTTCTGTTTTATTTTTAAATTTTATTTTTTAAAATTTTGAAATTTAATTTTATTTACTTTTTTTATACAGCAGGTTATTATTAGTTATGTATTTTATGCATATACATGTATACAGGTCAACCCGAATCTCCCAACTCATCCCACCACCACCACCCCATGGCTTCCCACACTTGGTGTCCATACGTTTGTTCTCGACCTCTGCGTCTCTATTTCTTCCCTGCAAACCAGTTCATCTGTACCATTTTTTAGGTTCCACATATATGCATTAATATACAATATTTGATTTCCTCTTTCTGACTTACTTCATTCTGTATGACAGTCTCTAGATCCATCGATGTCTCTACAAATGACCCAGTTTCATTCCTTTTTGTGGCCGAGTAATATTCCATTTTATATATGTACCCCATCTGTATCCATTCATCTGTCTGTGGGCATTTAGGTTGCTTCCATTACCTGGCTATTGTAAATAGTGCTGCTATGAACATTGTGGTGAATGTGCCTTTTTGATTTATGGTTTTCTCTGGGTATATGCCCAGAAGTGGGATTGCTGGATCAGATGGTAATTCTATTTCTAGTTTTTTAAAGGAAACTCCATAGTGTTCTCCATAGTGACTGTATCAATTTACATTCCCACCAATAGTGGAAGAGGGCTCCGTTTGTCCACACCCTCCCCAGAATATGTTGTTTGTAGATTTTCTGATGATGCCGATCCTAACAGGTGTGAGGTGATACCTCATTGTAGTTTTGATTTGCATTTCTCTAATAATTAGTGCTGTTGAGCAGCTTTTCATGTGCATCTTGGCCATCTCTGTGTCTTCTTTGAAGAAACGTCTCTTTAGATCTTCTGCCCATTTTTGTATTGGGTTGTTTGTTTTTTTAATATTAAGCTGCATGAGCTGTTTATATATATTGGAGATTAAACTTTTGTCCATTGATTCGTTTGCAACGATTTTCGCCCAGTCTGAGGGATGCCTTTTTCCATTCCCGTCTTTTTAACCAAAAAAGAAAGAAAGACAAAGAAGCAGAACACTAATGTACATAAAATATGCCTTTTGAAACGGTCGTTTTGAAATATGGACGTCCTTTGAATTTTTGGGTCGATATGTGACCCCAGGATTTGTTTTCAGGGCAGGTGTCATTTACAGGCCTGCAATGATTTTGAATATCAACTGACCATTAGCGCTGGGATTAAAGCTGCTGTTGTGTGAAACGGCCACAAGGTGGCAGCAGTTCTCCCTTACCATATCTGGTTACTAGGGCAGCAGAGCCTCAATGGAAGTCGTGTTCTAGATTGGAATTTAGAATGGAATGTGCCAGGAGAAAGCCCCTCAAGTTTGTCTCCCTACTTCTTGTTCGTATTTTTAATTTAAATTTTTATTTTTTATTACAGCAAGTTTGATTACAATGTTTGGCTTATTGTAGGTGTCGAAGATGTGGTTCTTTTACACATATACAGATGTCTGTTCTCCCTGGGATCCTTTTCCCAGGTACCTTATGACAGAATGTTGAGTAGTCTTCTCTTGGTATTCCGTAGGTCTTTGGTGATTATATATGTCACCTGTGTTTGTATATGTCTGTTAACACCGATATCGTAATGAAACCAATCCACACACCTTTCCATTGGTGAACCATAAGTGTGTTTAATGAATCTGTGATTGCCCTTCTCCGTGGAAATATCTGCCCTGGTATCCATTTTTAGGTAACACCTATAAGTGATATGATATGATATGTGTCTTTCACTTTCTGACTTACTACAAGTCACGTGATTACCTCTAGACTCATCTACGGTGCTGCAAATGGCATGGTGTCCTTAGTTTCCTTGGCTTCTATTCTGCCTTAGCGAGGTCCATTTTCAACAATGTGATTCCCTGAGGGTTGCGGATTAGCTGACCTGGGCAGCCTTACCCTGCCGGCCGGCCCTCCCCAGGTGTGCCTGGTTGAGGTCAATATAAACAGCGCTCCAGTCAGCAATAGCCCCTGAAGCTGTGCCTGACTCCATATTCTCTGCCCCGTCAGCAGTCTCGGGGCTGAGCTGGTGGGAGGGAATGAGGGGCCACAGCTTTGTTGGTGGCCCGGTGTGAGTGGGGCACTGCTGGCCTTTCTGCAGGAGTTGCCAGGCTGCCACCTGTAAAGAAGAGGATGTGTCACCCATACCTTCCACTGGAATTTCTCTCCTGACAGAGGTGAGGAAGGAAAAACGCAGTGGGGGCCGGGACAGGAGGGGTATCTCAGGCAGGACAATGGAAAGCTTCCGGAAGAGCGCACGGGGCCAGGACCACCCTGGCTGGCCTGCAGTCACCAACTTGGCCTGCGTGCTTTCGCTAGTGTGCTCCATGGCCCTTCCTCTAGGCTTTCAAGCCCTTGTACATATTCAGGTGTTTTACCTGCGAAGGGTGGGAACAGTTCAGCAGCAGCTGGCCTGGGGCT
This sequence comes from Mesoplodon bidens, assembly GCF_964165515.1. Classification (NCBI taxonomy): domain Eukaryota; kingdom Metazoa; phylum Chordata; class Mammalia; order Artiodactyla; family Ziphiidae; genus Mesoplodon; species Mesoplodon bidens. The sequence goes on from NW_027671404.1 coordinate 293,617, forward strand.
CAGCTCACCTTTATTCAGAGATGCCTCGGCACGGTCTCCCAGCTTTGCAATGAGGACGCTTCTTGCGTGGGGGGTGGGTTCCTGGCTGGATGGGAGATGATTCCCCACCTCTGACCAACTTCAGAATTGTTTACCGCTGGAGAAAGTGCCCTGATAGGGTTTTCCTCTGTATAACTGGTGGGTTCAGGTTTTTTTTCGTTTATGGTTCAAGTTAGATTTTATTCCTCTTTTATGTATTTATAGATATAAGCATGGAAATAATTCATTCCTATAAATACATCTGTGTGAAGGGAATAAATTTTTTCTGTTTTATTTTTAAATTTTATTTTTTAAAATTTTGAAATTTAATTTTATTTACTTTTTTTATACAGCAGGTTATTATTAGTTATGTATTTTATGCATATACATGTATACAGGTCAACCCGAATCTCCCAACTCATCCCACCACCACCACCCCATGGCTTCCCACACTTGGTGTCCATACGTTTGTTCTCGACCTCTGCGTCTCTATTTCTTCCCTGCAAACCAGTTCGTCTGTACCATTTTTTAGGATCCACATATATGCATTAATATACAATATTTGATTTCCTCTTTCTGACTTACTTCATTCTGTATGACAGTCTCTAGATCCATCGATGTCTCTACAAATGACCCACTTTCATTCCTTTTTGTGGCCGAGTAATATTCCATTTTATATATGTACCCCATCTTTATCCATTCATCTGTCTGTGGGCATTTAGGTTGCTTCCATTACCTGGCTATTGTAAATAGTGCTGCTATGAACATTGTGGTGAATGTGCCTTTTTGATTTCTGGTTTTCTCTGGGTATATGCCCAGAAGTGGGATTGCTGGATCAGATGGTAATTCTATTTCTAGTTTTTTAAAGGAAACTCCATAGTGTTCTCCAAAGTGATTGTATCAATTTACATTACCACCAATAGTGGAAGAGGGCTCCGTTTGTCCACACCCTCCCCAGAATTTGTTGTTTGTAGATTTTCTGATGATGCCGATCCTAACAGGTGTGAGGTGATACCTCATTGTAGTTTTGATTTGCATTTCTCTAATAATTAGTGCTGTTGAGCAGCTTTTCATGTGCATCTTGGCCATCTCTGTGTCTTCTTTGAAGAAACGTCTCTTTAGATCTTCTGCCCATTTTTGTATTGGGTTGTTTGTTTTTTTAATATTAAGCTGCATGAGCTGTTTATATATATTGGAGATTAAACTTTTGTCCATTGATTCGTTTGCAACGATTTTCGCCCAGTCTGAGGGATGCCTTTTTCCATTCCCGTCTTTTTAACCAAAAAAGAAAGAAAGACAAAGAAGCAGAACACTAATGTACATAAAATATGCCTTTTGAAACGGTCGTTTTGAAATATGGACGTCCTTTGAATTTTTGGGTCGATATGTGACCCCAGGATTTGTTTTCAGGGCAGGTGTCATTTACAGGCCTGCAATGATTTTGAATATCAACTGACCATTAGCGCTGGGATTAAAGCTGCTGTTGTGTGAAACGGCCACAAGGTGGCAGCAGTTCTCCCTTACCAAATCTGGTTACTAGGGCAGCAGAGCCTCAATGGAAGTCGTGTTCTAGATTGGAAGTTAGAATGGAATGTGCCAGGAGAAAGCCCCTCAAGTTTGTCTCCCTACTTCTTGTTCGTATTTTTAATTTAAATTTTTATTTTTTATTACAGCAAGTTTGATTACAATCTTTGGCTTATTGTAGGTGTCGAAGATGTGGTTCTTTTACACATATACAGATGTCTGTTCTCCCTGGGATCCTTTTCCCAGGTACCTTATGACAGAATGTTGAGTAGTCTTCTCTTGGTATTCCGTAGGTCTTTGGTGATTATATATGTCACCTGTGTTTGTATATGTCTGTTAACACCGATATCGTAAAGAAACCAATCCACACACCTTTCCATTGGTGAACCATAAGTGTGTTTAATGAATCTGTGATTGCCCTTCTCCATGGAAATGTCTGCCCTGGTATCCATTTTTAGGTAACACCTATAAGTGATATGATATGATATGTGTCTTTCACTTTCTGACTTACTACAAGTCACGTGATTACCTCTAGACTCATCTACGGTGCTGCAAATGGCATTGTGTCCTTATTTTCCTTGGCTTCTATTCTGCCTTAGCGAGGTCCATTTTCAACAATGTGATTCCCTGAGGGTTGCGGATTAGCTGACCTGGGCAGCCTTACCCTGCCGGCCGGCCCTCCCCAGGTGTGCCTGGTTGAGGTCAATATAAACAGCGCTCCAGTCAGCAATAGCCCCTGAAGCTGTGCCTGACTCCATATTCTCTGCCCCGTCAGCAGTCTCGGGGCTGAGCTGGTGGGAGGGAATGAGGGGCCACAGCTTTGTTGGTGGCCCGGTGTGAGTGGGGCACTGCTGGCCTTTCTGCAGGAGTTGCCAGGCTGCCACCTGTAAAGAAGAGGATGTGTCACCCATACCTTCCACTGGAATTTCTCTCCTGACAGAGGTGAGGAAGGAAAAACGCAGTGGGGGCCGGGACAGGAGGGGTATCTCAGGCAGGACAATGGAAAGCTTCCGGAAGAGCGCACGGGGCCAGGACCACCCTGGCTGGCCTGCAGTCACCAACTTGGCCTGCGTGCTTTCGCTAGTGTGCTCCATGGCCCTTCCTCTAGGCTTTCAAGCCCTTGTACATATTCAGGTGTTTTACCTGGGAAGGGTGGGAACAGTTCAGCAGCAGCTGGCCTGGGGCTCAGCTCACCTTTATTCAGAGATGCCTCGGCACGGTCTCCCAGCTTTGCAATGAGGACGCTTCTTGCGTGGGGGGTGGGTTCCTGGCTGGATGGGAGATGATTCCCCACCTCTGACCAACTTCAGAATTGTTTACCGCTGGAGAAAGTGCCCTGATAGGGTTTTCCTCTGTATAACTGGTGGGTTCAGGTTTTTTTTCGTTTATGGTTCAAGTTAGATTTTATTCCTCTTTTATGTATTTATAGATATAAGCATGGAAATAATTCATTCCTATAAATACATCTGTGTGAAGGGAATAAATTTTTTCTGTTTTATTTTTAAATTTTATTTTTTAAAATTTTGAAATTTAATTGTATTTACTTTTTTTATACAGCAGGTTATTATTAGTTATGTATTTTATGCATATACATGTATACAGGTCAACCCGAATCTCCCAACTCATCCCACCACCACCACCCCATGGCTTCCCACACTTGGTGTCCATACGTTTGTTCTCGACCTCTGCGTCTCTATTTCTTCCCTGCAAACCAGTTCGTCTGTACCATTTTTTAGGTTCCACATATATGCATTAATATACAATATTTGATTTCCTCTTTCTGACTTACTTCATTCTGTATGACAGTCTCTAGATCCATCGATGTCTCTACAAATGACCCAGTTTCATTCCTTTTTGTGGCCGAGTAATATTCCATTTTATATATGTACCCCATCTGTATCCATTCATCTGTCTGTGGGCATTTAGGTTGCTTCCATTACCTGGCTATTGTAAATAGTGCTGCTATGAACATTGTGGTGAATGTGCCTTTTTGATTTCTGGTTTTCTCTGGGTATATGCCCAGAAGTGGGATTGCTGGATCAGATGGTAATTCTATTTCTAGTTTTTAAAAGGAAACTCCATAGTGTTCTCCATAGTGACTGTATCAATTTACATTCCCACCAATAGTGGAAGAGGGCTCCGTTTGTCCACACCCTCCCCAGAATTTGTTGTTTGTAGATTTTCTGATGATGCCGATCCTAACAGGTGTGAGGTGATACCTCATTGTAGTTTTGATTTGCATTTCTCTAATAATTAGTGCTGTTGAGCAGCTTTTCATGTGCGTCTTGGCCATCTCTGTGTCTTCTTTGAAGAAACGTCTCTTTAGATCTTCTGCCCATTTTTGTATTGGGTTGTTTGTTTTTTTAATATTAAGCTGCATGAGCTGTTTATATATATTGGAGATTAAACTTTTGTCCATTGATTCGTTTGCAACGATTTTCGCCCAGTCTGAGGGATGCCTTTTTCCATTCCCGTCTTTTTAACCAAAAAAGAAAGAAAGACAAAGAAGCAGAACACTAATGTACATAAAATATGCCTTTTGAAACGGTCGTTTTGAAATATGGACGTCCTTTGAATTTTTGGGTCGATATGTGACCCCAGGATTTGTTTTCAGGGCAGGTGTCATTTACAGGCCTGCAATGATTTTGAATATCAACTGACCATAAGCGCTGGGATTAAAGCTGCTGTTGTGTGAAACGGCCACAAGGTGGCTGCAGTTCTCCCTTACCAAATCTGGTTACTAGGGCAGCAGAGCCTCAATGGAAGTCGTGTTCTAGATTGGAATTTAGAATGGAATGTGACAGGAGAAAGCCCCTCAAGTTTGTCTCCCTACTTCTTGTTCGTATTTTTAATTTAAATTTTTATTTTTTATTACAGCAAGTTTGATTACAATCTTTGGCTTATTGTAGGTGTCGAAGATGTGGTTCTTTTACACATATACAGATGTCTGTTCTCCCTGGGATCCTTTTCCCAGGTACGTTATGACAGAATGTTGAGCAGTCTTCTCTTGGTATTCCGTAGGTCTTTGGTGATTATATATGTCACCTGTGTTTGTATATGTCTGTTAACACCGATATCGTAATGAAACCAATCCACACACCTTTCCATTGGTGAACCATAAGTGTGTTTAATGAATCTGTGATTGCCCTTCTCCGTGGAAATATCTGCCCTGGTATCCATTTTTAGGTAACACCTATAAGTGATATGATATGATATGTGTCTTTCACTTTCTGACTTACTACAAGTCACGTGATTACCTCTAGACTCATCTACGGTGCTGCAAATGGCATTGTGTCCTTAGTTTCCTTGGCTTCTATTCTGCCTTAGCGAGGTCCATTTTCAACAATGTGATTCCCTGAGGGTTGTGGATTAGCTGACCTGGGCAGCCTTACCCTGCCGGCCGGCCCTCCCCAGGTGTGCCTGGTTGAGGTCAATATAAACAGCGCTCCAGTCAGCAATAGCCCCTGAAGCTGTGCCTGACTCCATATTCTCTGCCCCGTCAGCAGTCTCGGGGCTGAGCTGGTGGGAGGGAATGAGGGGCCACAGCTTTGTTGGTGGCCCGGTGTGAGTGGGGCACTGCTGGCCTTTCTGCAGGAGTTGCCAGGCTGCCACCTGTAAAGAAGAGGATGTGTCACCCATACCTTCCGCTGGAATTTCTCTCCTGACAGAGGTGAGGAAGGAAAAACGCAGTGGGGACCGGGACAGGAGGGGTATCTCAGGCAGGACAATGGAAAGCTTCCGGAAGAGCGCACGGGGCCAGGACCACCCTGGCTGGCCTGCAGTCACCAACTTGGCCTGCGTGCTTTCGCTAGTGTGCTCCATGGCCCTTCCTCTAGGCTTTCAAGCCCTTGTACATATTCAGGTGTTTTACCTGGAAGGGTGGGAACAGTTCAGCAGCAGCTGGCCTGGGGCTCAGCTCACCTTTATTCAGAGATGCCTCGGCACGGTCTCCCAGCTTTGCAATGAGGACGCTTCTTGCGTGGGGGGTGGGTTCCTGGCTGGATGGGAGATGATTCCCCACCTCTGACCAACTTCAGAATTGTTTACCGCTGGAGAAAGTGCCCTGATAGGGTTTTCCTCTGTATAACTGGTGGGTTCAGGTTTTTTTTCGTTTATGGTTCAAGTTAGATTTTATTCCTCTTTTATGTATTTATAGATATAAGCATGGAAATAATTCATTACTATAAATACATCTGTGTGAAGGGAATAAATTTTTTCTGTTTTATTTTTAAATTTTATTTTTTAAAATTTTGAAATTTAATTTTATTTACTTTTTTTATACAGCAGGTTATTATTAGTTATGTATTTTATGCATATACATGTATACAGGTCAACCCGAATCTCCCAACTCATCCCACCACCACCACCCCATGGCTTCCCACACTTGGTGTCCATACGTTTGTTCTCGACCTCTGCGTCTCTATTTCTTCCCTGCAAACCAGTTCGTCTGTACCATTTTTTAGGTTCCACATATATGCATTAATATACAATATTTGATTTCTTCTTTCTGACTTACTTCATTCTGTATGACAGTCTCTAGATCCATCGATGTCTCTACAAATGACCCACTTTCATTCCTTTTTGTGGCCGAGTAATATTCCATTTTATATATGTACCCCATCTGTATCCATTCATCTGTCTGTGGGCATTTAGGTTGCTTCCATTACCTGGCTATTGTAAATAGTGCTGCTATGAACATTGTGGTGAATGTGCCTTTTTGATTTCTGGTTTTCTCTGGGTATATGCCCAGAAGTGGGATTGCTGGATCAGATGGTAATTCTATTTCTAGTTTTTTAAAGGAAACTCCATAGTGTTCTCCAAAGTGATTGTATCAATTTACATTACCACCAATAGTGGAAGAGGGCTCCGTTTGTCCACACCCTCCCCAGAATTTGTTGTTTGTAGATTTTCTGATGATGCCGATCCTAACAGGTGTGAGGTGATACCTCATTGTAGTTTTGATTTGCATTTCTCTAATAATTAGTGCTGTTGAGCAGCTTTTCATGTGCATCTTGGCCATCTCTGTGTCTTCTTTGAAGAAACGTCTCTTTAGATCTTCTGCCCATTTTTGTATTGGGTTGTTTGTTTTTTTAATATTAAGCTGCATGAGCTGTTTATATATATTGGAGATTAAACTTTTGTCCATTGATTCGTTTGCAACGATTTTCGCCCAGTCTGAGGGATGCCTTTTTCCATTCCCGTCTTTTTAACCAAAAAAGAAAGAAAGACAAAGAAGCAGAACACTAATGTACATAAAATATGCCTTTTGAAACGGTCGTTTTGAAATATGGACGTCCTTTGAATTTTTGGGTCGATATGTGACCCCAGGATTTGTTTTCAGGGCAGGTGTCATTTACAGGCCTGCAATGATTTTGAATATCAACTGACCATTAGCGCTGGGATTAAAGCTGCTGTTGTGTGAAACGGCCACAAGGTGGCAGCAGTTCTCCCTTACCAAATCTGGTTACTAGGGCAGCAGAGCCTCAAAGGAAGTCGTGTTCTAGATTGGAATTTAGAATGGAATGTGCCAGGAGAAAGCCCCTCAAGTATGTCTCCCTACTTCTTGTTCGTATTTTTAATTTAAATTTTTATTTTTTATTACAGCAAGTTTGATTACAATGTTTGGCTTATTGTAGGTGTCGAAGATGTGGTTCTTTTACACATATACAGATGTCTGTTCTCCCTGGGATCCTTTTCGCAGGTACCTTATGACAGAATGTTGAGTAGTCTTCTCTTGGTATTCCGTAGGTCTTTGGTGATTATATATGTCACCTGTGTTTGTATATGTCTGTTAACACCGGTATCGTAATGAAACCAATACACACACCTTTCCTATGGTGAACCATAAGTGTGTTTAATGAATCCGTGATTGCCCTTCTCCGTGGAAATATCTGCCCTGGTATCCATTTTTAGGTAACACCTATAAGTGATATGATATGATATGTGTCTTTCACTTTCTGACTTACTACAAGTCACGTGATTACCTCTAGACTCATCTACGGTGCTGCAAATGGCATTGTGTCCTTATTTTCCTTGGCTTCTATTCTGCCTTAGCGAGGTCCATTTTCAACAATGTGATTCCCTGAGGGTTGCGGATTAGCTGACCTGGGCAGCCTTACCCTGCCGGCCGGCCCTCCCCAGGTGTGCCTGGTTGAGGTCAATATAAACAGCGCTCCAGTCAGCAATAGCCCCTGAAGCTGTGCCTGACTCCATATTCTCTGCCCCGTCAGCAGTCTCGGGGCTGAGCTGGTGGGAGGGAATGAGGGGACACAGCTTTGTTGGTGGCCCGGTGTGAGTGGGGCACTGCTGGCCTTTCTGCAGGAGTTGCCAGGCTGCCACCTGTAAAGAAGAGGATGTGTCACCCATACCTTCCACTGGAATTTCTCTCCTGACAGAGGTGAGGAAGGAAAAACGCAGTGGGGGCCGGGACAGGAGGGGTATCTCAGGCAGGACAATGGAAAGCTTCCGGAAGAGCGCACGGGGCCAGGACCACCCTGGCTGGCCTGCAGTCACCAACTTGGCCTGCGTGCTTTCGCTAGTGTGCTCCATGGCCCTTCCTCTAGGCTTTCAAGCCCTTGTACATATTCAGGTGTTTTACCTGGGAAGGGTGGGAACAGTTCAGCAGCAGCTGGCCTGGGGCTCAGCTCACCTTTATTCAGAGATGCCTCGGCACGGTCTCCCAGCTTTGCAATGAGGACGCTTCTTGCGTGGGGGGTGGGTTCCTGGCTGGATGGGAGATGATTCCCCACCTCTGACCAACTTCAGAATTGTTTACCGCTGGAGAAAGTGCCCTGATAGGGTTTTCCTCTGTATAACTGGTGGGTTCAGGTTTTTTTTCGTTTATGGTTCAAGTTAGATTTTATTCCTCTTTTATGTATTTATAGATATAAGCATGGAAATAATTCATTCCTATAAATACATCTGTGTGAAGGGAATAAATTTTTTCTGTTTTATTTTTAAATTTTATTTTTTAAAATTTTGAAATTTAATTTTATTTACTTTTTTTATACAGCAGGTTATTATTAGTTATGTATTTTATGCATATACATGTATACAGGTCAACCCGAATCTCCCAACTCATCCCACCACCACCACCCCATGGCTTCCCACACTTGGTGTCCATACGTTTGTTCTCGACCTCTGCGTCTCTATTTCTTCCCTGCAAACCAGTTCATCTGCACCATTTTTTAGGTTCCACATATATGCATTAATATACAATATTTGATTTCCTCTTTCTGACTTACTTCATTCTGTATGACAGTCTCTAGATCCATCGATGTCTCTACAAATGACCCAGTTTCATTCCTTTTTGTGGCCGAGTAATATTCCATTTTATATATGTACCCCATCTGTATCCATTCATCTGTCTGTGGGCATTTAGGTTGCTTCCATTACCTGGCTATTGTAAATAGTGCTGCTATGAACATTGTGGTGAATGTGCCTTTTTGATTTCTGGTTTTCTCTGGGTATATGCCCAGAAGTGGGATTGCTGGATCAGATGGTAATTCTATTTCTAGTTTTTTAAGGGAAACTCCATAGTGTTCTCCAAAGTGACTGTATCAATTTACATTCCCACCAATAGTGGAAGAGGGCTCCGTTTGTCCACACCCTCCCCAGAATTTGTTGTTTGTAGATTTTCTGATGATGCCGATCCTAACAGGTGTGAGGTGATACCTCATTGTAGTTTTGATTTGCATTTCTCTAATAATTAGTGCTGTTGAGCAGCTTTTCATGTGCATCTTGGCCATCTCTGTGTCTTCTTTGAAGAAACGTCTCTTTAGATCTTCTGCCCATTTTTGTATTGGGTTGTTTGTTTTTTTAATATTAAGCTGCATGAGCTGTTTATATATATTGGAGATTAAACTTTTGTCCATTGATTCGTTTGCAACGATTTTCGCCCAGTCTGAGGGATGCCTTTTTCCATTCCCGTCTTTTTAACCAAAAAAGAAAGAAAGACAAAGAAGCAGAACACTAATGTACATAAAATATGCCTTTTGAAACGGTCGTTTTGAAATATGGACGTCCTTTGAATTTTTGGGTCGATATGTGACCCCAGGATTTGTTTTTAGGGCAGGTGTCATTTACAGGCCTGCAATGATTTTGAATATCAACTGACCATTACGCTGGGATTAAAGCTGCTGTTGTGTGAAACGGCCACAAGGTGGCAGCAGTTCTCCCTTACCAAATCTGGTTACTAGGGCAGCAGAGCCTCAATGGAAGTCGTGTTCTAGATTGGAATTTAGAATGGAATGTGCCAGGAGAAAGCCCCTCAAGTATGTCTCCCAACTTCTTGTTCGTATTTTTAATTTAAATTTTTATTTTTTATTACAGCAAGTTTGATTACAATGTTTGGCTTATTGTAGGTGTCGAAGATGTGGTTCTTTTACACATATACAGATGTCTGTTCTCCCTGGGATCCTTTTCGCAGGTACCTTATGACAGAATGTTGAGTAGTCTTCTCTTGGTATTCCGTAGGTCTTTGGTGATTATATATGTCACCTGTGTTTGTATATGTCTGTTAACACCGGTATCGTAATGAAACCAATCCACACACCTTTCCATTGGTGAACCATAAGTGTGTTTAATGAATCCGTGATTGCCCTTCTCCGTGGAAATATCTGCCCTGGTATCCATTTTTAGGTAACACCTATAAGTGATATGATATGATATGTGTCTTTCACTTTCTGACTTACTACAAGTCACGTGATTACCTCTAGACTCATCTACGGTGCTGCAAATGGCATTGTGTCCTTATTTTCCTTGGCTTCTATTCTGCCTTAGCGAGGTCCATTTTCAACAATGTGATTCCCTGAGGGTTGCGGATTAGCTGACCTGGGCAGCCTTACCCTGCCGGCCGGCCCTCCCCAGGTGTGCCTGGTTGAGGTCAATATAAACAGCGCTCCAGTCAGCAATAGCCCCTGAAGCTGTGCCTGACTCCATATTCTCTGCCCCGTCAGCAGTCTCGGGGCTGAGCTGGTGGGAGGGAATGAGGGGACACAGCTTTGTTGGTGGCCCGGTGTGAGTGGGGCACTGCTGGCCTTTCTGCAGGAGTTGCCAGGCTGCCACCTGTAAAGAAGAGGATGTGTCACCCATACCTTCCACTGGAATTTCTCTCCTGCCAGAGGTGAGGAAGGAAAAACGCAGTGGGGGCCGGGACAGGAGGGGTATCTCAGGCAGGACAATGGAAAGCTTCCGGAAGAGCGCACGGGGCCAGGACCACCCTGGCTGGCCTGCAGTCACCAACTTGGCCTGCGTGCTTTCGCTAGTGTGCTCCATGGCCCTTCCTCTAGGCTTTCAAGACCTTGTACATATTCAGGTGTTTTACCTGGGAAGGGTGGGAACAGTTCAGCAGCAGCTGGCCTGGGGCTCAGCTCACCTTTATTCAGAGATGCCTCGGCACGGTCTCCCAGCTTTGCAATGAGGACGCTTCTTGCGTGGGGTGTGGGTTCCTGGCTGGATGGGAGATGATTCCCCACCTCTGACCAACTTCAGAATTGTTTACCGCTGGAGAAAGTGCCCTGATAGGGTTTTCCTCTGTATAACTGGTGGGTTCAGGTTTTTTTTCGTTTATGGTTCAAGTTAGATTTTATTCCTCTTTTATGTATTTATAGATATAAGCATGGAAATAATTCATTCCTATAAATACATCTGTGTGAAGGGAATAAATTTTTTCTGTTTTATTTTTAAATTTTATTTTTTAAAATTTTGAAATTTAATTTTATTTACTTTTTTTATACAGCAGGTTATTATTAGTTATGTATTTTATGCATATACATGTATACAGGTCAACCCGAATCTCCCAACTCATCCCACCACCACCACCCCATGGCTTCCCACACTTGGTGTCCATACGTTTGTTCTCGACCTCTGCGTCTCTATTTCTTCCCTGCAAACCAGTTCATCTGCACCATTTTTTAGGTTCCACATATATGCATTAATATACAATATTTGATTTCCTCTTTCTGACTTACTTCATTCTGTATGACAGTCTCTAGATCCATCGATGTCTCTACAAATGACCCAGTTTCATTCCTTTTTGTGGCCGAGTAATATTCCATTTTATATATGTACCCCATCTGTATCCATTCATCTGTCTGTGGGCATTTAGGTTGCTTCCATTACCTGGCTATTGTAAATAGTGCTGCTATGAACATTGTGGTGAATGTGCCTTTTTGATTTCTGGTTTTCTCTGGGTATATGCCCAGAAGTGGGATTGCTGGATCAGATGGTAATTCTATTTCTAGTTTTTTAAGGGAAACTCCATAGTGTTCTCCAAAGTGACTGTATCAATTTACATTCCCACCAATAGTGGAAGAGGGCTCCGTTTGTCCACACCCTCCCCAGAATTTGTTGTTTGTAGATTTTCTGATGATGCCGATCCTAACAGGTGTGAGGTGATACCTCATTGTAGTTTTGATTTGCATTTCTCTAATAATTAGTGCTGTTGAGCAGCTTTTCATGTGCATCTTGGCCATCTCTGTGTCTTCTTTGAAGAAACGTCTCTTTAGATCTTCTGCCCATTTTTGTATTGGGTTGTTTGTTTTTTTAATATTAAGCTGCATGAGCTGTTTATATATATTGGAGATTAAACTTTTGTCCATTGATTCGTTTGCAACGATTTTCGCCCAGTCTGAGGGATGCCTTTTTCCATTCCCGTCTTTTTAACCAAAAAACTAAGAAAGACAAAGAAGCAGAACACTAATGTGCATAAAATATGCCTTTTGAAACGGTCGTTTTGAAATATGGACGTCCTTTGAATTTTTGGGTCGATATGTGACCCCAGGATTTGCTTCCAGGGCAGGTGTCATTTACAGGCCTGCAATGATTTTGAATATCAACTGACCATTAGCGCTGGGATTAAAGCTGCTGTTGTGTGAAACGGCCACAAGGTGGCAGCAGTTCTCCCTTACCAAATCTGGTTACTAGGGCAGCAGAGCCTCAATGGAAGTCGTGTTCTAGATTGGAATTTAGAATGGAATGTGCCAGGAGAAAGCCCCTCAAGTTTGTCTCCCTACTTCTTGTTCGTGTTTTTAATTTAATTTTTATTTTTTATTACAGCAAGTTTGATTACAATGTTTGGCTTGTTGGAGGTGTGGAAGATGTGGTTCTTTTACACATATACAGATGTCTGTTTTTCCTGGGATCCTTTTCCCAGGTACGTTATGACAGAATGTTGAGTAGTCTTTTTGTATTCCGTAGGTGTTTGGTGATTATATATGTCACCTGTGTTTGTATAAGTCTGTTAACCACGATATCGTAATGAAACCAATCCTCACACCTTTCCATTGGTGAACCATAAGTTTGTTTAATGAATCTGTGATTGCCCTTCTCCGTGGAAATATCTGCCCTGGTATCCATTTTTAGGTATCACCTATAAGTGATATGATATGATATGTGTCTTTCACTTTCTGACTTACTAAAAGTCACGTGATTACCTCTAGACTCATCTACGGTGTTGCAAATGGCATTGTGTCCTTATTTTCCTTGGCTTCTATTCTGCCTTAGCGAGGTCCATTTTCAACAATGTGATTCCCTGAGGGTTGTGGATTAGCTGACCTGGGCAGCCTTACCCTGACGGCCGGCCCTCCCCAGGTGTGCCTGGTTGAGGTCAATATAAACAGCGCTCCAGGCAGCAATAGCCCCTGAAGCTGTGCCTGACTCCATATTCTCTGCCCCGTCAGCAGTCTCGGGGCTGAGCTGGTGGGAGGGAATGAGGGGCCACAGGTTTGTTGGCGGCCCAGTGTGAGTGGGGCACTGCTGGCCTTTCTGCAGGAGTTGCCAGGCTGCCACCTGTAAAGAAGAGGATGTGTCACCCATACCTTCCGCTGGAATTTCTCTCCGGACCGAGGTGAGGAAGGAAAAAAGCAGTGGGGGCCGGGACAGGAGGGGTATCACAGGCAGGACAAAGGAAAGCTTCCGGAAGAGTAACCGGGGCCAGGACCACCCTGGCTGGCCTGCAGGCACCAAGTTGGCCTGCGTGCTGTCGCTAGTGTGGCTCCACGGCCCTTCCTCTAGGCTTTCAAGCCCTTGTACATATTCAGGTGTTTTACCTGCGAAGGGTGGGAACAGTTCAGCAGCAGCTGGCCTGGGGCTCAGCTCACCTTTATTCAGAGATGCCTCGGCACGGTCCCCCAGCTTTGCAATGAGGACGCTCCTTGTGTGTGGGGTGGGTTGCTGGCTGTATGGGAGATGATTCCCCACCTCTGACCAATTTCAGAATTGTTTACCGCTGGAGCAAGTGCCCTGATAGCGTTTTCCTCTGTATACCTGGTGGGTTCAGGTTTTTCTTCTTTTGTGGTTCAAGTTAGCTTTTATTCCTCTTTTATGTATTTATAGATATAAGCATGGAAATAATTCATTCCTATGAATACATGTGTGTGAAGAACTTTTTTCTGTTTTATTTTTAAATTTTATTTTTTTAAATTTTGAAATTTAATTTTATTTACTTTTTTATACAGCAGGTTATTATCAGTTATGTATTTTATGCATATACATGTATACAGGTCAATCCCAATCTCCCAACTCATCCCACCACCACCACCCTATGCCTTCCCACACTTGGTGTCCATACGTTTGTTCTCTACCTCTGTGTCTCTATTTCTTCCCTGCAAACCAGTTCATCTGTACCATCTTTTAGGTTCCACATATATGCATTAATATACAATATTTGTTTTCCTCTTTCTGACTTACTTCATTCTATATGACAGTCTCTAGATCCATCGATGTCTCTACAAATGACCCAGTTTCATTCCTTTTTATGGCCGAGTAATATTCCATTTTATATATGTACCCCATCTTTATCCATTCATCTGTCTGTGGGCATTTAGGTTGCTTCCATTACCTGGCTATTGTAAATAGTGCTGCAATGAACATTGTGGTGAATGTGCCTTTTTGATTTATGGTTTTCTCTGGGTATATGCCCAGAAGTGGGATTGCTGGATCAGATGGTAATTCTATTTCTAGTTTTTTAAAGGAAACTCCATACTGTTCTCCATAGTGACGGTATCAATTTACATTCCCACCAATAGTGGAAGAGGGCTCCTTTTGTCCACACCCTCCCCAGAATTTGTTGTTTGTAGATTTTCTGATGATGCCGATCCTAACAGGTGTGAGGTGATACCTCATTGTAGTTTTGATTTGCATTTCTCTAATAATTAGTGCTGTTGAGCAGCTTTTAATGTGCGTCTTGGCCATCTCTGTGTCTTCTTTGAAGAAACGTCTCTTTAGAACTTCTGCCCATTTTTGTATTGGGTTGTTTGTTTTTTTAATATTAAGCTGCATGAGCTGTTTATATATATTGGAGATTAAACCTTTGTCCATTGATTCGTTTGCAACGATTTTTGCCCAGTCTGAGGGATGCCATTTTCCATTCCCGTCTTTTTAACCAAAAAAGAAAGAAAGACAAAGAAGCAGAACACTAATGTGCATAAAATATGCCTTTTGAAACGGTCGTTTTGAAATATGGACGTCCTTTGAATTTTTCGGTCGATATGTGACCCCAGGATTTGCTTCCAGGGCAGGTGTCATTTACAGGCCTGCAATGATTTTGAACATCAACTGATCCTTAGCGCTGGGATTAAAGCTGCTGTTGTGTGAAACGGCCACAAGGTGGCAGCAGTTCTCCCTTACCAAATCTGGTTACTAGGGCAGCAGAGCCTCAATGGAAGTCGTGTTCTAGATTGGAATTTAGAATGGAATGTGCCAGGAGAAAGCCCCTCAAGTTTGTCTCCCTACTTCTTGTTCGTATTTTTAATTTAAATTTTTATTTTTTATTACAGCAAGTTTGATTACAATGTTTGGCTTATTGTAGGTGTCGAAGATGTGGTTCTTTTACACATATACAGATGTCTCTTCTTCCTGGGATCCTTTTCCCAGGTACGTTATGACAGAATGTTGAGTAGTCTTCTCTTGGTATTCCGTAGGTCTTTGGTGATTATATATGTCACCTGTGTTTGTATATGTCTGTTAACCCCGATATCGTAATGAAACCAATCCTCACACCTTTCCATTGGTGAACCATAAGTTTATTTAATGAATCTGTGATTGCCCTTCTCCGTGGAAATATCTGCCCTGGTATCCATTTTTAGGTAACAACTATAAGTGATATGATATGATATGTGTCTTTCACTTTCTGACTTACTACAAGTCACGTGATTACCTCTAGACTCATCTACGGTGCTGCAAATGGCATTGTGTGCTTTTTTTCCTTGCCTTCTATTCTGACTTAGCGAGGTCCATTTTCAACAATGTGATTCCCTGAGGGTTGTGGATTAGCTGACCTGGGCAGCCTTACCCTGCCGGCCGGCCCTCCCCAGGTGTGCCTGGTTGAGGTCAATATAAACAGCGCTCCAGGCAGCAATAGCCCCTGAAGCTGTGCCTGACTCCATACTCTCTGCCCCGTCAGCTGTCTCGGGGCTGAGCTGCTGGGAGGGAATGAGGGGCCACAGCTTTGTTGGCGGCCCGGTGTGAGTGGGGCACTGCTGGCCTTTCTGCAGGAGTTGCCAGCCTGCCACCTGTAAAGAAAAGGATGTGTCACCCATAACTTCCGCTGGAATTTCTCTCCGGGCAGAGGTGAGGAAGGAAAAAAGCAGTGGGGGCCGGGACAGGAGGGGTATCACAGGCAGGACAATGGAAAGCTACCGGAAGAGTACCCGGGGCCAGGACCACCCTGGCTGGCCTGCAGGCACCAAGTTGGCCTGTGTGATGTCGCTAGTGTGGCTCCATGGCCCTTCCTCTAGGCTTTCAAGCCCTTGTACATATTCAGGTGTTTTACCTGCGAAGGGTGGGAACAGTTCAGCAGCAGCTGGCCTGGGGCTCAGCTCACCTTTATTCAGAGATGCCTCGGCACGGTCTCCCAGCTTTGCAATGAGGACGCTCCTTGCGTGGGGGGTGGGTGCTAGCTGGATGGGAGATGATTCCACACCTCTGACCAATTTCAGAATTGTTTACCGCTGGAGCAAGTGCCCTGATAGGGTTTTCCTCTGTATAACTGGTGGGTTCAGGTTTTTTTTCGTTTATGGTTCAAGTTAGATTTTATTCCTCTTTTATGTATTTATAGATATAAGCATGGAAATAATTCATTCCTATAAATACATGTGTGTGAAGGGAAGAAATTTTTTCTGTTTTATTTTTAAATTGTATTTTTTAAAATTTTGAAATTTAATTTTATTTACTTTTTTATACGGCAGGTTATTATCAGTTATGTATTTTATGCATATACATGTATACAGGTCAATCCCAATCTCCCAACTCATCCCACCACCACCACCCTATGCCTTCCCACACTTGGTGTCCATACGTTTGTTCTCTACCTCTGTGTCTCTATTTCTTCCCTGCAAACCAGTTCATCTGTACCATCTTTTAGGTTCCACATATATGCATTAATATGCAATATTTGTTTTCCTCTTTCTGACTTACTTCATTCTATATGACAGTCTCTAGATCCATCGATCTCTCTACAAATGACCCAGTTTCATTCCTTTTTATGGCCGAGTAATATTCCATTTTATATATGTATCCCATCTTTATCCATTCATCTGTCTGTGGGCATTTAGGTTGCTTCCATTACCTGGCTATTGTAAATAGTGCTGCAATGAACATTGTGGTGAATGTGCCTTTTTGATTTATGGTTTTCTCTGGGTATATGCCCAGAAGTGGGATTGCTGGATCAGATGGTAATTCTATATCTAGTTTTTTAAAGGAAACTCCATACTGTTCTCCATAGTGACGGTATCAATTTACATTCCCACCAATAGTGGAAGATGGCTCCTTTTGTCCACACCCTCCCCAGAATTTGTTGTTTGTAGATTTTCTGATGATGCCGATCCTAACAGGTGTGAGGTGATACCTCATTGTAGTTTTGATTTGCATTTCTCTAATAATTAGTGCTGTTGAGCAGCTTTTAATGTGCGTCTTGGCCATCTCTGTGTCTTCTTTGAAGAAACGTCTCTTTAGAACTTCTGCCCATTTTTGTATTGGGTTGTTTGTTTTTTTAATGTTAAGCTGCATGAGCTGTTTATATATATTGGAGATTAAACCTTTGTCCATTGATTCGTTTGCAACGATTTTCGCCCAGTCTGAGGGATGCCTTTTTCCATTCCCGTCTTTTTAACCAAAAAAGAAAGAAAGACAAAGAAGCAGAACACTAATGTGCATAAAATATGCCTTTTGAATCGGTCGTTTTGAAATATGGACGTCCTTTGAATTTTTTGGTCGATATGTGACCCCAGGATTTGTTTTCAGGGCAGGTGTCATTTACAGGCCTGCAATGATTTTGAATATCCACTGACCATTAGCGCTGGGATTAAAGCTGCTGTTGTGTGAAACGGCCACAAGGTGGCAGCAGTTCTCCCTTACCAAATCTGGTTACTAGGGCAGCAGAGCCTCAATGGAAGTCGTGTTCTAGATTGGAATTTAGAATGGAATGTGCCAGGAGAAAGCCCCTCAAGATTGTCTCCCTACTTCTTGTTCGTATTTTTAATTTAAATTTTTATTTTTTATTACAGCAAGTTTGATTACAATGTTTGGCTTATTGTAGGTGTCGAAGATGTGGTTCTTTTACACATATACAGATATCTCTTCTTCCTGGGATCTTTTTCCCAGGTACATTATGACAGAATGTTGAGTAGTCTTCTCTTGGTATTCCGTAGGTCTTTGGTGATTATATATGTCACCTGTGTTTGTATATGTCTGTTAACCCCGATATCGTAATGAAACCAATCCTCACACCTTTCCATTGGTGAACCATAAGTTTGTTTAATGAATCTGTGATTGCCCTTCTCCGTGGAAATATCTGCCCTGGTATCCATTTTTAGGTAACACCTATAAGTGATATGATATGATATGTGTCTTTCACTTTCTGACTTACTACAAGTCACGTGATTACCTCTAGACTCATCTACGGTGCTGCAAATGGCATTGTGTCCTTATTTTCCTTGGCTTCTCTTCTGCCTTAGCGAGGTCCATTTTCAACAATGTGATTCCCTGAGGGTTGTGGATTAGCTGACGTGGGAAGGCTTATCCTGCCGGCCGGCCCTCCCCAGGTGTGCCTAGTTGAGGTCAATATAAACAGCGCTCCAGGCAGCAATAGCCCCTGAACCTGTGCCTGACTCCATATTCTCTGCCCCGTCAGCAGTCTCGGGGCTGTGCAGTTGGGAGGGAGTGAGGGGCCACAGCTTTCTTGGTGGCCCGGTGTGAGTGGGGTTCTGCTGACCTTTCTGCAGGAGTTGCCAGGCTGCCTCCTGTAAAGAAGAGGATGTGTTACCCATACCTTCCGCTGGAATTTCTCTCCGGACAGAGGTGAGGAAGGAAAAAAGCATTGGGGGCCAGGACAGGTGGGGTATCTCAGGCAGGACAATGGAAAGCTTCCGGAATAGCGCCCGGGGCCAGGACCACCCTGGCTGGCCTGCAGGCACCAATTTGGCCTGTGTGCTGTCGCTAGTGTGGCTCCACGGCCCTTCCTCTAGGCTTTCAAGCCCTTGTACATATTCAGGTGTTTTACCTGCGAAGGGTGGGAACAGTTCAGCAGCAGCTGGCCTGGGGCTCAGCTCACCTTTATTCAGAGATGCCTCGGCACGGTCTCCCAGCTTTGCAATGAGGACGCTCCTTGCGTGGGGGGTGGGTGCTAGCTGGATGGGAGATGATTCCACACCTCTGACCAATTTCAGAATTGTTTACCGCTGGAGCAAGTGCCCTGATAGGGTTTTCCTCTGTATAACTGGTGGGTTCAGGTTTTTTTTCGTTTATGGTTCAAGTTAGATTTTATTCCTCTTTTATGTATTTATAGATATAAGCATGGAAATAATTCATTCCTATGAATACATGTGTGTGAAGAACTTTTTTCTGTTTTATTTTTAAATTTTATTTTTTAAAATTTTGAAATTTAATTTTATTTACTTTTTTATACAGCAGGTTATTATCAGTTATGTATTTTATGCATATACATGTATACAGGTCAATCCCAATCTCCCAACTCATCCCACCACCACCACCCTATGCCTTCCCACACTTGGTGTCCATACGTTTGTTCTCTACCTCTGTGTCTCTATTTCTTCCCTGCAAACCAGTTCATCTGTACCATCTTTTAGGTTCCACATATATGCATTAATATGCAATATTTGTTTTCCTCTTTCTGACTTACTTCATTCTATATGACAGTCTCTAGATCCATCGATGTCTCTACAAATGACCCAGTTTCATTCCTTTTTATGGCCGAGTAATATTCCATTTTATATATGTACCCCAATTTTATCCATTCATCTGTCTGTGGGCATTTAGGTTGCTTCCATTACCTGGCTATTGTAAATAGTGCTGCTATGAACATTGTGGTGAATGTGCCTTTTTGATTTATGGTTTTCTCTGGGTATATGCCCAGAAGTGGGATTGCTGGATCAGATGGTAATTCTATTTCTAGTTTTTTAAAGGAAACTCCATACTGTTCTCCATAGTGACGGTATCAATTTACATTCCCACCAATAGTGGAAGAGGGCTCCTTTTGTCCACACCCTCCCCATAATTTGTTGTTTGTAGATTTTCTGATGATGCCTATCCTAACAGGTGTGAAGTGATACCTCATTGTAGTTTTGATTTGCATTTCTCTAATAATTAGTGCCCTTGAGCAGCTTTTCATGTGCATCTTGTCCATCTCTGTGTCTTCTTTGAAGAAACGTCTCTTTAGAACTTCTGCCCATTTTTGTATTGGGTTGTTTGTTTTTTTAATATTAAGCTGCATGAGCTGTTTATATATATTGGAGATTAAACCTTTGTCCATTGATTCGTTTGCAACGATTTTTGCCCAGTCTGAGGGATGCCTTTTTCCATTCCCGTCTTTTTAACCAAAAAAGAAAGAAAGACAAAGAAGCAGAACACTAATGTGCATAAAATATGCCTTTTGAAACGGTCGTTTTGAAATATGGACGTCCTTTGAATTTTTTGGTCGATATGTGACCCCAGGATTTGCTTCCAGGGCAGGTGTCATTTACAGGCCTGCAATGATTTTGAATATCAAGTGACCATTAGCGCTGGGATTAAAGCTGCTGTTGTGTGAAACGGCCACAAGGTGGCAGCAGTTCTCCCTTACCAAATCTGGTTACTAGGGCAGCAGAGCCTCAATGGAAGTCGTGTTCTAGATTGGAATTTAGAATGGAATGTGCCAGGAGAAAGCCCCTCAAGTTTGTCTCCCTACTTCTTGTTCGTATTTTTAATTTAAATTTTTATTTTTTATTACAGCAAGTTTGATTACAATGTTTGGCTTATTGTAGGTGTCGAAGATGTGGTTCTTTTACACATATACAGATGTCTCTTCTTCCTGGGATCCTTTTCCCAGGTACGTTATGACAGAATGTTGAGTAGTCTTCACTTGGTATTCCGTAGGTCTTTGGTGATTATATATGTCACCTGTTTTTTTATATGTCTATTAACCCCGATATCGTAATGAATCGAATCCTCACACCTTTCCATTGGTGAAGCATAAGTTTGTTTAATGAATCTGTGATTGCCCTTCTCCGTGGAAATATCTGCCCTGGTATCCATTTTTAGGTAACAACTATAAGTGATATGATATGATATGTGTCTTTCACTTTCTGACTTACTACAAGTCACGTGATTACCTGTAGACTCATCTACGGTGCTGCAAATGGCATTGTGTCCTTATTTTCCTTGGCTTCTATTCTGCCTTAGCGAGGTCCATTTTCAACAATGTGATTCCCTGAGGGTTGTGGATTAGCTGACCTGGGCAGCCTTACCCTGCCGGCCGGCCCTCC
The DNA here is from genome assembly GCF_964165515.1 of Mesoplodon bidens. Classification (NCBI taxonomy): domain Eukaryota; kingdom Metazoa; phylum Chordata; class Mammalia; order Artiodactyla; family Ziphiidae; genus Mesoplodon; species Mesoplodon bidens. The sequence continues at coordinate 314,919 of NW_027671404.1, forward strand.
CCAGGTGTGCCTGGTTGAGGTCAATATAAACAGCGCTCCAGGCAGCAATAGCCCCTGAAGCTGTGCCTGACTCCATATACTCTGCCCCGTCAGCAGTCTCGGGGCTGAGCTGGTGGGAGGGAATGAGGGGCCACAGCTTTGTCGGCGGCCCAGTGTGAGTGGGGCACTGCTGGCCTTTCTGCAGGAGTTGCCAGGCTGCCACCTGTAAAAAAGAGGATGTGTCACCCATACCTTCCGCTGGAATTTCTCTCCGGACAGAGGTGAGGAAGGAAAAAAGCAGTGGGGGCCGGGACAGGTGGGGTATCTCAGGCAGGACAATGGAAGGCTTCCGGAAGAGGGCCCGGGGCCAGGACCACCCTGGCTGGCCTGCAGGCACCAAGTTGGCCTGCGTGCTGTCGCTGGTGTGGCTCCACGTCCCTTCCTCTAGTCTTTCAAGCCCTTGTACATATTCAGGTGTTTTATCTGGGAAGGGTGGGAACAGTTCAGCAGCAGCTGGCCTGGGGCTCAGCTCACCTTTATTCAGAGATGCCTCGGCACGGTCCCCCAGCTTTGCAATGAGGACGCTCCTTGTGTGGGGGGTTGGTTGCTGGCTGTATGGGAGATGATTCCCCACCTCTGACCAATTTCAGAATTGTTTACCGCTGGAGCAAGTGCCCTGATAGCGTTTTCCTCTGTATAACTGGTGGGTTCAGGTTTTTATTCCTTTATGGTTCAAGTTAGCTTTTATTCCTCTTTTATGTATTTATAGATATAAGCATGGAAATAATTCATTCCTATAAATACATCTGTGTGAAGGGAAGAACTTTTTTCTGTTTTATTTTTTAATTTTATTTTTTATAATTTTGAAATTTAATTTTATTTACTTTTTTATACAGCAGGTTATTATTAGTTATGTATTTTATGCATATACATGTATACAGGTCAATTTCAATCTCCCAACTCATCCCACCACCACCACCCCATGGCTTCCCACACTTGGTGTCCATACGTTTGTTCTCTACCTGTGTGTCTCTATTTCTTCCCTGCAAACCAGTTCATCTGTACCATTTTTTAGGTTCCACATATATGCATTAATATACAATATTTGTGTTCCTCTTTCTGACATACTTCATTCTGTATGACAGTCTCTAGATCCATCGATGTCTCTACAAATGACCCAGTTTCATTCCTTTTTATGGCCGAGTAATATTCCATTTTATATATGTACCCCAATTATATCCATTCATCTGTCTGTGGGCATTTAGGTTGCTTCCATTACCTGGCTATTGTAAATAGTGCTGCAATGAACATTGTGGTGAATGTGCCTTTTTGATTTATGGTTTTCTCTGGGTATATGCCCAGAAGTGGGATTGCTGGATCAGATGGTAATTCTATTTCTAGTTTTTTTAAGGAAACTCCATAGTGTTTTCCATAGTGACTGTATCTATTTACATTCCCACCAATAGCGGAAGAGGGCTCCTTTTGTCCACACCCTCCCCAGAATTTGTTGTTTGTAGATTTTCTGATGATGCCGATTCTAACAGTTGTGAGGTGATACCTCATTGTAGTTTTGATTTGCATTTCTCTAATAATTAGTGCTGTTGAGCAGCTTTTCATGTGCGTCTTGGCCATCTCTGTGTCTTCTTTAAAGAAACGTCTCTTTAGATCTTCTGCCCATTTTTGTATTGGGTTGTTTGTTTTTTTAATATTAAGCTGCATGAGCTGTTTATATATATTGGAGTTTAATCCTCTGTCCATTGATTCGTTTGCAACGATTTTCGCCCCTTCTGAGGGATGACTTTTTCCATTCCCATTTTTTTAACCAAAAAAGAAAGAAAGAAAAAGAAGCAGAACACTAATGTGCATAAAATATGCCTTTTGAAGCGGTCGTTTTGAAATATGGACGTCCTTTGAATTTTTTGGTCGATATGTGACCCCAAGATTTGTTTTCAGGGCAGCTGTCATTTACAGGTCTGCAATGATTTTGAATATCAACTGACCATTAGCGCTGGGATTAAAGCTGCTGTTGTGTGAAACGGCCACAAGGTGGCAGCAGTTCTCCCTTACCAATTCTGGTTATTGGGCAACAGAGCCTCAATGGAAGTCGTGTTCTAGATTGGAAATTAGAATGGAATGTGCCAGGAGAAAGCCCCTCAACTTTGTCTCCCTACTTCTTGTTTGTGTTTTTAATTTAAATTTTATTTTTTATGACAGCAAGTTTGATTACAATGTTTGGCTTGTTGGAGGTGTGGAAGATGTGGTTCTTTTACACATATACAGTTGTCTGTTTTTCCTGGGATCCTTTTCCCATGTACGTTATGACAGAATGTTGAGTAGTCTTTTGGTATTCCGTAGGTGTTTGCTGATTACATATGTCACCTGTGTTTGTATAAGTCTGTTAACCCTGATATCTTAATGAAACCAATCCTCACACCTTTCCATTGGTGAACCATAAGTTTGTTTAATGAATCTGTGATTGCCCTTCTCCGTGGAAATATCTGCCCTGGTATCCATTTTTAGGTAACACCTATAAGTGATATGATATGATATGTGTCTTTCACTTTCTGACTTACTACATGTCACGTGATTACCTCTAGACTCATCTACGGTGCTGCAAATGGCATTGTGTCCTTTTTTCCCTTGCCTTCTATTCTGACTTAGCGAGGTCCATTTTCAACAATGTGATTCCCTGCGGGTTGTGGATTAGCTGACGTGGGCAGCCTTATCCTGCCGGCCGGCCCTCCCCAGGTGTGCCTGGTTGAGGTCAATATAAACAGCGCTCCAGGCAGCAATAGCCCCTGAACCTGTGCCTGACTCCATATTCTCTGCCCCGTCAGCAGTCTCGGGGCTGTGCTGGTGGGTGGGAGTGAGGGGCCACAGCTTTGTTGGTGGCCCGGTGTGAGTGGGGTTCTGCTGACCTTTTTGCAGGAGTTGCCAGGCTGCCTCCTGTAATGAAGAGGATGTGCCACCCATACCTTCCGCTGGAATTTCTCTCCGGACAGAGGTGAGGAAGGAAAAAAGCAGTGGGGGCCGGGACAGGTGGGGTATCTCAGGCAGGACAATGGAAAGCTTCCGGAAGAGGGCCCGGGGCCAGGACCACCCTGGCTGGCCTGCAGGCACCAAGTTGGCCTGCGTGGTGTCGCTGGTGTGGCTCCACGGCCCTTCCTCTAGTCTTTCAAGCCCTTGTACATATTCAGGTGTTTTACCTGGGAAGGGTGGGAACAGTTCAGCAGCAGCTGACCTGGGGCTCAGCTCACCTTTATTCAGAGATGCCTCGGCACGGTCCCCCAGCTTTGCAATGAGGACGCTCCTTGTGTGTGGGGTGGGTTGCTGGCTGTATGGGAGATGATTCCCCACCTCTGACCAAATTCAGAATTGTTTACCGCTGGAGCAAGTGCCCTGATAGCGTTTTCCTCTGTATAACTGGTGGGTTCAGGTTTTTCTTCTTTTATGGTTCAAGTTAGCTTTTATTCCTCTTTTATGTATTTATAGATATAAGCATGGAAATAATTCATTCCTATAAATACATCTGTGTGAAGGGAAGAACTTTTTTCTGTTTTATTTTTAAATTTTATTTTTTATAATTTTGAAATTTAATTTTATTTACTTTTTTATACAGCAGGTTATTATTAGTTATGTATTTTATGCATATACATGTATACAGGTCAATCTCAATCTCCCAACTCATCCCACCACCACCACCCCATGGCTTCCCACACTTGGTGTCCATACGTTTGTTCTCTACCTGTGTGTCTCTATTTCTTCCCTGCAAACCAGTTCATCTGTTCCATTTTTTAGGTTCCACATATATGCATTAATATACAATATTTGTTTTCCTCTTTCTGACTTACTTCATTCTGTATGACAGTCTCTAGATCCATCGATGTCTCTACAAATGACCCAGTTTCATTCCTTTTTATGGCCGAGTAATATTCCATTTTATATATGTACCCCAATTTTATCCATTCATCTGTCTGTGGGCATTTAGGTTGCTTCCATTACCTGGCTATTGTAAATAGTGCTGCAATGAACATTGTGGTGAATGTGCCTTTTTGATTTATGGTTTTCTCTGGGTATATGCCCAGAAGTGGGATTGCTGGATCAGATGGTAATTCTATTTCTAGTTTTTTTAAGGAAACTCCATAGTGTTCTCCATAGTGACTGTATCAATTTACATTCCCACCAATAGTGGAAGAGGGCTCCTTTTGTCCACACCCTCCCCAGAATTTGTTGTTTGTAGATTTTCTGATGATGCCGATTCTAACAGGTGTGAGGTGATACCTCATTGTAGTTTTTTTTTTTTTTTTTTTTGCGGTATGCGGACCTCTCACTGTTGTGGCCTCTCCCGTTGCGGAGCACAGGCTCCGGAAGCGCAGGCCCAGTGGCTACGGCTCACGGGCCCAGCCGCTCCGCGGCATATGGGATCCTCTTAGACTGGGGCACGAACCCGTATCCCCTGCATCGGCAGGCGGACTCTCAACCACTGCACCACCAGGGAGGCCCCTCATTGTAGTTTTGATTTGCATTTCTCTAATAATTAGTGCTGTTGAGCAGCTTTTCATGTGCGTCTTGGCCATCTCTGTGTCTTTAAAGAAACGTCTCTTTAGATCTTCTGCCCATTTTTGTATTGGGTTGTTTGTTTTTTTAATATTAAGCTGCATGAGCTGTTTATATATATTGGAGATTAAACCTTTGTCCACTGATTCGTTTGCAACGATTTTCGCCCAGTCTGAGGGATGCCTTTTTCCATTCCCGTCTTTTTAACCAAAAAAGAAAGAAAGACAAAGAAGCAGAACACTAATGTACATAAAATATGCCTTTTGAAACGGTCGTTTTGAAATATGGACGTCCTTTGAAATTTTTGGTCGATATGTGACCCCAGGATTTGTTTTCAGGGCAGGTGTCATTTACAGGCCTGTAATGATTTGGAATATCCACCGACCATTAGCGCTGGGATTAAAGCTGCTGTTGTGTGAAACGGCCACAAGGTGGCAGCAGTTCTCCCTTACCAAATCTGGTTACTAGGGCAGCAGAGCCTCAATGGAAGTCGCGTTCTAGATTGGCATGTAGAACGGAATGTGCCAGGAGAAAGCCCCTCAAGTTTGTCTCACTACTTCTTGTTCGTGTTTTTAATTTAATTTTTTATTTTTTATTACAGCAAGTTTGAGTACAACGTTTAGCTTGTTGTAGGTGTGCAAGAGGTGGTTCTTTTACACATATACATATGTCTGTTCTTCCTGGGATCCTTTTCCCATGTACGTTATGACAGAATGTTGAGTAGTCTTCTCTTGGTACTCCGTAGGTCTTTGGTGATTATATACGTCTACTGTGTTTGTATATGTCTGTTAACCCCAATTTCGTAATGAATTCAATCCTCACACCTTTCCTTTGGTGAACCATAAGTTTGTTTAATGAATCTGTGATTGCCCTTCTCCGTGGAAATATCTGCCCTGGTATCAATTTATAGGTAACACCTATAAGTGATATGATATGATATGTGTCTTTCACTTTCTGACTTACTCCAAGTCACGTGATTACCTCGAGACTCATCTACGGTGCTGCAAATGGCACTGTGTCCTTTTTTTCCTTGGCGAATATTCTGTCTTGGCGAGGTCCATTTTCTGCAATGATTCCCTGAGGGTTGAGGATTAGCTGACCTTGGCAGCCTGACACTGCCGGCAAGCCCTCCCCAGGTGTGCCTGGGTTGAGGTCAATATAAACAGCACTCCAGGCAGCAATCGCCCCTGCAGTTGTGCCTGACTCCATATTCTCTGCCCCGTCAGCAGTCTCGGGGCTGTGCTGGTGGGAGGGTGTGAGGGTCCACGGCTTTGTGGGTGGCCCGGTGTGAGTGGGGCTCTGCTGGACTTTCGGCAGGAGTTGCCAGGCTGCCACCTGTAAAGAAGAGGATGTGTCACCCATAACTTCCACTGGAATATCTCTCCGGGCTGAGGTGAGGAAGGAAAAAAAGGAGTGGGGGCCGGGACAGGAGTGGTATCTCAGGCAGGGCAATGGAAAGCTTCCAGAAGAGCGCCCGTGGCCAGGACCATCCTGGCTGACCTGCAGGCACCAAGTTGGCCTGCGTGCTGTCGCTGGTGTGGCTCCACGGCCCTTCCTCTAGGCTTTCAAGCCCTTGTACATATTCAGGTGTTTCACCTGGGAAGGGTGGGAACAGTTCAGCAGCATCTGGCCTGGGGCTCAGCTCACGTTTACTCACAGAGGCCTCGGCACGGTCTCCCAGCTTTGCAATAAGGACACTCCTTGCATGGGCGGGCGGGGCTGCTGGCTGAATGGGAGATGATTCCCCACCTCTGACCAATTTCAGAATTGTTTACCACTGGAGCAAGTGCCTTGGTAGTGTTTTCCTCTGTATAACGGTTAGGTTCAGTTTTTTTTTTCTTTTTTGATTCAAGTTCGATTTTATTCCTCTTTTATGTATTTATAGATATAAGCATGGAAATAATTCATTCTTATAAATACATCAGTGTGAATGGAAGAACATTTTTTCTGTTTTATTATTACATTTTATTTTTAAAAATTTTGAAATTTAATTTTATTTATTTTTTTATACAGTAGGTTATTATTAGTTATCTATTTTATGCATATATATGTATACAGGTCAATCCCAATCTCCCAACTCATCCCACCACCACCATCCCATGGCTTCCCCCACTTTGTGTCCATACGATAGCTCTCTACCTCTGTGTCTCTATTTCTGCCCTGCAAACCAGTTCATCTGTACCATTTTTCTAGGTTCCACATATAGGCATTAATATACAATATTTGTTTTTCTCTTTCTGTCTTACTTCACTCTGTATGACAGTCTCTAGATCCATCAACTTCTCTACAAATGACCCAGTTTCATTCCTTTTTATGGCTGAGTAATATTCCATTTTATATATGTACCACATCTTTATCCATTCGCCTGTCTGTGGGCATTTAGGTTGCTTCCATTACCTGGCTTTTGTAAATAGTGCTGCAATGAACATTGTGGTGAATGTGTCTTTTTGTTTTATGGTTTTCTCCGGGTATATGGCCAGAAGTGGGATTGCTGGATCCTATGGTAATTCTCTTTTTAGTTTTTAAAGGAACCTCCATACTGTTCTCCATAGTGACTGTATCAATTTACATTCCGACCAATAGCGGAAGAGTGTTCCTTTTGTCCACACCCTCCCCAGAATTTGTTGTTTGTATATTATCTGATGATGCCGATTCTAACAGGTGTGAGGTCTTACCTCATTGTAGTTTTGATTTGCATTTCTCTAATAATTAGTGATGTTGAGCAGCTTTTCATGTGCGTCTTGGCCATCTCTGTGTCTTCTTTGAAGAAACGTCTATTTAGATCTTCTGCCCATTTTGTATTGGGTTGTTTGTTTTATTAATATTAAGCTGCATGAGCTGTTTATATATATTGGAGATTAAACCTCTGTCCATTGATTCGTTTGTGAACGTTTTCGCCCATTCTGAGGGTTGCCTTTTTCCATTCCCGTTTTTTTAACAAAGAAAGAAAGAAAGCAAAAGAAGCAGAACACTAATGTGCGTGAAATATGCCTCTTGAAACTGTCGTTTTGAAATATGGACGTCTTTTGAATTTTTTGGTCGATATATGACCCCAGGATTTGTTTTCAGGGCAGGTGTCATTTACAGGCCTGTAATGATTTGGAATATCCACCGACCATTAGCGCTGGGATTAAAGCTGCTGTTGTGTGAAACGGCCACAAGGTGGCAGCAGTTCTCCCTTACCAAATCTGGTTACTAGGGCAGCAGAGCCTCAATGGAAGTCGCGTTCTAGATTGGAATGTAGAACGGAATGTGCCAGGAGAAAGCCCCTGAAGTTTGTCTCACTACTTCTTGTTCGTGTTTTTAATTTAATTTTTTATTTTTTATTACAGCAAGTTTGAGTACAACGTTTAGCTTGTTGTAGGTGTGCAAGAGGTGGTTCTTTTACACATATACATATGTCTGTTCTTCCTGGGATCCTTTTCCCATGTACGTTATGACAGAATGTTGAGTAGTCTTCTCTTGGTACTCCGTAGGTCTTTGGTGATTATATACGTCTACTGTGTTTGTATATGTCTGTTAACCCCAATTTCGTAATGAATTCAATCCTCACACCTTTCCTTTGGTGAACCATAAGTTTGTTTAATGAATCTGTGATTGCCCTTCTCCGTGGAAATATCTGCCCTGGTATCAATTTATAGGTAACACCTATAAGTGATATGATATGATATGTGTCTTTCACTTTCTGACTTACTCCAAGTCACGTGATTACCTCGAGACTCATCTACGGTGCTGCAAATGGCACTGTGTCCTTTTTTTCCTTGGCGAATATTCTGTCTTGGCGAGGTCCATTTTCTGCAATGATTCCCTGAGGGTTGAGGATTAGCTGACCTTGGCAGCCTGACACTGCCGGCAAGCCCTCCCCAGGTGTGCCTGGGTTGAGGTCAATATAAACAGCACTCCAGGCAGCAATCGCCCCTGCAGTTGTGCCTGACTCCATATTCTCTGCCCCGTCAGCAGTCTCGGGGCTGTGCTGGTGGGAGGGTGTGAGGGTCCACGGCTTTGTGGGTGGCCCGGTGTGAGTGGGGCTCTGCTGGACTTTCGGCAGGAGTTGCCAGGCTGCCACCTGTAAAGAAGAGGATGTGTCACCCATAACTTCCACTGGAATATCTCTCCGGGCTGAGGTGAGGAAGGAAAAAAAGGAGTGGGGGCCGGGACAGGAGTGGTATCTCAGGCAGGGCAATGGAAAGCTTCCAGAAGAGCGCCCGTGGCCAGGACCATCCTGGCTGACCTGCAGGCACCAAGTTGGCCTGCGTGCTGTCGCTGGTGTGGCTCCACGGCCCTTCCTCTAGGCTTTCAAGCCCTTGTACATATTCAGGTGTTTCACCTGGGAAGGGTGGGAACAGTTCAGCAGCATCTGGCCTGGGGCTCAGCTCACGTTTACTCACAGAGGCCTCGGCACGGTCTCCCAGCTTTGCAATAAGGACACTCCTTGCATGGGCGGGCGGGGCTGCTGGCTGAATGGGAGATGATTCCCCACCTCTGACCAATTTCAGAATTGTTTACCACTGGAGCAAGTGCCTTGGTAGTGTTTTCCTCTGTATAACGGTTAGGTTCAGTTTTTTTTTTCTTTTTTGATTCAAGTTCGATTTTATTCCTCTTTTATGTATTTATAGATATAAGCATGGAAATAATTCATTCTTATAAATACATCAGTGTGAATGGAAGAACATTTTTTCTGTTTTATTATTACATTTTATTTTTAAAAATTTTGAAATTTAATTTTATTTATTTTTTTATACAGTAGGTTATTATTAGTTATCTATTTTATGCATATATATGTATACAGGTCAATCCCAATCTCCCAACTCATCCCACCACCACCATCCCATGGCTTCCCCCACTTTGTGTCCATACGATTGCTCTCTACCTCTGTGTCTCTATTTCTGCCCTGCAAACCAGTTCATCTGTACCATTTTTCTAGGTTCCACATATAGGCATTAATATACAATATTTGTTTTTCTCTTTCTGTCTTACTTCACTCTCTATGACAGTCTCTAGATCCATCAACTTCTCTACAAATGACCCAGTTTCATTCCTTTTTATGGCTGAGTAATATTCCATTTTATATATGTACCACATCTTTATCCATTCGCCTGTCTGTGGGCATTTAGGTTGCTTCCATTACCTGGCTTTTGTAAATAGTGCTGCAATGAACATTGTGGTGAATGTGTCTTTTTGTTTTATGGTTTTCTCCGGGTATATGGCCAGAAGTGGGATTGCTGGATCCTATGGTAATTCTCTTTTTAGTTTTTAAAGGAACCTCCATACTGTTCTCCATAGTGACTGTATCAATTTACATTCCGACCAATAGCGGAAGAGTGTTCCTTTTGTCCACACCCTCCCCAGAATTTGTTGTTTGTATATTATCTGATGATGCCGATTCTAACAGGTGTGAGGTCTTACCTCATTGTAGTTTTGATTTGCATTTCTCTAATAATTAGTCATGTTGAGCAGCTTTTCATGTGCGTCTTGGCCATCTCTGTGTCTTCTTTGAAGAAACGTCTATATAGATCTTCTGCCCATTTTGTATTGGGTTGTTTGTTTTATTAATATTAAGCTGCATGAGCTGTTTATATATATTGGAGATTAAACCTCTGTCCATTGATTCGTTTGTGAACGTTTTCGCCCATTCTGAGGGTTGCCTTTTTCCATTCCCGTTTTTTTAACAAAGAAAGAAAGAAAGCAAAAGAAGCAGAACACTAATGTGCGTGAAATATGCCTCTTGAAACTGTCGTTTTGAAATATGGACGTCTTTTGAATTTTTTGGTCGATATATGACCCCAGGATTTGTTTTCAGGGCAGGTGGCATTTACAGGCCTGTAATGATTTGGAATATCCACCGACCATTAGCGCTGGGATTAAAGCTGCTGTTGTGTGAAACGGCCACAAGGTGGCAGCAGTTCTCCCTTACCAAATCTGGTTACTAGGGCAGCAGAGCCTCAATGGAAGTCGCGTTCTAGATTGGAATGTAGAACGGAATGTGCCAGGAGAAAGCCCCTCAAGTTTGTCTCACTACTTCTTGTTCGTGTTTTTAATTTAATTTTTTATTTTTTTTACAGCAAGTTTGAGTACAACGTTTAGCTTGTTGTAGGTGTGCAAGAGGTGGTTCTTTTACACATATACATATGTCTGTTCTTCCTGGGATCCTTTTCCCATGTACGTTATGACAGAATGTTGAGTAGTCTTCTCTTGGTACTCCGTAGGTCTTTGGTGATTATATACGTCTACTGTGTTTGTATATGTCTGTTAACCCCAATATCGTAATGAATTCAATCCTCACACCTTTCCTTTGGTGAACCATAAGTTTGTTTAATGAATCTGTGATTGCCCTTCTCCGTGGAAATATCTGCCCTGGTATCAATTTATAGGTAACACCTATAAGTGATATGATATGATATGTGTCTTTCACTTTCTGACTTACTCCAAGTCACGTGATTACCTCGAGCCTCATCTACGGTGCTGCAAATGGCATTGTGTCCTTTTTTTCCTTGGCGAATATTCTGTCTTGGCGAGGTCCATTTTCTGCAATGATTCCCTGAGGGTTGAGGATTAGCTGACCTTGGCAGCCTGACACTGCCGGCAAGCCCTCCCCAGGTGTGCCTGTGTTGAGGTCAATATAAACAGCACTCCAGGCAGCAATCGCCCCTGCAGCTGTGCCTGACTCCATATTCTCTGCCCCGTCAGCAGTCTCGGGGCTGTGCTGGTGGGAGGGTGTGAGGGTCCACGGCTTTGTGGGTGGCCCGGTGTGAGTGGGGCTCTGCTGGACTTTCGGCAGGAGTTGCCAGGCTGCCACCTGTAAACAAGAGGATGTGTCACCCATAACTTCCACTGGAATATCTCTCCGGGCTGAGGTGAGTAAGGAAAAAAAGGAGTGGGGGCCGGGACAGGAGTGGTATCTCAGGCAGGGCAATGGAAAGCTTCCAGAAGAGCGCCCGTGGCCAGGACCATCCTGGCTGACCTGCAGGCACCAAGTTGACCTGCGTGCTGTCGCTGGTGTGGCTCCACGGCCCTTCCTCTAGGCTTTCAAGCCCTTGTACATATTCAGGTGTTTCACCTGGGAAGGGTGGGAACAGTTCAGCAGCATCTGGCCTGGGGCTCAGCTCACGTTTACTCACAGAGGCCTCGGCACGGTCCCACAGCATTGCAATAAGGACGCTCCTTGCGTGGGCGGGCAGGGCTGCTGGCTGTATGGGAGATGATTCCCCACCTCTGACCAATTTCAGAATTGTTTACTACTGGAGCAAGTGCCTTGGTAGTGTTTTCCTCTGTATAACTGTTAGGTTCAGTTTTTTTTTCTTTTTTGGTTCAAGTTAGATTTTATTCGTCTTTTATGTATTTATAGATATAAGCATGGAAATAATTCATTCTTATAAATACATCAGTGTGAATGGAAGAAGTTTTTTCCTGTTTTATTTTTACATTTTATTTTTAAAAATTTTGAAATTTAATATTATTTATTTTTTTATACAGTAGGTTATTATTAGTTATCTATTTTATGCATATACATGTATACAGGTCAATCCCAATCTCCCAACTCATCCCACCACCACCACCCCATGGCTTCCCCCTCTTTGTGTCCATACGTTTGTTCTCTACCTCTGTGTCTCTATTTCTGCCCTGCAAACCAGTTCATCTGTACCATTTTTCTAGGTTCCACATATAGGCATTAATATACAATATTTGTTTTTCTCTTTGTGACATACGTCACTCTGTATGACAGTCTCTAGATCCATCAACTTCTCTACAAATGACCCAGTTTCATTCCTCTTTATGGCTGAAGTAATATTCCATATTATATATGTACCACATCTTTATCCATTCATATGTCTGTGGGCATTTAGGTTGCTTCCATTACCTGGCTATAGTAAATAGTGCTGCAGTGAACATTGTGGTGAATGTGTCTTTGTGATTTATGGTTGTCTCTGGGTATATGCCCAGAAGTGGGATTGCTGGATCCTATGGTAATTCTCTTTATAGTTTTTTAAAGGAACCTCCATACTGTTCTCCATAGTGACTGTATCAATTTACATTCCCACCAATAGCGGAAGAGGGTTCCTTTTGTCCACACCCTCCTCAGAATTTGTTGTTTGTAGATTATCTGATGATGCCGATTCTAACAGGTGTGAAGTCTTACCCCATTGTAGTTTTGATTTGCATTTCTCTAATAATTAGTGATGTTGAGCAGCTTTTCATGTACGTCTTGGCCATCTCTGTGTCTTCTTTGAAGAAACGTCTATTTAGATGTTCTGCCCATTTTTGTATTGGGTTGTTTGTTTTATTCATATTAAGCTGCATGAGCTGTTTATATATATTGGAGATTAAACCTTTGTCCATTGATTCGTTTGTGAACGTTTTCGCCCATTCTGAGGGTTGCCTTTTTCCATTCCCGTTTTTTTAACAAAGAAAGAAAGAAAGCAAAAGAAGCAGAACACTAATGTGCGTGAAATATGCCTCTTGAAACTGTCGTTTTGAAATATGGACGTCTTTTGAATTTTTTGGTCGATATATGACCCCAGGATTTGTTTTCAGGGCAGGTGTCATTTACAGGCCTCTAATGATTTGGAATATCCACTGACCATTAGCGCTGGGATTAAAGCTGCTGTTGTGTGAAACGGCCACAAGGTGGCAGCAGTTCTCCCTTACCAAATCTGGTTACTAGGGCAGCAGAGCCTCAATGGAAGTCGCGTTCTAGATTGGAATGTAGAACGGAATGTGCCAGGAGAAAGCCCCTCAAGTGTGTCTCACTACTTCTTGTTCGTGTTTTTAATTTAATTTTTTATTTTTTATTGCAGCAAGTTTGAGTACAACGTTTAGCTTGTTGTAGGTGTGCAAGAGGTGGTTCTTTTACACATATACATATGTCTGTTCTTCCTGGGATCCTTTTCCCATGTACGTTATGACAGAATGTTGAGTAGTCTTCTCTTGGTACTCCGTAGGTGTTTGGTGATTATATACGTCTACTGTGTTTGTATATGTCTGTTAACACCAATATCATAATGAATTCAATCCTCACACCTTTCCTTTGGTGAACCTTAAGTTTGTTTAATGAATCTGTGATTGCCCTTCTCCGTGGAAATATCTGCCGTGGTATCAACTTATAGGTAACACCTATAAGTGATATGTTATTATATGTGTCTTTCAATTTCTGACTTACTACAAGTCACGTGATTACCTCTAGACTCATCTACGGTGCTGCAAATGGCATTGTGTCCTTTATTTCCTTGGCGAATATTCTGTCTTAGCGAGGTCCATTTTCTGCAATGTGATTCCCTGAGGGCTGAGGATTAGCTGACCTGGACAGCCTGACACTGCTGGCAAGCCCTCCCCAGGTGTGCCTGGGTTGAGGTCAATATAAAGAGCACTCCAGGCAGCAATCGCCCCTGCAGCTGTGCCTGACTCCATATTCTCTGCCCCGTCAGCAGTCTCGGGGCTGTGCTGGTGGGAGGGTGTGAGGGTCTACGGCTTTGTGGTTGGCCCGGTGTGAGTGGGGCTCTGCTGGACTTTTGGCAGGAGTTGCCAGGCTGCCACCTGTAAACAAGAGGATGTGTCACCCATAACTTCCACTGAAGTATCTCTCCGGGCTGAGGTGAGTAAAGAAAAAAAGGATTGGGGGCCCGGACAGGAGGGGTATCTCAGGCAGGGCAATGGAAAGCTTCCAGAAGAGCGCCCGTGGCCAGGACCATCCTGGCTGACCTGCAGGCACCAAGTTGACCTGCGTGCTGTCGCTGGTGTGGCTCCACGGCCCTTCCTCTAGGCTTTCAAGCCCTTGTACATATTCAGGTGTTTCACCTGGGAAGGGTGGGAACAGTTCAGCAGCATCTGGCCTGGGGCTCAGCTCACGTTTACTCACAGAGGCCTCGGCACGGTCCCACAGCATTGCAATAAGGACGCTCCTTGCGTGGGCGGGCAGGGCTGCTGGCTGTATGGGAGATGATTCCCCACCTCTGACCAATTTCAGAATTGTTTACCACTGGAGCAAGTGCCTTGGTAGTGTTTTCCTCTGTATAACTGTTAGGTTCAGTTTTTTTTTCTTTTTTGGTTCAAGTTACATTTTATTCGTCTTTTATGTATTTATAGATATAAGCATGGAAATAATTCATTCTTATAAATACATCAGTGTGAATGGAAGAAGTTTTTTCCTGTTTTATTTTTACATTTTATTTTTAAAAATTTTGAAATTTAATTTTATTTATTTTTTTATACAGTAGGTTATTATTAGTTATCTATTTTATGCATATACATGTATACAGGTCAATCCCAATCTCCCAACTCATCCCACCACCGCCACCCCATGGCTTCCCCCACTTTGTGTCCATACGTTTGTTCTCTACCTCTGTGTCTCTATTTCTGCCCTGCAAACCAGTTCATCTGTACCATTTTTCTAGGTTCCACATATAGGCATTAATATACAATATTTGTTTTTCTCTTTGTGACATACTTCACTCTGTATGACAGTCTCTAGATCCATCAACTTCTCTACAAATGACCCTGTTTCATTCCTTTTTATGGCTGAAGTAATATTCCATATTATATATGTACCACATCTTTATCCATTCATATGTCTGTGGGCATTTAGGTTGCTTCCATTACCTGGCTATAGTAAATAGTGCTGCAATGAACATTGTGGTGAATGTGTCTTTGTGATTTATGGTTGTCTCTGGGTATATGCCCAGAAGTGGGATTGCTGGATCCTATTGTAATTCTCTTTATAGTTTTTTAAAGGAACCTCCATACTGTTCTCCATAGTGACTGTATCAATTTACATTCCCACCAATAGCGGAAGAGGGTTCCTTTTGTCCACACCCTCCTCAGAATTTGTTGTTTGTAGATTATCTGATGATGCCGATTCTAACAGGTGTGAGGTCTTACCCCATTGTAGTTTTGATTTGCATTTCTCTAATAATTAGTGATGTTGAGCAGCTTTTCATGTGCGTCTTGGCCATCTCTGTGTCTTCTTTGAAGAAACGTCTATTTAGATCTTCTGCCCATTTTTGTATTGGGTTGTTTGTTTTATTAATATTAAGCTGCATGAGCTGTTTATATATATTGGAGATTAAACCTTTCTCCATTGATTCGTTTGTGAACGTTTTCGCCCATTCTGAGGGTTGCCTTTTTCCATTCCCGTTTTTTTAACAAAGAAAGAAAGAAAGCAAAAGAAGCAGAACACTAATGTGCGTGAAATATGCCTCTTGAAACTGTCGTTTTGAAATATGGACGTCTTTTGAATTTTTTGGTCGTTATATGACCCCAGGATTTGTTTTCAGGGCAGGTGGCATTTACAGGCCTGTAATGATTTGGAATATCCACCGACCATTAGCGCTGGGATTAAAGCTGCTGTTGTGTGAAACGGCCACAAGGTGGCAGCAGTTCTCCCTTACCAAATCTGGTTACTAGGGCAGCAGAGCCTCAATGGAAGTCGCGTTCTAGATTGGAATGTAGAACGGAATGTGCCAGGAGAAAGCCCCTCAAGTTTGTCTCACTACTTCTTGTTCGTGTTTTTAATTTAATTTTTTATTTTTTATTACAGCAAGTTTGAGTACAACGTTTAGCTTGTTGTAGGTGTGCAAGAGGTGGTTCTTTTACACATATACATATGTCTGTTCTTCCTGGGATCCTTTTCCCATGTACGTTATGACAGAATGTTGAGTAGTCTTCTCTTGGTACTCCGTAGGTCTTTGGTGATTATATACGTCTACTGTGTTTGTATATGTCTGTTAACCCCAATATCGTAATGAATTCAATCCTCATACCTTTCCTTTGGTGAACCATAAGTTTGTTTAATGAATCTGTGATTGCCCTTCTCCGTAGAAATATCTGCCCTGGTATCAATTTATACGTAACACCTATAAGTGATATGATATGATATGTGTCTTTCACTTTCTGACTTACTCCAAGTCACGTGATTACCTCGAGACTCATCTACGGTGCTGCAAATGGCATTGTGTCCTGTTTTTCCTTGGCGAATATTCTGTCTTGGCGAGGTCCATTTTCTGCAATGATTCCCTGAGGGTTGAGGATTAGCTGACCTTGGCAGCCTGACACTGCCGGCAAGCCCTCCCCAGGTGTGCCTGGGTTGAGGTCAATATAAACAGCACTCCAGGCAGCAATCGCCCCTGCAGCTGTGCCTGACTCCATATTCTCTGCCCCGTCAGCAGTCTCGGGGCTGTGCTGGTGGGAGTGTGTGAGGGTCCACGGCTTTGTGGTTGGCCCGGTGTGATTGGGGCTCTGCTGGACTTTTGGCAGGAGTTGCCAGGCTGCCACCTGTAAAAAGAGGATGTGTCACCCATAACTTCCACTGGAATATCTCTCCGGGCTGAGGTGAGTAAGGAAAAAAAGGAGTGGGGGCCGGGACAGGAGTGGTATCTCAGGCAGGACAATGGAAAGCTTCCAGAAGAGCGCCTGTGGCCAGGACCATCCTGGCTGACATGCAGGCACCAAGTTGGCCTGCGTGCTGTCGCTGGTGTGGCTCCACGGCCCTTCCTCTAGGCTTTCAAGCCCTTGTACATATTCAGGTGTTTCACCTGGGAAGGGTGGGAACAGTTCAGCAGCATCTGGCCTGGGGCTCAGCTCACGTTTACTCACAGAGGCCTCGGCACGGTCTCCCAGCTTTGCAAGAAGGACACTCCTTGCATGGGCGGGCGGGGCTGCTGGCTGTATGGGAGATGATTCCCCACCTCTGACCAATTTCAGAATTGTTTAACACTGGAGCAAGTGCCTTGGTAGTGTTTTCCTCTGTATAACGGTTAGGTTCAGTTTTTTTTTTCTTTTTTGATTCAAGTTCGATTTTATTCCTCTTTTATGTATTTATAGATATAAGCATGGAAATAATTCATTCTTATAAATACATCAGTGTGAATGGAAGAACTTTTTTTCTGTTTTATTATTACATTTTATTTTTAAAAATTTTGAAATTTAATTTTATTTATTTTTTTATACAGTAGGTTATTATTAGTTATCTATGTTATGCATATATATGTATACAGGTCAATCCCAATCTCCCAACTCATCCCACCACCACCATCCCATGACTTCCCCCACTTTGTGTCCATACGATTGCTCTCTACCTCTGTGTCTCTATTTCTGCCCTGCAAACCAGTTCATCTGTACCATTTTTCTAGGTTCCACATATAGGCATTAATATACAATATTTGTTTTTCTCTTTCTGTCTGTCTTCACTCTGTATGACACTCTATAGATCCATCAACTTCTCTACAAATGACCCAGTTTCATTCCTTTTTATGGCTGAGTAATATTCCATTTTATATATGTACCACATCTTTATCCATTCGCCTGTCTGTGGGCATTTAGGTTGCTTCCATTACCTGGCTATAGTAAATAGTGCTGCAATGAACATTGTGGTGAATGTGTCTTTGTGATTTATGGTTGTCTCTGGGTATATGCCCAGAAGTGGGATTGCTGGATCCTATTGTAATTCTCTTTATAGTTTTTTAAAGGAACCTCCATACTGTTCTCCATAGTGACTGTATCAATTTACATTCCCACCAATAGCGGAAGAGGGTTCCTTTTGTCCACACCCTCCTCAGAATTTGTTGTTTGTAGATTATCTGATGATGCCGATTCTAACAGGTGTGAGGTCTTACCCCATTGTAGTTTTGATTTGCATTTCTCTAATAATTAGTGATGTTGAGCAGCTTTTCATGTACGTCTTGGCCATCTCTGTGTCTTCTTTGAAGAAACGCCTATTTAGATCTTCTGCCCATTTTTGTATTGGGTTGTTTGTTTTATTAATATTAAGCTGCATGAGCTGTTTATATATATTGGAGATTAAACCTTTGTCCATTGATTCGTTTGTGAACGTTTTCGCCCATTCTGAGGGTTGCCTTTTTCCATTCCCGTTTTTTTAACAAAGAAAGAAAGAAAGCAAAAGAAGCAGAACACTAATGTGCGTGAAATATGCCTCTTGAAACTGTCGTTTTGAAATATGGACGTCTTTTGAATTTTTTGGTCGATATATGACCCCAGGATTTGTTTTCAGGGCAGGTGGCATTTACAGGCCTGTAATGATTTGGAATATCCACCGACCATTAGCGCTGGGATTAAAGCTGCTGTTGTGTGAAACGGCCACAAGGTGGCAGCAGTTCTCCCTTACCAAATCTGGTTACTAGGGCAGCAGAGCCTCAATGGAAGTCGCGTTCTAGATTGGAATGTAGAACGGAATGTGCCAGGAGAAAGCCCCTCAAGTTTGTCTCACTACTTCTTGTTCGTGTTTTTAATTTAATTTTTTATTTTTTATTACAGCAAGTTTGAGTACATCGTTTAGCTTGTTGTAGGTGTGCAAGAGGTGGTTCTTTTACACATATACATATGTCTGTTCTTCCTGGGATCCTTTTCCCATGTACGTTATGACAGAATGTTGAGTAGTCTTCTCTTGGTACTCCGTAGGTCTTTGGTGATTATATACGTCTACTGTGTTTGTATATGTCTGTTAACCCCAATATCGTAATGAATTCAATCCTCACACCTTTCCTTTGGTGAACCATAAGTTTGTTTAATGAATCTGTGATTGCCCTTCTCCGTGGAAATATCTGCCCTGGTATCAATTTATAGGTAACACCTATAAGTGATATGATATGATATGTGTCTTTCACTTTCTGACTTACTCCAAGTCACGTGATTACCTCTAGACTCATCTACGTTGCTGCAAATGGCATTGTGTCCTTTTTTTCCTTGGCGAATATTCTGTCTTAGCGAGGTCCATTTTCTGCAATGTGATTCCCTGAGGGCTGAGGATTAGCTGACCTGGACAGCCTGACACTGCTGGCAAGCCCTCCCCAGGTGTGCCTGGGTTGAGGTCAATATAAAGAGCACTCCAGGCAGCAATAGCCCCTGCAGCTGTGTCTGACTCCATATTCTCTGCCCCGTCAGCAGTCTCGGGGCTGTGCTGGTGGGAGGGTGTGAGGGTCCACGGCTTTGTGGTTGGCCCGGTGTGAGTGGGGCTCTGCTGGACTTTCGGCAGGAGTTGCCAGGCTGCCACCTGTAAACAAGAGGATGTGTCACCCATAACTTCCACTGAAATATCTCTCCGGGCTGAGGTGAGTAAAGAAAAAAAGGATTGGGGGCCCGGACAGGAGGGGTATCTCAGGCAGGGCAATGGAAAGCTTCCAGAAGAGCGCCCGTGGCCAGGACCATCCTGGCTGACCTGCAGGCACCAAGTTGACCTGCGTGCTGTCGCTGGTGTGGCTCCACGGCCCTTCCTCTAGGCTTTCAAGCCCTTGTACATATTCAGGTGTTTCACCTGGGAAGGGTGGGAACAGTTCAGCAGCATCTGGCCTGGGGCTCAGCTCACGTTTACTCACAGAGGCCTCGGCATGGTCCCACAGCATTGCAATAAGGACGCTCCTTGCGTGGGCGGGCAGGGCTGCTGGCTGTATGGGAGATGATTCCCCACCTCTGACCAATTTCAGGATTGTTTACCACTGGAGCACGTGCCTTGGTAGTGTTTTCCTCTGTATAACTGTTAGGTTCAGTTTTTTTTTTCTTTTTTGGTTCAAGTTAGATTTTATTCGTCTTTTATGTATTTATAGATATAAGCATGGAAATAATTCATTCTTATAAATACATCAGTGTGAATGGAAGAAGTTTTTTCCTGTTTTATTTTTACATTTTATTTTTAAAAATTTTGAAATATAATTTTATTTATTTTTTTATACAGTAGGTTATTATTAGTTATCTATTTTATGCATATACATGTATACAGGTCAATCCCAATCTCCCAACTCATCCCACCACCGCCACCCCATGGCTTCCCCCACTTTGTGTCCATACGTTTGTTCTCTACCTCTGTGTCTCTATTTCTGCCCTGCAAACCAGTTCATCTGTACCATTTTTCTAGGTTCCACATATAGGCATTAATATACAATATTTGTTTTTCTCTTTGTGACATACTTCACTCTGTATGACAGTCTCTAGATCCAACAACTTCTCTACAAATGACCCTGTTTCATTCCTTTTTATGGCTGAAGTAATATTCCATATTATATATGTACCACATCTTTATCCATTCATCTGTCTGTGGGCATTTAGGTTGCTTCCATTACCTGGCTAAAGTAAATAGTGCTGCAATGAACATTGTGGTGAATGTGTCTTTGTGATTTATGGTTGTCTCTGGGTATATGCCCAGAAGTGGGATTGCTGGATCCTATTGTAATTCTCTTTATAGTTTTTTAAAGGAACCTCCATACTGTTCTCCATAGTGACTGTATCAATTTACATTCCCACCAATAGAGGAAGAGGGTTCCTTTTGTCCAAACCCTCCTCAGAATTTGTTGTTTGTAGATTATCTGATGATGCCGATTCTAACAGGTGTGAGGTCTTACCTCATTGTAGTTTTGATTTGCATTTCTCTAATAATTAGTGATGTTGAGCAGCATTTCATGTACGTCTTGGCCATCTCTGTGTCTTCTTTGAAGAAACGTCTATTTAGATCTTCTGCCCATTTTTGTATTGGGTTGTTTGTTTTATTAATATTAAGCTGCATGAGCTGTTTATATATATTGGAGATTAAACCTTTGTCCATTGATACGTTTGTGAACGTTTTCGCCCATTCTGAGGGTTGCCTTTTTCCATTCCCGTTTTTTTAACAAAGAAAGAAAGAAAGCAAAAGAAGCAGAACACTAATGTGCGTGAAATATGCCTCTTGAAACTGTCGTTTTGAAATATGGACGTCTTTTGAAGTTTTTGGTCGATATATGACCCCAGGATTTGTTTTCAGGGCAGGTGTCATTTACAGGCCTGTAATGATTTGGAATATCCACCGACCATTAGCGCTGGGATTAAAGCTGCTGTTGTGTGAAACGGCCACAAGGTGGCAGCAGTTCTCCCTTACCATATCTGGTTACTAGGGCAGCAGAGCCTCAATGGAAGTCGTGTTCTAGATTGGAATTTAGAATGGAATGTGCCAGGAGAAAGACCCTCAAGTTTGTCTCACTACTTCTTGTTCGTGTTTTTAATTTAATTTTTTATTTTTTATTACAGCAAGTTTGAGTACAACGTTTAGCTTCTTGTAAGTGTGCAACAGGTGGTTCTTTTACACATATACATATGTCTGTTCTTCCTGGGATCCTTTTCCCATGTACGTTATGACAGAATGTTGAGTAGTCTTCTCTTGGTACTCCGTAGGTCTTTGGTGATTATATACGTCTACTGTGTTTGTATATGTCTGTTAACCCCAATATCGTAATGAATTCAATCCTCACACCTTTCCTTTGGTGAAGCATAAGTTTGTTTAATGAATCTGTGATTGCCCTTCTCTGTGGAAATATCTGCCCTGGTATCAATTGATAGGTAACACCTATAAGTGATATGATATGATATGTGTCTTTCACTTTCTGACTTACTCCAAGTCACGTGATTACCTCGAGACTCATCTACGGTGCTGCAAATGGCATTGTGTCCTTTTTTTCCTTGGCGAATATTCTGTCTTGGCGAGGTCCATTTTCTGCAATGATTCCCTGAGGGTTGAGGATTAGCTGACCTTGGCAGCCTGACACTGCCGGCAAGCCCTCCCCAGGTGTGCCTGGGTTGAGGTCAATATAAACAGCACTCCAGGCAGCAATCGCCCCTGCAGCTGTGCCTGACTCCATATTCTCTGCCCCGTCAGCAGTCTCGGGGCTGTGCTGGTCGGAGGGTGTGAGGGTCCACGGCTTTGTGGGTGGCCCGGTGTGAGTGGGGCTCTGCTGGACTTTTGGCAGGAGTTGCCAGGCTGCCACCTGTAAAGAAGAGGATGTGTCACCCATAACTTCCACTGGAATATCTCTCCGGGCTGAGGTGAGTAAGGAAAAAAAGGAGTGGGGGCCGGGACAGGAGGGTTATCTCAGGCAGGGCAATGGAAAGCTTCCAGAAGAGCGCCCTTGGCCAGGACCATCATGGCTGACCTGTAGGCACCAAGTTGGCCTGCGTGCTGTCGCTAGTGTGGCTGCAAGGCCCTTCCTCTAGGCTTTCAAGCCCTTGTACATATTCAGGTGTTTCACCTGGGAAGGGTGGGAACAGTTCAGCAGCATCTGGCCTGGGGCTCAGCTCACGTTTACTCACAGAGGCCTCGGCACGGTCCCCCAGCTTTGCAATAAGGACACTCCTTGCGTGGGCGGGCGGGGCTGCTGGCTATATGGGAGATGATTCCCCACCTCTGACCAATTTCAGAATTGTTTACCACTGGAGCAAGTGCCTTGGTAGTGTTTTCCTCTGTATAACTGTTAGGTTCATTTTTTTTTTCTTTTTTGGTTCAAGTTAGATTTTATTCCTCTTTTATGTATTTATAGATATAAGCATGGAAATAATTCATTCTTATAAATACATCAGTGTGAATGGAAGAAGTTTTTTTCTGTTTTATTTTTACATTTTATTTTTAAAAATTTTGAAATTTATTTATTTTTTTATATAGTAGGTTATTATTAGTTATCTATTTTATGCTTATACATGTATACAGGTCAATCCCAATCTCCCAACTCATCCCACCACCACCACCCCATGGCTTCCCCCACTTTGTGTCCATACGTTTGTTCTCTACCTCTGTGTCTCTATTTCTGCCCTGCAAACCAGTTCATCTGTACCATTTTTCTAGGTTCCACATATAGGCATTAATATACAATATGTGTTTTTCTCTTTCTGACTTACTTCACTCTGTATGACAGTCTCTATATCCATCAACTTCTCTACAAATGACCCAGTTTCATTCCTTTTTATGGCTGAGTAATATTCCATTTTATATATGTACCACATCTTTATCCATTCGCCTGTCTGTGGGCATTTAGGTTGCTTCCATTACCTGGCTATTGTAAATAGTGCTGCAATGAACATTGTGGTGAATGTGTCTTTTTGTTTTATGGTTTTCTCCGGGTATATGCCCAGAAGTGGGATTGCTGGATCCTATGGTAATTCTCTTTTTAGTTTTTAAAGGAACCTCCATACTGTTCTCCATAGTGACTGTATCAATTTACATTCCCACCAATAGCGGAAGAGGGTTCCTTTTGTCCACACCCTCCTCAGAATTTGTTGTTTGTAGATTATCTGATGATGCCGATTCTAACAGGTGTGAGGTCTTACCCCATTGTAGTTTTGATTTGCATTTCTCTAATAATTAGTGACGTTGAGCAGCTTTTCATGTACGTCTTGGCCATCTCTGTGTCTTCTTTGAAGAAACGTCTATTTAGATCTTCTGCCCATTTTGTATTGGGTTGTTTGTTTTATTAATATTAAGCTGCATGAGCTGTTTATATATATTGGAGATTAAACCTCTGTCCATTGATTCGTTTGTGAACGTTTTCGCCCATTCTGAGGGTTGCCTTTTTCCATTCCCGTTTTTTTAACAAAGAAAGAAAGAAAGCAAAAGAAGCAGAACACTAATGTGCGTGAAATATGCCTCTTGAAACTGTCGTTTAGAAATATGGACGTCTTTTGAATTTTTTGGTCGATATATGAACCCAGGATTTGTTTTCAGGGCAGGTGTCATTTACAGGCCTGTGATGATTTGGAATATCCACCGACCATTAGCGCTGCGATTAAAGCTGCTGTTGTGTTAAACGGCCACAAGGTGGCAGCAGTTCTCCCTTACCAAATCTGGTTACTAGGGCAGCAGAGCCTCAATGGAAGTCGCGTTCTAGATTGGAATGTAGAACGGAATGTGCCAGGAGAAAGCCCCTCAAGTGTGTCTCACTACTTCTTGTTCGTGTTTTTAATTTAATTTTTTATTTTTTATTACAGCAAGTTTGAGTACAACGTTTAGCTTGTTGTAGGTGTGCAAGAGGTGGTTCTTTTACACATATACATATGTCTGTTCTTCCTGGGATCCTTTTCCCATGTACGTTAGGACAGAATGTTGAGTAGTCTTCTCTTGGTACTCCGTAGGTCTTTGGTGATTATATACGTCGACTGTGTTTGTATATGTCTGTTAACCCCAATATCGTAATGAATTCAATCCTCACACCTTTCCTTTGGTGAAGCATAAGTTTGTTTAATGAATCTGTGATTGCCCTTCTCTGTGGAAATATCTGCCCTGGTATCTATTGATAGGTAACACCTATAAGTGATATGATATGATATGTGTCTTTCACTTTCTGACTTACTCCAAGTCACGTGATTACCTCGAGACTCATCTACGGTGCTGCAAATGGCATTGTGTCCTTTTTTTCCTTGGCGAATATTCTGTCTTGGCGAGGTCCATTTTCTGCAATGATTCCCTGAGGGTTGAGGATTAGCTGACCTTGGCAGCCTGACACTGCCGGCAAGCCCTCCCCAGGTGTGCCTGGGTTGAGGTCAATATAAACAGCACTCCAGGCAGCAATCGCCCCTGCAGCTGTGCCTGACTCCATATTCTCTGCCCCGTCAGCAGTCTCGGGGCTGTGCTGGTGGGAGGGTGTGAGGGTCCACGGCTTTGTGGGTGGCCCGGTGTGAGTGGGGCTCTGCTGGCCTTTCTGCAGGAGTTGCCAGGCTGCCACCTGTAAAGAAGAGGATGTGTCACCCATAACTTCCACTGGAATATCTCTCCGGGCTGAGGTGAGTAAGGAAAAAAAGGAGTGGGGGCCGGGACAGGAGGGTTATCTCAGGCAGGGCAATGGAAAGCTTCCAGAAGAGCGCCCTTGGCCAGGACCATCCTGGCTGACCTGTAGGCACCAAGTTGGCCTGCGTGCTGTCGCTAGTGTGGCTGCAAGGCCCTTCCTCTAGGCTTTCAAGCCCTTGTACATATTCAGGTGTTTCACCTGGGAAGGGTGGGAACAGTTCAGCAGCATCTGGCCTGGGGCTCAGCTCACGTTTACTCACAGAGGCCTCGGCACGGTCCCCCAGCTTTGCAATAAGGACGCTCCTTGCGTGGGTGGGCAGGGCTGCTGGCTGTATGGGAGATGATTCCCCACCTCTGACCAATTTCAGAATTGTTTACCACTGGAGCAAGTGCCTTGGTAGTGTTTTCCTCTGTATAACTGTTAGGTTCAGTTTTTTTTTTCTTTTTTGGTTCAAGTTAGATTTTATTCGTCTTTTATGTATTTATAGATATAAGCATGGAAATAATTCATTCTTATAAATACATCAGTGTGAATGGAAGAAGTTTTTTCCTGTTTTATTTTTACATTTTATTTTTAAAAATTTTGAAATTTAATTTTATTTATTTTTTTATACAGTAGGTTATTATTAGTTATCTATTTTATGCATATACATGTATACAGGTCAATCCCAATCTCCCAACTCATCCCACCACCGCCACCCCATGGCTTCCCCCACTTTGTGTCCATACGTTTGTTCTCTACCTCTGTGTCTCTATTTCTGCCCTGCAAACCAGTTCATCTGTACCATTTTTCTAGGTTCCACATATAGGCATTAATATACAATATTTGTTTTTCTCTTTGTGACATACTTCACTCTGTATGACAGTCTCTAGATCCGTCAACTTCTCTACAAATGACCCTGTTTCATTCCTTTTTATGGCTGAAGTAATATTCCATATTATATATGTACCACATCTTTATCCATTCATCTGTCTGTGGGCATTTAGGTTGCTTCCATTACCTGGCTATAGTAAATAGTGCTGCAATGAACATTGTGGTGAATGTGTCTTTATGGTTATCTCTGGGTATATGCAGAGAAGTGGGATTGCTGGATCCTATGGTAATTCTCTTTTTTAGTTTTTTAAAGGAACCTCCATACTGTTCTCCATAGTGACTGTATCAATTTACATTCCCAACAATAGCGGAAGAGGGTTCCTTTTGTCCACACCCTCCTCAGAATTTGTTGTTTGTAGATTATCTGATGATGCCGATTCTAACAGTTGTGAGGTCTTACCTCATTGTAGTTTTGATTTGCATTTCTCTAATAATTAGTGATGTTGAGCAGCTTTTCATGTGCGTCTTGGCCATCTCTGTGTCTTCTTTGAAGAAACGTCTATTTAGATCTTCTGCCCATTTTTGTATTGGGTTGTTTGTTTTATTAATATTAAGCTGCATGAGCTGTTTATATATATTGGAGATTAAACCTTTGTCCATTGATTCGTTTGTGAACGTTTTCGCCCATTCTGAGGGTTGACTTTTTCCATTCCCGTTTTTTTAACAAAAAAAGCAAGCAAGCAAAAGAAGCAGAACACTAATGTGCCTGAAATATGCCTTTTGAAACGGTCGTTTTGAAATATGGACGTCCTTTGAATTTTTTGGTCGATATGTGACCCCAGGATTTGTTTTCAGAGCAGGTGTCATTTACAGGCCTGCAATGATTTTGAATATCAACTGACCATTAGCGCTGGGAATAAAGCTGATGTTGTGTGAAACGGCCACAAGGTGGCAGCAGTTCTCCCTTACCAAATCTGGTTACTAGGGCAGCAGAGCCTCAATGGAAGTCGTGTTCTAGATTGGAATTTAGAATGGAATGTGCCAGGAGAAAGCCCCTCAAGTTTGTCTCCCTACTTCTTGTTCGTATTTTTAAATTAAATTTTTATTTTTTATTACAGCAAGTTTGATTACAATGTTTGGTTTATTGTAGTTGTCGAAGATGTGGTTCTTTTACACATATACAGATGTCTGTTCTTCCTGGGATCCTTTTTCCAGATACGTTATGACAGAATGTTGAGTAGTCTTCTCTTGGTATTCCGTAGGTCTTTGGTGATTATATATGTCACCTGTGTTTGTATATGTCTGTTAAACCCGATATCGTAATGAAACCAATCCTCACACCTTTCCATTGGTGAACCATAAGTGTACCATAAGTGTGTTTAATGAATCTGTGATTGGCCTTCTCCGTGGAAATATCTGCCCTGGTATCCATTTTTAGGTAACACCTATAAGTGATATGATATGATATGTGTCTTTCACTTTCTGAGTTACTACAAGTCACGTGATTACCTCTAGACTCATTTACGGTGCTGCAAATGGCATTATGTCCTTATTTTCCTTGGCTACTATTCTGCCTTAGCGAGGTCCTTTTTCAACAATGTGATTCCCTGAGGGTTGTGGATTAGCTGACCTGGGCAGCCTTACCCTGCCGGCCGGCCCTCCCCAGGTGTGCCTGGTTGAGGTCAATATAAACAGCGCTCCAGTCAGCAATAGCCCCTGAAGCTGTGCCTGACTCCATATTCTCTGCCCCGTCAGCTGTCTCGGGGCTGAGCTGGTGGGAGGGAATGAGGGGCCACAGCTTTGTTGGTGGCCCGGTGTGAGTGGGGCACTGCTGGCCTTTCTGCAGGATTTGCCAGGCTGAGACCTGTAAAGAAGAGGATGTGTCACCCATACCTTCCGCTGGAATTTCTCTCCGGACAGAGGTGAGGAAGGAAAAACGCAGTGGGGGCCGGGACAGGAGGGGTATCTCAGGCAGGACAATGGAAAGCTTCCGGAAGAGTAGCCGGGGCCAGGACCACCCTGGCTGGCCTGCAGTCACCAAGTTGGCCTGCGTGCTTTCGCTGTTGTGGCTCCATGGCCCTTCCTCTAGGCTTTCAAGCCCTTGTACATATTCAGGTGTTTTACCTGGGAAGGGTGGGAACAGTTCAGCAGCAGCTGGCCTGGGGCTCAGCTCACCTTTATTCAGAGATGCCTCGGCACGGTCTCCCAGCTTTGCAATGAGGACGCTTCTTGCGTGGGGGGTGGGTTCCTGGCTGGATGGGAGATGATTCCCCACCTCTGACCAACTTCAGAATTGTTTACCGCTGGAGCAAGTGCCCTGATAGGGTTTTCCTCTGTATAACTGGTGGGTTCAGGTTTTTTTTCGTTTATGGTTCAAGTTAGATTTTATTCCTCTTTTATGTATTTATAGATATAAGCATGGGAATAATTCATTCCTATAAATACATGTGTGTGAAGGGAAGAACTATTTTCTGTTTTATTTTTAAATTTTATTTTTTAAAATTTTGAAATTTAATTTAATTTTCTTTTTTATACAGCAGGTTATTATCAGTTATGTATTTTATGCATATACATGTATACAGGTCAATCCCAATCTCCGAACTCATCCCACCACCACCACCCCATGGCTTCCCACACTTGGTGTCCATACGTTTGTTCTCGACCTCTGTGTCTCTATTTCTTCCCTGCAAACCACTTCATCTGTACCATCTTTTAGGTTCCACATATATGCATTAATATACAATATTTGATTTCCTCTTTCTGACTTACTTCATTCTGTATGACAGTCTCTAGATCCATCGATGTCTCTACAAATGACCCAGTTTCATTCCTTTTTGTGGCCGACTAATATTCCATTTTATATATGTACCCCATCTTTATCCATTCATCTGTCTGTGGGCATTTAGGTTGCTTCCATTACCTGGCTATTGTAAATAGTGCTGCAATGAACATTGTGGTGAATGTGCCTTTTTGATTTATGGTTTTCTCTGGGTATATGCCCAGAAGTGGGATTGCTGGATCAGATGGTAATTCTATTTCTAGTTTTTTAAAGGAAACTCCATAGGGTTCTCCATAGTGACTGTATCAATTTACATTCCCACCAATAGTGGAAGAGGGCTCCGTTTGTCCACACCCTCCCCAGAATTTGTTGTTTGTAGATTTTCTGATGATGCCGATCCTAACAGGTGTGAGATGATACCTCATTGTAGTTTTGATTTGCATTTCTCTAATAATTAGTGCTCTTGAGCAGCTTTTCATGTGCGTCTTGGCCATCTCTGTGTCTTCTTTGAAGAAACGTCTCTTTAGAACTTCTGCCCGTTTTTGTATTGGGTTGTTTGTTTTTTTAATATTAAGCTGCATGAGCTGTTTATATATATTGGAGATTAAACCATTGTCCACTGATTCGTTTGCAACGATTTTCGCCCAGTCTGAGGGATGCCTTTTTCCATTCCCGTCTTTTTAACCAAAAAAGAAAGAAAGACAAAGAAGCAGAACACTAATGTGCATAAAATATGCCTTTTGAAACGGTCGTATTGAAATATGGACGTTCTTTGAAATTTTTGGTCGATATGTGACCCCAGGATTTGTTTTCAGGGCAGGTGTCAATTACAGCCCTGCAAAGATTTGGAATATCTACTGACCATTAGCGCTGGGATTAAAGCTGCTGTTGTGTGAAACGGCCACACGGTGGCAGCAGTTCTCCCTTACCAATTCTGGTTACTAGGGCAGCAGAGCCTCAATGGAAGTCGTGTTCTAAATTGGAATTTAGAATGGAATGTGCCAGGAGAAAGCCCCTCAAGTTTGTCTCCCTACTTCTTGTTCGTATTTTTAATTTAAATTTTTATTTTTTATTACAGCAAGTTTGATTACAATGTTTGGCTTATTGTAGGTGTCGAAGATGTGGTTCTTTTACACATATACAGATGTCTGTTCTCCCTGGGATCCTTTTCCCAGGTACCTTATGACAGAATGTTGAGTAGTCTTCTCTTGGTATTCCGTAGGTCTTTGGTGATTATATATGTCACCTGTGTTTGTATATGTCTGTTAACACCGATATCGTAATGAAACCAATCCACACACCTTTCCATTGGTGAACCATAAGTGTGTTTAATGAATCTGTGATTGCCCTTCTCCGTGGAAATATCTGCCCTGGTATCCATTTTTAGGTAACACCTATAAGTGATATGATATGATATGTGTCTTTCACTTTCTGACTTACTACAAGTCACGTGATTACCTCTAGACTCATCTACGGTGCTGCAAATGGCATTGTGTCCTTATTTTCCTTGGCTTCTATTCTGCCTTAGCGAGGTCCATTTTCAACAATGTGATTCCCTGAGGGTTGTGGATTAGCTGACCTGGGCAGCCTTACCCTGCCGGTCGGCCCTCCCCAGGTGTGCCTGGTTGAGGTCAATATAAACAGCGCTCCAGTCAGCAATAGCCCCTGAAGCTGTGCCTGACTCCATATTCTCTGCCCCGTCAGCAGTCTCGGTGCTGAGCTGGTGGGAGGGAATGCGGGGCCACAGCTTTGTTGGTGGCCCGGTGTGAGTGGGGCACTGCTGGCCTTTCTGCAGGAGTTGCCAGGCTGCCACCTGTAAAGAAGAGGATGTGTCACCCATACCTTCCACTGGAATTTCTCTCCTGACAGAGGTGAGGAAGGAAAAACGCAGTGGGGGCCGGGACAGGAGGGGTATCTCAGGCAGGACAATGGAAAGCTTCCGGAAGAGCGCACGGGGCCAGGACCACCCTGGCTGGCCTGCAGTCACCAACTTGGCCTGCGTGCTTTCGCTAGTGTGCTCCATGTCCCTTCCTCTAGGCTTTCAAGCCCTTGTACATATTCAGGTGTTTAATCTGGGAAGGGTGGGAACAGTTCAGCAGCAGCTGGCCTGGGGCTCAGCTCACCTTTATTCAGAGATGCCTCGGCACGGTCTCCCAGCTTTGCAATGAGGACGCTTCTTGCGTGGGGGGTGGGTTCCTGGCTGGATGGGAGATGATTCCCCACCTCTGACCAACTTCAGAATTGTTTACCGCTGGAGAAAGTGCCCTGATAGGGTTTTCCTCTGTATAACTGGTGGGTTCAGGTTTTTTTTCGTTTATGGTTCAAGTTAGATTTTATTCCTCTTTTATGTATTTATAGATATAAGCATGGAAATAATTCATTCCTATAAATACATCTGTGTGAAGGGAATAAATTTTTTCTGTTTTATTTTTAAATTTTATTTTTTAAAATTTTGAAATTTAATTTTATTTACTTTTTTTATACAGCAGGTTATTATTAGTTATGTATTTTATGCATATACATGTATACAGGTCAACCCGAATCTCCCAACTCATCCCACCACCACCACCCCATGGCTTCCCACACTTGGTGTCCATACGTTTGTTCTCGACCTCTGCGTCTCTATTTCTTCCCTGCAAACCAGTTCATCTGTACCATTTTTTAGGTTCCACATATATGCATTAATATACAATATTTGATTTCCTCTTTCTGACTTACTTCATTCTGTATGACAGTCTCTAGATCCATCGATGTCTCTACAAATGACCCAGTTTCATTCCTTTTTGTGGCCGAGTAATATTCCATTTTATATATGTACCCCATCTTTATCCATTCATCTGTCTGTGGGCATTTAGGTTCCTTCCATTACCTGGCTATTGTAAATAGTGCTGCAATGAACATTGTGGTGAATGTGCCTTTTTGATTTATGGTTTTCTCTGGGTATATGCCCAGAAGTGGGATTGCTGGATCAGATGGTAATTCTATTTCTAGTTTTTTAAAGGAAACTCCATAGTGTTCTCCAAAGTGACTGTATCAATTTACATTCCCACCAATAGTGGAAGAGGGCTCCGTTTGTCCACACCCTCCCCAGAATTTGTTGTTTGTAGATTTTCTGACGATGCCGATCCTAACAGGTGTGAGGTGATACCTCATTGTAGTTTTGATTTGCATTTCTCTAATAATTAGTGCTGTTGAGCAGCTTTTCATGTGCATCTTGGCCATCTCTGTGTCTTCTTTGAAGAAACGTCTCTTTAGATCTTCTGCCCATTTTTGTATTGGGTTGTTTGTTTTTTTAATATTAAGCTGCATGAGCTGTTTATATATATTGGAGATTAAACTTTTGTCCATTGATTCATTTGCAACGATTTTCGCCCAGTCTGAGGGATGCCTTTTTCCATTCCCGTCTTTTTAACCAAAAAAGAAAGAAAGACAAAGAAGCAGAACACTAATGTACATAAAATATGCCTTTTGAAACGGTCGTTTTGAAATATGGACGTCCTTTGAATTTTTTGGTCGATATGTGACCCCAGGATTTGTTTTCAGAGCAGGTGTCATTTACAGGCCTGCAATGATTTTGAATATCAACTGACCATTAGCGCTGGGATTAAAGCTGCTGTTGTGTGAAACGGCCACAAGGTGGCAGCAGTTCTCCCTTACCAAATCTGGTTACTAGGGCAGCAGAGCCTCAATGGAAGTTGTGTTCTAGATTGGAATTTAGAATGGAATGTGCCAGGAGAAAGCCCCTCAAGTTTGTCTCCCTACTTCTTGTTCGTATTTTTAATTTAAATTTTTATTTTTTATTACAGCAAGTTTGATTACAATGTTTGGCTTATTGTAGGTGTCGAAGATGTGGTTCTTTTACACATATACAGATGTCTGTTCTTCCTGGGATCCTTTTCCCAGGTACGTTATGACAGAATGTTGAGTAGTCTTCTCTTGGTATTCCGTAGGTCTTTGGTGATTATATATGTCACCTGTGTTTGTATATGTCTGTTAACCCCGATATCGTAATGAAACCAATCCTCACACCTTTCCATTGGTGAACCATAAGTGTGTTTAATGAATCTGTGATTGCCCTTCTCCGTGGAAATATCTGCCCTGGTATCCATTTTTAGGTAACAC
Organism: Mesoplodon bidens; assembly: GCF_964165515.1. Classification (NCBI taxonomy): domain Eukaryota; kingdom Metazoa; phylum Chordata; class Mammalia; order Artiodactyla; family Ziphiidae; genus Mesoplodon; species Mesoplodon bidens. The sequence continues at coordinate 347,688 of NW_027671404.1, forward strand.
CTATAAGTGATATGATATGATATGTGTCTTTCACTTTCTGACTTACTACAAGTCACGTGATTACCTCTAGACTCATCTACGGTGCTGCAAATGGCATTGTGTCCTTATTTTCCTTGGCTTCTATTCTGCCTTAGCGAGGTCCATTTTCAACAATGTGATTCCCTGAGGGTTGTGGATTAGCTGACCTGGGCAGCCTTACCCTGCCGGCCGGCCCTCCCCAGGTGTGCCTGGTTGAGGTAAATATAAACAGCGCTCCAGTCAGCAATAGCCCCTGAAGCTGTGCCTGACTCCATATTCTCTGCCCCGTCAGCAGTCTCGGGGCTGAGCTGGTGGGAGGGAATGAGGGTCCACAGCTTTGTTGGTGGCCCGGTGTGAGTGGGGCACTGCTGGCCTTTCTGCAGGATTTGCCAGGCTGAGACCTGTAAAGAAGAGGATGTGTCACCCATACCTTCCACTGGAATTTCTCTCCGGACACAGGTGAGGAAGGAAAAAAGCAGTGTGGGCCGGGACAGGAGGGGTATCTCTGGCAGGACAATGGAAAGCTTCCGGAAGAGTACCCGGGGCCAGGACCACCCTGGCTGGCCTGCAGTCACCAAGTTGGCCTGCGTGCTTTCGCTGTTGTGGCTCCATGGCCCTTCCTCTAGGCTTTCAAGCCCTTGTACATATTCAGGTGTTTTACCTGGGAAGGGTGGGAACAGTTCAGCAGCAGCTGGCCTGGGGCTCAGCTCACCTTTATTCAGAGATGCCTCGGCACGGTCTCCCAGCTTTGCAATGAGGACGCTTCTTGCGTGGGGGGTGGGTTCCTGGCTGGATGGGAGATGATTCCCCACCTCTGACCAACTTCAGAATTGTTTACCGCTGGAGAAAGTGCCCTGATAGGGTTTTCCTCTGTATAACTGGTGGGTTCAGGTTTTTTTTCGTTTATGGTTCAAGTTAGATTTTATTCCTCTTTTATGTATTTATAGATATAAGCATGGGAATAATTCATTCCTATAAATACATGTGTGTGAAGGGAAGAACTTTTTTCTGTTTTATTTTTAAATTTTATTTTTTAAAATTTTGAAATTTAATTTTATTTTCTTTTTTATACAGCAGGTTATTATCAGTTATGTATTTTATGCATATACATGTATACAGGTCAATCCCAATCTCCGAACTCATCCCACCACCACCACCCCATGGCTTCCCACACTTGGTGTCCATACTTTTGTTCTCGACCTCTGTGTCTCTATTTCTTCCCTGCAAACCACTTCATCTGTACCATCTTTTAGGTTCCACATATATGCATTAATATACAATATTTGATTTCCTCTTTCTGACTTACTTCATTCTATATGACAGTCTCTAGATCCATCGATGTCTCTACAAATGACCCAGTTTCATTCCTTTTTGTGGCCGAGTAATATTCCATTTTATATATGTACCCCATCTGTATCCATTCATCTGTCTGTGGGCATTTAGGTTGCTTCCATTACCTGGCTATTGTAAATAGTGCTGCAATGAACATTGTGGTGAATGTGCATTTTTGATTTATGGTTTTCTCTGGGTATATGCCCAGAAGTGGGATTGCTGGATCAGATGGTAATTCTATTTCTAGTTTTTTAAAGGAAACTCCATAGTGTTCTCCATAGTGACTGTATCAATTTACATTCCCACCAATAGTGGAAGAGGGCTCCGTTTGTCCACACCCTCCCCAGAATTTGTTGTTTGTAGATTTACTGATGATGCCGATCCTAACAGGTGTGAGATGATACCTCATTGTAGTTTTGATTTGCATTTCTCTAATAATTAGTGCTCTTGAGCAGCTTTTCATGTGCGTCTTGGCCATCTCTGTGTCTTCTTTGAAGAAACGTCTCTTTAGAACTTCTGCTCGTTTTTGTATTGGGTTGTTTGTTTTTTTAATATTAAGCTGCATGAGCTGTTTATATATATTGGAGATTAAACCTTTGTCCACTGATTCGTTTGCAACGATTTTCGCCCAGTCTGAGGGTTGCCTTTTTCCATTCCCGTCTTTTTAACCAAAAAAGAAAGAAAGACAAAGAAGCAGAACACTAATGTGCATAAAATATGCCTTTTGAAACGGTCGTTTTGAAATATGGACGTCCTTTGAAATTTTTGGTCGATATGTGACCCCAGGATTTGTTTTCAGGGCAGGTGTCAATTACAGCCCTGCAATGATTTGGAATATCAACTGACCATTAGCGCTGGGATTAAAGCTGCTGTTGTGTGAAACGGCCACACGGTGGCAGCAGTTCTCCCTTACCAATTCTGGTTACTAGGGCAGCAGAGCCTCAATGGAAGTCGTGTTCTAGATTGGAATTTAGAATGGAATGTGCCAGGAGAAAGCCCCTCAAGTTTGTCTCCCTACTTCTTGTTCGTATTTTTAATTTAAATTTTTATTTTTTATTACAGCAAGTTTGATTACAATGTTTGGCTTATTGTAGGTGTCGAAGATGTGGTTCTTTTACACATATACAGATGTCTGTTCTCCCTGGGATCCTTTTCCCAGGTACGTTATGACAGAATGTTGAGTAGTCTTCTCTTGGTATTCCGTAGGTCTTTGGTGATTATATATGTCACCTGTGTTTGTATATGTCTGTTAACACCGATATCGTAATGAAACCAATCCACACACCTTTCCATTGGTGAACCATAAGTGTGTTTAATGAATCTGTGATTGCCCTTCTCCGTGGAAATATCTGCCCTGGTATCCATTTTTAGGTAACACGTATAAGTGATATGATATGCTATGTGTCTTTCACTTTCTGACTTACTACAAGTCACGTGATTAAATCTAGACTCATCTACGGTGCTGCAAATGGCATTGTGTCCTTATTTTCCTTGGCTTCTATTCTGCCTTAGCGAGGTCCATTTTCCACAATGTGATTCCCTGAGGGTTGTGGATTAGCTGACCTGGGCAGCCTTACCCTGCCGGTCGGCCCTCCCCAGGTGTGCCTGGTTGAGGTCAATATAAACAGCGCTCCAGTCAGCAATAGCCCCTGAAGCTGTGCCTGACTCCATATTCTCTGCCCCGTCAGCAGTCTCGGTGCTGAGCTGGTGGGAGGGAATGAGGGGCCACAGCTTTGTTGGTGGCCCGGTGTGAGTGGGGCACTGCTGGCCTTTCTGCAGGAGTTGCCAGGCTGCCACCTGTAAAGAAGAGGATGTGTCACCCATACCTTCCACTGGAATTTCTCTCCTGACAGAGGTGAGGAAGGAAAAACGCAGTGGGGGCCGGGACAGGAGGGGTATCTCAGGCAGGACAATGGAAAGCTTCCGGAAGAGCGCACGGGGCCAGGACCACCCTGGCTGGCCTGCAGTCACCAACTTGGCCTGCGTGCTTTCGCTAGTGTGCTCCATGGCCCTTCCTCTAGGCTTTCAAGCCCTTGTACATATTCAGGTGTTTTACCTGGGAAGGGTGGGAACAGTTCAGCAGCAGCTGGCCTGGGGCTCAGCTCACCTTTATTCAGAGATGCCTCGGCACGGTCTCCCAGCTTTGCAATGAGGACGCTTCTTGCGTGGGGGGTGGGTTCCTGGCTGGATGGGAGATGATTCCCCACCTCTGACCAACTTCAGAATTGTTTACCGCTGGAGAAAGTGCCCTGATAGGGTTTTCCAATGTATACCTGGTGGGTTCAGGTTTTTTTTCGTTTATGGTTCAAGTTAGATTTTATTCCTCTTTTATGTATTTATAGATATAAGCATGGAAATAATTCATTCCTATAAATACATCTGTGTGAAGGGAATACATTTTTTCTGTTTTATTTTTAAATTTTATTTTTTTAAATTTTGAAATTTAATTTTATTTACTTTTTTTATACAGAAGGTTATTATTAGTTATGTATTTTATGCATATACATGTATACAGGTCAACCCGAATCTCCCAACTCATCCCACCACCACCACCCCATGGCTTCCCACACTTGGTGTCCATACGTTTGTTCTCGACCTCTGCGTCTCTATTTCTTCCCTGCAAACCAGTTCATCTGTACCATTTTTTAGGTTCCACATATATGCATTAATATACAATATTTGATTTCCTCTTTCTGACTAACTTCATTCTGTATGACAGTCTCTAGATCTATCGATGTCTCTACAAATGACCCAGTTTCATTCCTTTTTGTGGCCGAGTAATATTCCATTTTATATATGTACCCCATCTTTATCCATTCATCTGTCTGTGGGCATTTAGGTTGCTTCCATTACCTGGCTATTGTAAATAGTGCTGCTATGAACATTGTGGTGAATGTGCCTTTTTGATTTATGGTTTTCTCTGGGTATATGCCCAGAAGTGGGATTGCTGGATCAGATGGTAATTCTATTCCTAGTTTTTTAAAGGAAACTCCATAGTGTTCTCCAAAGTGACTGTATCAATTTACATTCCCACCAATAGTGGAAGAGGGCTCCGTTTGTCCACACCCTCCCCAGAATTTGTTGTTTGTAGATTTTCTGATGATGCCGATCCTAACAGGTGTGAGGTGATACCTCATTGTAGTTTTGATTTGCATTTCTCTAATAATTAGTGCTGTTGAGCAGCTTTTCATGTGCATCTTGGCCATCTCTGTGTCTTCTTTGAAGAAACGTCTCTTTAGATCTTCTGCCCATTTTTGTATTGGGTTGTTTGTTTTTTTAATATTAAGCTGCATGAGCTGTTTATATATATTGGAGATTAAACTTTTGTCCATTGATTCATTTGCAACGATTTTCGCCCAGTCTGAGGGATGCCTTTTTCCATTCCCGTCTTTTTAACCAAAAAAGAAAGAAAGACAAAGAAGCAGAACACTAATGTACATAAAATATGCCTTTTGAAACGGTCGTTTTGAAATATGGACGTCCTTTGAATTTTTTGGTCGATATGTGACCCCAGGATTTGTTTTCAGAGCAGGTGTCATTTACAGGCCTGCAATGATTTTGAATATCAACTGACCATTAGCGCTGGGATTAAAGCTGCTGTTGTGTGAAACGGCCACAAGGTGGCAGCAGTTCTCCCTTACCAAATCTGGTTACTAGGGCAGCAGAGCCTCAATGGAAGTCGTGTTCTAGATTGGAATTTAGAATGGAATGTGCCAGGAGAAAGCCCCTCAAGTTTGTCTCCCTACTTCTTGTTCGTATTTTTAATTTAAATTTTTATTTTTTATTACAGCAAGTTTGATTACAATGTTTGGCTTATTGTAGGTGTCGAAGATGTGGTTCTTTTACACATATACAGATGTCTATTCTTCCTGGGATCCTTTTCCCAGGTACGTTATGACAGAATGTTGAGTAGTCTTCTCTTGGTATTCCGTAGGGCTTTGGTGATTATATATGTCACCTGTGTTTGTATATGTCTGTTAACCCCGATATCGTAATGAAACCAATCCTCACACCTTTCCATTGGTGAACCATAAGTGTGTTTAATGAATCCGTGATTGCCCTTCTCCGTGGAAATATCTGCCCTGGTATCCATTTTTAGGTAACACCTATAAGTGATATGATATGATATGTGTCTTTCACTTTCTGACTTACTACAAGTCACGTGATTACCTCTAGACTCATCTACGGTGCTGCAAATGGCATTGTGTCCTTATTTTCCTTGGCTTCTATTCTGCCTTAGCGAGGTCCATTTTCAACAATGTGATTCCCTGAGGGTTGTGGATTAGCTGACCTGGGCAGCCTTACCCTGCCGGCCGGCCCTCCCCAGGTGTGCCTGGTTGAGGTCAATATAAACAGCGCTCCAGTCAGCAATAGCCCCTGAAGCTGTGCCTGACTCCATATTCTCTGCCCCGTCAGCAGTCTCGGGGCTGAGCTGGTGGGAGGGAATGAGGGGCCACAGCTTTGTTGGTGGCCCGGTGTGAGTGGGGCACTGCTGGCCTTTCTGCAGGATTTGCCAGGCTGAGACCTGTAAAGAAGAGGATGTGTCACCCATACCTTCCGCTGGAATTTCTCTCCGGACAGAGGTGAGGAAGGAAAAAAGCAGTGTGGGCCGGGACAGGAGGGGTATCTCAGGCAGGACAATGGAAAGCTTCCGGAAGAGTAGCCGGGGCCAGGACCACCCTGGCTGGCCTGCAGTCACCAAGTTGGCCTGCGTGCTTTCGCTGTTGTGGCTCCATGGCCCTTCCTCTAGGCTTTCAAGCCCTTGTACATATTCAGGTGTTTTACCTGGGAAGGGTGGGAACAGTTCAGCAGCAGCTGGCCTGGGGCTCAGCTCACCTTTATTCAGAGATGCCTCGGCACGGTCTCCCAGCTTTGCAATGAGGACGCTTCTTGCGTGGGGGGTGGGTTCCTGGCTGGATGGGAGATGATTCCCCACCTCTGACCAACTTCAGAATTGTTTACCGCTGGAGCAAGTGCCCTGATAGGGTTTTCCTCTGTATAACTGGTGGGTTCAGGTTTTTTTTCGTTTATGGTTCAAGTTAGATTTTATTCCTCTTTTATGTATTTATAGATATAAGCATGGGAATAATTAATTCCTATAAATACATGTGTGTGAAGGGAAGAACTTTTTTCTGTTTTATTTTTAAATTTTATTTTTTAAAATTTTGAAATTTAATTTTATTTTCTTTTTTATACAGCAGGTTATTATCAGTTATGTATTTTATGCATATACATGTATACAGGTCAATCCCAATCTCCGAACTCATCCCACCACCACCACCCCATGGCTTCCCACACTTGGTGTCCATACGTTTGTTCTCGACCTCTGTGTCTCTATTTCTTCCCTGCAAACCACTTCATCTGTACCATCTTTTAGGTTCCACATATATGCATTAATATACAATATTTGATTTCCTCTTTCTGACTTACTTCATTCTATATGACAGTCTCTAGATCCATCGATGTCTCTACAAATGACCCAGTTTCATTCCTTTTTGTGGCCGAGTAATATTCCATTTTATATATGTACCCCATCTTTATCCATTCATCTGTCTGTGGGCATTTAGGTTGCTTCCATTACCTGGCTATTGTAAATAGTGCTGCAATGAACATTGTGGTGAATGTGCATTTTTGATTTATGGTTTTCTCTGGGTATATGCCCAGAAGTGGGATTGCTGGATCTGATGGTAATTCTATTTCTAGTTTTTTAAAGGAAACTCCATAGTGTTCTCCGAAGTGACTGTATCAATTTACATTCCCACCAATAGTGGAAGAGGGCTCCGTTTGTCCACACCCTCCCCAGAATTTGTTGTTTGTAGATTTTCTGATGATGCCGATCCTAACAGGTGTGAGATGATACCTCATTGTAGTTTTGATTTGCATTTCTCTAATAATTAGTGCTCTTGAGCAGCTTTTCATGTGCGTCTTGGCCATCTCTGTGTCTTCTTTGAAGAAACGTCTCTTTAGAACTTCTGCCCGTTTTTGTATTGGGTTGTTTGTTTTTTTAATATTAAGCTGCATGAGCTGTTTATATATATTGGAGATTAAACCTTTGTCCACTGATTCGTTTGCAACGATTTTCGCCCAGTCTGAGGGATGCCTTTTTCCATTCCCGTCTTTTTAACCAAAAAAGAAAGAAAGACAAAGAAGCAGAACACTAATGTGCATAAAATATGCCTTTTGAAACGGTCGTTTTGAAATATGGACGTCCTTTGAATTTTTTGGTCGATATGTGACCCCAGGATTTGTTTTCAGGGCAGGTGTCAATTACAGCCCTGCAATGATTTGGAATATCAACTGACCATTAGCGCTGGGATTAAAGCTGCTGTTGTGTGAAACGGCCACACGGTGGCAGCAGTTCTCCCTTACCAATTCTGGTTACTAGGGCAGCAGAGCCTCAATGGAAGTCGTGTTCTAGATTGGAATTTAGAATGGAATGTGCCAGGAGAAAGCCCCTCAAGTTTGTCTCCCTACTTCTTGTTCGTATTTTTAATTTAAATTTTTATTTTTTATTACAGCAAGTTTGATTACAATGTTTGGCTTATTGTAGGTGTCGAAGATGTGGTTCTTTTACACATATACAGATGTCTGTTCTCCCTGGGATCCTTTTCCCAGGTACGTTATGACAGAATGTTGAGTAGTCTTCTCTTGGTATTCCGTAGGTCTTTGGTGATTATATATGTCACCTGTGTTTGTATATGTCTGTTAACTCCGATATCGTAATGAAACCAATCCACACACCTTTCCATTGGTGAACCATAAGTGTGTTTAATGAATCTGTGATTGCCCTTCTCCGTGGAAATATCTGCCCTGGTATCCATTTTTAGGTAACACCTATAAGTGATATGATATGATATGTGTCTTTCACTTTCTGACTTACTCCAAGTCACGTGATTACCTCTAGACTCATCTACGGTGCTGCAAATGGCATTGTGTCCTTATTTTCCTTGGCTTCTATTCTGCCTTAGCGAGGTCCATTTTCAACAATGTGATTCCCTGAGGGTTGCGGATTAGCTGACCTGGGCAGCCTTACCCTGCCGGCCGGCCCTCCCCAGGTGTGCCTGGTTGAGTTCAATATAAACAGCGCTCCAGTCAGCAATAGCCCCTGAAGCTGTGCCTGACTCCATATTCTCTGCCCCGTCAGCAGTCTCGGGGCTGAGCTGGTGGGAGGGAATGAGGGGCCACAGCTTTGTTGGTGGCCCGGTGTGAGTGGGGCACTGCTGGCCTTTCTGCAGGAGTTGCCAGGCTGCCACCTGTAAAGAAGAGGATGTGTCACCCATACCTTCCACAGGAATTTCTCTCCTGACAGAGGTGAGGAAGGAAAAACGCAGTGGGGGCCGGGACAGGAGGGGTATCTCAGGCAGGACAATGGAAAGCTTCCGGAAGAGCGCACGGGGCCAGGACCACCCTGGCTGGCCTGCAGTCACCAACTTGGCCTGCGTGCTTTCGCTAGTGTGCTCCATGGCCCTTCCTCTAGGCTTTCAAGCCCTTGTACATATTCAGTTGTTTTACCTGGGAAGGGTGGGAACAGTTCAGCAGCAGCTGGCCTGGGGCTCAGCTCACCTTTATTCAGAGATGCCTCGGCACGGTCTCCCAGCTTTGCAATGAGGACGCTTCTTGCGTGGGGGGTGGGTTCCTGGCTGGATGGGAGATGATTCCCCACCTCTGACCAACTTCAGAATTGTTTACCGCTGGAGAAAGTGCCCTGATAGGGTTTTCCTCTGTATAACTGGTGGGTTCAGGTTTTTTTTCGTTTATGGTTCAAGTTAGATTTTATTCCTCTTTTATGTATTTATAGATATAAGCATGGAAATAATTCATTCCTATAAATACATCTGTGTGAAGGGAATAAATTTTTTCTGTTTTATTTTTAAATTTTATTTTTTAAAATTTTGAAATTTAATTTTATTTACTTTTTTTATACAGCAGGTTATTATTAGTTATGTATTTTATGCATATACATGTATACAGGTCAACCCGAATCTCCCAACTCATCCCACCACCACCACCCCATGGCTTCCCACACTTGGTGTCCATACGTTTGTTCTCGACCTCTGCGTCTCTATTTCTTCCCTGCAAACAAGTTCATCTGTACCATTTTTTAGGTTCCACATATATGCATTAATATACAATGTTTGATTTCCTCTTTCTGACTTACTTCATTCTGCATGACAGTCTCTAGATCCATCGATGTCTCTACAAATGACCCAGTTTCATTCCTTTTTGTGGCCGAGTAATATTCCATTTTATATATGTACCCCATCTTTATCCATTCATCTGTCTGTGGGCATTTAGGTTGCTTCCATTACCTGGCTATTGTAAATAGTGCTGCTATGAACATTGTGGTGAATGTGCATTTTTGATTTATGGTTTTCTCTGGGTATATGCCCAGAAGTGGGATTGCTGGATCAGATGGTAATTCTATTTCTAGTTTTTTAAAGGAAACTCCATAGTGTTCTCCATAGTGACTGTATCAATTTACATTCCCACCAATAGTGGAAGAGGGCTCCGTTTGTCCACACCCTCCCCAGAATTTGTTGTTTGTAGATTTTCTGATGATGCCGATCCTAACAGGTGTGAGGTGATACCTCATTGTAGTTTTGATTTGCATTTCTCTAATAATTAGTGCTGTTGAGCAGCTTTTCATGTGCATCTTGGCCATCTCTGTGTCTTCTTTGAAGAAACGTCTCTTTAGATCTTCTGCCCATTTTTGTATTGGGTTGTTTGTTTTTTTAATATTAAGCTGCATGAGCTGTTTATATATATTGGAGATTAAACTTTTGTCCATTGATTCGTTTGCAACGATTTTCGCCCAGTCTGAGGGATGCCTTTTTCCATTCCCGTCTTTTTAACCAAAAAAGAAAGAAAGACAAAGAAGCAGAACACTAATGTACATAAAATATGCCTTTTGAAACGGTCGTTTTGAAATATGGACGTCCTTTGAATTTTTTGGTCGATATGTGACCCCAGGATTTGTTTTCAGGGCAGGTGCCATTTACAGGCCTGCAATGATTTTGAATATCAACTGACCATTAGCGCTGGGATTAAAGCTGCTGTTGTGTGAAACGGCCACAAGGTGGCAGCAGTTCTCCCTTACCAAATCTGGTTACTAGGGCAGCAGAGCCTCAATGGAAGTCGTGTTCTAGATTGGAATTTAGAATGGAATGTGCCAGGAGAAAGCCCCTCAAGTTTGTCTCCCTACTTCTTGTTCGTATTTTTAATTTAAATTTTTATTTTTTATTACAGCAAGTTTGAGTACAACGTTTAGCTTGTTGTAGGTGTGCAAGAGGTGGTTCTTTTACACATATACATATGTCTGTTCTTCCTGGGATCCTTTTCCCATGTACGTTATGACAGAATGTTGAGTAGTCTTCTCTTGGTACTCCGTAGGTCTTTGGTGATTATATACGTCTACTGTGTTTGTATATGTCTGTTAACCCCAATTTCGTAATGAATTCAATCCTCACACCTTTCCTTTGGTGAACCATAAGTTTGTTTAATGAATCTGTGATTGCCCTTCTCCGTGGAAATATCTGCCCTGGTATTAATTTATAGGTAACACCTATAAGTGATATGATATGATATGTGTCTTTCACTTTCTGACTTACTCCAAGTCACGTGATTACCTCGAGACTCATCTACGGTGCTGCAAATGGCACTGTGTCCTTTTTTTCCTTGGCGAATATTCTGTCTTGGCGAGGTCCATTTTCTGCAATGATTCCCTGAGGGTTGAGGATTAGCTGACCTTGGCAGCCTGACACTGCCGGCAAGCCCTCCCCAGGTGTGCCTGGGTTGAGGTCAATATAAACAGCACTCCAGGCAGCAATCGCCCCTGCAGTTGTGCCTGACTCCATATTCTCTGCCCCGTCAGCAGTCTCGGGGCTGTGCTGGTGGGAGGGTGTGAGGGTCCACGGCTTTGTGGGTGGCCCGGTGTGAGTGGGGCTCTGCTGGACTTTCGGCAGGAGTTGCCAGGCTGCCACCTGTAAAGAAGAGGATGTGTCACCCATAACTTCCACTGGAATATCTCTCCGGGCTGAGGTGAGGAAGGAAAAAAAGGAGTGGGGGCCGGGACAGGAGTGGTATCTCAGGCAGGGCAATGGAAAGCTTCCAGAAGAGCGCCCGTGGCCAGGACCATCCTGGCTGACCTGCAGGCACCAAGTTGGCCTGCGTGCTGTCGCTGGTGTGGCTCCACGGCCCTTCCTCTAGGCTTTCAAGCCCTTGTACATATTCAGGTGTTTCACCTGGGAAGGGTGGGAACAGTTCAGCAGCATCTGGCCTGGGGCTCAGCTCACGTTTACTCACAGAGGCCTCGGCACGGTCTCCCAGCTTTGCAATAAGGACACTCCTTGCATGGGCGGGCGGGACTGCTGGCTGAATGGGAGATGATTCCCCACCTCTGACCAATTTCAGAATTGTTTACCACTGGAGCAAGTGCCTTGGTAGTGTTTTCCTCTGTATAACGGTTAGGTTCAGTTTTTTTTTTCTTTTTTGATTCAAGTTCGATTTTATTCCTCTTTTATGTATTTATAGATATAAGCATGGAAATAATTCATTCTTATAAATACATCAGTGTGAATGGAAGAACATTTTTTCTGTTTTATTATTACATTTTATTTTTAAAAATTTTGAAATTTAATTTTATTTATTTTTTTATACAGTAGGTTATTATTAGTTATCTATTTTATGCATATATATGTATACAGGTCAATCCCAATCTCCCAACTCATCCCACCACCACCATCCCATGGCTTCCCCCACTTTGTGTCCATACGATTGCTCTCTACCTCTGTGTCTCTATTTCTGCCCTGCAAACCAGTTCATCTGTACCATTTTTCTAGGTTCCACATATAGGCATTAATATACAATATTTGTTTTTCTCTTTCTGTCTTACTTCACTCTGTATGACAGTCTCTAGATCCATCAACTTCTCTACAAATGACCCAGTTTCATTCCTTTTTATGGCTGAGTAATATTCCATTTTATATATGTACCACATCTTTATCCATTCGCCTGTCTGTGGGCATTTAGGTTGCTTCCATTACCTGGCTTTTGTAAATAGTGCTGCAATGAACATTGTGGTGAATGTGTCTTTTTGTTTTATGGTTTTCTCCGGGTATATGCCCAGAAGTGGGATTGCTGGATCCTATGGTAATTCTCTTTTTAGTTTTTAAAGGAACCTCCATACTGTTCTCCATAGTGACTGTATCAATTTACATTCCGACCAATAGCGGAAGAGTGTTCCTTTTGTCCACACCCTCCCCAGAATTTGTTGTTTGTATATTATCTGATGATGCCGATTCTAACAGGTGTGAGGTCTTACCTCATTGTAGTTTTGATTTGCATTTCTCTAATAATTAGTCATGTTGAGCAGCTTTTCATGTGCGTCTTGGCCATCTCTGTGTCTTCTTTGAAGAAACGTCTATTTAGATCTTCTGCCCATTTTGTATTGGGTTGTTTGTTTTATTAATATTAAGCTGCATGAGCTGTTTATATACATTGGAGATTAAACCTCTGTCCATTGATTCGTTTGTGAACGTTTTCGCCCATTCTGAGGGTTGCCTTTTTCCATTCCCGTTTTTTTAACAAAGAAAGAAAGAAAGCAAAAGAAGCAGAACACTAATGTGCGTGAAATATGCCTCTTGAAACTGTCGTTTTGAAATATGGACGTCTTTTGAATTTTTTGGTCGATATATGACCCCAGGATTTGTTTTCAGGGCAGGTGGCATTTACAGGCCTGTAATGATTTGGAATATCCACCGACCATTAGCGCTGGGATTAAAGCTGCTGTTGTGTGAAACGGCCACAAGGTGGCAGCAGTTCTCCCTTACCAAATCTGGTTACTAGGGCAGCAGAGCCTCAATGGAAGTCGCGTTCTAGATTGGAATGTAGAACGGAATGTGCCAGGAGAAAGCCCCTCAAGTTTGTCTCACTACTTCTTGTTCGTGTTTTTAATTTAATTTTTTATTTTTTATTACAGCAAGTTTGAGTACAACGTTTAGCTTGTTGTAGGTGTGCAAGAGGTGGTTCTTTTACACATATACATATGTCTGTTCTTCCTGGGATCCTTTTCCCATGTACGTTATGACAGAATGTTGAGTAGTCTTCTCTTGGTACTCCGTAGGTCTTTGGTGATTATATACGTCTACTGTGTTTGTATATGTCTGTTAACCCCAATATCGTAATGAATTCAATCCTCACACCTTTCCTTTGGTGAACCATAAGTTTGTTTAATGAATCTGTGATTGCCCTTCTCCGTGGAAATATCTGCCCTGGTATCAATTTATAGGTAACACCTATAAGTGATATGATATGATATGTGTCTTTCACTTTCTGACTTACTCCAAGTCACGTGATTACCTCGAGCCTCATCTACGGTGCTGCAAATGGCATTGTGTCCTTTTTTTCCTTGGCGAATATTCTGTCTTGGCGAGGTCCATTTTCTGCAATGATTCCCTGAGGGTTGAGGATTAGCTGACCTTGGCAGCCTGACACTGCCGGCAAGCCCTCCCCAGGTGTGCCTGGGTTGAGGTCAATATAAACAGCACTCCAGGCAGCAATCGCCCCTGCAGCTGTGCCTGACTCCATATTCTCTGCCTCGTCAGCAGTCTCGGGGCTGTGCTGGTGGGAGGGTGTGAGGGTCCACGGCTTTGTGGGTGGCCCGGTGTGAGTGGGGCTCTGCTGGACTTTCGGCAGGAGTTGCCAGGCTGCCACCTGTAAACAAGAGGATGTGTCACCCATAACTTCCACTGGAATATCTCTCCGGGCTGAGGTGAGTAAGGAAAAAAAGGAGTGGGGGCCGGGACAGGAGTGGTATCTCAGGCAGGGCAATGGAAAGCATCCAGAAGAGCGCCCGTGGCCAGGACCATCCTGGCTGACCTGCAGGCACCAAGTTGACCTGCGTGCTGTCGCTGGTGTGGCTCCACGGCCCTTCCTCTAGGCTTTCAAGCCCTTGTACATATTCAGGTGTTTCACCTGGGAAGGGTGGGAATAGTTCAGCAGCATCTGGCCTGGGGCTCAGCTCACGTTTACTCACAGAGGCCTCGGCACGGTCCCACAGCATTGCAATAAGGACGCTCCTTGCGTGGGCGGGCAGGGCTGCTGGCTGTATGGGAGATGATTCCCCACCTCTGACCAATTTCAGAATTGTTTACCACTGGAGCAAGTGCCTTGGTAGTGTTTTCCTCTGTATAACTGTTAGGTTCAGTTTTTTTTTCTTTTTTGGTTCAAGTTAGATTTTATTCGTCTTTTATGTATTTATAGATATAAGCATGGAAATAATTCATTCTTATAAATACATCAGTGTGAATGGAAGAAGTTTTTTCCTGTTTTATTTTTACATTTTATTTTTAAAAATTTTGAAATTTAATATTATTTATTTTTTTATACAGTAGGTTATTATTAGTTATCTATTTTATGCATATACATGTATACAGGTCAATCCCAATCTCCCAACTCATCCCACCACCACCACCCCATGGCTTCCCCCTCTTTGTGTCCATACGTTTGTTCTCTACCTCTGTGTCTCTATTTCTGCCCTGCAAACCAGTTCATCTGTACCATTTTTCTAGGTTCCACATATAGGCATTAATATACAATATTTGTTTTTCTCTTTGTGACATACGTCACTCTGTATGACAGTCTCTAGATCCATCAACTTCTCTACAAATGACCCAGTTTCATTCCTCTTTATGGCTGAAGTAATATTCCATATTATATATGTACCACATCTTTATCCATTCATATGTCTGTGGGCATTTAGGTTGCTTCCATTACCTGGCTATAGTAAATAGTGCTGCAGTGAACATTGTGGTGAATGTGTCTTTGTGATTTATGGTTGTCTCTGGGTATATGCCCAGAAGTGGGATTGCTGGATCCTATGGTAATTCTCTTTATAGTTTTTTAAAGGAACCTCCATACTGTTCTCCATAGTGACTGTATCAATTTACATTCCCACCAATAGCGGAAGAGGGTTCCTTTTGTCCACACCCTCCTCAGAATTTGTTGTTTGTAGATTATCTGATGATGCCGATTCTAACAGGTGTGAAGTCTTACCCCATTGTAGTTTTGATTTGCATTTCTCTAATAATTAGTGATGTTGAGCAGCTTTTCATGTACGTCTTGGCCATCTCTGTGTCTTCTTTGAAGAAACGTCTATTTAGATCTTCTGCCCATTTTTGTATTGGGTTGTTTGTTTTATTAATATTAAGCTGCATGAGCTGTTTATATATATTGGAGATTAAACCTTTGTCCATTGATTCGTTTGTGAACGTTTTCGCCCATTCTGAGGGTTGCCTTTTTCCATTCCCGTTTTTTTAACAAAGAAAGAAAGAAAGCAAAAGAAGCAGAACACTAATGTGCGTGAAATATGCCTCTTGAAACTGTCGTTTTGAAATATGGACGTCTTTTGAATTTTTTGGTCGATATATGACCCCAGGATTTGTTTTCAGGGCAGGTGTCATTTACAGGCCTCTAATGATTTGGAATATCCACTGACCATTAGCGCTGGGATTAAAGCTGCTGTTGTGTGAAACGGCCACAAGGTGGCAGCAGTTCTCCCTTACCAAATCTGGTTACTAGGGCAGCAGAGCCTCAATGGAAGTCGCGTTCTAGATTGGAATGTAGAACGGAATGTGCCAGGAGAAAGCCCCTCAAGTGTGTCTCACTACTTCTTGTTCGTGTTTTTAATTTAATTTTTTATTTTTTATTGCAGCAAGTTTGAGTACAACGTTTAGCTTGTTGTAGGTGTGCAAGAGGTGGTTCTTTTACACATATACATATGTCTGATCTTCCTGGGATCCTTTTCCCATGTACGTTATGACAGAATGTTGAGTAGTCTTCTCTTGGTACTCCGTAGGTGTTTGGTGATTATATACGTCTACTGTGTTTGTATATGTCTGTTAACACCAATATCATAATGAATTCAATCCTCACACCTTTCCTTTGGTGAACCTTAAGTTTGTTTAATGAATCTGTGATTGCCCTTCTCCGTGGAAATATCTGCCGTGGTATCAACTTATAGGTAACACCTATAAGTGATATGTTATTATATGTGTCTTTCAATTTCTGACTTACTACAAGTCACGTGATTACCTCTAGACTCATCTACGGTGCTGCAAATGGCATTGTGTCCTTTTTTTCCTTGGCGAATATTCTGTCTTAGCGAGGTCCATTTTCTGCAATGTGATTCCCTGAGGGCTGAGGATTAGCTGACCTGGACAGCCTGACACTGCTGGCAAGCCCTCCCCAGGTGTGCCTGGGTTGAGGTCAATATAAAGAGCACTCCAGGCAGCAATCGCCCCTGCAGCTGTGCCTGACTCCATATTCTCTGCCCCGTCAGCAGTCTCGGGGCTGTGCTGGTGGGAGGGTGTGAGGGTCCACGGCTTTGTGGTTGGCCCGGTGTGAGTGGGGCTCTGCTGGACTTTTGGCAGGAGTTGCCAGGCTGCCACCTGTAAACAAGAGGATGTGTCACCCATAACTTCCACTGAAATATCTCTCCGGGCTGAGGTGAGTAAAGAAAAAAAGGATTGGGGGCCCGGACAGGAGGGGTATCTCAGGCAGGGCAATGGAAAGCTTCCAGAAGAGCGCCCGTGGCCAGGACCATCCTGGCTGACCTGCAGGCACCAAGTTGACCTGCGTGCTGTCGCTGGTGTGGCTCCACGGCCCTTCCTCTAGGCTTTCAAGCCCTTGTACATATTCAGGTGTTTCACCTGGGAAGGGTGGGAACAGTTCAGCAGCATCTGGCCTGGGGCTCAGCTCACGTTTACTCACAGAGGCCTCGGCACGGTCCCACAGCATTGCAATAAGGACGCTCCTTGCGTGGGCGGGCAGGGCTGCTGGCTGTATGGGAGATGATTCCCCACCTCTGACCAATTTCAGAATTGTTTAACACTGGAGCAAGTGCCTTGGTAGTGTTTTCCTCTGTATAACTGTTAGGTTCAGTTTTTTTTCTTTTTTGGTTCAAGTTACATTTTATTCGTCTTTTATGTATTTATAGATATAAGCATGGAAATAATTCATTCTTATAAATACATCAGTGTGAATGGAAGAAGTTTTTTCCTGTTTTATTTTTACATTTTATTTTTAAAAATTTTGAAATTTAATTTTATTTATTTTTTTATACAGTAGGTTATTATTAGTTATCTATTTTATGCATATACATGTATACAGGTCAATCCCAATCTCCCAACTCATCCCACCACCGCCACCCCATGGCTTCCCCCACTTTGTGTCCATACGTTTGTTCTCTACCTCTGTGTCTCTATTTCTGCCCTGCAAACCAGTTCATCTGTACCATTTTTCTAGGTTCCACATATAGGCATTAATATACAATATTTGTTTTTCTCTTTGTGACATACTTCACTCTGTATGACAGTCTCTAGATCCATCAACTTCTCTACAAATGACCCTGTTTCATTCCTTTTTATGGCTGAAGTAATATTCCATATTATATATGTACCACATCTTTATCCATTCATATGTCTGTGGGCATTTAGGTTGCTTCCATTACCTGGCTATAGTAAATAGTGCTGCAATGAACATTGTGGTGAATGTGTCTTTGTGATTTATGGTTGTCTCTGGGTATATGCCCAGAAGTGGGATTGCTGGATCCTATTGTAATTCTCTTTATAGTTTTTTAAAGGAACCTCCATACTGTTCTCCATAGTGACTGTATCAATTTACATTCCCACCAATAGCGGAAGAGGGTTCCTTTTGTCCACACCCTCCTCAGAATTTGTTGTTTGTAGATTATCTGATGATGCCGATTCTAACAGGTGTGAGGTCTTACCCCATTGTAGTTTTGATTTGCATTTCTCTAATAATTAGTGATGTTGAGCAGCTTTTCATGTGCGTCTTGGCCATCTCTGTGTCTTCTTTGAAGAAACGTCTATTTAGATCTTCTGCCCATTTTTGTATTGGGTTGTTTGTTTTATTAATATTAAGCTGCATGAGCTGTTTATATATATTGGAGATTAAACCTTTGTCCATTGATTCGTTTGTGAACGTTTTCGCCCATTCTGAGGGTTGCCTTTTTCCATTCCCGTTTTTTTAACAAAGAAAGAAAGAAAGCAAAAGAAGCAGAACACTAATGTGCGTGAAATATGCCTCTTGAAACTGTCGTTTTGAAATATGGACGTCTTTTGAATTTTTTGGTCGTTATATGACCCCAGGATTTGTTTTCAGGGCAGGTGGCATTTACAGGCCTGTAATGATTTGGAATATCCACCGACCATTAGCGCTGGGATTAAAGCTGCTGTTGTGTGAAACGGCCACAAGGTGGCAGCAGTTCTCCCTTACCAAATCTGGTTACTAGGGCAGCAGAGCCTCAATGGAAGTCGCGTTCTAGATTGGAATGTAGAACGGAATGTGCCAGGAGAAAGCCCCTCAAGTTTGTCTCACTACTTCTTGTTCGTGTTTTTAATTTAATTTTTTATTTTTTATTACAGCAAGTTTGAGTACAACGTTTAGCTTGTTGTAGGTGTGCAAGAGGTGGTTCTTTTACACATATACATATGTCTGTTCTTCCTGGGATCCTTTTCCCATGTACGTTATGACAGAATGTTGAGTAGTCTTCTCTTGGTACTCCGTAGGTCTTTGGTGATTATATACGTCTACTGTGTTTGTATATGTCTGTTAACCCCAATATCGTAATGAATTCAATCCTCATACCTTTCCTTTGGTGAACCATAAGTTTGTTTAATGAATCTGTGATTGCCCTTCTCCGTAGAAATATCTGCCCTGGTATCAATTTATATGTAACACCTATAAGTGATATGATATGATATGTGTCTTTCACTTTCTGACTTACTCCAAGTCACGTGATTACCTCGAGACTCATCTACGGTGCTGCAAATGGCATTGTGTCCTGTTTTTCCTTGGCGAATATTCTGTCTTGGCGAGGTCCATTTTCTGCAATGATTCCCTGAGGGTTGAGGATTAGCTGACCTTGGCAGCCTGACACTGCCGGCAAGCCCTCCCCAGGTGTGCCTGGGTTGAGGTCAATATAAACAGCACTCCAGGCAGCAATCGCCCCTGCAGCTGTGCCTGACTCCATATTCTCTGCCCCGTCAGCAGTCTCGGGGCTGTGCTGGTGGGAGGGTGTGAGGGTCCACGGCTTTGTGGTTGGCCCGGTGTGAGTGGGGCTCTGCTGGACTTTTGGCAGGAGTTGCCAGGCTGCCACCTGTAAAGAAGAGGATGTGTCACCCATAACTTCCACTGAAATATCTCTCCGGGCTGAGGTGAGTAAAGAAAAAAAGGAGTGGGGGCCGGGACAGGAGTGGTATCTCAGGCAGGACAATGGAAAGCTTCCAGAAGAGCGCCTGTGGCCAGGACCATCCTGGCTGACCTGCAGGCACCAAGTTGGCCTGCGTGCTGTCGCTGGTGTGGCTCCACGGCCCTTCCTCTAGGCTTTCAAGCCCTTGTACATATTCAGGTGTTTCACCTGGGAAGGGTGGGAACAGTTCAGCAGCATCTGGCCTGGGGCTCAGCTCACGTTTACTCACAGAGGCCTCGGCACGGTCTCCCAGCTTTGCAAGAAGGACACTCCTTGCATGGGCGGGCGGGGCTGCTGGCTGTATGGGAGATGATTCCCCACCTCTGACCAATTTCAGAATTGTTTAACACTGGAGCAAGTGCCTTGGTAGTGTTTTCCTCTGTATAACGGTTAGGTTCAGTTTTTTTTTTCTTTTTTGATTCAAGTTCGATTTTATTCCTCTTTTATGTATTTATAGATATAAGCATGGAAATAATTCATTCTTATAAATACATCAGTGTGAATGGAAGAACTTTTTTTCTGTTTTATTATTTCATTTTATTTTTAAAAATTTTGAAATTTAATTTTATTTATTTTTTTATACAGTAGGTTATTATTAGTTATCTATGTTATGCATATATATGTATACAGGTCAATCCCAATCTCCCAACTCATCCCACCACCACCATCCCATGACTTCCCCCACTTTGTGTCCATACGATTGCTCTCTACCTCTGTGTCTCTATTTCTGCCCTGCAAACCAGTTCATCTGTACCATTTTTCTAGGTTCCACATATAGGCATTAATATACAATATTTGTTTTTCTCTTTCTGTCTGTCTTCACTCTGTATGACACTCTCTAGATCCATCAACTTCTCTACAAATGACCCAGTTTCATTCCTTTTTATGGCTGAGTAATATTCCATTTTATATATGTACCACATCTTTATCCATTCGCCTGTCTGTGGGCATTTAGGTTGCTTCCATTACCTGGCTATAGTAAATAGTGCTGCAATGAACATTGTGGTGAATGTGTCTTTGTGATTTATGGTTGTCTCTGGGTATATGCCCAGAAGTGGGATTGCTGGATCCTATTGTAATTCTCTTTATAGTTTTTTAAAGGAACCTCCATACTGTTCTCCATAGTGACTGTATCAATTTACATTCCCACCAATAGCGGAAGAGGGTTCCTTTTGTCCACACCCTCCTCAGAATTTGTTGTTTGTAGATTATCTGATGATGCCGATTCTAACAGGTGTGAGGTCTTACCCCATTGTAGTTTTGATTTGCATTTCTCTAATAATTAGTGATGTTGAGCAGCTTTTCATGTACGTCTTGGCCATCTCTGTGTCTTCTTTGAAGAAACGTCTATTTAGATCTTCTGCCCATTTTTGTATTGGGTTGTTTGTTTGATTAATATTAAGCTGCATGAGCTGTTTATATATATTGGAGATTAAACCTTTGTCCATTGATTCGTTTGTGAACGTTTTCGCCCATTCTGAGGGTTGCCTTTTTCCATTCCCGTTTTTTTCACAAAGAAAGAAAGAAAGCAAAAGAAGCAGAACACTAATGTGCGTGAAATATGCCTCTTGAAACTGTCGTTTTGAAATATGGACGTCTTTTGAATTTTTTGGTCGATATATGACCCCAGGATTTGTTTTCAGGGCAGGTGGCATTTACAGGCCTGTAATGATTTGGAATATCCACCGACCATTAGCGCTGGGATTAAAGCTGCTGTTGTGTGAAACGGCCACAAGGTGGCAGCAGTTCTCCCTTACCAAATCTGGTTACTAGGGCAGCAGAGCCTCAATGGAAGTCGCGTTCTAGATTGGAATGTAGAACGGAATGTGCCAGGAGAAAGCCCCTCAAGTTTGTCTCACTACTTCTTGTTCGTGTTTTTAATTTAATTTTTTATTTTTTATTACAGCAAGTTTGAGTACATCGTTTAGCTTGTTGTAGGTGTGCAAGAGGTGGTTCTTTTACACATATACATATGTCTGTTCTTCCTGGGATCCTTTTCCCATGTACGTTATGACAGAATGTTGAGTAGTCTTCTCTTGGTACTCCGTAGGTCTTTGGTGATTATATACGTCTACTGTGTTTGTATATGTCTGTTAACCCCAATATCGTAATGAATTCAATCCTCACACCTTTCCTTTGGTGAACCATAAGTTTGTTTAATGAATCTGTGATTGCCCTTCTCCGTGGAAATATCTGCCCTGGTATCAATTTATAGGTAACACCTATAAGTGATATGATATGATATGTGTCTTTCACTTTCTGACTTACTCCAAGTCACGTGATTACCTCTAGACTCATCTACGTTGCTGCAAATGGCATTGTGTCCTTTTTTTCCTTGGCGAATATTCTGTCTTAGCGAGGTCCATTTTCTGCAATGTGATTCCCTGAGGGCTGAGGATTAGCTGACCTGGACAGCCTGACACTGCTGGCAAGCCCTCCCCAGGTGTGCCTGGGTTGAGGTCAATATAAAGAGCACTCCAGGCAGCAATAGCCCCTGCAGCTGTGTCTGACTCCATATTCTCTGCCCCGTCAGCAGTCTCGGGGCTGTGCTGGTGGGAGGGTGTGAGGGTCCACGGCTTTGTGGTTGGCCCGGTGTGAGTGGGGCTCTGCTGGACTTTCGGCAGGAGTTGCCAGGCTGCCACCTGTAAACAAGAGGATGTGTCACCCATAACTTCCACTGAAATATCTGTCCGGGCTGAGGTGAGTAAAGAAAAAAAGGATTGGGGGCCCGGACAGGAGGGGTATCTCAGGCAGGGCAATGGAAATCTTCCAGAAGAGCGCCCGTGGCCAGGACCATCCTGGCTGACCTGCAGGCACCAAGTTGACCTGCGTGCTGTCGCTGGTGTGGCTCCACGGCCCTTCCTCTAGGCTTTCAAGCCCTTGTACATATTCAGGTGTTTCACCTGGGAAGGGTGGGAACAGTTCAGCAGCATCTGGCCTGGGGCTCAGCTCACGTTTACTCACAGAGGCCTCGGCACGGTCCCACAGCATTGCAATAAGGACGCTCCTTGCGTGGGCGGGCAGGGCTGCTGGCTGTATGGGAGATGATTCCCCACCTCTGACCAATTTCAGGATTGTTTACCACTGGAGCACGTGCCTTGGTAGTGTTTTCCTCTGTATAACTGTTAGGTTCAGTTTTTTTTTTCTTTTTTGGTTCAAGTTAGATTTTATTCGTCTTTTATGTATTTATAGATATAAGCATGGAAATAATTCATTCTTATAAATACATCAGTGTGAATGGAAGAAGTTTTTTCCTGTTTTATTTTTACATTTTATTTTTAAAAATTTTGAAATATAATTTTATTTATTTTTTTATACAGTAGGTTATTATTAGTTATCTATTTTATGCATATACATGTATACAGGTCAATCCCAATCTCCCAACTCATCCCACCACCGCCACCCCATGGCTTCCCCCACTTTGTGTCCATACGTTTGTTCTCTACCTCTGTGTCTCTATTTCTGCCCTGCAAACCAGTTCATCTGTACCATTTTTCTAGGTTCCACATATAGGCATTAATATACAATATTTGTTTTTCTCTTTGTGACATACTTCACTCTGTATGACAGTCTCTAGATCCATCAACTTCTCTACAAATGACCCTGTTTCATTCCTTTTTATGGCTGAAGTAATATTCCATATTATATATGTACCACATCTTTATCCATTCATCTGTCTGTGGGCATTTAGGTTGCTTCCATTACCTGGCTATAGTAAATAGTGCTGCAATGAACATTGTGGTGAATGTGTCTTTGTGATTTATGGTTGTCTCTGGGTATATGCCCAGAAGTGGGATTGCTGGATCCTATGGTAATTCTCTTTATAGTTTTTTAAAGGAACCTCCATACTGTTCTCCATAGTGACTGTATCAATTTACATTCCCACCAATAGCGGAAGAGGGTTCCTTTTGTCCACACCCTCCTCAGAATTTGTTGTTTGTAGATTATCTGATGATGCCGATTCTAACAGGTGTGAGGTCTTACCTCATTGTAGTTTTGATTGGCATTTCTCTAATAATTAGTGATGTTGAGCAGCATTTCATGTACGTCTTGGCCATCTCTGTGTCTTCTTTGAAGAAACGTCTATTTAGATCTTCTGCCCATTTTTGTATTGGGTTGTTTGTTTTATTAATATTAAGCTGCATGAGCTGTTTATATATATTGGAGATTAAACCTCTGTCCATTGATTCGTTTGTGAACGTTTTCGCCCATTCTGAGTGTTGCCTTTTTCCATTCCCGTTTTTTTAACAAAGAAAGAAAGAAAGCAAAAGAAGCAGAACACTAATGTGCGTGAAATATGCCTCTTGAAACTGTCGTTTTGAAATATGGACGTCTTTTGAAGTTTTTGGTCGATATATGACCCCAGGATTTGTTTTCAGGGCAGGTGTCATTTACAGGCCTGTAATGATTTGGAATATCCACCGACCATTAGCGCTGGGATTAAAGCTGCTGTTGTGTGAAACGGCCACAAGGTGGCAGCAGTTCTCCCTTACCAAATCTGGTTACTAGGGCAGCAGAGCCTCAATGGAAGTCGTGTTCTAGATTGGAATGTAGAACGGAATGTGCCAGGAGAAAGACCCTCAAGTTTGTCTCACTACTTCTTGTTCGTGTTTTTAATTTAATTTTTTTATTTTTTATTACAGCAAGTTTGAGTACAACGTTTAGCTTCTTGTAAGTGTGCAACAGGTGGTTCTTTTACACATATACATATGTCTGTTCTTCCTGGGATCCTTTTCCCATGTACGTTATGACAGAATGTTGAGTAGTCTTCTCTTGGTACTCCGTAGGTCTTTGGTGATTATATACGTCGACTGTGTTTGTATATGTCTGTTAACCCCAATATCGTAATGAATTCAATCCTCACACCTTTCCTTTGGTGAACCATAAGTTTGTTTAATGAATCTGTGATTGCCCTTCTCTGTGGAAATATCTGCCCTGGTATCAATTGATAGGTAACACCTATAAGTGATATGATATGATATGTGTCTTTCACTTTCTGACTTACTCCAAGTCACGTGATTACCTCGAGACTCATCTACGGTGCTGCAAATGGCATTGTGTCCTTTTTTTCCTTGGCGAATATTCTGTCTTGGCGAGGTCCATTTTCTGCAATGATTCCCTGAGGGTTGAGGATTAGCTGACCTTGGCAGCCTGACACTGCCGGCAAGCCCTCCCCAGGTGTGCCTGGGTTGAGGTCAATATAAACAGCACTCCAGGCAGCAATCGCCCCTGCAGCTGTGCCTGACTCCATATTCTCTGCCCCGTCAGCAGTCTCGGGGCTGTGCTGGTGGGAGGGTGTGAGGGTCCACGGCTTTGTGGGTGGCCCGGTGTGAGTGGGGCTCTGCTGGACTTTTGGCAGGAGTTGCCAGGCTGCCACCTGTAAAGAAGAGGATGTGTCACCCATAACTTCCACTGGAATATCTCTCCGGGCTGAGGTGAGTAAGGAAAAAAAGGAGTGGGGGCCGGGACAGGAGGGTTATCTCAGGCAGGGCAATGGAAAGCTTCCAGAAGAGCGCCCTTGGCCAGGACCATCATGGCTGACCTGTAGGCACCAAGTTGGCCTGCGTGCTGTCGCTAGTGTGGCTGCAAGGCCCTTCCTCTAGGCTTTCAAGCCCTTGTACATATTCAGGTGTTTCACCTGGGAAGGGTGGGAACAGTTCAGCAGCATCTGGCCTGGGGCTCAGCTCACGTTTACTCACAGAGGCCTCGGCACGGTCCCCCAGCTTTGCAATAAGGACACTCCTTGCGTGGGCGGGCGGGGCTGCTGGCTGTATGGGAGATGATTCCCCACCTCTGACCAATTTCAGAATTGTTTACCACTGGAGCAAGTGCCTTGGTAGTGTTTTCCTCTGTATAACTGTTAGGTTCATTTTTTTTTTCTTTTTTGGTTCAAGTTAGATTTTATTCCTCTTTTATGTATTTATAGATATAAGCATGGAAATAATTCATTCTTATAAATACATCAGTGTGAATGGAAGAAGTTTTTTTCTGTTTTATTTTTACATTTTATTTTTAAAAATTTTGAAATTTATTTATTTTTTTATATAGTAGGTTATTATTAGTTATCTATTTTATGCTTATACATGTATACAGGTCAATCCCAATCTCCCAACTCATCCCACCACCACCACCCCATGGCTTCCCCCACTTTGTGTCCATACGTTTGTTCTCTACCTCTGTGTCTCTATTTCTGCCCTGCAAACCAGTTCATCTGTACCATTTTTCTAGGTTCCACATATAGGCATTAATATACAATATGTGTTTTTCTCTTTCTGACTTACTTCACTCTGTATGACAGTCTCTATATCCATCAACTTCTCTACAAATGACCCAGTTTCATTCCTTTTTATGGCTGAGTAATATTCCATTTTATATATGTACCACATCTTTATCCATTCGCCTGTCTGTGGGCATTTAGGTTGCTTCCATTACCTGGCTATTGTAAATAGTGCTGCAATGAACATTGTGGTGAATGTGTCTTTTTGTTTTATGGTTTTCTCCGGGTATATGCCCAGAAGTGGGATTGCTGGATCCTATGGTAATTCTCTTTTTAGTTTTTAAAGGAACCTCCATACTGTTCTCCATAGTGACTGTATCAATTTACATTCCCACCAATAGCGGAAGAGGGTTCCTTTTGTCCACACACTCCTCAGAATTTGTTGTTTGTAGATTATCTGATGATGCCGATTCTAACAGGTGTGAGGTCTTACCCCATTGTAGTTTTGATTTGCATTTCTCTAATAATTAGTGATGTTGAGCAGCTTTTCATGTACGTCTTGGCCATCTCTGTGTCTTCTTTGAAGAAACGTCTATTTAGATCTTCTGCCCATTTTGTATTGGGTTGTTTGTTTTATTAATATTAAGCTGCATGAGCTGTTTATATATATTGGAGATTAAACCTCTGTCCATTGATTCGTTTGTGAACGTTTTCGCCCATTCTGAGGGTTGCCTTTTTCCATTCCCGTTTTTTTAACAAAGAAAGAAAGAAAGCAAAAGAAGCAGAACACTAATGTGCGTGAAATATGCCTCTTGAAACTGTCGTTTAGAAATATGGACGTCTTTTGAATTTTTTGGTCGATATATGACCCCAGGATTTGTTTTCAGGGCAGGTGTCATTTACAGGCCTGTGATGATTTGGAATATCCACCGACCATTAGCGCTGGGATTAAAGCTGCTGTTGTGTGAAACGGCCACAAGGTGGCAGCAGTTCTCCCTTACCAAATCTGGTTACTAGGGCAGCAGAGCCTCAATGGAAGTCGCGTTCTAGATTGGAATGTAGAACGGAATGTGCCAGGAGAAAGCCCCACAAGTGTGTCTCACTACTTCTTGTTCGTGTTTTTAATTTAATTTTTTATTTTTTATTACAGCAAGTTTGAGTACAACGTTTAGCTTGTTGTAGGTGTGCAAGAGGTGGTTCTTTTACACATATACATATGTCTGTTCTTCCTGGGATCCTTTTCCCATGTACGTTAGGACAGAATGTTGAGTAGTCTTCTCTTGGTACTCCGTAGGTCTTTGGTGATTATATACGTCGACTGTGTTTGTATATGTCTGTTAACCCCAATATCGTAATGAATTCAATCCTCACACCTTTCCTTTGGTGAAGCATAAGTTTGTTTAATGAATCTGTGATTGCCCTTCTCTGTGGAAATATCTGCCCTGGTATCAATTGATAGGTAACACCTATAAGTGATATGATATGATATGTGTCTTTCACTTTCTGACTTACTCCAAGTCACGTGATTACCTCGAGACTCATCTACGGTGCTGCAAATGGCATTGTGTCCTTTTTTTCCTTGGCGAATATTCTGTCTTGGCGAGGTCCATTTTCTGCAATGATTCCCTGAGGGTTGAGGATTAGCTGACCTTGGCAGCCTGACACTGCCGGCAAGCCCTCCCCAGGTGTGCCTGGGTTGAGGTCAATATAAACAGCACTCCAGGCAGCAATCGCCCCTGCAGCTGTGCCTGACTCCATATTCTCTGCCCCGTCAGCAGTCTCGGGGCTGTGCTGGTGGGAGGGTGTGAGGGTCCACGGCTTTGTGGGTGGCCCGGTGTGAGTGGGGCTCTGCTGGACTTTTGGCAGGAGTTGCCAGGCTGCCACCTGTAAAGAAGAGGATGTGTCACCCATAACTTCCACTGGAATATCTCTCCGGGCTGAGGTGAGTAAGGAAAAAAAGGAGTGGGGGCCGGGACAGGAGGGTTATCTCAGGCAGGGCAATGGAAAGCTTCCAGAAGAGCGCCCTTGGCCAGGACCATCCTGGCTGACCTGTAGGCACCAAGTTGGCCTGCGTGCTGTCGCTAGTGTGGCTGCAAGGCCCTTCCTCTAGGCTTTCAAGCCCTTGTACATATTCAGGTGTTTCACCTGGGAAGGGTGGGAACAGTTCAGCAGCATCTGGCCTGGGGCTCAGCTCACGTTTACTCACAGAGGCCTCGGCACGGTCCCCCAGCTTTGCAATAAGGACGCTCCTTGCGTGGGTGGGCAGGGCTGCTGGCTGTATGGGAGATGATTCCCCACCTCTGACCAATTTCAGAATTGTTTACCACTGGAGCAAGTGCCTTGGTAGTGTTTTCCTCTGTATAACTGTTAGGTTCAGTTTTTTTTTTCTTTTTTGGTTCAAGTTAGATTTTATTCGTCTTTTATGTATTTATAGATATAAGCATGGAAATAATTCATTCTTATAAATACATCAGTGTGAATGGAAGAAGTTTTTTCCTGTTTTATTTTTACATTTTATTTTTAAAAATTTTGAAATTTAATTTTATTTATTTTTTTATACAGTAGGTTATTATTAGTTATCTATTTTATGCATATACATGTATACAGGTCAATCCCAATCTCCCAACTCATCCCACCACCGCCACCCCATGGCTTCCCCCACTTTGTGTCCATACGTTTGTTCTCTACCTCTGTGTCTCTATTTCTGCCCTGCAAACCAGTTCATCTGTACCATTTTTCTAGGTTCCACATATAGGCATTAATATACAATATTTGTTTTTCTCTTTGTGACATACTTCACTCTGTATGACAGTCTCTAGATCCGTCAACTTCTCTACAAATGACCCTGTTTCATTCCTTTTTATGGCTGAAGTAATATTCCATATTATATATGTACCACATCTTTATCCATTCATCTGTCTGTGGGCATTTAGGTTGCTTCCATTACCTGGCTATATTAAATAGTGCTGCAATGAACATTGTGGTGAATGTGTCTTTATGGTTATCTCTGGGTATATGCAGAGAAGTGGGATTGCTGGATCCTATGGTAATTCTCTTTTTTAGTTTTTTAAAGGAACCTCCATACTGTTCTCCATAGTGACTGTATCAATTTACATTCCCAACAATAGCGGAAGAGGGTTCCTTTTGTCCACACCCTCCTCAGAATTTGTTGTTTGTAGATTATCTGATGATGCCGATTCTAACAGTTGTGAGGTCTTACCTCATTGTAGTTTTGATTTGCATTTCTCTAATAATTAGTGATGTTGAGCAGCTTTTCATGTGCGTCTTGGCCATCTCTGTGTCTTCTTTGAAGAAACGTCTATTTAGATCTTCTGCCCATTTTTGTATTGGGTTGTTTGTTTTATTAATATTAAGCTGCATGAGCTGTTTATATATATTGGAGATTAAACCTTTGTCCATTGATTCGTTTGTGAACGTTTTCGCCCATTCTGAGGGTTGCCTTATTCCATTCCCGTTTTTTTAACAAAAAAAGCAAGCAAGCAAAAGAAGCAGAACACTAATGTGCGTGAAATATGCCTTTTGAAACGGTCGTTTTGAAATATGGACGTCCTTTGAATTTTTTGGTCGATATGTGAACGCAGGATTTGTTTTCAGGGCAGATGTCATTTACAGGCCTGCAATGATTTTGAATATCAACTGACCATTAGCGCTGGGAATAAAGCTGATGTTGTGTGAAACGGCCACAAGGTGGCAGCAGTTCTCCCTTACCAAATCTGGTTACTAGGGCAGCAGAGCCTCAATGCAAGTCGTGTTCTAGATTGGAATTTAGAATGGAATGTGCCAGGAGAAAGCCCCTCAAGTTTGTCTCCCTACTTCTTGTTCGTATTTTTAATTTAAATTTTTATTTTTTATTACAGCAAGTTTGATTACAATGTTTGGGTTATTGTAGTTGTCGAAGATGTGGTTCTTTTACACATATACAGATGTCTGTTCTTCCTGGGATCCTTTTTCCAGGTACGTTATGACAGAATGTTGAGTAGTCTTCTCTTGGTATTCCGTAGGTCTTTGGTGATTATATATGTCACCTGTGTTTGTATATGTCTGTTAAACCCGATATCGTAATGAAACCAATCCTCACACCTTTCCATTGGTGAACCATAAGTGTACCATAAGTGTGTTTAATGAATCTGTGATTGGCCTTCTCCGTGGAAATATCTGCCCTGGTATCCATTTTTAGGTAACACCTATAAGTGATATGATATGATATGTGTCTTTCACTTTCTGAGTTACTACAAGTCACGTGATTACCTCTAGACTCATTTACGGTGCTGCAAATGGCATTGTGTCCTTATTTTCCTTGGCTACTATTCTGCCTTAGCGAGGTCCTTTTTCAACAATGTGATTCCCTGAGGGTTGTCGATTAGCTGACCTGGGCAGCCTTACCCTGCCGGCCGGCCCTCCCCAGGTGTGCCTGGTTGAGGTCAATATAAACAGCGCTCCAGTCAGCAATAGCCCCTGAAGCTGTGCCTGACTCCATATTCTCTGCCCCGTCAGCTGTCTCGGGGCTGAGCTGGTGGGAGGGAATGAGGGGCCACAGCTTTGTTGGTGGCCCGGTGTGAGTGGGGCACTGCTGGCCTTTCTGCAGGATTTGCCAGGCTGAGACCTGTAAAGAAGAGGATGTGTCACCCATACCTTCCGCTGGAATTTCTCTCCGGACAGAGGTGAGGAAGGAAAAACGCAGTGGGGGCCGGGACAGGAGGGGTATCTCAGGCAGGACAATGGAAAGCTTCCGGAAGAGTACCCGGGGCCAGGACCACCCTGGCTGGCCTGCAGTCACCAAGTTGGCCTGCGTGCTTTCGCTGTTGTGGCTCCATGGCCCTTCCTCTAGGCTTTCAAGCCCTTGTACATATTCAGGTGTTTTACCTGGGAAGGGTGGGAACAATTCAGCAGCAGCTGGCCTGGGGCTCAGCTCACCTTTAGTCAGAGATGCCACGGCACGGTCTCCCAGCTTTGCAATGAGGACGCTTCTTGCGTGGGGGGTGGGTTCCTGGCTGGATGGGAGATGATTCCCCACCTCTGACCAACTTCAGAATTGTCTACTGCTGGAGCAAGTGCCCTGATAGGGTTTTCCTCTGTATAACTGGTGGGTTCAGGTTTTTTTTCGTTTATGGTTCAAGTTAGATTTTATTCCTCTTTTATGTATTTATAGATATAAGCATGGGAATAATTCATTCCTATAAATACATGTGTGTGAAGGGAAGAACTATTTTCTGTTTTATTTTTAAATTTTATTTTTTAAAATTTTGAAATTTAATTTAATTTTCTTTTTTATACAGCAGGTTTTTATCAGTTATGTATTTTATGCATATACATGTATACAGGTCAATCCCAATCTCCGAACTCATCCCACCACCACCACCCCATGGCTTCCCACACTTGGTGTCCATACGTTTGTTCTCGACCTCTGTGTCTCTATTTCTTCCCTGCAAACCACTTCATCTGTACCATCTTTTAGGTTCCACATATATGCATTAATATACAATATTTGATTTCCTCTTTCTGACTTACTTCATTCTGTATGACAGTCTCTAGATCCATCGATGTCTCTACAAATGACCCAGTTTCTTTCCTTTTTGTGGCCGACTAATATTCCATTTTATATATGTACCCCATCTTTATCCATTCATCTGTCTGTGGGCATTTAGGTTGCTTCCATTACCTGGCTATTGTAAATAGTGCTGCAATGAACATTGTGGTGAATGTGCCTTTTTGATTTCTGGTTTTCTCTGGGTATATGCCCAGAAGTGGGATTGCTGGATCAGATGGTAATTCTATTTCTAGTTTTTTAAAGGAAACTCCATAGGGTTCTCCATAGTGACTGTATCAATTTACATTCCCACCAATAGTGGAAGAGGGCTCCGTTTGTCCACACCCTCCCCAGAATTTGTTGTTTGTAGATTTTCTGATGATGCCGATCCTAACAGGTGTGAGATGATACCTCATTGTAGTTTTGATTTGCATTTCTCTAATAATTAGTGCTCTTGAGCAGCTTTTCATGTGCGTCTTGGCCATCTCTGTGTCTTCTTTGAAGAAACGTCTCTTTAGAACTTCTGCCCGTTTTTGTATTGGGTTGTTTGTTTTTTTAATATTAAGCTGCATGAGCTGTTTATATATATTGGAGATTAAACCATTGTCCACTGATTCGTTTGCAACGATTTTCGCCCAGTCTGAGGGATGCCTTTTTCCATTCCCGTCTTTTTAACCAAAAAAGAAAGAAAGACAAAGAAGCAGAACACTAATGTGCATAAAATATGCCTTTTGAAACGGTCGTATTGAAATATGGACGTTCTTTGAAATTTTTGGTCGATATGTGACCCCAGGATTTGTTTTCAGGGCAGGTGTCAATTACAGCCCTGCAAAGATTTGGAATATCAACTGACCATTAGCGCTGGGATTAAAGCTGCTGTTGTGTGAAACGGCCACACGGTGGCAGCAGTTCTCCCTTACCAATTCTGGTTACTAGGGCAGCAGAGCCTCAATGGAAGTCGTGTTCTAAATTGGAATTTAGAATGGAATGTGCCAGGAGAAAGCCCCTCAAGTTTGTCTCCCTACTTCTTGTTCGTATTTTTAATTTAAATTTTTATTTTTTATTACAGCAAGTTTGATTACAATCTTTGGCTTATTGTAGGTGTCGAAGATGTGGTTCTTTTACACATATACAGATGTCTGTTCTCCCTGGGATCCTTTTCCCAGGTACCTTATGACAGAATGTTGAGTAGTCTTCTCTTGGTATTCCGTAGGTCTTTGGTGATTATATATGTCACCTGTGTTTGTATATGTCTGTTAACACCGATATCGTAATGAAACCAATCCACACACCTTTCCATTGGTGAACCATAAGTGTGTTTAATGAATCTGTGATTGCCCTTCTCCGTGGAAATATCTGCCCTGGTATCCATTTTTAGGTAACACGTATAAGTGATATGATATGATATGTGTCTTTCACTTTCTGACTTACTACAAGTCACGTGATTACCTCTAGACTCATCTACGGTGCTGCAAATGGCATTGTGTCCTTATTTTCCTTGGCTTCTATTCTGCCTTAGCGAGGTCCATTTTCCACAATGTGATTCCCTGAGGGTTGTGGATTAGCTGACCTGGGCAGCCTTACCCTGCCGGTCGGCCCTCCCCAGGTGTGCCTGGTTGAGGTCAATATAAACAGCGCTCCAGTCAGCAATAGCCCCTGAAGCTGTGCCTGACTCCATATTCTCTGCCCCGTCAGCAGTCTCGGTGCTGAGCTGGTGGGAGGGAATGAGGGGCCACAGCTTTGTTGGTGGCCCGGTGTGAGTGGGGCACTGCTGGCCT
The DNA here is from genome assembly GCF_964165515.1 of Mesoplodon bidens. Classification (NCBI taxonomy): domain Eukaryota; kingdom Metazoa; phylum Chordata; class Mammalia; order Artiodactyla; family Ziphiidae; genus Mesoplodon; species Mesoplodon bidens. The sequence goes on from NW_027671404.1 coordinate 380,852, forward strand.
TTCTGCAGGAGTTGCCAGGCTGCCACCTGTAAAGAAGAGGATGTGTCACCCATACCTTCCACTGGAATTTCTCTCCTGACAGAGGTGAGGAAGGAAAAACGCAGTGGGGGCCGGGACAGGAGGGGTATCTCAGGCAGGACAATGGAAAGCTTCCGGAAGAGCGCACGGGGCCAGGACCACCCTGGCTGGCCTGCAGTCACCAACTTGGCCTGCGTGCTTTCGCTAGTGTGCTCCATGTCCCTTCCTCTAGGCTTTCAAGCCCTTGTACATATTCAGGTGTTTTACCTGGGAAGGGTGGGAACAGTTCAGCAGCAGCTGGCCTGGGGCTCAGCTCACCTTTATTCAGAGATGCCTCGGCACGGTCTCCCAGCTTTGCAATGAGGACGCTTCTTGCGTGGGGGGTGGGTTCCTGGCTGGATGGGAGATGATTCCCCACCTCTGACCAACTTCAGAATTGTTTACCGCTGGAGAAAGTGCCCTGATAGGGTTTTCCAATGTATACCTGGTGGGTTCAGGTTTTTTTTCGTTTATGGTTCAAGTTAGATTTTATTCCTCTTTTATGTATTTATAGATATAAGCATGGAAATAATTCATTCCTATAAATACATCTGTGTGAAGGGAATAAATTTTTTCTGTTTTATTTTTAAATTTTATTTTTTAAAATTTTGAAATTTAATTTTATTTACTTTTTTTATACAGAAGGTTATTATTAGTTATGTATTTTATGCATATACATGTATACAGGTCAACCCGAATCTCCCAACTCATCCCACCACCACCACCCCATGGCTTCCCACACTTGGTGTCCATACGTTTGTTCTCGACCTGTGCGTCTCTATTTCTTCCCTGCAAACCAGTTCATCTGTACCATTTTTTAGGTTCCACATATATGCATTAATATACAATATTTGATTTCCTCTTTCTGACTTACTTCATTCTGTATGACAGTCTCTAGATCCATCGATGTCTCTACAAATGACCCAGTTTCATTCCTTTTTGTGGCCGAGTAATATTCCATTTTATATATGTACCCCATCTTTATCCATTCATCTGTCTGTGGGCATTTAGGTTGCTTCCATTACCTGGCTATTGTAAATAGTGCTGCAATGAACATTGTGGTGAATGTGCCTTTTTGATTTATGGTTTTCTCTGGGTATATGCCCAGAAGTGGGATTGCTGGATCAGATGGTAATTCTATTTCTAGTTTTTTAAAGGAAACTCCATAGTGTTCTCCAAAGTGACTGTATCAATTTACATTCCCACCAATAGTGGAAGAGGGCTCCGTTTGTCCACACCCTCCCCAGAATTTGTTGTTTGTAGATTTTCTGATGATGCCGATCCTAACAGGTGTGAGGTGATACCTCATTGTAGTTTTGATTTGCATTTCTCTAATAATTAGTGCTGTTGAGCAGCTTTTCATGTGCATCTTGGCCATCTCTGTGTCTTCTTTGAAGAAACGTCTCTTTAGATCTTCTGCCCATTTTTGTATTGGGTTGTTTGTTTTTTTAATATTAAGCTGCATGAGCTGTTTATATATATTGGAGATTAAACTTTTGTCCATTGATTCATTTGCAACGATTTTCGCCCAGTCTGAGGGATGCCTTTTTCCATTCCCGTCTTTTTAACCAAAAAAGAAAGAAAGACAAAGAAGCAGAACACTAATGTACATAAAATATGCCTTTTGAAACGGTCGTTTTGAAATATGGACGTCCTTTGAATTTTTTGGTCGATATGTGACCCCAGGATTTGTTTTCAGAGCAGGTGTCATTTACAGGCCTGCAATGATTTTGAATATCAACTGACCATTAGCGCTGGGATTAAAGCTGCTGTTGTGTGAAACGGCCACAAGGTGGCAGCAGTTCTCCCTTACCAAATCTGGTTACTAGGGCAGCAGAGCCTCAATGGAAGTCGTGTTCTAGATTGGAATTTAGAATGGAATGTGCCAGGAGAAAGCCCCTCAAGTTTGTCTCCCTACTTCTTGTTCGTATTTTTAATTTAAATTTTTATTTTTTATTACAGCAAGTTTGATTACAATGTTTGGCTTATTGTAGGTGTCGAAGATGTGGTTCTTTTACACATATACAGATGTCTGTTCTTCCTGGGATCCTTTTCCCAGGTACGTTATGACAGAATGTTGAGTAGTCTTCTCTTGGTATTCCGTAGGTCTTTGGTGATTATATATGTCACCTGTGTTTGTATATGTCTGTTAACACCGATATCGTAATGAAACCAATCCTCACACCTTTCCATTGGTGAACCATAAGTGTGTTTAATGAATCTGTGATTGCCCTTCTCCGTGGAAATATCTGCCCTGGTATCCATTTTTAGGTAACACCTATAAGTGATATGATATGATATGTGTCTTTCACTTTCTGACTTACTACAAGTCACGTGATTACCTCTAGACTCATCTACGGTGCTGCAAATGGCATTGTGTCCTTATTTTCCTTGGCTTCTATTCTGCCTTAGCGAGGTCCATTTTCAACAATGTGATTCCCTGAGGGTTGTGGATTAGCTGACCTGGGCAGCCTTACCCTGCCGGCCGGCCCTCCCCAGGTGTGCCTGGTTGAGGTCAATATAAACAGCGCTCCAGTCAGCAATAGCCCCTGAAGCTGTGCCTGACTCCATATTCTCTGCCCCGTCAGCAGTCTCGGGGCTGAGCTGGTGGGAGGGAATGAGGGTCCACAGCTTTGTTGGTGGCCCGGTGTGAGTGGGGCACTGCTGGCCTTTCTGCAGGATTTGCCAGGCTGAGACCTGTAAAGAAGAGGATGTGTCACCCATACCTTCCACTGGAATTTCTCTCCGGACACAGGTGAGGAAGGAAAAAAGCAGTGTGGGCCGGGACAGGAGGGGTATCTCTGGCAGGACAATGGAAAGCTTCCGGAAGAGTACCCGGGGCCAGGACCACCCTGGCTGGCCTGCAGTCACCAAGTTGGACTGCGTGCTTTCGCTGTTGTGGCTCCATGGCCCTTCCTCTAGGCTTTCAAGCCCTTGTACATATTCAGGTGTTTTACCTGGGAAGGGTGGGAACAGTTCAGCAGCAGCTGGCCTGGGGCTCAGCTCACCTTTATTCAGAGATGCCTCGGCACGGTCTCCCAGCTTTGCAATGAGGACGCTTCTTGCGTGGGGGGTGGGTTCCTGGCTGGATGGGAGATGATTCCCCACCTCTGACCAACTTCAGAATTGTTTACCGCTGGAGCAAGTGCCCTGATAGGGTTTTCCTCTGTATAACTGGTGGGTTCAGGTTTTTTTTCGTTTATGGTTCAAGTTAGATTTTATTCCTCTTTTATGTATTTATAGATATAAGCATGGGAATAATTCATTCCTATAAATACATGTGTGTGAAGGGAAGAACTTTTTTCTGTTTTATTTTTAAATTTTATTTTTTAAAATTTTGAAATTTAATTTTATTTTCTTTTTTATACAGCAGGTTATTATCAGTTATGTATTTTATGCATATACATGTATACAGGTCAATCCCAATCTCCGAACTCATCCCACCACCACCACCCCATGGCTTCCCACACTTGGTGTCCATACTTTTGTTCTCGACCTCTGTGTCTCTATTTCTTCCCTGCAAACCACTTCATCTGTACCATCTTTTAGGTTCCACATATATGCATTAATATACAATATTTGATTTCCTCTTTCTGACTTACTTCATTCTATATGACAGTCTCTAGATCCATCGATGTCTCTACAAATGACCCAGTTTCATTCCTTTTTGTGGCCGAGTAATATTCCATTTTATATATGTACCCCATCTGTATCCATTCATCTGTCTGTGGGCATTTAGGTTGCTTCCATTACCTGGCTATTGTAAATAGTGCTGCAATGAACATTGTGGTGAATGTGCATTTTTGATTTATGGTTTTCTCTGTGTATATGCCCAGAAGTGGGATTGCTGGATCAGATGGTAATTCTATTTCTAGTTTTTTAAAGGAAACTCCATAGTGTTCTCCATAGTGACTGTATCAATTTACATTCCCACCAATAGTGGAAGAGGGCTCCGTTTGTCCACACCCTCCCCAGAATTTGTTGTTTGTAGATTTACTGATGATGCCGATCCTAACAGGTGTGAGATGATACCTCATTGTAGTTTTGATTTGCATTTCTCTAATAATTAGTGCTCTTGAGCAGCTTTTCATGTGCGTCTTGGCCATCTCTGTGTCTTCTTTGAAGAAACGTCTCTTTAGAACTTCTGCTCGTTTTTGTATTGGGTTGTTTGTTTTTTTAATATTAAGCTGCATGAGCTGTTTATATATATTGGAGATTAAACCTTTGTCCACTGATTCGTTTGCAACGATTTTCGCCCAGTCTGAGGGTTGCCTTTTTCCATTCCCGTCTTTTTAACCAAAAAAGAAAGAAAGACAAAGAAGCAGAACACTAATGTGCATAAAATATGCCTTTTGAAACGGTCGTTTTGAAATATGGACGTCCTTTGAAATTTTTGGTCGATATGTGACCCCAGGATTTGTTTTCAGGGCAGGTGTCAATTACAGCCCTGCAATGATTTGGAATATCAACTGACCATTAGCGCTGGGATTAAAGCTGCTGTTGTGTGAAACGGCCACACGGTGGCAGCAGTTCTCCCTTACCAATTCTGGTTACTAGGGCAGCAGAGGCTCAATGGAAGTCGTGTTCTAGATTGGAATTTAGAATGGAATGTGCCAGGAGAAAGCCCCTCAAGTTTGTCTCCCTACTTCTTGTTCGTATTTTTAATTTAAATTTTTATTTTTTATTACAGCAAGTTTGATTACAATGTTTGCCTTATTGTAGGTGTCGAAGATGTGGTTCTTTTACACATATACAGATGTCTGTTCTCCCTGGGATCCTTTTCCCAGGTACGTTATGACAGAATGTTGAGTAGTCTTCTCTTGGTATTCCGTAGGTCTTTGGTGATTATATATGTCACCTGTGTTTGTATATGTCTGTTAACACCGATATCGTAATGAAACCAATCCACACACCTTTCCATTGGTGAACCATAAGTGTGTTTAATGAATCTGTGATTGCCCTTCTCCGTGGAAATATCTGCCCTGGTATCCATTTTTAGGTAACACGTATAAGTGATATGATATGATATGTGTCTTTCACTTTCTGACTTACTACAAGTCACGTGATTACCTCTAGACTCATCTACGGTGCTGCAAATGGCATTGTGTCCTTATTTTCCTTGGCTTCTATTCTGCCTTAGCGAGGTCCATTTTCCACAATGTGATTCCCTGAGGGTTGTGGATTAGCTGACCTGGGCAGCCTTACCCTGCCGGTCGGCCCTCCCCAGGTGTGCCTGGTTGAGGTCAATATAAACAGCGCTCCAGTCAGCAATAGCCCCTGAAGCTGTGCCTGACTCCATATTCTCTGCCCCGTCAGCAGTCTCGGTGCTGAGCTGGTGGGAGGGAATGAGGGGCCACAGCTTTGTTGGTGGCCCGGTGTGAGTGGGGCACTGCTGGCCTTTCTGCAGGAGTTGCCAGGCTGCCACCTGTAAAGAAGAGGATGTGTCACCCATACCTTCCACTGGAATTTCTCTCCTGACAGAGGTGAGGAAGGAAAAACGCAGTGGGGGCCGGGACAGGAGGGGTATCTCAGGCAGGACAATGGAAAGCTTCCGGAAGAGCGCACGGGGCCAGGACCACCCTGGCTGGCCTGCAGTCACCAACTTGGCCTGCGTGCTTTCGCTAGTGTGCTCCATGTCCCTTCCTCTAGGCTTTCAAGCCCTTGTACATATTCAGGTGTTTTACCTGGGAAGGGTGGGAACAGTTCAGCAGCAGCTGGCCTGGGGCTCAGCTCACCTTTATTCAGAGATGCCTCGGCACGGTCTCCCAGCTTTGCAATGAGGACGCTTCTTGCGTGGGGGGTGGGTTCCTGGCTGGATGGGAGATGATTCCCCACCTCTGACCAACTTCAGAATTGTTTACCGCTGGAGAAAGTGCCCTGATAGGGTTTTCCAATGTATACCTGGTGGGTTCAGGTGTTTTTTCGTTTATGGTTCAAGTTAGATTTTATTCCTCTTTTATGTATTTATAGATATAAGCATGGAAATAATTCATTCCTATAAATACATCTGTGTGAAGGGAATACATTTTTTCTGTTTTATTTTTAAATTTTATTTTTTAAAATTTTGAAATTTAATTTTATTTACTTTTTTTATACAGAAGGTTATTATTAGTTATGTATTTTATGCATATACATGTATACAGGTCAACCCGAATCTCCCAACTCATCCCACCACCACCACCCCATGGCTTCCCACACTTGGTGTCCATACGTTTGTTCTCGACCTCTGCGTCTCTATTTCTTCCCTGCAAACCAGTTCATCTGTACCATTTTTTAGGTTCCACATATATGCATTAATATACAATATTTGATTTCCTCTTTCTGACTTACTTCATTCTGTATGACAGTCTCTAGATCCATCGATGTCTCTACAAATGACCCAGTTTCATTCCTTTTTGTGGCCGAGTAATATTCCATTTTATATATGTACCCCATCTTTATCCATTCATCTGTCTGTGGGCATTTAGGTTGCTTCCATTACCTGGCTATTGTAAATAGTGCTGCTATGAACATTGTGGTGAATGTGCCTTTTTGATTTATGGTTTTCTCTGGGTATATGCCCAGAAGTGGGATTGCTGGATCAGATGGTAATTCTATTCCTAGTTTTTTAAAGGAAACTCCATAGTGTTCTCCAAAGTGACTGTATCAATTTACATTCCCACCAATAGTGGAAGAGGGCTCCGTTTGTCCACACCCTCCCCAGAATTTGTTGTTTGTAGATTTTCTGATGATGCCGATCCTAACAGGTGTGAGGTGATACCTCATTGTAGTTTTGATTTGCATTTCTCTAATAATTAGTGCTGTTGAGCAGCTTTTCATGTGCATCTTGGCCATCTCTGTGTCTTCTTTGAAGAAACGTCTCTTTAGATCTTCTGCCCATTTTTGTATTGGGTTGTTTGTTTTTTTAATATTAAGCTGCATGAGCTGTTTATATATATTGGAGATTAAACTTTTGTCCATTGATTCATTTGCAACGATTTTCGCCCAGTCTGAGGGATGCCTTTTTCCATTCCCGTCTTTTTAACCAAAAAAGAAAGAAAGACAAAGAAGCAGAACACTAATGTACATAAAATATGCCTTTTGAAACGGTCGTTTTGAAATATGGACGTCCTTTGAATTTTTTGGTCGATATGTGACCCCAGGATTTGTTTTCAGAGCAGGTGTCATTTACAGGCCTGCAATGATTTTGAATATCAACTGACCATTAGCGCTGGGATTAAAGCTGCTGTTGTGTGAAACGGCCACAAGGTGGCAGCAGTTCTCCCTTACCAAATCTGGTTACTAGGGCAGCAGAGCCTCAATGGAAGTCGTGTTCTAGATTGGAATTTAGAATGGAATGTGCCAGGAGAAAGCCCCTCAAGTTTGTCTCCCTACTTCTTGTTCGTATTTTTAATTTAAATTTTTATTTTTTATTACAGCAAGTTTGATTACAATGTTTGGCTTATTGTAGGTGTCGAAGATGTGGTTCTTTTACACATATACAGATGTCTGTTCTTCCTGGGATCCTTTTCCCAGGTACGTTATGACAGAATGTTGAGTAGTCTTCTCTTGGTATTCCGTAGGTCTTTGGTGATTATATATGTCACCTGTGTTTGTATATGTCTGTTAACCCCGATATCGTAATGAAACCAATCCTCACACCTTTCCATTGGTGAACCATAAGTGTGTTTAATGAATCTGTGATTGCCCTTCTCCGTGGAAATATCTGCCCTGGTATCCATTTTTAGGTAACACCTATAAGTGATATGATATGATATGTGTCTTTCACTTTCTGACTTACTACAAGTCACGTGATTACCTCTAGACTCATCTACGGTGCTGCAAATGGCATTGTGTCCTTATTTTCCTTGGCTTCTATTCTGCCTTAGCGAGGTCCATTTTCAACAATGTGATTCCCTGAGGGTTGTGGATTAGCTGACCTGGGCAGCCTTACCCTGCCGGCCGGCCCTCCCCAGGTGTGCCTGGTTGAGGTCAATATAAACAGCGCTCCAGTCAGCAATAGCCCCTGAAGCTGTGCCTGACTCCATATTCTCTGCCCCGTCAGCAGTCTCGGGGCTGAGCTGGTGGGAGGGAATGAGGGGCCACAGCTTTGTTGGTGGCCCGGTGTGAGTGGGGCACTGCTGGCCTTTCTGCAGATTTGCCAGGCTGAGACCTGTAAAGAAGAGGATGTGTCACCCATACCTTCCGCTGGAATTTCTCTCCGGACACAGGTGAGGAAGGAAAAAAGCAGTGTGGGCCGGGACAGGAGGGGTATCTCAGGCAGGACAATGGAAAGCTTCCGGAAGAGTACCCGGGGCCAGGACCACCCTGGCTGGCCTGCAGTCACCAAGTTGGCCTGCGTGCTTTCGCTGTTGTGGCTCCATGGCCCTTCCTCTAGGCTTTCAAGCCCTTGTACATATTCAGGTGTTTTACCTGGGAAGGGTGGGAACAGTTCAGCAGCAGCTGGCCTGGGGCTCAGCTCACCTTTATTCAGAGATGCCTCGGCACGGTCTCCCAGCTTTGCAATGAGGACGCTTCTTGCGTGGGGGGTGGGTTCCTGGCTGGATGGGAGATGATTCCCCACCTCTGACCAACTTCAGAATTGTTTACCGCTGGAGCAAGTGCCCTGATAGGGTTTTCCTCTGTATAACTGGTGGGTTCAGGTTTTTTTTCGTTTATGGTTCAAGTTAGATTTTATTCCTCTTTTATGTATTTATAGATATAAGCATGGGAATAATTAATTCCTATAAATACATGTGTGTGAAGGGAAGAACTTTTTTCTGTTTTATTTTTAAATTTTATTTTTTAAAATTTTGAAATTTAGTTTTATTTTCTTTTTTATACAGCAGGTTATTATCAGTTATGTATTTTATGCATATACATGTATACAGGTCAATCCCAATCTCCGAACTCATCCCACCACCACCACCCCATGGCTTCCCACACTTGGTGTCCATACGTTTGTTCTCGACCTCTGTGTCTCTATTTCTTCCCTGCAAACCACTTCATCTGTACCATCTTTTAGGTTCCACATATATGCATTAATATACAATATTTGATTTCCTCTTTCTGACTTACTTCATTCTATATGACAGTCTCTAGATCCATCGATGTCTCTACAAATGACCCAGTTTCATTCCTTTTTGTGGCCGAGTAATATTCCATTTTATATATGTACCCCATCTGTATCCATTCATCTGTCTGTGGGCATTTAGGTTGCTTCCATTACCTGGCTATTGTAAATAGTGCTGCAATCAAATTGTGGTGAATGTGCATTTTTGATTTATGGTTTTCTCTGGGTATATGCCCAGAAGTGGGATTGCTGGATCAGATGGTAATTCTATTTCTAGTTTTTTAAAGGAAACTCCATAGTGTTCTCCATAGTGACTGTATCAATTTACATTCCCACCAATAGTGGAAGAGGGCTCCGTTTGTCCACACCCTCCCCAGAATTTGTTGTTTGTAGATTTTCTGATGATGCCGATCCTAACAGGTGTGAGGTGATACCTCATTGTAGTTTTGATTTGCATTTCTCTAATAATTAGTGCTGTTGAGCAGCTTTTCATGTGCATCTTGGCCATCTCTGTGTCTTCTTTGAAGAAACGTCTCTTTAGATCTTCTGCCCATTTTTGTATTGGGTTGTTTGTTTTTTTTAATATTAAGCTGCATGAGCTGTTTATATATATTGGAGATTAAACTTTTGTCCATTGATTCGTTTGCAACGATTTTCGCCCAGTCTGAGGGATGCCTTTTTCCATTCCCGTCTTTTTAACCAAAAAAGAAAGAAAGACAAAGAAGCAGAACACTAATGTACATAAAATATGCCTTTTGAAACGGTCGTTTTGAAATATGGACGACCTTTGAATTTTTTGGTCGATATGTGACCCCAGGATTTGTTTTCAGAGCAGGTGTCATTTACAGGCCTGCAATGATTTTGAATATCAACTGACCATTAGCGCTGGGATTAAAGCTGCTGTTGTGTGAAACGGCCACAAGGTGGCAGCAGTTCTCCCTTACCAAATCTGGTTACTAGGGCAGCAGAGCCTCAATGGAAGTCGTGTTCTAGATTGGAATTTAGAATGGAATGTGCCAGGAGAAAGCCCCTCAAGTTTGTCTCCCTACTTCTTGTTCGTATTTTTAATTTAAATTTTTATTTTTTATTACAGCAAGTTTGATTACAATGTTTGGCTTATTGTAGGTGTCGAAGATGTGGTTCTTTTACACATATACAGATGTCTATTCTTCCTGGGATCCTTTTCCCAGGTACGTTATGACAGAATGTTGAGTAGTCTTCTCTTGGTATTCCGTAGGGCTTTGGTGATTATATATGTCACCTGTGTTTGTATATGTCTGTTAACCCCGATATCGTAATGAAACCAATCCTCACACCTTTCCATTGGTGAACCATAAGTGTGTTTAATGAATCTGTGATTGCCCTTCTCCGTGGAAATATCTGCCCTGGTATCCATTTTTAGGTAACACCTATAAGTGATATGATATGATATGTGTCTTTCACTTTCTGACTTACTACAAGTCACGTGATTACCTCTAGACTCATCTACGGTGCTGCAAATGGCATTGTGTCCTTATTTTCCTTGGCTTCTATTCTGCCTTAGCGAGGTCCATTTTCAACAATGTGATTCCCTGAGGGTTGTGGATTAGCTGACCTGGGCAGCCTTACCCTGCCGGCCGGCCCTCCCCAGGTGTGCCTGGTTGAGGTCAATATAAACAGCGCTCCAGTCAGCAATAGCCCCTGAAGCTGTGCCTGACTCCATATTCTCTGCCCCGTCAGCAGTCTCGGGGCTGAGCTGGTGGGAGGGAATGAGGGGCCACAGCTTTGTTGGTGGCCCGGTGTGAGTGGGGCACTGCTGGCCTTTCTGCAGGATTTGCCAGGCTGAGACCTGTAAAGAAGAGGATGTGTCACCCATACCTTCCGCTGGAATTTCTCTCCGGACACAGGTGAGGAAGGAAAAAAGCAGTGTGGGCCGGGACAGGAGGGGTATCTCAGGCAGGACAATGGAAAGCTTCCGGAAGAGTACCCGGGGCCAGGACCACCCTGGCTGGCCTGCAGTCACCAAGTTGGCCTGCGTGCTTTCGCTGTTGTGGCTCCATGGCCCTTCCTCTAGGCTTTCAAGCCCTTGTACATATTCAGGTGTTTTACCTGGGAAGGGTGGGAACAGTTCAGCAGCAGCTGGCCTGGGGCTCAGCTCACCTTTATTCAGAGATGCCTCGGCACGGTCTCCCAGCTTTGCAATGAGGACGCTTCTTGCGTGGGGGGTGGGTTCCTGGCTGGATGGGAGATGATTCCCCACCTCTGACCAACTTCAGAATTGTTTACCGCTGGAGCAAGTGCCCTGATAGGGTTTTCCTCTGTATAACTGGTGGGTTCAGGTTTTTTTTCGTTTATGGTTCAAGTTAGATTTTATTCCTCTTTTATGTATTTATAGATATAAGCATGGGAATAATTAATTCCTATAAATACATGTGTGTGAAGGGAAGAACTTTTTTCTGTTTTATTTTTAAATTTTATTTTTTAAAATTTTGAAATTTAATTTTATTTTCTTTTTTATACAGCAGGTTATTATCAGTTATGTATTTTATGCATATACATGTATACAGGTCAATCCCAATCTCCGAACTCATCCCACCACCACCACCCCATGGCTTCCCACACTTGGTGTCCATACGTTTGTTCTCGACCTCTGTGTCTCTATTTTTTCCCTGCAAACCACTTCATCTGTACCATCTTTTAGGTTCCACATATATGCATTAATATACAATATTTGATTTCCTCTTTCTGACTTACTTCATTCTATATGACAGTCTCTAGATCCATCGATGTCTCTACAAATGACCCAGTTTCATTCCTTTTTGTGGCCGAGTAATATTCCATTTTATATATGTACCCCATCTTTATCCATTCATCTGTCTGTGGGCATTTAGGTTGCTTCCATTACCTGGCTATTGTAAATAGTGCTGCAATGAACATTGTGGTGAATGTGCATTTTTGATTTATGGTTTTCTCTGGGTATATGCCCAGAAGTGGGATTGCTGGATCTGATGGTAATTCTATTTCTAGTTTTTTAAAGGAAACTCCATAGTGTTCTCCATAGTGACTGTATCAATTTACATTCCCACCAATAGTGGAAGAGGGCTCCGTTTGTCCACACCCTCCCCAGAATTTGTTGTTTGTAGATTTTCTGATGATGCCGATCCTAACAGGTGTGAGATGATACCTCATTGTAGTTTTGATTTGCATTTCTCTAATAATTAGTGCTCTTGAGCAGCTTTTCATGTGCGTCTTGGCCATCTCTGTGTCTTCTTTGAAGAAACGTCTCTTTAGAACTTCTGCCCGTTTTTGTATTGGGTTGTTTGTTTTTTTAATATTAAGCTGCATGAGCTGTTTATATATATTGGAGATTAAACCTTTGTCCACTGATTCGTTTGCAACGATTTTCGCCCAGTCTGAGGGATGCCTTTTTCCATTCCCGTCTTTTTAACCAAAAAAGAAAGAAAGACAAAGAAGCAGAACACTAATGTGCATAAAATATGCCTTTTGAAACGGTCGTTTTGAAATATGGACGTCCTTTGAATTTTTTGGTCGATATGTGACCCCAGGATTTGTTTTCAGGGCAGGTGTCAATTACAGCCCTGCAATGATTTGGAATATCAACTGACCATTAGCGCTGGGATTAAAGCTGCTGTTGTGTGAAACGGCCACACGGTGGCAGCAGTTCTCCCTTACCAATTCTGGTTACTAGGGCAGCAGAGCCTCAATGGAAGTCGTGTTCTAGATTGGAATTTAGAATGGAATGTGCCAGGAGAAAGCCCCTCAAGTTTGTCTCCCTACTTCTTGTTCGTATTTTTAATTTAAATTTTTATTTTTTATTACAGCAAGTTTGATTACAATGTTTGGCTTATTGTAGGTGTCGAAGATGTGGTTCTTTTACACATATACAGATGTCTGTTCTCCCTGGGATCCTTTTCCCAGGTACGTTATGACAGAATGTTGAGTAGTCTTCTCTTGGTATTCCGTAGGTCTTTGGTGATTATATATGTCACCTGTGTTTGTATATGTCTGTTAACTCCGATATCGTAATGAAACCAATCCACACACCTTTCCATTGGTGAACCATAAGTGTGTTTAATGAATCTGTGATTGCCCTTCTCCGTGGAAATATCTGCCCTGGTATCCATTTTTAGGTAACACCTATAAGTGATATGATATGATATGTGTCTTTCACTTTCTGACTTACTCCAAGTCACGTGATTACCTCTAGACTCATCTACGGTGCTGCAAATGGCATTGTGTCCTTATTTTCCTTGGCTTCTATTCTGCCTTAGCGAGGTCCATTTTCAACAATGTGATTCCCTGAGGGTTGCGGATTAGCTGACCTGGGCAGCCTTACCCTGCCGGCCGGCCCTCCCCAGGTGTGCCTGGTTGAGGTCAATATAAACAGCGCTCCAGTCAGCAATAGCCCCTGAAGCTGTGCCTGACTCCATATTCTCTGCCCCGTCAGCAGTCTCGGGGCTGAGCTGGTGGGAGGGAATGAGGGGCCACAGCTTTGTTGGTGGCCCGGTGTGAGTGGGGCACTGCTGGCCTTTCTGCAGGAGTTGCCAGGCTGCCACCTGTAAAGAAGAGGATGTGTCACCCATACCTTCCACAGGAATTTCTCTCCTGACAGAGGTGAGGAAGGAAAAACGCAGTGGGGGCCGGGACAGGAGGGGTATCTCAGGCAGGACAATGGAAAGCTTCCGGAAGAGCGCACGGGGCCAGGACCACCCTGGCTGGCCTGCAGTCACCAACTTGGCCTGCGTGCTTTCGCTAGTGTGCTCCATGGCCCTTCCTCTAGGCTTTCAAGCCCTTGTACATATTCAGGTGTTTTACCTGGGAAGGGTGGGAACAGTTCAGCAGCAGCTGGCCTGGGGCTCAGCTCACCTTTATTCAGAGATGCCTCGGCACGGTCTCCCAGCTTTGCAATGAGGACGCTTCTTGCGTGGGGGTTGGGTTCCTGGCTGGATGGGAGATGATTCCCCACCTCTGACCAACTTCAGAATTGTTTACCGCTGGAGAAAGTGCCCTGATAGGGTTTTCCTCTGTATAACTGGTGGGTTCAGGTTTTTTTTCGTTTATGGTTCAAGTTAGATTTTATTCCTCTTTTATGTATTTATAGATATAAGCATGGAAATAATTCATTCCTATAAATACATCTGTGTGAAGGGAATAAATTTTTTCTGTTTTATTTTTAAATTTTATTTTTTAAAATTTTGAAATTTAATTTTATTTACTTTTTTTATACAGCAGGTTATTATTAGTTATGTATTTTATGCATATACATGTATACAGGTCAACCCGAATCTCCCAACTCATCCCACCACCACCACCCCATGGCTTCCCACACTTGGTGTCCATACGTTTGTTCTCGACCTCTGCGTCTCTATTTCTTCCCTGCAAACCAGTTCATCTGTACCATTTTTTAGGTTCCACATATATGCATTAATATACAATGTTTGATTTCCTCTTTCTGACTTACTTCATTCTGCATGACAGTCTCTAGATCCATCGATGTCTCTACAAATGACCCAGTTTCATTCCTTTTTGTGGCCGAGTAATATTCCATTTTATATATGTACCCCATCTTTATCCATTCATCTGTCTGTGGGCATTTAGGTTGCTTCCATTACCTGGCTATTGTAAATAGTGCTGCTATGAACATTGTGGTGAATGTGCATTTTTGATTTATGGTTTTCTCTGGGTATATGCCCAGAAGTGGGATTGCTGGATCAGATGGTAATTCTATTTCTAGTTTTTTAAAGGAAACTCCATAGTGTTCTCCATAGTGACTGTATCAATTTACATTCCCACCAATAGTGGAAGAGGGCTCCGTTTGTCCACACCCTCCCCAGAATTTGTTGTTTGTAGATTTTCTGATGATGCCGATCCTAACAGGTGTGAGGTGATACCTCATTGTAGTTTTGATTTGCATTTCTCTAATAATTAGTGCTGTTGAGCAGCTTTTCATGTGCATCTTGGCCATCTCTGTGTCTTCTTTGAAGAAACGTCTCTTTAGATCTTCTGCCCATTTTTGTATTGGGTTGTTTGTTTTTTTAATATTAAGCTGCATGAGCTGTTTATATATATTGGAGATTAAACTTTTGTCCATTGATTCGTTTGCAACGATTTTCGCCCAGTCTGAGGGATGCCTTTTTCCATTCCCGTCTTTTTAACCAAAAAAGAAAGAAAGACAAAGAAGCAGAACACTAATGTACATAAAATATGCCTTTTGAAACGGTCGTTTTGAAATATGGACGTCCTTTGAATTTTTTGGTCGATATGTGACCCCAGGATTTGTTTTCAGGGCAGGTGCCATTTACAGGCCTGCAATGATTTTGAATATCAACTGACCATTAGCGCTGGGATTAAAGCTGCTGTTGTGTGAAACGGCCACAAGGTGGCAGCAGTTCTCCCTTACCAAATCTGGTTACTAGGGCAGCAGAGCCTCAATGGAAGTCGTGTTCTAGATTGGAATTTAGAATGGAATGTGCCAGGAGAAAGCCCCTCAAGTTTGTCTCCCTACTTCTTGTTCGTATTTTTAATTTAAATTTTTATTTTTTATTACAGCAAGTTTGATTACAATCTTTGGCTTATTGTAGGTGTCGAAGATGTGGTTCTTTTACACATATACAGATGTCTGTTCTCCCTGGGATCCTTTTCCCAGGTACATTATGACAGAATGTTGAGTAGTCTTCTCTTGGTATTCCGTAGGGCTTTGGTGATTATATATGTCACCTGTGTTTGTATATGTCTGTTAACACCGATATCGTAATGAAACCAATCCACACACCTTTCCATTGGTGAACCATAAGTTTGTTTAATGAATCTGTGATTGCCCTTCTCCGTGGAAATATCTGCCCTGGTATCCATTTTTAGGTAACACCTATAAGTGATATGACATGATATGTGTCTTTCACTTTCTGACTTACTACATGTCACGTGATTACCTCTAGACTCATCTACGGTGCTGCAAATGGCATTGTGTCCTTATTTTCCTTGGCTTCTATTCTGCCTTAGCGAGGTCCATTTTCAACAATGTGATTCCCTGAGGGTTGTGGATTAGCTGACCTGCGCAGCCTTACCCTGCCGGCCGGCCCTCCCCAGGTGTGCCTGGTTGAGGTCAATATAAACAGCGCTCCAGTCAGCAATAGCCCCTGAAGCTGTGCCTGACTCCATATTCTCTGCCCCGTCAGCAGTCTCGGGGCTGAGCTGGTGGGAGGGTATGAGGGGCCACAGCTTTGTTGGTGGCCCGGTGTGAGTGGGGCACTGCTGGCCTTTCTGCAGGAGTTGCCAGGCTGCCACCTGTAAAGAAGAGGATGTGTCACCCATACCTTCCACTGGAATTTCTCTCCTGACAGAGGTGAGGAAGGAAAAACGCAGTGGGGGCCGGGACAGGAGGGGTATCTCAGGCAGGACAATGGAAAGCTTCCGGAAGAGCGCACGGGGCCAGGACCACCCTGGCTGGCCTGCAGTCACCAACTTGGCCTGCGTGCTTTCGCTAGTGTGCTCCATGGCCCTTCCTCTAGGCTTTCAAGCCCTTGTACATATTCAGGTGTTTTACCTGGGAAGGGTGGGAACAGTTCAGCAGCAGCTGGCCTGGGGCTCAGCTCACCTTTATTCAGAGATGCCTCGGCACGGTCTCCCAGCTTTGCAATGAGGACGCTTCTTGCGTGGGGGGTGGGTTCCTGGCTGGATGGGAGATGATTCCCCCCTCTGACCAACTTCAGAATTGTTTACCGCTGGAGAAAGTGCCCTGATAGGGTTTTCCTCTGTATAACTGGTGGGTTCAGGTTTTTTTTCGTTTATGGTTCAAGTTAGATTTTATTCCTCTTTTATGTATTTATAGATATAAGCATGGAAATAATTCATTCCTATAAATACATCTGTGTGAAGGGAATAAATTTTTTCTGTTTTATTTTTAAATTTTATTTTTTAAAATTTTGAAATTTAATTTTATTTACTTTTTTTATACAGCAGGTTATTATTAGTTATGTATTTTATGCATATACATGTATACAGGTCAACCCGAATCTCCCAACTCATCCCACCACCACCACCCCATGGCTTCCCACACTTGGTGTCCATACGTTTGTTCTCGACCTCTGCGTCTCTATTTCTTCCCTGCAAACCAGTTCATCTGTACCATTTTTTAGGTTCCACATATATGCATTATTATACAATATTTGATTTCCTCTTTCTGACTTACTTCATTCTGTATGACAGTCTCTAGATCCATCGATGTCTCTACAAATGACCCAGTTTCATTCCTTTTTGTGGCCGAGTAATATTCCATTTTATATATGTACCCCATCTTTATCCATTCATCTGTCTGTGGGCATTTAGGTTGCTTCCATTACCTGGCTATTGTAAATAGTGCTGCTATGAACATTGTGGTGAATGTGCCTTTTTGATTTATGGTTTTCTCTGGGTATATGCCCAGAAGTGGGATTGCTGGATCAGATGATAATTCTATTTCTAGTTTTTTAAAGGAAACTCCATAGTGTTCTCCAAAGTGACTATATCAATTTACATTCCCACCAATAGTGGAAGAGGGCTCCGTTTGTCCAAACCCTCCCCAGAATTTGTTGTTTGTAGATTTTCTGATGATGCCGATCCTAACAGGTGTGAGGTGATACCTCATTGTAGTTTTGATTTGCATTTCTCTAATAATTAGTGCTCTTGAGCAGCTTTTCATGTGCATCTTGGCCATCTCTGTGTCTTCTTTGAAGAAACGTCTCTTTAGATCTTCTGCCCATTTTTGTATTGGGTTGTTTGTTTTTTTAATATTAAGCTGCATGAGCTGTTTATATATATTGGAGATTAAACCTTTGTCCACTGATTCGTTTGCAACGATTTTCGCCCAGTCTGAGGGTTGCCTTTTTCCATTCCCGTCTTTTTAACCAAAAAAGAAAGAAAGACAAAGAAGCAGAACACTAATGTGCATAAAATATGCCTTTTGAAACGGTCGTTTTGAAATATGGACGTCCTTTGAATTTTTTGGTCGATATGTGACCCCAGGATTTGTTTTCAGGGCAGGTGTCAATTACAGCCCTGCAATGATTTGGAATATCAACTGACCATTAGCGCTGGGATTAAAGCTGCTGTTGTGTGAAACGGCCACACGGTGGCAGCAGTTCTCCCTTACCAATTCTGGTTACTAGGGCAGCAGAGCCTCAATGGAAGTCGTGTTCTAGATTGGAATTTAGAATGGAATGTGCCAGGAGAAAGCCCCTCAAGTTTGTCTCCCTACTTCTTGTTCGTATTTTTAATTTAAATTTTTATTTTTTATTACAGCAAGTTTGATTACAATGTTTGGCTTATTGTAGGTGTCGAAGATGTGGTTCTTTTACACATATACAGATGTCTGTTCTCCCTGGGATCCTTTTCCCAGGTACGTTATGACAGAATGTTGAGTAGTCTTCTCTTGGTATTCCTTGGTCTTTGGTGATTATATATGTCACCTGTGTTTGTATATGTCTGTTAACACCGATATCGTAATGAAACCAATCCACACAACTTTCCATTGGTGAACCATAAGTGTGTTTAATGAATCTGTGATTGCCCTTCTCCGTGGAAATATCTGCCCTGGTATCCATTTTTAGGTAACACCTATAAGTGATATGATATGATATGTGTCTTTCACTTTCTGACTTACTCCAAGTCACGTGATTACCTCTAGACTCATCTACGGTGCTGCAAATGGCATTGTGTCCTTATTTTCCTTGGCTTCTATTCTGCCTTAGCGAGGTCCATTTTCAACAATGTGATTCCCTGAGGGTTGTGGATTAGCTGACCTGGGCAGCCTTACCCTGCCGGCCGGCCCTCCGCAGGTGTACCTGGTTGAGGTCAATATAAACAGCGCTCCAGTCAGCAATAGCCCCTGAAGCTGTGCCTGACTCCATATTCTCTGCCCCGTCAGCAGTCTCGGGGCTGAGCTGGTGGGAGGGAATGAGGGGCCACAGCTTTGTTGGTGGCCCGGTGTGAGTGGGGCACTGCTGGCCTTTCTGCAGGAGTTGCCAGGCTGCCACCTGTAAAGAAGAGGATGTGTCACCCATACCTTCCACTGGAATTTCTCTCCTGACAGAGGTGAGGAAGGAAAAACGCAGTGGGGGCCGGGACAGGAGGGGTATCTCAGGCAGGACAATGGAAAGCTTCCGGAAGAGCGCACGGGGCCAGGACCACCCTGGCTGGCCTGCAGTCACCAACTTGGCGTGCGTGCTTTCGCTAGTGTGCTCCATGGCCCTTCCTCTAGGCTTTCAAGCCCTTGTACATATTCAGGTGTTTTACCTGGGAAGGATGGGAACAGTTCCGCAGCACCTGGCCTGGGGCTCAGCTCACCTTTATTCAGAGATGCCTCGGCACGGTCTCCCAGCTTTGCAATGAGGACGCTTCTTGCGTGGGGGGTGGGTTCCTGGCTGGATGGGAGATGATTCCCCACCTCTGACCAACTTCAGAATTGTTTACCGCTGGAGCAAGTGCCCTGATAGGGTTTTCCTCTGTATAACTGGTGGGTTCAGGTTTTTTTTCGTTTATGGTTCAAGTTAGATTTTATTCCTCTTTTATGTATTTATAGATATAAGCATGGAAATAATTCATTCCTATAAATACATCTGTGTGAAGGGAATAAATTTTTTCTGTTTTATTTTTAAATTTTATTTTTTAAAATTTTGAAATTTAATTTTATTTACTTTTTTTATACAGCAGGTTATTATTAGTTATGTATTTTATGCATATACATGTATACAGGTCAACCCGAATCTCCCAACTCATCCCACCACCACCACCCCATGGCTTCCCACACTTGGTGTCCATACGTTTGTTCTCGACCTCTGCATCTCTATTTCTTCCCTGCAAACCAGTTCATCTGTACCATTTTTTAGGTTCCACATATATGCATTAATATACAATATTTGATTTCCTCTTTCTGACTTACTTCATTCTGTATGACAGTCTCTAGATCCATCGATGTCTCTACAAATGACCCAGTTTCATTCCTTTTTGTGGCCGAGTAATATTCCATTTTATATATGTACCCCATCTTTATCCATTCATCTGTCTGTGGGCATTTAGGTTGCTTCCATTACCTGGCTATTGTAAATAGTGCTGCTATGAACATTGTGGTGAATGTGCCTTTTTGATTTATGGTTTTCTCTGGGTATATGCCCAGAAGTGGGATTGCTGGATCAGATGGTAATTCTATTTCTAGTTTTTTAAAGGAAACTCCATAGTGTTCACCAAAGTGACTGTATCAATTTACATTCCCACCAATAGTGGAAGAGGGCTCCGTTTGTCCACACCCTCCCCAGAATTTGTTGTTTGTAGATTTTCTGATGATGCCGATCCTAACAGGTGTGAGGTGATACCTCATTGTAGTTTTGATTTGCATTTCTCTAATAATTAGTGCTGTTGAGCAGCTTTTCATGTGCATCTTGGCCATCTCTGTGTCTTCTTTGAAGAAACGTCTCTTTAGATCTTCTGCCCATTTTTGTATTGGGTTGTTTGTTTTTTTAATATTAAGCTGCATGAGCTGTTTATATATATTGGAGATTAAACTTTTGTCCATTGATTCGTTTGCAACGATTTTCGCCCAGTCTGAGGGATGCCTTTTTCTATTCCCGTCTTTTTAACCAAAAAAGAAAGAAAGACAAAGAAGCAGAACACTAATGTACATAAAATATGCCTTTTGAAACGGTCGTTTTGAAATATGGACGTCCTTTGAATTTTTTGGTCGATATGTGACCCCAGGATTTGTTTTCAGGGCAGGTGTCATTTACAGGCCTGCAATGATTTTGAATATCAACTGACCATTAGCGCTGGGATTAAAGCTGCTGTTGTGTGAAACGGCCACAAGGTGGCAGCAGTTCTCCCTTACCAAATCTGGTTACTAGGGCAGCAGAGCCTCAATGGATGTCGTGTTCTAGATTGGAATTTAGAATGGAATGTGCCAGGAGAAAGCCCCTCAAGTTTGTCTCCCTACTTCTTGTTCGTATTTTTAATTTAAATTTTTATTTTTTATTACAGCAAGTTTGATTACAATGTTTGGCTTATTGTAGGTGTCGAAGATGTGGTTCTTTTACACATATACAGATGTCTGTTCTCCCTGGGATCCTTTTCCCAGGTACGTTATGACAGAATGTTGAGTAGTCTTCTCTTGGTATTCCGTAGGTCTTTGGTGATTATATATGTCACCTGTGTTTGTATATGTCTGTTAACTCCGATATCGTAATGAAACCAATCCACACACCTTTCCATTGGTGAACCATAAGTGTGTTTAATGAATCTGTGATTGCCCTTCTCCGTGGAAATATCTGCCCTGGTATCCATTTTTAGGTAACACCTATAAGTGATATGATATGATATGTGTCTTTCACTTTCTGACTTACTACAAGTCACGTGATTACCTCTAGACTCATCTACGGTGCTGCAAATGGCATTGTGTCCTTATTTTCCTTGGCTTCTATTCTGCCTTAGCGAGGTCCATTTTCAACAATGTGATTCCCTGAGGGTTGTGGATTAGCTGACCTGGGCAGCCTTACCCTGCCGGCCGGCCCTCCCCAGGTGTGCCTGGTTGAGGTCAATATAAACAGCGCTCCAGTCAGCAATAGCCCCTGAAGCTGTGCCTGACTCCATATTCTCTGCCCCGTCAGCAGTCTCGGGGCTGAGCTGGTGGGAGGGAATGAGGGGCCACAGCTTTGTTGGTGGCCCGGTGTGAGTGGGGCACTGCTGGCCTTTCTGCAGGAGTTGCCAGGCTGCCACCTGTAAAGAAGAGGATGTGTCACCCATACCTTCCACTGGAATTTCTCTCCTGACAGAGGTGAGGAAGGAAAAACGCAGTGGGGGCCGGGACAGGAGGGGTATCTCAGGCAGGACAATGGAAAGCTTCCGGAAGAGCGCACGTGGCCAGGACCACCCTGGCTGGCCTGCAGTCACCAACTTGGCCTGCGTGCTTTCGCTAGTGTGCTCCATGGCCCTTCCTCTAGGCTTTCAAGCCCTTGTACATATTCAGGTGTTTTACCTGGGAAGGGTGGGAACAGTTCCGCAGCAGCTGGCCTGGGGCTCAGCTCACCTTTATTCAGAGATGCCTCGGCACGGTCTCCCAGCTTTGCAATGAGGACGCTTCTTGCGTGGGGGGTGGGTTCCTGGCTGGATGGGAGATGATTCCCCACCTCTGACCAACTTCAGAATTGTTTACCGCTGGAGAAAGTGCCCTGATAGGGTTTTCCTCTGTATAACTGGTGGGTTCAGGTTTTTTTTCGTTTATGGTTCAAGTTAGATTTTATTCCTCTTTTATGTATTTATAGATATAAGCATGGAAATAATTCATTCCTATAAATACATCTGTGTGAAGGGAATAAATTTTTTCTGTTTTATTTTTAAATTTTATTTTTTAAAATTTTGAAATTTAATTTTATTTACTTTTTTTATACAGCAGGTTATTATTAGTTATGTATTTTATGCATATACATGTATACAGGTCAACCCGAATCTCCCAACTCATCCCACCACCACCACCCCATGGCTTCCCACACTTGGTGTCCATACGTTTGTTCTCGACCTCTGCGTCTCTATTTCTTCCCTGCAAACCAGTTCATCTGTACCATTTTTTAGGTTCCACATATATGCATTAATATACAATATTTGATTTCCTCTTTCTGACTTACTTCATTCTGTATGACAGTCTCTAGATCCATCGATGTCTCTACAAATGACCCAGTTTCATTCCTTTTTGTGGCCGAGTAATATTCCATTTTATATATGTACCCCATCTGTATCCATTCATCTGTCTGTGGGCATTTAGGTTGCTTCCATTACCTGGCTATTGTAAATAGTGCTGCTATGAACATTGTGGTGAATGTGCCTTTTTGATTTATGGTTTTCTCTGGGTATATTCCCAGAAGTGGGATTGCTGGATCAGATGGTAATTCTATTTCTAGTTTTTTAAAGGAAACTCCATAGTGTTCACCAAAGTGACTGTATCAATTTACATTCCCACCAATAGTGGAAGAGGGCTCCGTTTGTCCACACCCTCCCCAGAATTTGTTGTTTGTAGATTTTCTGATGATGCCGATCCTAACAGGTGTGAGGTGATACCTCATTGTAGTTTTGATTTGCATTTCTCTAATAATTAGTGCTGTTGAGCAGCTTTTCATGTGCATCTTGGCCATCTCTGTGTCTTCTTTGAAGAAACGTCTCTTTAGATCTTCTGCCCATTTTTGTATTGGGTTGTTTGTTTTTTTAATATTAAGCTGCATGAGCTGTTTATATATATTGGAGATTAAACTTTTGTCCATTGATTCGTTTGCAACGATTTTCGCCCAGTCTGAGGGATGCCTTTTTCTATTCCCGTCTTTTTAACCAAAAAAGAAAGAAAGACAAAGAAGCAGAACACTAATGTACATAAAATATGCCTTTTGAAACGGTCGTTTTGAAATATGGACGTCCTTTGAATTTTTTGGTCGATATGTGACCCCAGGATTTGTTTTCAGGGCAGGTGTCATTTACAGGCCTGCAATGATTTTGAATATCAACTGACCATTAGCGCTGGGATTAAAGCTGCTGTTGTGTGAAACGGCCACAAGGTGGCAGCAGTTCTCCCTTACCAAATCTGGTTACTAGGGCAGCAGAGCCTCAATGGATGTCCTGTTCTAGATTGGAATTTAGAATGGAATGTGCCAGGAGAAAGCCCCTCAAGTTTGTCTCCCTACTTCTTGTTCGTATTTTTAATTTAAATTTTTATTTTTTATTACAGCAAGTTTGATTACAATGTTTGGCTTACTGTAGGTGTCGAAGATGTGGTTCTTTTACACATATACAGATGTCTGTTCTCCCTGGGATCCTTTTCCCAGGTACGTTATGACAGAATGTTGAGTAGTCTTCTCTTGGTATTCCGTAGGTCTTTGGTGATTATATATGTCACCTGTGTTTGTATATGTCTGTTAACTCCGATATCGTAATGAAACCAATCCACACACCTTTCCATTGGTGAACCATAAGTGTGTTTAATGAATCTGTGATTGCCCTTCTCCGTGGAAATATCTGCCCTGGTATCCATTTTTAGGTAACACCTATAAGTGATATGATATGATATGTGTCTTTCACTTTCTGACTTACTACAAGTCACGTGATTACCTCTAGACTCATCTACGGTGCTGCAAATGGCATTGTGTCCTTATTTTCCTTGGCTTCTATTCTGCCTTAGCGAGGTCCATTTTCAACAATGTGATTCCCTGAGGGTTGTGGATTAGCTGACCTGGGCAGCCTTACCCTGCCGGCCGGCCCTCCCCAGGTGTGCCTGGTTGAGGTCAATATAAACAGCGCTCCAGTCAGCAATAGCCCCTGAAGCTGTGCCTGACTCCATATTCTCTGCCCCGTCAGCAGTCTCGGGGCTGAGCTGGTGGGAGGGAATGAGGGGCCACAGCTTTGTTGGTGGCCCGGTGTGAGTGGGGCACTGCTGGCCTTTCTGCAGGAGTTGCCAGGCTGCCACCTGTAAAGAAGAGGATGTGTCACCCATACCTTCCACTGGAATTTCTCTCCTGACAGAGGTGAGGAAGGAAAAACGCAGTGGGGGCCGGGACAGGAGGGGTATCTCAGGCAGGACAATGGAAAGCTTCTGGAAGAGCGCACGGGGCCAGGACCACCCTGGCTGGCCTGCAGTCACCAACTTGGCCTGCGTGCTTTCGCTAGTGTGCTCCATGGCCCTTCCTCTAGGCTTTCAAGCCCTTGTACATATTCAGGTGTTTTACCTGGGAAGGGTGGGAACAGTTCAGCAGCAGCTGGCCTGGGGCTCAGCTCACCTTTATTCAGAGATGCCTCGGCACGGTCTCCCAGCTTTGCAATGAGGACGCTTCTTGCGTGGGGGGTGTGTTCCTGGCTGGATGGGAGATGATTCCCCACCTCTGACCAACTTCAGAATTGTTTACCGCTGGAGAAAGTGCCCTGATAGGGTTTTCCTCTGTATAACTGGTGGGTTCAGGTTTTTTTTCGTTTATGGTTCAAGTTAGATTTTATTCCTCTTTTATGTATTTATAGATATAAGCATGGAAATAATTCATTCCTATAAATACATCTGTGTGAAGGGAATAAATTTTTTCTGTTTTATTTTTAAATTTTATTTTTTAAAATTTTGAAATTTAATTTTATTTACTTTTTTTATACAGCAGGTTATTATTAGTTATGTATTTTATGCATATACATGTATACAGGTCAACCCGAATCTCCCAACTCATCCCACCACCACCACCCCATGGCTTCCCACACTTGGTGTCCATACGTTTGTTCTCGACCTCTGTGTCTCTATTTCTTCCCTGCAAACCAGTTCATCTGTACCATTTTTTAGGTTCCACATATATGCATTAATATACAATATTTGATTTCCTCTTTCTGACTTACTTCATTCTGTATGACAGTCTCTAGATCCATCGATGTCTCTACAAATGACCCAGTTTCATTCCTTTTTGTGGCCGAGTAATATTCCATTTTATATATGTACCCCATCTTTATCCATTCATCTGTCTGTGGGCATTTAGGTTGCTTCCATTACCTGGCTATTGTAAATAGTGCTGCTATGAACATTGTGGTGAATGTGCCTTTTTGATTTCTGGTTTTCTCTGGGTATATGCCCAGAAGTGGGATTGCTGGATCAGATGGTAATTCTATTTCTAGTTTTTTAAAGGAAACTCCATAGTGTTCTCCAAAGTGACTGTATCAATTTACATTCCCACCAATAGTGGAAGAGGGCTCCGTTTGTCCACACCCTCCCCAGAATTTGTTGTTTGTAGATTTTCTGTTGATGCCGATCCTAACAGGTGTGAGGTGATACCTCATTGTAGTTTTGATTTGCATTTCTCTAATAATTAGTGCTGTTGAGCAGCTTTTCATGTGCATCTTGGCCATCTCTGTGTCTTCTTTGAAGAAACGTCTCTTTAGTTCTTCTGCCCATTTTTGTATTGGGTTGTTTGTTTTTTTAATATTAAGCTGCATGAGCTGTTTATATATATTGGAGATTAAACTTTTGTCCATTGATTCGTTTGCAACGATTTTCGCCCAGTCTAGGGATGCCTTTTTCTATTCCCGTCTTTTTAACCAAAAAAGAAAGAAAGACAAAGAAGCAGAACACTAATGTACATAAAATATGCCTTTTGAAACGGTCGTTTTGAAATATGGACGTCCTTTGAGTTTTTTGGTCGATATGTGACCCCAGGATTTGTTTTCAGGGCAGGTGTCATTTACAGGCCTGCAATGATTTTGAATATCAACTGACCATTAGCGCTGGGATTAAAGCTGCTGTTGTGTGAAACGGCCACAAGGTGGCAGCAGTTCTCCCTTACCAAATCTGGTTACTAGGGCAGCAGAGCCTCAATGGAAGTCGTGTTCTAGATTGGAATTTAGAATGGAATGTGCCAGGAGAAAGCCCCTCAAGTTTGTCTCCCTACTTCTTGTTCGTATTTTTAATTTAAATTTTTATTTTTTATTACAGCAAGTTTGATTACAATGTTTGGCTTATTGTAGGTGTCGAAGATGTGGTTCTTTTACAAATATACAGATGTCTGTTCTCCCTGGGATCCTTTTCCCAGGTATGTTATGACAGAATGTTGAGTAGTCTTCTCTTGGTATTCCGTAGGTCTTTGGTGATTATATATGTCACCTGTGTTTGTATATGTCTGTTAACTCCAATATCGTAATGAAACCAATCCACACACCTTTCCATTGGTGAACCATAAGTGTGTTTAATGAATCTGTGATTGCCCTTCTCCGTGGAAATATCTGCCCTGGTATCCATTTTTAGGTAACACCTATAAGTGATATGATATGATATGTGTCTTTCACTTTCTGACTTACTACAAGTCACGTGATTACCTCTAGACTCATCTACGGTGCTGCAAATGGCATTGTGTCCTTATTTTCCTTGGCTTCTATTCTGCCTTAGCGAGGTCCATTTTCAACAATGTGATTCCCTGAGGGTTGTGGATTAGCTGACCTGGGCAGCCTTACCCTGCCGGCCGGCCCTCCCCAGGTGTGCCTGGTTGAGGTCAATATAAACAGCGCTCCAGTCAGCAATAGCCCCTGAAGCTGTGCCTGACTCCATATTCTCTGCCCCGTCAGCAGTCTCGGGGCTGAGCTGGTGGGAGGGAATGAGGGGCCACAGCTTTGTTGGTGGCCCGGTGTGAGTGGGGCACTGCTGGCCTTTCTGCAGGAGTTGCCAGGCTGCCACCTGTAAAGAAGAGGATGTGTCACCCATACCTTCCACTGGAATTTCTCTCCTGACAGAGGTGAGGAAGGAAAAACGCAGTGGGGGCCGGGACAGGAGGGGTATCTCAGGCAGGACAATGGAAAGCTTCTGGAAGAGCGCACGGGGCCAGGACCACCCTGGCTGGCCTGCAGTCACCAACTTGGCCTGCGTGCTTTCGCTGGTGTGCTCCATGGCCCTTCCTCTAGGCTTTCAAGCCCTTGTACATATTCAGGTGTTTTACCTGGGAAGGGTGGGAACAGTTCAGCAGCAGCTGGCCTGGGGCTCAGCTCACCTTTATTCAGAGATGCCTCGGCACGGTCTCCCAGCTTTGCAATGAGGACGCTTCTTGCGTGGGGGGTGTGTTCCTGGCTGGATGGGAGATGATTCCCCACCTCTGACCAACTTCAGAATTGTTTACCGCTGGAGAAAGTGCCCTGATAGGGTTTTCCTCTGTATAACTGGTGGGTTCAGGTTTTTTTTCGTTTATGGTTCAAGTTAGATTTTATTCCTCTTTTATGTATTTATAGATATAAGCATGGAAATAATTCATTCCTATAAATACATCTGTGTGAAGGGAATAAATTTTTTCTGTTTTATTTTTAAATTTTATTTTTTAAAATTTTGAAATTTAATTTTATTTACTTTTTTTATACAGCAGGTTATTATTAGTTATGTATTTTATGCATATACATGTATACAGGTCAACCCGAATCTCCCAACTCATCCCACCACCACCACCCCATGGCTTCCCACACTTGGTGTCCATACGTTTGTTCTCGACCTCTGTGTCTCTATTTCTTCCCTGCAAACCAGTTCATCTGTACCATTTTTTAGGTTCCACATATATGCATTAATATACAATATTTGATTTCCTCTTTCTGACTTACTTCATTCTGTATGACAGTCTCTAGATCCATCGATGTCTCTACAAATGACCCAGTTTCATTCCTTTTTGTGGCCGAGTAATATTCCATTTTATATATGTACCCCATCTTTATCCATTCATCTGTCTGTGGGCATTTAGGTTGCTTCCATTACCTGGCTATTGTAAATAGTGCTGCTATGAACATTGTGGTGAATGTGCCTTTTTGATTTCTGGTTTTCTCTGGGTATATGCCCAGAAGTGGGATTGCTGGATCAGATGGTAATTCTATTTCTAGTTTTTTAAAGGAAACTCCATAGTGTTCTCCAAAGTGACTGTATCAATTTACATTCCCACCAATAGTGGAAGAGGGCTCCGTTTGTCCACACCCTCCCCAGAATTTGTTGTTTGTAGATTTTCTGATGATGCCGATCCTAACAGGTGTGAGGTGATACCTCATTGTAGTTTTGATTTGCATTTCTCTAATAATTAGTGCTGTTGAGCAGCTTTTCATGTGCATCTTGGCCATCTCTGTGTCTTCTTTGAAGAAACGTCTCTTTAGATCTTCTGCCCATTTTTGTATTGGGTTGTTTGTTTTTTTAATATTAAGCTGCATGAGCTGTTTATATATATTGGAGATTAAACCTTTGTCCACAGATTCGTTTGCAACGATTTTCGCCCAGTCTGAGGGATGCCTTTTTCCATTCCCGTCTTTTTAACCAAAAAAGAAAGAAAGACAAAGAAGCAGAACACTAATGTACATAAAATATGCCTTTTGAAACGGTCGTTTTGAAATATGGACGTCCTTTGAATTTTTTGGTCGATATGTGACCCCAGGATTTGTTTTCAGGGCAGGTGTCATTTACAGGCCTGCAATGATTTTGAATATCAACTGACCATTAGCGCTGGGATTAAAGCTGCTGTTGTGTGAAACGGCCACAAGGTGGCAGCAGTTCTCCCTTACCAAATCTGGTTACTAGGGCAGCAGAGCCTCAATGGAAGTCGTGTTCTAGATTGGAATTTAGAATGGAATGTGCCAGGAGAAAGCCCCTCAAGTTTGTCTCCCTACTTCTTGTTCGTATTTTTAATTTAAATTTTTATTTTTTATTACAGCAAGTTTGATTACAATCTTTGGCTTATTGTAGGTGTCGAAGATGTGGTTCTTTTACACATATACAGATGTCTGTTCTCCCTGGGATCCTTTTCCCAGGTACCCTATGACAGAATGTTGAGTAGTCTTCTCTTGGTATTCCGTAGGTCTTTGGTGATTATATATGTCACCTGTGTTTGTATATGTCTGTTAACACCGATATCGTAATCAAACCAATCCACACACCTTTCCATTGGTGAACCATAAGTGTGTTTAATGAATCTGTGATTGCCCTTCTCCGTGGAAATGTCTGCCCTGGTATCCATTTTTAGGTAACACCTATAAGTGATATGATATGACATGTGTCTTTCACTTTCTGACTTACTACAAGTCACGTGATTACCTCTAGACTCATCTACGGTGCTGCAAATGGCATTGTGTCCTTATTTTCCTTGGCTTCTATTCTGCCTTAGCGAGGTCCATTTTCAACAATGTGATTCCCTGAGGGTTGCGGATTAGCTGACCTGGGCAGCCTTACCCTGCCGGCCGGCCCTCCCCAGGTGTGCCTGGTTGAGGTCAATATAAACAGCGCTCCAGTCAGCAATAGCCCCTGAAGCTGTGCCTGACTCCATATTCTCTGCCCCGTCAGCAGTCTCGGGGCTGAGCTGGTGGGAGGGAATGAGGGGCCACAGCTTTGTTGGTGGCCCGGTGTGAGTGGGGCACTGCTGGCCTTTCTGCAGGAGTTGCCAGGCTGCCACCTGTAAAGAAGAGGATGTGTCACCCATACCTTCCACTGGAATTTCTCTCCTGACAGAGGTGAGGAAGGAAAAACGCAGTGGGGGCCGGGACAGGAGGGGTATCTCAGGCAGGACAATGGAAAGCTTCCGGAAGAGCGCACGGGGCCAGGACCACCCTGGCTGGCCTGCAGTCACCAACTTGGCCTGCGTGCTTTCGCTAGTGTGCTCCATGGCCCTTCCTCTAGGCTTTCAAGCCCTTGTACATATTCAGGTGTTTTACCTGGGAAGGGTGGGAACAGTTCAGCAGCAGCTGGCCTGGGGCTCAGCTCACCTTTATTCAGAGATGCCTCGGCACGGTCTCCCAGCTTTGCAATGAGGACGCTTCTTGCGTGGGGGGTGGGTTCCTGGCTGGATGGGAGATGATTCCCCACCTCTGACCAACTTCAGAATTGTTTACCGCTGGAGAAAGTGCCCTGATAGGGTTTTCCTCTGTATAACTGGTGGGTTCAGGTTTTTTTTCGTTTATGGTTCAAGTTAGATTTTATTCCTCTTTTATGTATTTATAGATATAAGCATGGAAATAATTCATTCCTATAAATACATCTGTGTGAAGGGAATAAATTTTTTCTGTTTTATTTTTAAATTTTATTTTTTAAAATTTTGAAATTTAATTTTATTTACTTTTTTTATACAGCAGGTTATTATTAGTTATGTATTTTATGCATATACATGTATACAGGTCAACCCGAATCTCCCAACTCATCCCACCACCACCACCCCATGGCTTCCCACACTTGGTGTCCATACGTTTGTTCTCGACCTCTGCGTCTCTATTTCTTCCCTGCAAACCAGTTCATCTGTACCATTTTTTAGGTTCCACATATATGCATTAATATACAATATTTGATTTCCTCTTTCTGACTTACTTCATTCTGTATGACAGTCTCTAGATCCATCGATGTCTCTACAAATGACCCAGTTTCATTCCTTTTTTTGGCCGAGTAATATTCCATTTTATATATGTACCCCATCTTTATCCATTCATCTGTCTGTGGGCATTTAGGTTGCTTCCATTACCTGGCTATTGTAAATAGTGCTGCTATGAACATTGTGGTGAATGTGCCTTTTTGATTTATGGTT
This sequence comes from Mesoplodon bidens, assembly GCF_964165515.1. NCBI lineage: Eukaryota > Metazoa > Chordata > Mammalia > Artiodactyla > Ziphiidae > Mesoplodon > Mesoplodon bidens. Next base: position 412,001 of record NW_027671404.1, read on the forward strand.
TTCTCTGGGTATATGCCCAGAAGTGGGATTGCTGGATCAGATGGTAATTCTATTTCTAGTTTTTTAAAGGAAACTCCATAGTGTTCTCCATAGTGACTGTATCAATTTACATTCCCACCAATAGTGGAAGAGGGCTCCGTTTGTCCACACCCTCCCCAGAATTTGTTGTTTGTAGATTTTCTGATGATGCCGATCCTAACAGGTGTGAGGTGATACCTCATTGTAGTTTTGATTTGCATTTCTCTAATAATTAGTGCTGTTGAGCAGCTTTTCATGTGCATCTTGGCCATCTCTGTGTCTTCTTTGAAGAAACGTCTCTTTAGATCTTCTGCCCATTTTTGTATTGGGTTGTTTGTTTTTTTAATATTAAGCTGCATGAGCTGTTTATATATATTGGAGATTAAACCTTTGTCCACTGATTCGTTTGCAACGATTTTCGCCCAGTCTGAGGGATGCCTTTTTCCATTCCCGTCTTTTTAACCAAAAAAGAAAGAAAGACAAAGAAGCAGAACACTAATGTACATAAAATATGCCTTTTGAAACGGTCGTTTTGAAATATGGACGTCCTTTGAATTTTTTGGTCGATATGTGACCCCAGGATTTGTTTTCAGGGCAGGTGTCATTTACAGGCCTGCAATGATTTTGAATATCAACTGACCATTAGCGCTGGGATTAAAGCTGCTGTTGTGTGAAACGGCCACAAGGTGGCAGCAGTTCTCCCTTACCAAATCTGGTTACTAGGGCAGCAGAGCCTCAATGGAAGTCGTGTTCTAGATTGGAATTTAGAATGGAATGTGCCAGGAGAAAGCCCCTCAAGTTTGTCTCCCTACTTCTTGTTCGTATTTTTAATTTAAATTTTTATTTTTTATTACAGCAAGTTTGATTACAATGTTTGGCTTATTGTAGGTGTCGAAGATGTGGTTCTTTTACACATATACAGATGTCTGTTCTCCCTGGGATCCTTTTCCCAGGTACCTTATGACAGAATGTTGAGTAGTCTTCTCTTGGTATTCCGTAGGTCTTTGGTGATTATATATGTCACCTGTGTTTGTATATGTCTGTTAACACCGATATCGTAATGAAACCAATCCACACACCTTTCCATTGGTGAACCATAAGTGTGTTTAATGAATCTGTGATTGCCCTTCTCCGTGGAAATGTCTGCCCTGGTATCCATTTTTAGGTAACACCTATAAGTGATATGATATGATATGTGTCTTTCACTTTCTGACTTACTACAAGTCACGTGATTACCTCTAGACTCATCTACGGTGCTGCAAATGGCATTGTGTCCTTATTTTCCTTGGCTTCTATTCTGCCTTAGCGAGGTCCATTTTCAACAATGTGATTCCCTGAGGGTTGCGGATTAGCTGACCTGGGCAGCCTTACCCTGCCGGCCGGCCCTCCCCAGGTGTGCCTGTTTGAGGTCAATATAAACAGTGCTCCAGTCAGCAATAGCCCCTGAAGCTGTGCCTGACTCCATATTCTCTGCCCCGTCAGCAGTCTCGGGGCTGAGCTGGTGGGAGGGAATGAGGGGCCACAGCTTTGTTGGTGGCCCGGTGTGAGTGGGGCACTGCTGGCCTTTCTGCAGGAGTTGCCAGGCTGCCACCTGTAAAGAAGAGGATGTGTCACCCATACCTTCCACTGGAATTTCTCTCCTGACAGAGGTGAGGAAGGAAAAACGCAGCGGGGGCCGGGACAGGAGGGGTATCTCAGGCAGGACAATGGAAAGCTTCCGGAAGAGCGCACGGGGCCAGGACCACCCTGGCTGGCCTGCAGTCACCAACTTGGCCTGCGTGCTTTCGCTAGTGTGCTCCATGGCCCTTCCTCTAGGCTTTCAAGCCCTTGTACATATTCAGGTGTTTTACCTGGGAAGGGTGGGAACAGTTCAGCAGCAGCTGGCCTGGGGCTCAGCTCACCTTTATTCAGAGATGCCTCGGCACGGTCTCCCAGCTTTGCAATGAGGACGCTTCTTGCGTGGGGGGTGGGTTCCTGGCTGGATGGGAGATGATTCCCCACCTCTGACCAACTTCAGAATTGTTTACCGCTGGAGAAAGTGCCCTGATAGGGTTTTCCTCTGTATAACTGGTGGGTTCAGGTTTTTTTTCGTTTATGGTTCAAGTTAGATTTTATTCCTCTTTTATGTATTTATAGATATAAGCATGGAAATAATTCATTCCTATAAATACATCTGTGTGAAGGGAATACATTTTTTCTGTTTTATTTTTAAATTTTATTTTTTAAAATTTTGAAATTTAATTTTATTTACTTTTTTTATACAGCAGGTTATTATTAGTTATGTATTTTATGCATATACAGGTATACAGGTCAACCCGAATCTCCCAACTCATCCCACCACCACCACCCCATGGCTTCCCACACTTGGTGTCCATACGTTTGTTCTCGACCTCTGCGTCTCTATTTCTTCCCTGCAAACCAGTTCATCTGTACCATTTTTTAGGTTCCACATATATGCATTAATATACAATATTTGATTTCCTCTTTCTGACTTACTTCATTCTGTATGACAGTCTCTAGATCCATCGATGTCTCTACAAATGACCCAGTTTCATTCCTTTTTGTGGCCGAGTAATATTCCATTTTATATATGTACCCCATCTTTATCCATTCATCTGTCTGTGGGCATTTAGGTTGCTTCCATTACCTGGCTATTGTAAATAGTGCTGCTATGAACATTGTGGTGAATGTGCCTTTTTGATTTCTGGTTTTCTCTGGGTATATGCCCAGAAGTGGGATTGCTGGATCAGATGGTAATTCTATTTCTAGTTTTTAAAAGGAAACTCCATAGTGTTCTCCAAAGTGACTGTATCAATTTACATTCCCACCAATAGTGGAAGAGGGCTCCGTTTGTCCACACCCTCCCCAGAATTTGTTGTTTGTAGATTTTCTGATGATGCCGATCCTAACAGGTGTGAGGTGATACCTCATTGTAGTTTTGATTTGCATTTCTCTAATAATTAGTGCTGTTGAGCAGCTTTTCATGTGCATCTTGGCCATCTCTGTGTCTTCTTTGAAGAAACGTCTCTTTAGATCTTCTGCCCATTTTTGTATTGGGTTGTTTGTTTTTTTAATATTAAGCTGCATGAGCTGTTTATATATATTGGAGATTAAACTTTTGTCCATTGATTCGTTTGCAACGATTTTCGCCCAGTCTGAGGGATGCCTTTTTCCATTCCCGTCTTTTTAACCAAAAAAGAAAGAAAGGCAAAGAAGCAGAACACTAATGTACATAAAATATGCCTTTTGAAACGGTCGTTTTGAAATATGGACGTCCTTTGAATTTTTGGGTCGATATGTGACCCCAGGATTTGTTTTCAGGGCAGGTGTCATTTACAGGCCTGCAATGATTTTGAATATCAACTGACCATTAGCGCTGGGATTAAAGCTGCTGTTGTGTGAAACGGCCACAAGGTGGCAGCAGTTCTCCCTTACCAAATCTGGTTACTAGGGCAGCAGAGCCTCAATGGAAGTCGTGTTCTAGATTGGAATTTAGAATGGAATGTGCCAGGAGAAAGCCCCTCAAGTTTGTCTCCCTACTTCTTGTTCGTAGTTTTAATTTAAATTTTTATTTTTTATTACAGCAAGTTTGATTACAATCTTTGGCTTATTGTAGGTGTCGAAGATGTGGTTCTTTTACACATATACAGATGTCTGTTCTCCCTGGGATCCTTTTCCCAGGTACCTTATGACAGAATGTTGAGTAGTCTTCTCTTGGTATTCCGTAGGTCTTTGGTGATTATATATGTCACCTGTGTTTGTATATGTCTGTTAACACCGATATCGTAATGAAACCAATCCACACACCTTTCCATTGGTGAACCATAAGTGTGTTTAATGAATCTGTGATTGCCCTTCTCCGTGGAAATATCTGCCCTGGTATCCATTTTTAGGTAACACCTATAAGTGATATGATATGATATGTGTGTTTCACTTTCTGACTTACTACAAGTCACGTGATTACCTCTAGACTCATCTACGGTGCTGCAAATGGCATTGTGTCCTTATTTTCCTTGGCTTCTATTCTGCCTTAGCGAGGTCCATTTTCAACAATGTGATTCCCTGAGGGTTGCGGATTAGCTGACCTGGGCAGCCTTACCCTGCCGGCCGGCCCTCCCCAGGTGTGCCTGGTTGAGGTCAATATAAACAGCGCTCCAGTCAGCAATAGCCCCTGAAGCTGTGCCTGACTCCATATTCTCTGCCCCGTCAGCAGTCTCGGGGCTGAGCTGGTGGGAGGGAATGAGGGGCCACAGCTTTGTTGGTGGCCCGGTGTGAGTGGGGCACTGCTGGCCTTTCTGCAGGAGTTGCCAGGCTGCCACCTGTAAAGAAGAGGATGTGTCACCCATACTTTCCACTGGAATTTCTCTCCTGACAGAGGTGAGGAAGGAAAAACGCAGCGGGGGCCGGGACAGGAGGGGTATCTCAGGCAGGACAATGGAAAGCTTCCGGAAGAGCGCACGGGGCCAGGACCACCCTGGCTGGCCTGCAGTCACCATCTCGGCCTGCGTGCTTTCGCTAGTGTGCTCCATGGCCCTTCCTCTAGGCTTTCAAGCCCTTGTACATATTCAGGTGTTTTACCTGGGAAGGGTGGGAACAGTTCAGCAGCAGCTGGCCTGGGGCTCAGCTCACCTTTATTCAGAGATGCCTCGGCACGGTCTCCCAGCTTTGCAATGAGGACGCTTCTTGCGTGGGGGGTGGGTTCCTGGCTGGATGGGAGATGATTCCCCACCTCTGACCAACTTCAGAATTGTTTACCGCTGGAGAAAGTGCCCTGATAGGGTTTTCCTCTGTATAACTGGTGGGTTCAGGTTTTTTTTCGTTTATGGTTCAAGTTAGATTTTATTCCTCTTTTATGTATTTATAGATATAAGCATGGAAATAATTCATTCCTATAAATACATCTGTGTGAAGGGAATACATTTTTTCTGTTTTATTTTTAAATTTTATTTTTTAAAATTTTGAAATTTAATTTTATTTACTTTTTTTATACAGCAGGTTATTATTAGTTATGTATTTTATGCATATACAGGTATACAGGTCAACCCGAATCTCCCAACTCATCCCACCACCACCACCCCATGGCTTCCCACACTTGGTGTCCATACGTTTGTTCTCGACCTCTGCGTCTCTATTTCTTCCCTGCAAACCAGTTCATCTGTACCATTTTTTAGGTTCCACATATATGCATTAATATACAATATTTGATTTCCTCTTTCTGACTTACTTCATTCTGTATGACAGTCTCTAGATCCATCGATGTCTCTACAAATGACCCAGTTTCATTCCTTTTTGTGGCCGAGTAATATTCCATTTTATATATGTACCCCATCTTTATCCATTCATCTGTCTGTGGGCATTTAGGTTGCTTCCATTACCTGGCTATTGTAAATAGTGCTGCTATGAACATTGTGGTGAATGTGCCTTTTTGATTTCTGGTTTTCTCTGGGTATATGCCCAGAAGTGGGATTGCTGGATCAGATGGTAATTCTATTTCTAGTTTTTAAAAGGAAACTCCATAGTGTTCTCCAAAGTGACTGTATCAATTTACATTCCCACCAATAGTGGAAGAGGGCTCCGTTTGTCCACACCCTCCCCAGAATTTGTTGTTTGTAGATTTTCTGATGATGCCGATCCTAACAGGTGTGAGGTGATACCTCATTGTAGTTTTGATTTGCATTTCTCTAATAATTAGTGCTGTTGAGCAGCTTTTCATGTGCATCTTGGCCATCTCTGTGTCTTCTTTGAAGAAACGTCTCTTTAGATCTTCTGCCCATTTTTGTATTGGGTTGTTTGTTTTTTTAATATTAAGCTGCATGAGCTGTTTATATATATTGGAGATTAAACTTTTGTCCATTGATTCGTTTGCAACGATTTTCGCCCAGTCTGAGGGATGCCTTTTTCCATTCCCGTCTTTTTAACCAAAAAAGAAAGAAAGGCAAAGAAGCAGAACACTAATGTACATAAAATATGCCTTTTGAAACGGTCGTTTTGAAATATGGACGTCCTTTGAATTTTTGGGTCGATATGTGACCCCAGGATTTGTTTTCAGGGCAGGTGTCATTTACAGGCCTGCAATGATTTTGAATATCAACTGACCATTAGCGCTGGGATTAAAGCTGCTGTTGTGTGAAACGGCCACAAGGTGGCAGCAGTTCTCCCTTACCAAATCTGGTTACTAGGGCAGCAGAGCCTCAATGGAAGTCGTGTTCTAGATTGGAATTTAGAATGGAATGTGCCAGGAGAAAGCCCCTCAAGTTTGTCTCCCTACTTCTTGTTCGTAGTTTTAATTTAAATTTTTATTTTTTATTACAGCAAGTTTGATTACAATCTTTGGCTTATTGTAGGTGTCGAAGATGTGGTTCTTTTACACATATACAGATGTCTGTTCTCCCTGGGATCCTTTTCCCAGGTACCTTATGACAGAATGTTGAGTAGTCTTCTCTTGGTATTCCGTAGGTCTTTGGTGATTATATATGTCACCTGTGTTTGTATATGTCTGTTAACACCGATATCGTAATGAAACCAATCCACACACCTTTCCATTGGTGAACCATAAGTGTGTTTAATGAATCTGTGATTGCCCTTCTCCGTGGAAATATCTGCCCTGGTATCCATTTTTAGGTAACACCTATAAGTGATATGATATGATATGTGTGTTTCACTTTCTGACTTACTACAAGTCACGTGATTACCTCTAGACTCATCTACGGTGCTGCAAATGGCATTGTGTCCTTATTTTCCTTGGCTTCTATTCTGCCTTAGCGAGGTCCATTTTCAACAATGTGATTCCCTGAGGGTTGCGGATTAGCTGACCTGGGCAGCCTTACCCTGCCGGCCGGCCCTCCCCAGGTGTGCCTGGTTGAGGTCAATATAAACAGCGCTCCAGTCAGCAATAGCCCCTGAAGCTGTGCCTGACTCCATATTCTCTGCCCCGTCAGCAGTCTCGGGGCTGAGCTGGTGGGAGGGAATGAGGGGCCACAGCTTTGTTGGTGGCCCGGTGTGAGTGGGGCACTGCTGGCCTTTCTGCAGGAGTTGCCAGGCTGCCACCTGTAAAGAAGAGGATGTGTCACCCATACTTTCCACTGGAATTTCTCTCCTGACAGAGGTGAGGAAGGAAAAACGCAGCGGGGGCCGGGACAGGAGGGGTATCTCAGGCAGGACAATGGAAAGCTTCCGGAAGAGCGCACGGGGCCAGGACCACCCTGGCTGGCCTGCAGTCACCATCTCGGCCTGCGTGCTTTCGCTAGTGTGCTCCATGGCCCTTCCTCTAGGCTTTCAAGCCCTTGTACATATTCAGGTGTTTTACCTGGGAAGGGTGGGAACAGTTCAGCAGCAGCTGGCCTGGGGCTCAGCTCACCTTTATTCAGAGATGCCTCGGCACGGTCTCCCAGCTTTGCAATGAGGACGCTTCTTGCGTGGGGGGTGGGTTCCTGGCTGGATGGGAGATGATTCCCCACCTCTGACCAACTTCAGAATTGTTTACCGCTGGAGAAAGTGCCCTGATAGGGTTTTCCTCTGTATAACTGGTGGGTTCAGGTTTTTTTTCGTTTATGGTTCAAGTTAGATTTTATTCCTCTTTTATGTATTTATAGATATAAGCATGGAAATAATTCATTCCTATAAATACATCTGTGTGAAGGGAATAAATTTTTTCTGTTTTATTTTTAAATTTTATTTTTTAAAATTTTGAAATTTAATTTTATTTACTTTTTTTATACAGCAGGTTATTATTAGTTATGTATTTTATGCATATACATGTATACAGGTCAACCCGAATCTCCCAACTCATCCCACCACCACCACCCCATGGCTTCCCACACTTGGTGTCCATACGTTTGTTCTCGACCTCTGCGTCTCTATTTCTTCCCTGCAAACCAGTTCATCTGTACCATTTTTTAGGTTCCACATATATGCATTAATATACAATATTTGATTTCCTCTTTCTGACTTACTTCATTCTGTATGACAGTCTCTAGATCCATCGATGTCTCTACAAATGACCCAGTTTCATTCCTTTTTGTGGCCGAGTAATATTCCATTTTATATATGTACCCCATCTTTATCCATTCATCTGTCTGTGGGCATTTAGGTTGCTTCCATTACCTGGCTATTGTAAATAGTGCTGCTATGAACATTGTGGTGAATGTGCCTTTTTGATTTATGGTTTTCTCTGGGTATATGCCCAGAAGTGGGATTGCTGGATCAGATGATAATTCTATTTCTAGTTTTTTAAAGGAAACTCCATAGTGTTCTCCAAAGTGACTGTATCAATTTACATTCCCACCAATAGTGGAAGAGGGCTCCGTTTGTCCACACCCTCCCCAGAATTTGTTGTTTGTAGATTTTCTGATGATGCCGATCCTAACAGGTGTGAGGTGATACCTCATTGTAGTTTTGATTTGCATTTCTCTAATAATTAGTGCTGTTGAGCAGCTTTTCATGTGCATCTTGGCCATCTCTGTGTCTTCTTTGAAGAAACGTCTCTTTAGATCTTCTGCCCATTTTTGTATTGGGTTGTTTGTTTTTTTAATATTAAGCTGCATGAGCTGTTTATATATATTGGAGATTAAACTTTTGTCCATTGATTCGTTTGCAACGATTTTCGCCCAGTCTGAGGGATGCCTTTTTCCATTCCCGTCTTTTTAACCAAAAAAGAAAGAAAGGCAAAGAAGCAGAACACTAATGTACATAAAATATGCCTTTTGAAACGGTCGTTTTGAAATATGGACGTCCTTTGAATTTTTTGGTCGATATGTGACCCCAGGATTTGTTTTCAGGGCAGGTGTCATTTACAGGCCTGCAATGATTTTGAATATCAACTGACCATTAGCGCTGGGATTAAAGCTGCTGTTGTGTGAAACGGCCACAAGGTGGCAGCAGTTCTCCCTTACCAAATCTGGTTACTAGGGCAGCAGAGCCTCAATGGAAGTCGTGTTCTAATTGGAATTTAGAATGGAATGTGCCAGGAGAAAGCCCCTCAAGTTTGTCTCCCTACTTCTTGTTCGTATTTTTAATTTAAATTTTTATTTTTTATTACAGCAAGTTTGATTACAATCTTTGGCTTATTGTAGGTGTCGAAGATGTGGTTCTTTTACACATATACAGATGTCTGTTCTCCCTGGGATCCTTTTCCCAGGTACGTTATGTCAGAATGTTGAGCAGTCTTCTCTTGGTATTCCGTAGGTCTTTGGTGATTATATATGTCACCTGTGTTTGTATATGTCTGTTAACACCGATATCGTAATGAAACCAATCCACACACCTTTCCATTGGTGAACCATAAGTGTGTTTAATGAATCTGTGATTGCCCTTCTCCGTGGAAATGTCTGCCCTGGTATCCATTTTTAGGTAACACCTATAAGTGATATGATATGATATGTGTCTTTCACTTTCTGACTTACTACAAGTCACGTGATTACCTCTAGACTCATCTACGGTGCTGCAAATGGCATTGTGTCCTTATTTTCCTTGGCTTCTATTCTGCCTTAGCGAGGTCCATTTTCAACAATGTGATTCCCTGAGGGTTGCGGATTAGCTGACCTGGGCAGCCTTACCCTGCCGGCCGGCCCTCCCCAGGTGTGCCTGTTTGAGGTCAATATAAACAGCGCTCCAGTCAGCAATAGCCCCTGAAGCTGTGCCTGACTCCATATTCTCTGCCCCGTCAGCAGTCTCGGGGCTGAGCTGGTGGGAGGGAATGAGGGGCCACAGCTTTGTTGGTGGCCCGGTGTGAGTGGGGCACTGCTGGCCTTTCTGCAGGAGTTGCCAGGCTGCCACCTGTAAAGAAGAGGATGTGTCACCCATACCTTCCACTGGAATTTCTCTCCTGACAGAGGTGAGGAAGGAAAAACGCAGTGGGGGCCGGGACAGGAGGGGTATCTCAGGCAGGACAATGGAAAGCTTCCGGAAGAGCGCACGGGGCCAGGACCACCCTGGCTGGCCTGCAGTCACCAACTTGGCCTGCGTGCTTTCGCTAGTGTGCTCCATGGCCCTTCCTCTAGGCTTTCAAGCCCTTGTACATATTCAGGTGTTTTACCTGGGAAGGGTGGGAACAGTTCAGCAGCAGCTGGCCTGGGGCTCAGCTCACCTTTATTCAGAGTTGCCTCGGCACGGTCTCCCAGCTTTGCAATGAGGACGCTTCTTGCGTGGGGGGTGGGTTCCTGGCTGGATGGGAGATGATTCCCCACCTCTGACCAACTTCAGAATTGTTTACCGCTGGAGCAAGTGCCCTGATAGGGTTTTCCTCTGTATAACTGGTGGGTTCAGGTTTTTTTTCGTTTATGGTTCAAGTTAGATTTTATTCCTCTTTTATGTATTTATAGATATAAGCATGGAAATAATTCATTCCTATAAATACATCTGTGTGAAGGGAATAAATTTTTTCTGTTTTATTATTAAATTTTATTTTTTAAAATTTTGAAATTTAATTTTATTTACTTTTTTTATACAGCAGGTTATTATTAGTTATGTATTTTATGCATATACATGTATACAGGTCAACCCGAATCTCCCAACTCATCCCACCACCACCACCCCATGGCTTCCCACACTTGGTGTCCATACGTTTGTTCTCGACCTCTGCGTCTCTATTTCTTCCCTGCAAACCAGTTCATCTGTACCATTTTTTAGGTTCCACATATATGCATTAATATACAATATTTGATTTCCTCTTTCTGACTTACTTCATTCTCTATGACAGTCTCTAGATCCATCGATGTCTCTACAAATGACCCAGTTTCATTCCTTTTTGTGGCCGAGTAATATTCCATTTTATATATGTACCCCATCTTTATCCATTCATCTGTCTGTGGGCATTTAGGTTGCTTCCATTACCTGGCTATTGTAAATAGTGCTGCTATGAACATTGTGGTGAATGTGCCTTTTTGATTTCTGGTTTTCTCTGGGTATATGCCCAGAAGTGGGATTGCTGGATCAGATGGTAATTCTATTTCTAGTTTTTTAAAGGAAACTCCATAGTGTTCTCCAAAGTGACTGTATCAATTTACATTCCCACCAATAGTGGAAGAGGGCTCCGTTTGTCCACACCCTCCCCAGAATTTGTTGTTTGTAGATTTTCTGATGATGCCGATCCTAACAGGTGTGAGGTGATACCTCATTGTAGTTTTGATTTGCATTTCTCTAATAATTAGTGCTGTTGAGCAGCTTTTCATGTGCATCTTGGCCATCTCTGTGTCTTCTTTGAAGAAACGTCTCTTTAGATCTTCTGCCCATTTTTGTATTGGGTTGTTTGTTTTTTTAATATTAAGCTGCATGAGCTGTTTATATATATTGGAGATTAAACTTTTGTCCATTGATTCGTTTGCAACGATTTTCGCCCAGTCTGAGGGATGCCTTTTTCCATTCCCGTCTTTTTAACCAAAAAAGAAAGAAAGGCAAAGAAGCAGAACACTAATGTACATAAAATATGCCTTTTGAAACGGTCGTTTTGAAATATGGACGTCCTTTGAATTTTTTGGTCGATATGTGACCCCAGGATTTGTTTTCAGGGCAGGTGTCATTTACAGGCCTGCAATGATTTTGAATATCAACTGACCATTAGCGCTGGGATTAAAGCTGCTGTTGTGTGAAACGGCCACAAGGTGGCAGCAGTTCTCCCTTACCAAATCTGGTTACTAGGGCAGCAGAGCCTCAATGGAAGTCGTGTTCTAGATTGGAATTTAGAATGGAATGTGCCAGGAGAAAGCCCCTCAAGTTTGTCTCCCTACTTCTTGTTCGTATTTTTAATTTAAATTTTTATTTTTTATTACAGCAAGTTTGATTACAATCTTTGGCTTATTGTAGGTGTCGAAGATGTGGTTCTTTTACACATATACAGATGTCTGTTCTCCCTGGGATCCTTTTCCCAGGTACCTTATGACAGAATGTTGAGTAGTCTTCTCTTGGTATTCCGTAGGTCTTTGGTGATTATATATGTCACCTGTGTTTGTATATGTCTGTTAACACCGATATCGTAATGAAACCAATCCACACACCTTTCCATTGGTGAACCATAAGTGTGTTTAATGAATCTGTGATTGCCCTTCTCCGTGGAAATGTCTGCCCTGGTATCCATTTTTAGGTAACACCTATAAGTGATATGATATGATATGTGTCTTTCACTTTCTGACTTACTACAAGTCACGTGATTACCTCTAGACTCATCTACGGTGCTGCAAATGGCATTGTGTCCTTATTTTCCTTGGCTTCTATTCTGCCTTAGCGAGGTCCATTTTCAACAATGTGATTCCCTGAGGGTTGCGGATTAGCTGACCTGGGCAGCCTTACCCTGCCGGCCGGCCCTCCCCAGGTGTGCCTGGTTGAGGTCAATATAAACAGCGCTCCAGTCAGCAATAGCCCCTGAAGCTGTGCCTGACTCCATATTCTCTGCCCCGTCAGCAGTCTCGGGGCTGAGCTGGTGGGAGGGAATGAGGGGCCACAGCTTTGTTGGTGGCCCGGTGTGAGTGGGGCACTGCTGGCCTTTCTGCAGGAGTTGCCAGGCTGCCACCTGTAAAGAAGAGGATGTGTCACCCATACCTTCCACTGGAATTTCTCTCCTGACAGAGGTGAGGAAGGAAAAACGCAGTGGGGGCCGGGACAGGAGGGGTATCTCAGGCAGGACAATGGAAAGCTTCTGGAAGAGCGCACGGGGCCAGGACCACCCTGGCTGGCCTGCAGTCACCAACTTGGCCTGCGTGCTTTCGCTAGTGTGCTCCATGGCCCTTCCTCTAGGCTTTCAAGCCCTTGTACATATTCAGGTGTTTTACCTGGGAAGGGTGGGAACAGTTCAGCAGCAGCTGGCCTGGGGCTCAGCTCACCTTTATTCAGAGATGCCTCGGCACGGTCTCCCAGCTTTGCAATGAGGACGCTTCTTGCGTGGGGGGTGGGTTCCTGGCTGGATGGGAGATGATTCCCCACCTCTGACCAACTTCAGAATTGTTTACCGCTGGAGAAAGTGCCCTGATAGGGTTTTCCTCTGTATAACTGGTGGGTTCAGGTTTTTTTTCGTTTATGGTTCAAGTTAGATTTTATTCCTCTTTTATGTATTTATAGATATAAGCATGGAAATAATTCATTCCTATAAATACATCTGTGTGAAGGGAATAAATTTTTTCTGTTTTATTTTTAAATTTTATTTTTTAAAATTTTGAAATTTAATTTTATTTACTTTTTTTATACAGCAGGTTATTATTAGTTATGTATTTTATGCATATACATGTATACAGGTCAACCCGAATCTCCCAACTCATCCCACCACCACCACCCCATGGCTTCCCACACTTGGTGTCCATACGTTTGTTCTCGACCTCTGCGTCTCTATTTCTTCCCTGCAAACCAGTTCATCTGTACCATTTTTTAGGTTCCACATATATGCATTAATATACAATATTTGATTTCCTCTTTCTGACTTACTTCATTCTGTATGACAGTCTCTAGATCCATCGATGTCTCTACAAATGACCCAGTTTCATTCCTTTTTGTGGCCGAGTAATATTCCATTTTATATATGTACCCCATCTGTATCCATTCATCTGTCTGTGGGCATTTAGGTTGCTTCCATTACCTGGCTATTGTAAATAGTGCTGCTATGAACATTGTGGTGAATGTGCCTTTTTGATTTCTGGTTTTCTCTGGGTATATGCCCAGAAGTGGGATTGCTGGATCAGATGGTAATTCTATTTCTAGTTTTTTAAAGGAAACTCCATAGTGTTCTCCAAAGTGACTGTATCAATTTACATTCCCACCAATAGTGGAAGAGGGCTCCGTTTGTCCACACCCTCCCCAGAATTTGTTGTTTGTAGATTTTCTGATGATGCCGATCCTAACAGGTGTGAGGTGATACCTCATTGTAGTTTTGATTTGCATTTCTCTAATAATTAGTGCTGTTGAGCAGCTTTTCATGTGCATCTTGGCCATCTCTGTGTCTTCTTTGAAGAAACGTCTCTTTAGATCTTCTGCCCATTTTTGTATTGGGTTGTTTGTTTTTTTAATATTAAGCTGCATGAGCTGTTTATATATATTGGAGATTAAACTTTTGTCCATTGATTCGTTTGCAACGATTTTCACCCAGTCTGAGGGATGCCTTTTTCCATTCCCGTCTTTTTAACCAAAAAAGAAAGAAAGGCAAAGAAGCAGAACACTAATGTACATAAAATATGCCTTTTGAAACGGTCGTTTTGAAATATGGACGTCCTTTGAATTTTTTGGTCGATATGTGACCCCAGGATTTGTTTTCAGGGCAGGTGTCATTTACAGGCCTGCAATGATTTTGAATATCAACTGACCTTTAGCGCTGGGATTAAAGCTGCTGTTGTGTGAAACGGCCACAAGGTGGCAGCAGTTCTCCCTTACCAAATCTGGTTACTAGGGCAGCAGAGCCTCAATGGAAGTCGTGTTCTAGATTGGAATTTAGAATGGAATGTGCCAGGAGAAAGCCCCTCAAGTTTGTCTCCCTACTTCTTGTTCGTATTTTTAATTTAAATTTTTATTTTTTATTACAGCAAGTTTGATTACAATCTTTGGCTTATTGTAGGTGTCGAAGATGTGGTTCTTTTACACATATACAGATGTCTGTTCTCCCTGGGATCCTTTTCCCAGGTACCTTATGACAGAATGTTGAGTAGTCTTCTCTTGGTATTCCGTAGGTCTTTGGTGCTTATATATGTCACCTGTGTTTGTATATGTCTGTTAACTCCGATATCGTAATGAAACCAATCCACACACCTTTCCATTGGTGAACCATAAGTGTGTTTAATGAATCTGTGATTGCCCTTCTCCGTGGAAATGTCTGCCCTGGTATCCATTTTTAGGTAACACCTATAAGTGATATGATATGATATGTGTCTTTCACTTTCTGACTTACTACAAGTCACGTGATTACCTCTAGACTCATCTACGGTGCTGCAAATGGCATTGTGTCCTTATTTTCCTTGGCTTCTATTCTGCCTTAGCGAGGTCCATTTTCAACAATGTGATTCCCTGAGGGTTGCGGATTAGCTGACCTGGGCAGCCTTACCCTGCCGGCCGGCCCTCCCCAGGTGTGCCTGGTTGAGGTCAATATAAACAGCGCTCCAGTCAGCAATAGCCCCTGAAGCTGTGCCTGACTCCATATTCTCTGCCCCGTCAGCAGTCTCGGGGCTGAGCTGGTGGGAGGGAATGAGGGGCCACAGCTTTGTTGGTGGCCCGGTGTGAGTGGGGCACTGCTGGCCTTTCTGCAGGAGTTGCCAGGCTGCCACCTGTAAAGAAGAGGATGTGTCACCCATACCTTCCACTGGAATTTCTCTCCTGACAGAGGTGAGGAAGGAAAAACGCTGTGGGGGCCGGGACAGGAGGGGTATCTCAGGCAGGACAATGGAAAGCTTCCAGAAGAGCGCACGGGGCCAGGACCACCCTGGCTGGCCTGCAGTCACCAACTTGGCCTGCGTGCTTTCGCTAGTGTGCTCCATGGCCCTTCCTCTAGGCTTTCAAGCCCTTGTACATATTCAGGTGTTTTACCTGGGAAGGGTGGGAACAGTTCAGCAGCAGCTGGCCTGGGGCTCAGCTCACCTTTATTCAGAGATGCCTCGGCACAGTCTCCCAGCTTTGCAATGAGGACGCTTCTTGCGTGGGGGGTGGGTTCCTGGCTGGATGGGAGATGATTCCCCACCTCTGACCAACTTCAGAATTGTTTACCGCTGGAGAAAGTGCCCTGATACTGTTTACCTCTGTATAACTGGTGGGTTCAGGTTTTTTTTCGTTTATGGTTCAAGTTAGATTTTATTCCTCTTTTATGTATTTATAGATATAAGCATGGAAATAATTCATTCCTATAAATACATCTGTGTGAAGGGAATAAATTTTTTCTGTTTTATTATTAAATTTTATTTTTTAAAATTTTGAAATTTAATTTTATTTACTTTTTTTATACAGCAGGTTATTATTAGTTATGTATTTTATGCATATACATGTATACAGGTCAACCCGAATCTCCCAACTCATCCCACCACCACCACCCCATGGCTTCCCACACTTGGTGTCCATACGTTTGTTCTCGACCTCTGCGTCTCTATTTCTTCCCTGCAAACCAGTTCATCTGTACCATTTTTTAGGTTCCACATATATGCATTAATATACAATATTTGATTTCCTCTTTCTGACTTACTTCATTCTGTATGACAGTCTCTAGATCCATCGATGTCTCTACAAATGACCCAGTTTCATTCCTTTTTGTGGCCGAGTAATATTCCATTTTATATATGTACCCCATCTGTATCCATTCATCTGTCTGTGGGCATTTAGGTTGCTTCCATTACCTGGCTATTGTAAATAGTGCTGCTATGAACATTGTGGTGAATGTGCCTTTTTGATTTCTGGTTTTCTCTGGGTATATGCCCAGAAGTGGGATTGCTGGATCAGATGGTAATTCTATTTCTAGTTTTTTAAAGGAAACTCCATAGTGTTCTCCAAAGTGACTGTATCAATTTACATTCCCACCAATAGTGGAAGAGGGCTCCGTTTGTCCACACCCTCCCCAGAATTTGTTGTTTGTAGATTTTCTGATGATGCCGATCCTAACAGGTGTGAGGTGATACCTCATTGTAGTTTTGATTTGCATTTCTCTAATAATTAGTGCTGTTGAGCAGCTTTTCATGTGCATCTTGGCCATCTCTGTGTCTTCTTTGAAGAAACGTCTCTTTAGATCTTCTGCCCATTTTTGTATTCGGTTGTTTGTTTTTTTAATATTAAGCTGCATGAGCTGTTTATATATATTGGAGATTAAACTTTTGTCCATTGATTCGTTTGCAACGATTTTCGCCCAGTCTGAGGGATGCCTTTTTCCATTCCCGTCTTTTTAACCAAAAAAGAAAGAAAGGCAAAGAAGCAGAACACTAATGTACATAAAATATGCCTTTTGAAACGGTCGTTTTGAAATATGGACGTCCTTTGAATTTTTTGGTCGATATGTGACCCCAGGATTTGTTTTCAGGGCAGGTGTCATTTACAGGCCTGCAATGATTTTGAATATCACCTGACCATTAGCGCTGGGATTAAAGCTGCTGTTGTGTGAAACGGCCACAAGGTGGCAGCAGTTCTCCCTTACCAAATCTGGTTACTAGGGCAGCAGAGCCTCAATGGAAGTCGTGTTCTAGATTGGAATTTAGAATGGAATGTGCCAGGAGAAAGCCCCTCAAGTTTGTCTCCCTACTTCTTGTTCGTATTTTTAATTTAAATTTTTATTTTTTATTACAGCAAGTTTGATTACAATGTTTGGCTTATTGTAGGTGTCGAAGATGTGGTTCTTTTTCACATATACAGATGTCTGTTCTCCCTGGGATCCTTTTCCCAGGTACCTTATGACAGAATGTTGAGTAGTCTTCTCTTGGTATTCCGTAGGTCTTTGGTGATTATATATGTCACCTGTGTTTGTATATGTCTGTTAACACCGATATCGTAATGAAACCAATCCACACACCTTTCCATTGGTGAACCATAAGTGTGTTTAATGAATCTGTGATTGCCCTTCTCCGTGGAAATGTCTGCCCTGGTATCCATTTTTAGGTAACACCTATAAGTGATATGATATGATATGTGTCTTTCACTTTCTGACTTACTACAAGTCACGTGATTACCTCTAGACTCATCTACGGTGCTGCAAA
Source organism: Mesoplodon bidens (assembly GCF_964165515.1). NCBI lineage: Eukaryota > Metazoa > Chordata > Mammalia > Artiodactyla > Ziphiidae > Mesoplodon > Mesoplodon bidens. The sequence continues at coordinate 429,649 of NW_027671404.1, forward strand.
TGGCATTGTGTCCTTATTTTCCTTGGCTTCTATTCTGCCTTAGCGAGGTCCATTTTCAACAATGTGATTCCCTGAGGGTTGCGGATTAGCTGACCTGGGCAGCCTTACCCTGCCGGCCGGCCCTCCCCAGGTGTGCCTGTTTGAGGTCAATATAAACAGCGCTCCAGTCAGCAATAGCCCCTGAAGCTGTGCCTGACTCCATATTCTCTGCCCCGTCAGCAGTCTCGGGGCTGAGCTGGTGGGAGGGAATGAGGGGCCACAGCTTTGTTGGTGGCCCGGTGTGAGTGGGGCACTGCTGGCCTTTCTGCAGGAGTTGCCAGGCTGCCACCTGTAAAGAAGAGGATGTGTCACCCATACCTTCCACTGGAATTTCTCTCCTGACAGAGGTGAGGAAGGAAAAACGCAGTGGGGGCCGGGACAGGAGGGGTATCTCAGGCAGGACAATGGAAAGCTTCCGGAAGAGCGCACGGGGCCAGGACCACCCTGGCTGGCCTGCAGTCACCAACTTGGCCTGCGTGCTTTCGCTAGTGTGCTCCATGGCCCTTCCTCTAGGCTTTCAAGCCCTTGTACATATTCAGGTGTTTTACCTAGGAAGGGTGGGAACAGTTCAGCAGCAGCTGGCCTGGGGCTCAGCTCACCTTTATTCAGAGATGCCTCGGCACGGTCTCCCAGCTTTGCAATGAGGACGCTTCTTGCGTGGGGGGTGGGTTCCTGGCTGGATGGGAGATGATTCCCCACCTCTGACCAACTTCAGAATTGTTTACCGCTGGAGAAAGTGCCCTGATAGGGTTTTCCTCTGTATAACTGGTGGGTTCAGGTTTTTTTTCGTTTATGGTTCAAGTTAGATTTTATTCCTCTTTTATGTATTTATAGATATAAGCATGGAAATAATTCATTCCTATAAATACATCTGTGTGAAGGGAATACATTTTTTCTGTTTTATTTTTAAATTTTATTTTTTAAAATTTTGAAATTTAATTTTATTTACTGTTTTTATACAGCAGGTTATTATTAGTTATGTATTTTATGCATATACATGTATACAGGTCAACCCGAATCTCCCAACTCATCCCACCACCACCACCCCATGGCTTCCCACACTTGGTGTCCATACGTTTGTTCTCGACCTCTGCGTCTCTATTTCTTCCCTGCAAACCAGTTCATCTGTACCATTTTTTAGGTTCCACATATATGCATTAATATACAATATTTGATTTCCTCTTTCTGACTTACTTCATTCTGTATGACAGTCTCTAGATCCATCGATGTCTCTACAAATGACCCAGTTTCATTCCTTTTTGTGGCCGAGTAATATTCCATTTTATATATGTACCCCATCTTTATCCATTCATCTGTCTGTGGGCATTTAGGTTGCTTCCATTACCTGGCTATTGTAAATAGTGCTGCTATGAACATTGTGGTGAATGTGCCTTTTTGATTTCTGGTTTTCTCTGGGTATATGCCCAGAAGTGGGATTGCTGGATCAGATGGTAATTCTATTTCTAGTTTTTTAAAGGAAACTCCATAGTGTTCTCCAAAGTGACTGTATCAATTTACATTCCCACCAATAGTGGAAGAGGGCTCCGTTTGTCCACACCCTCCCCAGAATTTGTTGTTTGTAGATTTTCTGATGATGCCGATCCTAACAGGTGTGAGGTGATACCTCATTGTAGTTTTGATTTGCATTTCTCTAATAATTAGTGCTGTTGAGCAGCTTTTCATGTGCATCTTGGCCATCTCTGTGTCTTCTTTGAAGAAACGTCTCTTTAGATCTTCTGCCCATTTTTGTATTGGGTTGTTTGTTTTTTTAATATTAAGCTGCATGAGCTGTTTATATATATTGGAGATTAAACTTTTGTCCATTGATTCGTTTGCAACGATTTTCGCCCAGTCTGAGGGATGCCTTTTTCCATTCCCGTCTTTTTAACCAAAAAAGAAAGAAAGGCAAAGAAGCAGAACACTAATGTACATAAAATATGCCTTTTGAAACGGTCGTTTTGAAATATGGACGTCCTTTGAATTTTTTGGTCGATATGTGACCCCAGGATTTGTTTTCAGGGCAGGTGTCATTTACAGGCCTGCAATGATTTTGAATATCAACTGACCATTAGCGCTGGGATTAAAGCTGCTGTTGTGTGAAACGGCCACAAGGTGGCAGCAGTTCTCCCTTACCAAATCTGGTTACTAGGGCAGCAGAGCCTCAATGGAAGTCGTGTTCTAGATTGGAATTTAGAATGGAATGTGCCAGGAGAAAGCCCCTCAAGTTTGTCTCCCTACTTCTTGTTCGTATTTTTAATTTAAATTTTTATTTTTTATTACAGCAAGTTTGATTACAATCTTTGGCTTATTGTAGGTGTCGAAGATGTGGTTCTTTTACACATATACAGATGTCTGTTCTCCCTGGGATCCTTTTCCCAGGTACCTTATGACAGAATGTTGAGTAGTCTTCTCTTGGTATTCCGTAGGTCTTTGGTGATTATATATGTCACCTGTGTTTGTATATGTCTGTTAACTCCGATATCGTAATGAAACCAATCCACACACCTTTCCATTGGTGAACCATAAGTGTGTTTAATGAATCTGTGATTGCCCTTCTCCGTGGAAATATCTGCCCTGGTATCCATTTTTAGGTAACACCTATAAGTGATATGATATGATATGTGTCTTTCACTTTCTGACTTACTACAAGTCACGTGATTACCTCTAGACTCATCTACGGTGCTGCAAATGGCATTGTGTCCTTAGTTTCCTTGGCTTCTATTCTGCCTTAGCGAGGTCCATTTTCAACAATGTGATTCCCTGAGGGTTGCGGATTAGCTGACCTGGGCAGCCTTACCCTGCCGGCCGGCCCTCCCCAGGTGTGCCTGGTTGAGGTCAATATAAACAGCGCTCCAGTCAGCAATAGCCCCTGAAGCTGTGCCTGACTCCATATTCTCTGCCCCGTCAGCAGTCTCGGGGCTGAGCTGGTGGGAGGGAATGAGGGGCCACAGCTTTGTTGGTGGCCCGGTGTGAGTGGGGCACTGCTGGCCTTTCTGCAGGAGTTGCCAGGCTGCCACCTGTAAAGAAGAGGATGTGTCACCCATACCTTCCACTGGAATTTCTCTCCTGACAGAGGTGAGGAAGGAAAAACGCAGTGGGGGCCGGGACAGGAGGGGTATCTCAGGCAGGACAATGGAAAGCTTCCGGAAGAGCGCACGGGGCCAGGACCACCCTGGCTGGCCTGCAGTCACCAACTTGGCCTGCGTGCTTTCGCTAGTGTGCTCCATGGCCCTTCCTCTAGGCTTTCAAGCCCTTGTACATATTCAGGTGTTTTACCTGGGAAGGGTGGGAACAGTTCAGCAGCAGCTGGCCTGGGGCTCAGCTCACCTTTATTCAGAGATGCCTCGGCACGGTCTCCCAGCTTTGCAATGAGGACGCTTCTTGCGTGGGGGGTGGGTTCCTGGCTGGATGGGAGATGATTCCCCACCTCTGACCAACTTCAGAATTGTTTACCGCTGGAGAAAGTGCCCTGATAGGGTTTTCCTCTGTATAACTGGTGGGTTCAGGTTTTTTTTCGTTTATGGTTCAAGTTAGATTTTATTCCTCTTTTATGTATTTATAGATATAAGCATGGAAATAATTCATTCCTATAAATACATCTGTGTGAAGGGAATAAATTTTTTCTGTTTTATTTTTAAATTTTATTTTTTAAAATTTTGAAATTTAATTTTATTTACTGTTTTTATACAGCAGGTTATTATTAGTTATGTATTTTATGCATATACATGTATACAGGTCAACCCGAATCTCCCAACTCATCCCACCACCACCACCCCATGGCTTCCCACACTTGGTGTCCATACGTTTGTTCTCGACCTCTGCGTCTCTATTTCTTCCCTGCAAAACAGTTCATCTGTACCATTTTTTAGGTTCCACATATATGCATTAATATACAATATTTGATTTCCTCTTTCTGACTTACTTCATTCTGTATGACAGTCTCTAGATCCATCGATGTCTCTACAAATGACCCAGTTTCATTCCTTTTTGTGGCCGAGTAATATTCCATTTTATATATGTACCCCATCTTTATCCATTCATCTGTCTGTGGGCATTTAGGTTGCTTCCATTACCTGGCTATTGTAAATAGTGCTGCTATGAACATTGTGGTGAATGTGCCTTTTTGATTTCTGGTTTTCTCTGGGTATATGCCCAGAAGTGGGATTGCTGGATCAGATGGTAATTCTATTTCTAGTTTTTTAAAGGAAACTCCATAGTGTTCTCCAAAGTGACTGTATCAATTTACATTCCCACCAATAGTGGAAGAGGGCTCCGTTTGTCCACACCCTCCCCAGAATTTGTTGTTTCTAGATTTTCTGATGATGCCGATCCTAACAGGTGTGAGGTGATACCTCATTGTAGTTTTGATTTGCATTTCTCTAATAATTAGTGCTGTTGAGCAGCTTTTCATGTGCATCTTGGCCATCTCTGTGTCTTCTTTGAAGAAACGTCTCTTTAGATCTTCTGCCCATTTTTGTATTGGGTTGTTTGTTTTTTTTAATATTAAGCTGCATGAGCTGTTTATATATATTGGAGATTAAACTTTTGTCCATTGATTCGTTTGCAACGATTTTCGCCCAGTCTGAGGGATGCCTTTTTCCATTCCCGTCTTTTTAACCAAAAAAGAAAGAAAGACAAAGAAGCAGAACACTAATGTACATAAAATATGCCTTTTGAAACGGTCGTTTTGAAATATGGACGTCCTTTGAATTTTTTGGTCGATATGTGACCCCAGGATTTGTTTTCAGGGCAGGTGTCATTTACAGGCCTGCAATGATTTTGAATATCAACTGACCATTAGCGCTGGGATTAAAGCTGCTGTTGTGTGAAACGGCCACAAGGTGGCAGCAGTTCTCCCTTACCAAATCTGGTTACTAGGGCAGCAGAGCCTCAGTGGAAGTCGTGTTCTAGATTGGAATTTAGAATGGAATGTGCCAGGAGAAAGCCCCTCAAGTTTGTCTCCCTACTTCTTGTTCGTATTTTTAATTTAAATTTTTATTTTTTATTACAGCAAGTTTGATTACAATGTTTGGCTTATTGTAGGTGTCGAAGATGTGGTTCTTTTACACATATACAGATGTCTGTTCTCCCTGGGATCCTTTTCCCAGGTACCTTATGACAGAATGTTGAGTAGTCTTCTCTTGGTATTCCGTACTTCTTTGGTGATTATATATGTCACCTGTGTTTGTATATGTCTGTTAACACCGATATCGTAATGAAACCAATCCACACACCTTTCCATTGGTGAACCATAAGTGTGTTTAATGAATCTGTGATTGCCCTTCTCCGTGGAAATATCTGCCCTGGTATCCATTTTTAGGTAACACCTATAAGTGATATGATATGATATGTGTCTTTCACTTTCTGACTTACTACAAGTCACGTGATTACCTCTAGACTCATCTACGGTGCTGCAAATGGCATTGTGTCCTTAGTTTCCTTGGCTTCTATTCTGCCTTAGCGAGGTCCATTTTCAACAATGTGATTCCCTGAGGGTTGCGGATTAGCTGACCTGGGCAGCCTTACCCTGCCGGCCGGCCCTCCCCAGGTGTGCCTGGTTGAGGTCAATATAAACAGCGCTCCAGTCAGCAATAGCCCCTGAAGCTGTGCCTGACTCCATATTCTCTGCCCCGTCAGCAGTCTCGGGGCTGAGCTGGTGGGAGGGAATGAGGGGCCACAGCTTTGTTGGTGGCCCGGTGTGAGTGGGGCACTGCTGGCCTTTCTGCAGGAGTTGCCAGGCTGCCACCTGTAAAGAAGAGGATGTGTCACCCATACCTTCCACTGGAATTTCTCTCCTGACAGAGGTGAGGAAGGAAAAACGCAGTGGGGGCCGGGACAGGAGGGGTATCTCAGGCAGGACAATGGAAAGCTTCCGGAAGAGCGCACGGGGCCAGGACTACCCTGGCTGGCCTGCAGTCACCAACTTGGCCTGCGTGCTTTCGCTAGTGTGCTCCATGGCCCTTCCTCTAGGCTTTCAAGCCCTTGTACATATTCAGGTGTTTTACCTGGGAAGGGTGGGAACAGTTCAGCAGCAGCTGGCCTGGGGCTCAGCTCACCTTTATTCAGAGATGCCTCGGCACGGTCTCCCAGCTTTGCAATGAGGACGCTTCTTGCGTGGGGGGTGGGTTCCTGGCTGGATGGGAGATGATTCCCCACCTCTGACCAACTTCAGAATTGTTTACCGCTGGAGAAAGTGCCCTGATAGGGTTTTCCTCTGTATAACTGGTGGGTTCAGGTTTTTTTTCGTTTATGGTTCAAGTTAGATTTTATTCCTCTTTTATGTATTTATAGATATAAGCATGGAAATAATTCATTCCTATAAATACATCTGTGTGAAGGGAATACATTTTTTCTGTTTTATTTTTAAATTTTATTTTTTAAAATTTTGAAATTTAATTTTATTTACTTTTTTTATACAGCAGGTTATTATTAGTTATGTATTTTATGCATATACATGTATACAGGTCAACCCGAATCTCCCAACTCATCCCACCACCACCACCCCATGGCTTCCCACACTTGGTGTCCATACGTTTGTTCTCGACCTCTGCGTCTCTATTTCTTCCCTGCAAACCAGTTCATCTGTACCATTTTTTAGGTTCCACATATATGCATTAATATACAATATTTGATTTCCTCTTTCTGACTTACTTCATTCTGTATGACAGTCTCTAGATCCATCGATGTCTCTACAAATGACCCAGTTTCATTCCTTTTTGTGGCCGAGTAATATTCCATTTTATATATGTACCCCATCTTTATCCATTCATCTGTCTGTGGGCATTTAGGTTGCTTCCATTACCTGGCTATTGTAAATAGTGCTGCTATGAACATTGTGGTGAATGTGCCTTTTTGATTTCTGGTTTTCTCTGGGTATATGCCCAGAAGTGGGATTGCTGGATCAGATGGTAATTCTATTTCTAGTTTTTTAAAGGAAACTCCATAGTGTTCTCCAAAGTGACTGTATCAATTTACATTCCCACCAATAGTGGAAGAGGGCTCCGTTTGTCCACACCCTCCCCAGAATTTGTTGTTTGTAGATTTTCTGATGATGCCGATCCTAACAGGTGTGAGGTGATACCTCATTGTAGTTTTCATTTGCATTTCTCTAATAATTAGTGCTCTTGAGCAGCTTTTCATGTGCGTCTTGGCCATCTCTGTGTCTTCTTTGAAGAAACGTCCCTTTAGAACTTCTGCTCATTTTTGTATTGGGTTGTTTGTTTTTTTAATATTAAGCTGCATGAGCTGTTTATATATATTGGAGATTAAACCTTTGTCCATTGATTCATTTGCAACGATTTTCGCCCAGTCTGAGGGATGCCTTTTTCCATTCCCGTCTTTTTAACCAAAAAAGAAAGAAAGACAAAGAAGCAGAACACTAATGTGCATAAAATATGCCTTTTGAAACGGTCGTTTTGAAATATGGACGTCCTTTGAATTTTTTGGTCGATATGTGACCCCAGGATTTGTTTTCAGGGCAGGTGTCATTTACAGGCCTGCAATGATTTTGAATATCCACTGACCATTAGCGCTGGGATTAAAGCTGCTGTTGTGTGAAACGGCCACAAGGTGGCAGCAGTTCTCCCTTACCAAATCTGGTTACTAGGGCAGCAGAGCCTCAATGGAAGTCGTGTTCTAGATTGGAATTTAGAATGGAATGTGCCAGGAGAAAGCCCCTCAAGTTTGTCTCCCTACTTCTGGTTCGTGTTTTTAATTTAATTTTTATTTTTTATGACAGCAAGTTTGATTACAATGTTTGGCTTGTTGGAGGTGTGGAAGATATGGTTCTTTTACACATATACAGATGTCTGTTCTTCCTGGGATCCTTTTCCCAGGTATGTTATGACAGAATGTTGAGTAGTCTTCTCTTGGTATTCCGTAGGTCTTTGGTGATTATATATGTCACCTGTGTTTGTATATGTCTGTTAACCCCGATATCGTAATGAAACCAATCCACACACCTTTCCATTGGTGAACCATAAGTGTGTTTAATGAATCTGTGATTGCCCTTCTCCGTGGAAATATCTGCCCTGGTATCCATTTTTAGGTAACACCTATAAGTGATATGATATGATATGTGTCTTTCACTTTCTGACTTACTACAAGTCACGTGATTACCTCTAGACTCATCTACGGTGCTGCAAATGGCATTGTGTCCTTATTTTCCTTGGCTTCTATTCTGCCTTAACGAGGTCCATTTTCAACAATGTCATTCCCTGAGGGTTGTGGATTAGCTGACCAGGGCAGCCTTACCCTGCCGGCCGGCCCTCCCCAGGTGTGCCTGGTTGAGGTCAATATAAACAGCGCTCCAGTCAGCAATAGCACCTGAAGCTGTGCCTGACTCCATATTCTCTGCCCCGTCAGCAGTCTCCGGGCTGAGCTGGTGGGAGGGAATGAGGGGCCACAGCTTTGTTGGTGGCCCGGTGTGAGTGGGGCACTGCTGGCCTTTCTGCAGGATTTGCCAGGCTGAGACCTGTAAAGAAGAGGATGTGTCACCCATACCTTCCGCTGGAATTTCTCTCCGGACAGAGGTGAGGAAGGAAAAAAGCAGTGGGGGCCGGGACAGGAGGGGTGTCACAGGTAGGACAATGGAAAGCTTCCGGAAGAGTGCCCGGGGCCAGGACCACCCTGGCTGGCCTGCAGTCACCAAGTTGGCCTGCGTGCTTTCGCTGGTGTGGCTCCATGGCCCTTCCTCTAGGCTTTCAAGCCCTTGTACATATTCAGGTGTTTTACCTGGGAAGGGTGGGAACAGTTCAGCAGCAGCTGGCCTGGGGCTCAGCTCACCTTTATTCAGAGATGCCTCGGCACGGTCTCCCAGCTTTGAAATGAGGACGCTTCTTGCGTGGGTGGTGGGTTCCTGGCTGGATGGGAGATGATTCCCCACCTCTGACCAACTTCAGAATTGTTTACCGCTGGAGCAAGTGCCCTGATAGGGTTTTCCTCTGTATAACTGGTGGGTTCAGGTTTTTTTTTCGTTTATGGTTCAATTTAGATTTTATTCCTCTTTTATGTATTTATAGATATAAGCATGGAAATAATTCATTCCTGTAAATACTTGTGTGTGAAGGGAAGAACTTTTTTCTGTTTTATAATTAAATTTTATTTTTTAAAATTTTGAAATTAAATTTTATTTACTTTTTTATACAGCAGGTTATTATCAGTTATGTATTTTATGCATATACCTGTATACAGGTCAATCCCAATCTCCCAACTCATCCCACCACCACCACCCCATGGCTTCCCACACTTGGTGTCCATACATTTGTTCTCTACCTGTGTGTCTCTATTTCTTCCCTGCAAACCAGTTCATCTGTACCATCTTTTAGGTTCCACATATATGCATTAATATACAATATTTGTTTTCCTCTTTCTGACTTACTTCATTCTGTATGACAGTCTCTAGATCCATCGATGTCTCTACAAATGACCCAGTTTCATTCCTTTTTATGGCCGAGTAATATTCCATTTGATATATGTACCCCAATTTTATCCGTTCATCTGTCTGTGGGCATTTAGGTTGCTTCCATTACCTGGCTATTGTAAATAGTGCTGCAATGAACATTGTTTTGAATGTGCCTTTTTGATTTATGGTTTTCTCTGGGTATATGCCCAGAAGTGGGATTGCTGGATCAGATGGTAATTCTATTTCTAGTTTTTTTAAGGAAACTCCATAGTGTTCTCCATAGTGACTGTATCAATTTACATTCCCACCAATAGTGGAAGAGGGCTCCTTTTGTCCACACCCTCCCCAGAATTTGTTGTTTCTAGATTTTCTGATGATGCCCATTCTAACAGGTGTGAGGTGATACCTCATTGTAGTTTTGATTTGCATTTCTCTAATAATTAGTGCTGTTGAGCAGCTTTTCATGTGCGTCTTGGCCATCTCTGTGTCTTCTTTAAAGAAACGTCTCTTTAGATCTTCTGCCCATTTTTGTATTGGGTTGTTTGTTTTTTTAATATTAAGCTGCATGAGCTGTTTATATATATTGGACATTAAACCTTTGTCCATTGATTCGTTTGCAACTATTTTCGCCCCTTCTGAGGGATGCCTTTTTCCATTCCCGTTTTTTTAACCAAAAAAGAAAGAAAGAAATAGAAGCAGAAAACTAATGTGCATAAAATATGCCTTTTGAAACGGTCGTTTTGAAATATGGACGTCCTTTGAATTTTTTGGTCGATATGTGACACCAGGATTTGTTTTCAGGGCAGGTGTCATTTACAGGCCTGCAATGATTTTGAATATCCACTGACCATTAGCGCTGGGATTAAAGCTGCTGCTGTGTGAAACGGCCACAAGGTGGCAGCAGTTCTCCCTTACCAATTCTGGTTACTAGGGCAACAGAGCCTCAATGGAAGTCGTGTTCTAGATTGGAATTTAGAATGGAATGTGCCAGGAGAAAGCCCCTCAAGTTTGTCTCCCTACTTCTGGTTCGTGTTTTTAATTTAATTTTTATTTTTTATTACAGCAAGTTTGATTACAATGTTTGGCTTGTTGGAGGTGTGGAAGATGTGGTTCTTTTACACATATACAGATGTCTGTTTTTCCTGGGATCCTTTTCCCATGTACGTTATCACAGAATGTTGAGTAGTCTTTTGGTATTCCGTAGTTCTTTGGTGATTATATATGTCACCTGTGTTTGTATAAGTCTGTTAACCCCGATATCGTAATGAAACCAATCCTCTCACCTTTCCATTGGTGAACCATAAGTTTGTTTAATGAAGCTGTGATTGCCCTTCTCCGTGGAAATATCTGCCCTGGTATCCATTTTTAGGTAACACCTAGAAGTGATATGATATGATATGTGTCTTTCACTTTCTGACTTACTACATGTCACGTGATTACCTCTAGACTCATCTACGGTGCTGCAAATGGCATTGTGTCCTTTTTTTCCTTGCCTTCTATTCTGACTTAGCGAGGTCCATTTTCAACAATGTGATTCCCTGCGGGTTGTGGATTAGCTGACGTGGGCAGCCTTATCCTGCCGGCCGGCCCTCCCCAGGTGTGCCTGGTTGAGGTCAATATAAACAGCGCTCCAGGCAGCAATAGCCCCTGAAGCTGTGCCTGACTCCATATTCTCTGCCCCGTCAGCAGTCTCGGGGCTGTGCTGGTGGGAGGGAGTGAGGGGCCACAGCTTTGTTGGTGGCCCGGTGTGAGTGGGGTTCTGCTGACCTTTCTGCAGGAGTTGCCAGGCTGCCTCCTGTAAAGAAGAGGATGTGTCACCCATACCTTCCGCTGGAATTTCTCTCCGGACAGAGGTGAGGAAGGAAAAAAGCAGTGGGGGCCGGGACAGGTGGGGTATCTCAGGCAGGACAATGGAAAGCTTCCGGAAGAGCGCCCGGGGCCAGGACCACCCTGGCTGGCCTGCAGGCACCAAGTTGGCTTGCGTGCTGTCGCTGGTGTGGCTCCACGGCCCTTCCTCTAGTCTTTCAAGCCCTTGTACATATTCAGGTGTTTTACCTGGGAAGGGTGGGAACAGTTCAGCAGCAGCTGGCCTGGGGCTCAGCTCACCTTTATTCAGAGATGCCTCGGCACGGTCCCCCAGCTTTGCAATGAGGACGCTCCTTGTGTGGGGGGTGGGTTGCTAGCTGTATGGGAGATGATTCCCCACCTCTGACCAATTTCAGAATTGTTTACCGCTGGAGCAAGTGCCCTGATAGCGTTTTCCTCTGTATAACTGGTGGGTTCTGGTTTTTCTTCTTTTATGGTTCAAGTTAGCTTTTATTCCTCTTTTATGTATTTATAGATATAAGCATGGAAATAATTCATTCCTATAAATACATCTGTGTGAAGGGAAGAACTTTTTTCTCTTTTATTTTTAAATTTTATTTTTTATAATTTTGAAATTTAATTTTATTTACTTTTTTATACAGCAGGTTATTACTAGTTATGTATTTTATGCATATACATGTATACAGGTCAATCTCAATCTCCCAACTCATCCCACCACCACCACCCCATGGCTTCCCACACTTGGTGTCCATACGTTTGTTCTCTACCTGTGTGTCACTATTTCTTCCCTGCAAACCAGTTCATCTGTACCATTTTTTAGGTTCCACATATATGCATTAATATACAATATTTGTTTTCCTCTTTCTGACTTACTTCATTCTGTATGACAGTCTCTAGATCCATCGATGTCTCTACAAATGACCCAGTTTCATTCCTTTTTATGGCCGAGTAATATTCCATTTGATATGTGTACCCCAATTTTATCCATTCATCTGTCTGTGGGCATTTAGGTTGCTTCCATTACCTGGCTATTGTAAATAGTGCTGCAATGAACATTGTGGTGAATGTGCCTTTTTGATTTATGGTTTTCTCTGGGTATATGCCCAGAAGTGGGATTGCTGGATCAGATGGTAATTCTATTTCTAGTTTTTTTAAGGAAACTCCATAGTGTTCTCCATAGTGACTGTATCAATTTACATTCCCACCAATAGTGGAAGAGGGCTCCTTTTGTCCACACCCTCCCCAGAATTTGTTGTTTCTAGATTTTCTGATGATGCCCATTCTAACAGGTGTGAGGTGATACCTCATTGTAGTTTTGATTTGCATTTCTCTAATAATTAGTGCTGTTGAGCAGCTTTTCATGTGCGTCTTGGCCATCTCTGTGTCTTCTTTAAAGAAACGTCTCTTTAGATCTTCTGCCCATTTTTGTATTGGGTTGTTTGTTTTTTTAATATTAAGCTGCATGAGCTGTTTATATATATTGGACATTAAACCTTTGTCCATTGATTCGTTTGCAACTATTTTCGCCCCTTCTGAGGGATGCCTTTTTCCATTCCCGTTTTTTTAACCAAAAAAGAAAGAAAGAAAAAGAAGCAGAAAACTAATGTGCATAAAATATGCCTTTTGAAACGGTCGTTTTGAAATATGGACGTCCTTTGAATTTTTTGGTCGATATGTGACACCAGGATTTGTTTTCAGGGCAGGTGTCATTTACAGGCCTGCAATGATTTTGAATATCCACTGACCATTAGCGCTGGGATTAAAGCTGCTGCTGTGTGAAACGGCCACAAGGTGGCAGCAGTTCTCCCTTACCAATTCTGGTTACTAGGGCAACAGAGCCTCAATGGAAGTCGTGTTCTAGATTGGAATTTAGAATGGAATGTGCCAGGAGAAAGCCCCTCAAGTTTGTCTCCCTACTTCTGGTTCGTGTTTTTAATTTAATTTTTATTTTTTATTACAGCAAGTTTGATTACAATGTTTGGCTTGTTGGAGGTGTGGAAGATGTGGTTCTTTTACACATATACAGATGTCTGTTTTTCCTGGGATCCTTTTCCCATGTACGTTATCACAGAATGTTGAGTAGTCTTTTGGTATTCCGTAGTTCTTTGGTGATTATATATGTCACCTGTGTTTGTATAAGTCTGTTAACCCCGATATCGTAATGAAACCAATCCTCTCACCTTTCCATTGGTGAACCATAAGTTTGTTTAATGAAGCTGTGATTGCCCTTCTCCGTGGAAATATCTGCCCTGGTATCCATTTTTAGGTAACACCTAGAACTGATATGATATGATATGTGTCTTTCACTTTCTGACTTACTACATGTCACGTGATTACCTCTAGACTCATCTACGGTGCTGCAAATGGCATTGTGTCCTTTTTTTCCTTGCCTTCTATTCTGACTTAGCGAGGTCCATTTTCAACAATGTGATTCCCTGCGGGTTGTGGATTAGCTGACGTGGGCAGCCTTATCCTGCCGGCCGGCCCTCCCCAGGTGTGCCTGGTTGAGGTCAATATAAACAGCGCTCCAGGCAGCAATAGCCCCTGAAGCTGTGCCTGACTCCATATTCTCTGCCCCGTCAGCAGTCTCGGGGCTGTGCTGGTGGGAGGGAGTGAGGGGCCACAGCTTTGTTGGTGGCCCGGTGTGAGTGGGGTTCTGCTGACCTTTCTGCAGGAGTTGCCAGGCTGCCTCCTGTAAAGAAGAGGATGTGTCACCCATACCTTCCGCTGGAATTTCTCTCCGGACAGAGGTGAGGAAGGAAAAAAGCAGTGGGGGCCGGGACAGGTGGGGTATCTCAGGCAGGACAATGGAAAGCTTCCGGAAGAGCGCCCGGGGCCAGGACCACCCTGGCTGGCCTGCAGGCACCAAGTTGGCTTGCGTGCTGTCGCTGGTGTGGCTCCACGGCCCTTCCTCTAGTCTTTCAAGCCCTTGTACATATTCAGGTGTTTTACCTGGGAAGGGTGGGAACAGTTCAGCAGCAGCTGGCCTGGGGCTCAGCTCACCTTTATTCAGAGATGCCTCGGCACGGTCCCCCAGCTTTGCAATGAGGACGCTCCTTGTGTGGGGGGTGGGTTGCTAGCTGTATGGGAGATGATTCCCCACCTCTGACCAATTTCAGAATTGTTTACCGCTGGAGCAAGTGCCCTGATAGCGTTTTCCTCTGTATAACTGGTGGGTTCTGGTTTTTCTTCTTTTATGGTTCAAGTTAGCTTTTATTCCTCTTTTATGTATTTATAGATATAAGCATGGAAATAATTCATTCCTATAAATACATCTGTGTGAAGGGAAGAACTTTTTTCTCTTTTATTTTTAAATTTTATTTTTTATAATTTTGAAATTTAATTTTATTTACTTTTTTATACAGCAGGTTATTATTAGTTATGTATTTTATGCATATACATGTATACAGGTCAATCTCAATCTCCCAACTCATCCCACCACCACCACCCCATGGCTTCCCACACTTGGTGTCCATACGTTTGTTCTCTACCTGTGTGTCACTATTTCTTCCCTGCAAACCAGTTCATCTGTACCATTTTTTAGGTTCCACATATATGCATTAATATACAATATTTGTTTTCCTCTTTCTGACTTACTTCATTCTGTATGACAGTCTCTAGATCCATCGATGTCTCTACAAATGACCCAGTTTCATTCCTTTTTATGGCCGAGTAATATTCCATTTGATATGTGTACCCCAATTTTATCCATTCATCTGTCTGTGGGCATTTAGGTTGCTTCCATTACCTGGCTATTGTAAATAGTGCTGCAATGAACATTGTGGTGAATGTGCCTTTTTGATTTATGGTTTTCTCTGGGTATATGCCCAGAAGTGGGATTGCTGGATCAGATGGTAATTCTATTTCTAGTTTTTTTAAGGAAACTCCATAGTGTTCTCCATAGTGACTGTATCAATTTACATTCCCACCAATAGTGGAAGAGGGCTCCTTTTGTCCACACCCTCCCCAGAATTTGTTGTTTCTAGATTTTCTGATGATGCCCATTCTAACAGGTGTGAGGTGATACCTCATTGTAGTTTTGATTTGCATTTCTCTAATAATTAGTGCTGTTGAGCAGCTTTTCATGTGCGTCTTGGCCATCTCTGTGTCTTCTTTAAAGAAACGTCTCTTTAGATCTTCTGCCCATTTTTGTATTGGGTTGTTTGTTTTTTTAATATTAAGCTGCATGAGCTGTTTATATATATTGGACATTAAACCTTTGTCCATTGATTCGTTTGCAACTATTTTCGCCCCTTCTGAGGGATGCCTTTTTCCATTCCCGTTTTTTTAACCAAAAAAGAAAGAAAGAAAAAGAAGCAGAAAACTAATGTGCATAAAATATGCCTTTTGAAACGGTCGTTTTGAAATATGGACGTCCTTTGAATTTTTTGGTCGATATGTGACCCCAGGATTTGTTTTCAGGGCAGGTGTCATTTACAGGCCTGCAATGATTTTGAATATCCACTGACCATTAGCGCTGGGATTAAAGCTGCTGCTGTGTGAAACGGCCACAAGGTGGCAGCAGTTCTCCCTTACCAATTCTGGTTACTAGGGCAACAGAGCCTCAATGGAAGTCGTGTTCTAGATTGGAATTTAGAATGGAATGTGCCAGGAGAAAGCCCCTCAAGTTTGTCTCCCTACTTCTGGTTCGTGTTTTTAATTTAATTTTTATTTTTTATTACAGCAAGTTTGATTACAATGTTTGGCTTGTTGGAGGTGTGGAAGATGTGGTTCTTTTACACATATACAGATGTCTGTTTTTCCTGGGATCCTTTTCCCATGTACGTTATCACAGAATGTTGAGTAGTCTTTTGGTATTCCGTAGTTCTTTGGTGATTATATATGTCACCTGTGTTTGTATAAGTCTGTTAACCCCGATATCGTAATGAAACCAATCCTCTCACCTTTCCATTGGTGAACCATAAGTTTGTTTAATGAAGCTGTGATTGCCCTTCTCCGTGGAAATATCTGCCCTGGTATCCATTTTTAGGTAACACCTAGAACTGATATGATATGATATGATATGTGTCTTTCACTTTCTGACTTACTACATGTCACGTGATTACCTCTAGACTCATCTACGGTGCTGCAAATGGCATTGTGTCCTTTTTTTCCTTGCCTTCTATTCTGACTTAGCGAGGTCCATTTTCAACAATGTGATTCCCTGCGGGTTGTGGATTAGCTGACGTGGGCAGCCTTATCCTGCCGGCCGGCCCTCCCCAGGTGTGCCTGGTTGAGGTCAATATAAACAGCGCTCCAGGCAGCAATAGCCCCTGAACCTGTGCCTGACTCGATATTCTCTGCCCCGTCAGCAGTCTCGGGGCTGTGCTGGTGGGAGGGTGTGAGGGGCCACAGCTTTGTTGTTGGCCCGGTGTGAGTGGGGTTCTGCTGACCTTTCTGCAGGAGTTGCCAGGCTGCCTCCTGTAAAGAAGAGGATGTGTCACCCATACCTTCCGCTGGAATTTCTCTCCGGACAGAGGTGAGGAAGGAAAAAAGCAGTGGGGGCCGGGACAGGTGGGGTATCTCAGGCAGGACAATGGAAAGATTCCGGAAGAGCGCCCTGGGCCAGGACCTCCCTTGCTGGCCTGCAGGCACCAAGTTGGCCTGCGTGCTGTCGCTGGTGTGGCTCCACGGCCCTTCCTCTAGTCTTTCAAGCCCTTGTACATATTCAGGTGTTTTACCTGGGAAGGGTGGGAACAGTTCAGCAACAGCTGGCCTGGGGCTCAGCTCACCTTTATTCAGAGATGCCTCGGCACGGTCCCCCAGCTTTGCAATGAGGACGCTCCTTGTGTGGGGGGTGGGTTGCTAGCTGTATGGGAGATGATTCCCCACCTCTGACCAATTTCAGAATTGTTTACCGCTGGAGCAAGTGCCCTGATAGCGTTTTCCTCTGTATAACTGGTGGGTTCTGGTTTTTCTTCTTTTATGGTTCAAGTTAGCTTTTATTCCTCTTTTATGTATTTATAGATATAAGCATGGAAATAATTCATTCCTATAAATACATCTGTGTGAAGGGAAGAACTTTTTTCTCTTTTATTTTTAAATTTTATTTTTTATAATTTTGAAATTTAATTTTATTTACTTTTTTATACAGCAGGTTATTATTAGTTATGTATTTTATGCATATACATGTATACAGGTCAATCTCAATCTCCCAACTCATCCCACCACCACCACCCAATGGCTTCCCACACTTGGTGTCCATACGGTTGTTCTCTACCTGTGTGTCTCTATTTCTTCCCTGCAAACCAGTTCATCTGTACCATTTTTTAGGTTCCACATATATGCATTAATATACAATATTTGTTTTCCTCTTTCTGACTTACTTCATTCTGTATGACAGTCTCTAGATCCATCGATGTCTCTACAAATGACCCAGTTTCATTCCTTTTTATGGCCGAGTAATATTCCATTTGATATATGTACCCCAATTTTATCCGTTCATCTGTCTGTGGGCATTTAGGTTGCTTCCATTACCTGGCTATTGTAAATAGTGCTGCAATGAACATTGTGGTGAATGTGCCTTTTTGATTTATGGTTTTCTCTGGGTATATGCCCAGAAGTGGGATTGCTGGATCAGATGGTAATTCTATTTCTAGTTTTTTTAAGGAAACTCCATAGTGTTCTCCATAGTGACTGTATCAATTTACATTCCCACCAATAGTGGAAGAGGGCTCCTTTTGTCCACACCCTCCCCAGAATTTGTTGTTTCTAGATTTTCTGATGATGCCCATTCTAACAGGTGTGAGGTGATACCTCATTGTAGTTTTGATTTGCATTTCTCTAATAATTAGTGCTGTTGAGCAGCTTTTCATGTGCGTCTTGGCCATCTCTGTGTCTTCTTTAAAGAAACGTCTCTTTAGATCTTCTGCCCATTTTTGTATTGGGTTGTTTGTTTTTTTAATATTAAGCTGCATGAGCTGTTTATATATATTGGACATTAAACCTTTGTCCATTGATTCGTTTGCAACTATTTTCGCCCCTTCTGAGGGATGCCTTTTTCCATTCCCGTTTTTTTAACCAAAAAAGAAAGAAAGAAAAAGAAGCAGAAAACTAATGTGCATAAAATATGCCTTTTGAAACGGTCGTTTTGAAATATGGACGTCCTTTGAATTTTTTGGTCGATATGTGACACCAGGATTTGTTTTCAGGGCAGGTGTCATTTACAGGCCTGCAATGATTTTGAATATCCACTGACCATTAACGCTGGGA
Organism: Mesoplodon bidens; assembly: GCF_964165515.1. NCBI lineage: Eukaryota > Metazoa > Chordata > Mammalia > Artiodactyla > Ziphiidae > Mesoplodon > Mesoplodon bidens. The sequence goes on from NW_027671404.1 coordinate 448,130, forward strand.
TTAAAGCTGCTGCTGTGTGAAACGGCCACAAGGTGGCAGCAGTTCTCCCTTACCAATTCTGGTTACTAGGGCAACAGAGCCTCAATGGAAGTCGTGTTCTAGATTGGAATTTAGAATGGAATGTGCCAGGAGAAAGCCCCTCAAGTTTGTCTCCCTACTTCTGGTTCGTGTTTTTAATTTAATTTTTATTTTTTATTACAGCAAGTTTGATTACAATGTTTGGCTTGTTGGAGGTGTGGAAGATGTGGTTCTTTTACACATATACAGATGTCTGTTTTTCCTGGGATCCTTTTCCCATGTACGTTATCACAGAATGTTGAGTAGTCTTTTGGTATTCCGTAGTTCTTTGGTGATTATATATGTCACCTGTGTTTGTATAAGTCTGTTAACCCCGATATCGTAATGAAACCAATCCTCTCACCTTTCCATTGGTGAACCATAAGTTTGTTTAATGAAGCTGTGATTGCCCTTCTCCGTGGAAATATCTGCCCTGGTATCCATTTTTAGGTAACACCTAGAACTGATATGATATGATATGATATATGTGTCTTTCACTTTCTGACTAACTACATGTCACGTGATTACCTCTAGACTCATCTACGGTGCTGCAAATGGCATTGTGTCCTTTTTTTCCTTGCCTTCTATTCTGACTTAGCGAGGTCCATTTTCAACAATGTGATTCCCTGCGGGTTGTGGATTAGCTGACGTGGGCAGCCTTATCCTGCCGGCCGGCCCTCCCCAGGTGTGCCTGGTTGAGGTCAATATAAACAGCGCTCCAGGCAGCAATAGCCCCTGAACCTGTGCCTGACTCGATATTCTCTACCCCGTCAGCAGTCTCGGGGCTGTGCTGGTGGGAGGGAGTGAGGGGCCACAGCTTTGTTGTTGGCCCGGTGTGAGTGGGGTTCTGCTGACCTTTCTGCAGGAGTTGCCAGGCTGCCTCCTGTAAAGAAGAGGATGTGTCACCCATACCTTCCGCTGGAATTTCTCTCCGGACAGAGGTGAGGAAGGAAAAAAGCAGTGGGGGCCGGGACAGGTGGGGTATCTCAGGCAGGACAATGGAAAGATTCCGGAAGAGCGCCCTGGGCCAGGACCTCCCTTGCTGGCCTGCAGGCACCAAGTTGGCCTGCGTGCTGTCGCTGGTGTGGCTCCACGGCCCTTCCTCTAGTCTTTCAAGCCCTTGTACATATTCAGGTGTTTTACCTGGGAAGGGTGGGAACAGTTCAGCAACAGCTGGCCTGGGGCTCAGCTCACCTTTATTCAGAGATGCCTCGGCACGGTCCCCCAGCTTTGCAATGAGGACGCTCCTTGTGTGGGGGGTGGGTTGCTAGCTGTATGGGAGATGATTCCCCACCTCTGACCAATTTCAGAATTGTTTACCGCTGGAGCAAGTGCCCTGATAGCGTTTTCCTCTGTATAACTGGTGGGTTCTGGTTTTTCTTCTTTTATGGTTCAAGTTAGCTTTTATTCCTCTTTTATGTATTTATAGATATAAGCATGGAAATAATTCATTCCTATAAATACATCTGTGTGAAGGGAAGAACTTTTTTCTCTTTTATTTTTAAATTTTATTTTTTATAATTTTGAAATTTAATTTTATTTACTTTTTTATACAGCAGGTTATTATTAGTTATGTATTTTATGCATATACATGTATACAGGTCAATCTCAATCTCCCAACTCATCCCACCACCACCACCCCATGGCTTCCCACACTTGGTGTCCATACGGTTGTTCTCTACCTGTGTGTCTCTATTTCTTCCCTGCAAACCAGTTCATCTGTACCATTTTTTAGGTTCCACATATATGCATTAATATACAATATTTGTTTTCCTCTTTCTGACTTACTTCATTCTGTATGACAGTCTCTAGATCCATCGATGTCTCTACAAATGACCCAGTTTCATTCCTTTTTATGGCCGAGTAATATTCCATTTGATATATGTACCCCAATTTTATCCGTTCATCTGTCTGTGGGCATTTAGGTTGCTTCCATTACCTGGCTATTGTAAATAGTGCTGCAATGAACATTGTTTTGAATGTGCCTTTTTGATTTATGGTTTTCTCTGGGTATATGCCCAGAAGTGGGATTGCTGGATCAGATGGTAATTCTATTTCTAGTTTTTTTAAGGAAACTCCATAGTGTTCTCCATAGTGACTGTATCAATTTACATTCCCACCAATAGTGGAAGAGGGCTCCTTTTGTCCACACCCTCCCCAGAATTTGTTGTTTCTAGATTTTCTGATGATGCCCATTCTAACAGGTGTGAGGTGATACCTCATTGTAGTTTTGATTTGCATTTCTCTAATAATTAGTGCTGTTGAGCAGCTTTTCATGTGCGTCTTGGCCATCTCTGTGTCTTCTTTAAAGAAACGTCTCTTTAGATCTTCTGCCCATTTTTGTATTGGGTTGTTTGTTTTTTTAATATTAAGCTGCATGAGCTGTTTATATATATTGGACATTAAACCTTTGTCCATTGATTCGTTTGCAACTATTTTCGCCCCTTCTGAGGGATGCCTTTTTCCATTCCCGTTTTTTTAACCAAAAAAGAAAGAAAGAAAAAGAAGCAGAAAACTAATGTGCATAAAATATGCCTTTTGAAACGGTCGTTTTGAAATATGGACGTCCTTTGAATTTTTTGGTCGATATGTGACACCAGGATTTGTTTTCAGGGCAGGTGTCATTTACAGGCCTGCAATGATTTTGAATATCCACTGACCATTAACGCTGGGATTAAAGCTGCTGCTGTGTGAAACGGCCACAAGGTGGCAGCAGTTCTCCCTTACCAATTCTGGTTACTAGGGCAACAGAGCCTCAATGGAAGTCGTGTTCTAGATTGGAATTTAGAATGGAATGTGCCAGGAGAAAGCCCCTCAAGTTTGTCTCCCTACTTCTGGTTCGTGTTTTTAATTTAATTTTTATTTTTTATTACAGCAAGTTTGATTACAATGTTTGGCTTGTTGGAGGTGTGGAAGATGTGGTTCTTTTACACATATACAGATGTCTGTTTTTCCTGGGATCCTTTTCCCATGTACGTTATCACAGAATGTTGAGTAGTCTTTTGGTATTCCGTAGTTCTTTGGTGATTATATATGTCACCTGTGTTTGTATAAGTCTGTTAACCCCGATATCGTAATGAAACCAATCCTCTCACCTTTCCATTGGTGAACCATAAGTTTGTTTAATGAAGCTGTGATTGCCCTTCTCCGTGGAAATATCTGCCCTGGTATCCATTTTTAGGTAACACCTAGAAGTGATATGATATGATATGTGTCTTTCACTTTCTGACTTACTACATGTCACGTGATTACCTCTAGACTCATCTACGGTGCTGCAAATGGCATTGTGTCCTTTTTTTCCTTGCCTTCTATTCTGACTTAGCGAGGTCCATTTTCAACAATGTGATTCCCTGCGGGTTGTGGATTAGCTGACGTGGGCAGCCTTATCCTGCCGGCCGGCCCTCCCCAGGTGTGCCTGGTTGAGGTCAATATAAACAGCGCTCCAGGCAGCAATAGCCCCTGAAGCTGTGCCTGACTCGATATTCTCTGCCCCGTCAGCAGTCTCGGGGCTGTGCTGGTGGGAGGGAGTGAGGGGCCACAGCTTTGTTGTTGGCCCGGTGTGAGTGGGGTTCTGCTGACCTTTCTGCAGGAGTTGCCAGGCTGCCTCCTGTAAAGAAGAGGATGTGTCACCCATACCTTCCGCTGGAATTTCTCTCCGGACAGAGGTGAGGAAGGAAAAAAGCAGTGGGGGCCGGGACAGGTGGGGTATCTCAGGCAGGACAATGGAAAGATTCCGGAAGAGCGCCCTGGGCCAGGACCTCCCTTGCTGGCCTGCAGGCACCAAGTTGGCCTGCGTGCTGTCGCTGGTGTGGCTCCACGGCCCTTCCTCTAGTCTTTCAAGCCCTTGTACATATTCAGGTGTTTTACCTGGGAAGGGTGGGAACAGTTCAGCAACAGCTGGCCTGGGGCTCAGCTCACCTTTATTCAGAGATGCCTCGGCACGGTCCCCCAGCTTTGCAATGAGGACGCTCCTTGTGTGGGGGGTGGGTTGCTAGCTGTATGGGAGATGATTCCCCACCTCTGACCAATTTCAGAATTGTTTACCGCTGGAGCAAGTGCCCTGATAGCGTTTTCCTCTGTATAACTGGTGGGTTCTGGTTTTTCTTCTTTTATGGTTCAAGTTAGCTTTTATTCCTCTTTTATGTATTTATAGATATAAGCATGGAAATAATTCATTCCTATAAATACATCTGTGTGAAGGGAAGAACTTTTTTCTCTTTTATTTTTAAATTTTATTTTTTATAATTTTGAAATTTAATTTTATTTACTTTTTTATACAGCAGGTTATTATTAGTTATGTATTTTATGCATATACATGTATACAGGTCAATCTCAATCTCCCAACTCATCCCACCACCACCACCCCATGGCTTCCCACACTTGGTGTCCATACGGTTGTTCTCTACCTGTGTGTCTCTATTTCTTCCCTGCAAACCAGTTCATCTGTACCATTTTTTAGGTTCCACATATATGCATTAATATACAATATTTGTTTTCCTCTTTCTGACTTACTTCATTCTGTATGACAGTCTCTAGATCCATCGATGTCTCTACAAATGACCCAGTTTCATTCCTTTTTATGGCCGAGTAATATTCCATTTGATATATGTACCCCAATTTTATCCGTTCATCTGTCTGTGGGCATTTAGGTTGCTTCCATTACCTGGCTATTGTAAATAGTGCTGCAATGAACATTGTTTTGAATGTGCCTTTTTGATTTATGGTTTTCTCTGGGTATATGCCCAGAAGTGGGATTGCTGGATCAGATGGTAATTCTATTTCTAGTTTTTTTAAGGAAACTCCATAGTGTTCTCCATAGTGACTGTATCAGTTTACATTCCCACCAATAGTGGAAGAGGGCTCCTTTTGTCCACACCCTCCCCAGAATTTGTTGTTTCTAGATTTTCTGATGATGCCCATTCTAACAGGTGTGATGTGATACCTCATTGTAGTTTTGATTTGCATTTCTCTAATAATTAGTGCTGTTGAGCAGCTTTTCATGTGCGTCTTGGCCATCTCTGTGTCTTCTTTAAAGAAACGTCTCTTTAGATCTTCTGCCCATTTTTGTATTGTCCTGTTTGTTTTTTTAATATTAAGCTGCATGAGCTGTTTATATATATTGGACATTAAACCTTTGTCCATTGATTCGTTTGCAACTATTTTCGCCCCTTCTGAGGGATGCCTTTTTCCATTCCCGTTTTTTTAACCAAAAAAGAAAGAAAGAAAAAGAAGCAGAAAACTAATGTGCATAAAATATGCCTTTTGAAACGGTCGTTTTGAAATATGGACGTCCTTTGAATTTTTTGGTCGATATGTGACACCAGGATTTGTTTTCAGGGCAGGTGTCATTTACAGGCCTGCAATGATTTTGAATATCCACTGACCATTAACGCTGGGATTAAAGCTGCTGCTGTGTGAAACGGCCACAAGGTGGCAGCAGTTCTCCCTTACCAATTCTGGTTACTAGGGCAACAGAGCCTCAATGGAAGTCGTGTTCTAGATTGGAATTTAGAATGGAATGTGCCAGGAGAAAGCCCCTCAAGTTTGTCTCCCTACTTCTGGTTCGTGTTTTTAATTTAATTTTTATTTTTTATTACAGCAAGTTTGATTACAATGTTTGGCTTGTTGGAGGTGTGGAAGATGTGGTTCTTTTACACATATACAGATGTCTGTTTTTCCTGGGATCCTTTTCCCATGTACGTTATCACAGAATGTTGAGTAGTCTTTTGGTATTCCGTAGTTCTTTGGTGATTATATATGTCACCTGTGTTTGTATAAGTCTGTTAACCCCGATATCGTAATGAAACCAATCCTCTCACCTTTCCATTGGTGAACCATAAGTTTGTTTAATGAAGCTGTGATTGCCCTTCTCCGTGGAAATATCTGCCCTGGTATCCATTTTTAGGTAACACCTAGAACTGATATGATATGATATGTGTCTTTCACTTTCTGACTTACTACATGTCACGTGATTACCTCTAGACTCATCTACGGTGCTGCAAATGGCATTGTGTCCTTTTTTTCCTTGCCTTCTATTCTGACTTAGCGAGGTCCATTTTCAACAATGTGATTCCCTGCGGGTTGTGGATTAGCTGACGTGGGCAGCCTTATCCTGCCGGCCGGCCCTCCCCAGGTGTGCCTGGTTGAGGTCAATATAAACAGCGCTCCAGGCAGCAATAGCCCCTGAAGCTGTGCCTGACTCCATATTCTCTGCCCCGTCAGCAGTCTCGGGGCTGTGCTGGTGGGAGGGAGTGAGGGGCCACAGCTTTGTTGGTGGCCCGGTGTGAGTGGGGTTCTGCTGACCTTTCTGCAGGAGTTGCCAGGCTGCCTCCTGTAAAGAAGAGGATGTGTCACCCATACCTTCCGCTGGAATTTCTCTCCGGACAGAGGTGAGGAAGGAAAAAAGCAGTGGGGGCCGGGACAGGTGGGGTATCTCAGGCAGGACAATGGAAAGCTTCCGGAAGAGCGCCCGGGGCCAGGACCACCCTGGCTGGCCTGCAGGCACCAAGTTGGCTTGCGTGCTGTCGCTGGTGTGGCTCCACGGCCCTTCCTCTAGTCTTTCAAGCCCTTGTACATATTCAGGTGTTTTACCTGGGAAGGGTGGGAACAGTTCAGCAGCAGCTGGCCTGGGGCTCAGCTCACCTTTATTCAGAGATGCCTCGGCACGGTCCCCCAGCTTTGCAATGAGGACGCTCCTTGTGTGGGGGGTGGGTTGCTAGCTGTATGGGAGATGATTCCCCACCTCTGACCAATTTCAGAATTGTTTACCGCTGGAGCAAGTGCCCTGATAGCGTTTTCCTCTGTATAACTGGTGGGTTCTGGTTTTTCTTCTTTTATGGTTCAAGTTAGCTTTTATTCCTCTTTTATGTATTTATAGATATAAGCATGGAAATAATTCATTCCTATAAATACATCTGTGTGAAGGGAAGAACTTTTTTCTCTTTTATTTTTAAATTTTATTTTTTATAATTTTGAAATTTAATTTTATTTACTTTTTTATACAGCAGGTTATTATTAGTTATGTATTTTATGCATATACATGTATACAGGTCAATCTCAATCTCCCAACTCATCCCACCACCACCACCCCATGGCTTCCCACACTTGGTGTCCATACGTTTGTTCTCTACCTGTGTGTCACTATTTCTTCCCTGCAAACCAGTTCATCTGTACCATTTTTTAGGTTCCACATATATGCATTAATATACAATATTTGTTTTCCTCTTTCTGACTTACTTCATTCTGTATGACAGTCTCTAGATCCATCGATGTCTCTACAAATGACCCAGTTTCATTCCTTTTTATGGCCGAGTAATATTCCATTTGATATGTGTACCCCAATTTTATCCATTCATTTGTCTGTGGGCATTTAGGTTGCTTCCATTACCTGGCTATTGTAAATAGTGCTGCAATGAACATTGTGGTGAATGTGCCTTTTTGATTTATGGTTTTCTCTGGGTATATGCCCAGAAGTGGGATTGCTGGATCAGATGGTAATTCTATTTCTAGTTTTTTTAAGGAAACTCCATAGTGTTCTCCATAGTGACTGTATCAATTTACATTCCCACCAATAGTGGAAGAGGGCTCCTTTTGTCCACACCCTCCCCAGAATTTGTTGTTTCTAGATTTTCTGATGATGCCCATTCTAACAGGTGTGAGGTGATACCTCATTGTAGTTTTGATTTGCATTTCTCTAATAATTAGTGCTGTTGAGCAGCTTTTCATGTGCGTCTTGGCCATCTCTGTGTCTTCTTTAAAGAAACGTCTCTTTAGATCTTCTGCCCATTTTTGTATTGGGTTGTTTGTTTTTTTAATATTAAGCTGCATGAGCTGTTTATATATATTGGACATTAAACCTTTGTCCATTGATTCGTTTGCAACTATTTTCGCCCCTTCTGAGGGATGCCTTTTTCCATTCCCGTTTTTTTAACCAAAAAAGAAAGAAAGAAAAAGAAGCAGAAAACTAATGTGCATAAAATATGCCTTTTGAAACGGTCGTTTTGAAATATGGACGTCCTTTGAATTTTTTGGTCGATATGTGACACCAGGATTTGTTTTCAGGGCAGGTGTCATTTACAGGCCTGCAATGATTTTGAATATCCACTGACCATTAGCGCTGGGATTAAAGCTGCTGCTGTGTGAAACGGTCACAAGGTGGCAGCAGTTCTCCCTTACCAATTCTGGTTACTAGGGCAACAGAGCCTCAATGGAAGTCGTGTTCTAGATTGGAATTTAGAATGGAATGTGCCAGGAGAAAGCCCCTCAAGTTTGTCTCCCTACTTCTGGTTCGTGTTTTTAATTTAATTTTTATTTTTTATTACAGCAAGTTTGATTACAATGTTTGGCTTGTTGGAGGTGTGGAAGATGTGGTTCTTTTACACATATACAGATGTCTGTTTTTCCTGGGATCCTTTTCCCATGTACGTTATCACAGAATGTTGAGTAGTCTTTTGGTATTCCGTAGTTCTTTGGTGATTATATATGTCACCTGTGTTTGTATAAGTCTGTTAACCCCGATATCGTAATGAAACCAATCCCCTCACCTTTCCATTGGTGAACCATAAGTTTGTTTAATGAAGCTGTGATTGCCCTTCTCCGTGGAAATATCTGCCCTGGTATCCATTTTTAGGTAACACCTAGAAGTGATATGATATGATATGTGTCTTTCACTTTCTGACTTACTCCAAGTCACGTGATTACTTCTAGACTCATCTACGGTGCAGCAAATGGCATTGTGTCCTTTTTTCACTTGGCGAATATTCTGTATTAGTGAGGTCCAGTTTCTGCAATGTGATTCCCTGAGGGCTGAGGATTAGCTGACCCGGGCAGCCTGACCCTGCCGGCAAGCCCTCCCCAGGTGTGCCTGGTTTGATGTCAATATAAACAGCACACCAGGCAGCAATAGCCCCTGCAGCTTTGCCTGACTCCATATTCTCTGCCCTGTCAGCAGTCTCGGGGCTGTGCTAGTGGGAGGGTTGGAGGGTCCACGGCTTTGAGGGTTGCCCGGTGTGAGTGGGGCTCTGCTGGACTTTCAGCAGGAGTTGCCAGGCTGCCACCTGTAAAGAAGAGGATGTGTCACCCATAAATTCCACTGGAATATCTCTCCGGGCTGAGGTGAGTAAGGAAGAATAGGAGTGGTGGCCGGGACAGGAGGGGTATCTCAGGCAGGGCAATGGAAAGCTTCCAGAAGAGCGCCCGCGGCCAGGACCATCCTGGCTGACCTGCAGGCACCAAGTTGGCCTGCGTGCTGTCGCTAGTGTGGCTCCACGGCCCTTCCTCTAGGCTTTCAAGCCCTTGTACATATTCAGGTGTTTCACCTGGGAATGGTGGGAACTGTTCAGCAGCATCTGGCCTGTGGCTCAGCTCACGTTTACTCACAGAGGCCTCGGCACAGTCTCCCAGCTTTGCAATAAGGACGCTCTTGCGTGGGCGGGCGGGGCTGCTGGCTGTATGGGAGATGATTCCCCACCTCTGACCAATTTCAGAATTGTTTACCACTGGAGCAAGTGCCTTGGTAGTGTTTTCCTCTGTATAACTGTTAGGTTCAGTTTTTATTTTTCTTTTTTGGTTCAAGTTAGATTTCATTCCTCTTTTATGTATTTATAGATATAAGCATGGAAATAATTCATTCTTATAAATACATCAGTGTGAATGGAAGAACTTTTTTTCTGTTTTATTTTTACATTTTACTTTTAAAAATTTTGAAATTTAATTTTATTTATTTTTTTATACAGTAGGTTATTATTAGTTATATATTTTATGCATATACATGTATACCGGTCAATCCCAATCTCTCAACTCATCCCACCACCACCACCCCATGGCTTCCCCCACTTTGTGTCCATACGTTTGTTCTCTACCTCTGTGTCTCTATTTCTGCCCTGCAAAGAAGTTCATCTGTACCATTTTTCTAGGTTCCACATATAGGCATTTATATACAATATTTGTTTTTCTCTTTCTGACTTACTTCACTCTGTATGACAGTCTCTAGATCCATCAACTTCTCTACAAATGACCCAGTTTCATTCCTTTTTATGGCTGAAGTAATAGTCCATATTATATATGTACCACATCTTTATCCATTCGTCTGTCTGTGGGCATTTAGTTTGCTTCCATTCCCTGGTTATTGTAAATAGTGCTGCAATGAACATTGTGGTGAATGTGTCTTTGTGATTTATGGTTTTCTCTGGATATATGCCCAGAAGTGGGATTGCTAGATCCTATGGTAATTCTCTTTTAGTTTTTTAAAGGAACCTCCATACTGTTCTCCATAGTGACTGTATCAATTTACATTCCCACCAATAGCGGAAGAGGGCTCCTTTTGTCCACACCCTCCCCAGAATTTGTTGTTTGTAGATTATCTGATGATGCCAAATCTAACAGGTGTGAGGTCTTACCTCATTGTAGTTTTGATTTGCATTTCTCTAATAATTAGTGATGTTGAGCAGCTTGTAATGTGCGTCTTGGCCATCTCTGTGTCTTCTTTGAAGAAACGTCTATTTAGATCTTCTGCCCATTTTTGTATTGGGTTGTTTGTTTTATTAATATTAAGCTGCATGAGATGTTTATATATATTGGAGATTAAACCTTTGTCCATTGATTCGTTTGTGAACGTTTTCGCCCATTCTGAGGGTTGCCTTTTTCCATTCCCGATTTTTTAACAAAGAAAGAAAGAAAGCAAAAGAAGCAGAACACTAATGTGCGTGAAATATGCCTCTTGAAACTGTCGTTTTGAAATATGGACGTCTTTTGAATTTTGTGGTCGATATATGACCCCAGGATTTGTTTTCAGGGCAGGTGTCATATACAGGCCTGTAATGATTTGGAATATCCACTGACCATTAGCGCTGGGATTAAAGCTGCTGTTCTGTGAAACGGCCACAAGGTGGCAGCAGTTCTCCCTTACCAAATCTGGTTACTAGGGCAACAGAGCCTCAATGGAAGTTGTGTTCTAGATTGGAATGTAGAACGGAATGTGCCAGGAGAAAGCCCCTCAAGTTTGTCTCACTACCTCTTGTTCGAGTTTTTAATTTAATTTTTTATTTTTTATTACAGCAAGTTTGAGTACAACGTTTAGCTTGTTGTAGGTGTGCAAGAGGTGGTTCTTTTACACATATACATATGTCTGTTCTTCCTGGGATCCTTTTCCCATGTACGTTATGACAGAATGTTGAGTAGTCTTCTCTTGGTACTCCGTAGGTCTTTGGTGATTATATACGTCTACTGTGTTTGTATATGTCTGTTAACCCCAATATCGTAATGGATTCAATCCTCACACCTTTCCTTTGGTGAACCATAATTTCTTTAATGAATCTGTGATTGCCCTTCTCCGTGGAAATATCTGCCCTGGTATCAATTTATAGGTAACACCTATAAGTGATATGATACGATATGTGTCTTTCACTTTCTGACTTACTACAAGTCACGTGATTTCCTCGAGACTCATCTACGGTGCTGCAAATGGCAGTGTGTCCTTTTTTTCCTTGGCGAATATTCTGTCTTAGTGAGGTCCATTTTCTGCAATGTGATTCCCTGAGGGCTGAGGATTAGCTGACCTGGGCAGCCTGACCCTGCCGGCAAGCCCTCCCCATGTGTGCCTGGGTTGAGGTCAACATAAACAGCACTCCCGGCAGCAATAGCCCCTGCAGCTCTGCCTGACTCCATATTCTCTGCACGGTCAGCAGTTTCGGGGCTGTGCTGGTGGGAGGGTGTGAGGGTCCACGGCTTTGTAGGTGGCCCGGTGTGAGTGGGGCTCTGCTGGACTTTCGGCAGGAGTTGCCAGGCTGCCACCTGTAAAGAAGAGGATGTGTCACCCATAACTTCCACTGGAATATCTCTCCGGGCTGAGGTGAGGAAGGAAAAAAAGGAGTGGGGCCCGGGACAGGAGGGGTATCTCAGGCAGGGCAATGGAAAGCTTCCAGAAGAGCGCCCGCGGCCAGGACCATCCTGGCTGACCTGCAGGCACCAAGTTGGCCTGCGTGCTGTCCCTAGTGTGGCTCCACGGCCCTTCCTCTAGGCTTTCAAGCCCTTGTACATATTCAGGTGTTTCACCTGGGAAGGGTGGGAACTGTTCAGCAGCATCTGGCCTGTGGCTCAGCTCACGTTTACTCACAGAGGCCTCGGCACGGTCTCCTAGCTTTGCAATAAGGACGCTCTTGCGTGGGCGGGCGGGGCTGCTGGCTGTATGGGAGATGATTCCCCACCTCTGACCAATTTCAGAATTGTTTACCACTGGAGCAAGTGCCTTGGTAGTGTTTTCCTCTGTATAACTGTTAGGTTTAGTTTTTATTTTTCTTTTTTGGTTCAAGTTAGATTTCATTCCTCTTTTATGTATTTATAGATATAAGCATGGAAATAATTCATTCTTATAAATACATCAGTGTGAATGGAAGAACTTTTTTTCTGTTTTATTTTTACATTTTACTTTTAAAAATTTTGAAATTTAATTTTATTTATTTTTTTATACAGTAGGTTATTATTAGTTATCTATTTTATGCATATACATGTATAAAGGTCAATCCCAATCTCCCAACTCATCCCACCACCACCACCCCATGGCTTCCCCCACTTTGTGTCCATACGTTTGCTCTCTACCTCTGTGTCTCTATTTCTGCCCTGCAAAGAAGTTCATCTCTACCATTTTTCTAGGTTCCACATATATGCATTAATATACAATATTTGTTTTCCTCTTTCTGACTTACTTCATTCTATATGACAGTCTCTAGATCCATCGATGTCTCTACAAGTGACCCAGTTTCATTCCTTTTTATGGCCGAATAATATTCCATTTTATATATGTACCACATCTTTATCCATTCGTCTGTCTGTGGGCCTTTAGGTTGCTTCCATTACCTGGCTATTGTAAATAGTGCTGCAAAGAACATTGTGGTGAATGTGTCTTTGTGATTTATGGTTTTCTCTGGGTATATGCCCAGAAGTGGTATTGCTGGATCCTAAGGTAATTCTCTTTTTAGTTTTTTAAAGGAACCTCCATACTGTTCTCCATAGTGACTGTATCAATTTACATTCCCACCAATAGCGGAAGAGGGTTCCTTTTGTCCACACCCTCCCCAGAATTTGTTCTTTGTAGATTATCTGATGATGCCGATTCTAACAGGTGTGAGGTCTTACCTCATTGTAGTTTGATTTGCATTTCTCTAATAATTAGTGATGTTGAGCAGCTTTTCATGTGCGTCTTGGCCCTCTCTCTGTCTTCTTTGAAGAAACGTCTATTTAGATCTTCTGCCCATTTTTGTATTGGGTTGTTTGTTTTATTAAGCTGCATGAGCTGTTTATATATATTGGAGATTAAACCTTTGTCCATTGATTCGTTTGTGAATGTTTTCGCCCATTCTGAGGGTTGCCTTTTTCCATTCCCGTTTTTTTAACAAAGAAAGAAAGAAAGCAAAAAAGCAGAACACTGATGTGCGTGAAATGTGCCTCTTGAAACTGTCGTTTTGAAATATGGACGTCTTTTGAATTTTTTGGTCGATATATGACCCCAGGTTTTGTTTTCAGGGCAGGTGTCATTTACAGGCCTGTAATGATTTTGAATATCCACTGACCATTAGCGCTGGGATTAAAGCTGCTGTTGTGTGAAACGGCCACAAGGTGGCAGCAGTTCTCCCTTACCAAATCTGGTTACTAGGGCAGCAGAGCCTCAATGGAAGTCGCGTTCTAGATTGGAATGTAGAACGGAATGTGCCAGGAGAAAGCCCCTCAAGTTTGTCTCACTACTTCTTGTTCGTGTTTTTAATTTAATTTTTTATTTTTTATTACAGCAAGTTTGAGTACAACATTTAGCTTGTTGTAGGTGTACAAGAGGTGGTTCTTTTACACATATACATATGTCTGTTCTTCCTGGGATCCTTTTCCCATGTACGTTATGACAGAATGTTGAGTAGTCTTCTCTTGGTACTCCGTAGGTCTTAGGTGATTATATACGTCTACTGTGTTTGTATATGTCTGTTAACCCCAATATCGTAATGATTTCAATCCTCACACCTTTCCTTTGGTGAACCATTATTTGTTTAATGAATCTGTGATTGCCCTTCTCCGTGGAAATATCTGCGCTGGTATCAATTTATAGGTAACACCTATAAGTGATATGATATGATATGTGTCTTTCACTTTCTGACTTACTCCAAGTCACGTGATTACCTCGAGACTCATCTACGGTGCTGCAAATGGCATTGTGTCCTTTTTTTCCTTGGCGAATATTCTGTCTTAGTGAGGTCCATTTTCTGCAATGTGATTCCCTGAGGGCTGAGGATTAGCTGACCTGGGCAGCCTGACCCTGCCGGCAAGCCCTCCCCAGGTGTGCCTGGGTTGAGGTCAATATAATCAGCACTCCAGGCAGCAATAGCCCCGGCAGCTGTGCCTGACTCCATATTCTCTGCCCCGTCAGCTGTCTCGGGGCTGTGCTGGTGGGAGGGTGTGAGGGTCCACGGCTTTGTGGGTGGCCCGGTGTAAGTGGGTTCTGCTGGACTTTCGGCAGGTGTTGCCAGGCTGCCACCTGTAAAGAAGAGGATGTGTCACCCATAACTTCCACTGGAATATCTCTCCGGGCTGAGGTGAGTAAGGAAAAAAAGGAGTGGGGGCCGGGACAGGAGGGGTATCTCAGGCAGGGCAATGGAAAGCTTCCAGAAGAGCGCCCGTGGCCAGGACCATCCTGGCTGACCTGTAGGCACCAAGTTGGCCTGCGTGCTGTCGCTAGTGTGGCTCCACGGCCCTTCCTCTAGGCTTTCAAGCACTTGTACATATTCAGGTGTTTCACCTGGGAAGGGTGGGAACAGTTCAGCAGCAGCTGGCCTGGGGCTCAGCTCACGTTTACTCACAGAGGCCTCGGCACTGTCCCCCAGCTTTTCAATAAGGATGCACCTTGCGTGGGTGAGCGGGGCTGCTGGCTGTATGGGAGATGATTCCCCACCTCTGTCCAATTTCAGAATTGTTTACCACTGGAGCAAGTGCCTTGGTAGTGTTTTCCTCTGTATAACTGTTAGGTTCAGTTTTTTTTTTCTTTTTTGGTTCAAGTTAGATTTTATTCCTGTTTTATGTATTTATGGATATAAGCATGGAAATAATTCATTCTTATAAATACATCAGTGTGAATGGAAGAACTTTTTTTCTGTTCTATTTTTACATTTTATTTTTAAAAATTTTGAAATTTAATTTTATTTATTTTTTTATACAGTAGGTTATTATTAGTTATCTATTGTATGCATATATATGTATACAGGTCAATCCCAATCTCCCAACTCATCCCACCACCACCACCCCATGGCTTCCCCGACTTTGTGTCCATACGTTTGTTCTCTACCTCTGTGTCTCTATTTCTGCCCTGCAAACCAGTTCATCTGTACCATTTTTCTAGGTTTCACATATAGGCATTAATATACAATATTTGTTTTTCTCTTTCTGACTTACTTCACTCTGTATGACAGTCTCTAGATCCATCAACTTCTCTACAAATGACCCAGTTTCATTCCTTTTTATGGCTGAGTAATATTCCATTTTATATATGTACCACGTCTTTATCCATTCGCCTGTCTGTGGGCATTAAGGATGCTTCCATTACCTGGCTATTGTAAATAGTGCTGCAATGAACATTGTGGTGAATGTGTCTTTGTGATTTATGGTTTTCTCTGGGTATATGCCCAGAAGTGGGATTGCTGGATCCTATGGTAATTCTCTTTTTAGTTTTTTAAAGGAACCTCCATACTGTTCTCCATAGTGACTGTATCAATTTACATTCCCACCAATAGCGGAAGAGGGTTCCTTTTGTCCACACCCTCCCCAGAATTAGTTGTTTGTAGATTATCAGATGATGCCGATTCTAACAGGTGTGAGGTCTTACCTCATTGTAGTTTTGATTTGCATTTCTCTAATAATTAGTGATGTTGAGCAGCTTTTCATGTGCGTCTTGGCCATCTCTGTGTCTTCTTTGAAGAAACGTCTATTTAGATCTTCTGCCCATTTTTGTATTGGGTCGTTTGTTTTATTAATATTAAGTTGCATGAGCTGTTTATATATATTGGAGATTAAACCTTCGTCCATTGATTCGTTTGTGAAAGTTTTCGCCCATTCTGAGGGTTGCCTTTTTCCATTCCCGTTTTTTTAACAAAGAAAGAAAGAAAGCAAAAGAAGCAGAACACTAATGTGCATGAAATATGCCTCTTGAAACTGTCGTTTTGAAATATGGACGTCTTTTGAATTTTTTGCTCGATATATGACCACAGGATTTGTTTTCAGGGCAGGTGTCATTTTCGGGCCTGTAATGATTTTGAATATCCACTGACCATTAGCGCTGGGATTAAAGCTGCTGTTGTGTGAAACGGCCACAAGGTGGCAGCAGTTCTCCCTTACCAAATCTGGTTACTAGGGCAGCAGAGCCTCAATGGAAGTCGCGTTCTAGATTGGAATGTAGAACGGAATGTGCCAGGAGAAAGCCCCTCAAGTTTGTCTCACTACATCTTGTTCGTGTTTTTAATTTAACTTTTTATTTTTTATTACAGCAAGTTTGAGTACAACGTTTAGCTTGTTGTAGGTGTGCAAGAGGTGGTTCTTTTACACATATACATATGTCTGTTCTTCCTGGGATCCTTTTCCCATGTACGTTATGACAGAATGTTGAGTAGTCTTCTCTTGGTACTCCGTAGGTCTTTGGTGATTATATACGTCTACTGTGTTTGTATATGTCTGTTAACCCCAATATCGTAATGAATTCAATCCTCACACCTTTCCTTTGGAGAAACATAAGTTTGTTTAATGAATCTGTGATTGCCCTTCTCCGTGGAATTATCTGACCTGGTATCAATTTATAGGTAACACCTATAAGTGATATGATATGATATGTGTCTTTCACTTTCTGACTTACTCCAAGTCACGTGATTACCTCTAGACTCATTTACGGTGCCGCAAACGGCATTGTGTCCTTTTTTTCCTTGGCGAATATTCTGTCTTAGCGAGGTCCATTTTCTGCAATGTGATTCCCTGAGGGCTGAGGATTAGCTGACCTGGGCAGCCTGACCCTGCCGGCAAGCCCTCCCCAGGTGTGCCTGGGTTGAGGTCAATATAAACAGCAAGCCAGGCAGCAATAGCCCCTGCAGCTGTGCCTGACTCCATATTCTCTGCCCTGTCAGCAGTCTCGGGGCTGTGCTGGTGGGAGGGTGTGAGGGTCCACGGCTTTGTGGGTGGCCCGGTGTGAGTGGGGCTCTGCTGGACTTTCGGCAGGAGTTGCCAGGCTGCCACCTGTAAAGAAGAGGATGTGTCACCCATAAATTCCACTGGAATATCTCTCCGGGCTGAGGTGAGGAAGGAAAAAAAGGAGTGGGGGCCGGGATAGGAGGGGTATCACAGGCAGGGCAATGGAAAGCTTCCAGAAGAGCGCCCGTGGCCAGGACCATCCTGGCTGACCTTCAGGCACCAAGTTGACCTGTGTGCTATCGCTGGTGTGGCTCCACGGCCATTCCTCTAGGCTTTCAAGCCCTTGTACATATTCAGGTGTTTCACCTGGGAAGGGTGGGAACTGTTCAGCAGCATCTGGACTGGGGCTCAGCTCACGTTTACTCACAGAGGCCTCGGCACGGTCTCCCAGCTTTGCAATAAGGACGCTCCTTGCGTGGGGGGGCGGGGCTGCTGGCTGTATGGGAGATGATTCCCCACCTCTGACCAATTTCAGAATTGTTTACCACTGGAGCAAGTGCCTTGGTAGTGTTTTCCTCTGTATAACTGTTAGGTTCAGTTTTTTTTTTTCTTTTTTGGCTCAAGTTACATTTTATTCCTGTTTTATGTATTTATGGATATAAGCATGGAAATAATTCATTCTTATAAATACATCAGTGTGAATGGAAGAACATTTTTTCTGTTTTATTTTTACATTTTATTTTTAAAAATTTTGAAATTTAATTTTATTTATTTTTTTATACAGTAGGTTATTATTAGTTATCTATTGTATGCATATATATGTATACAGGTCAATCCCAATCTCCCAACTCATCCCACCACCACCACCCCATGGCTTCCCCCACTTTGTGTCCATACGTTTGTTCTCTACCTCTGTGTCTCTATTTCTGCCCTGCAAACCAGTTCATGTGTACCATTTTTCTAGGTTCCACATATAGGCATTAATATACAATATTTGTTTTTCTCTTTCTGACTTACTTCACTCTGTATGACAGTCTCTAGATCCATCAACTTCTCTACAAATGACCCAGTTTCATTCCTTTTTATGGCTGAATAATATTCCATTTTATATATGTACCACATCTTTATCCATTCGCCTGTCTGTGGGCATTTAGGTTGCTTCCATTACCTGGCTATTATAAATAGTGCTGCAATGAACATTGTGGTGAATGTGTCTTTGTGATTTATGGTTTTCTCTGGGTATATGCCCAGAAGTGGGATTGCTGGATCCTATGGTAATTCTCTTTTTAGTTTTTTAAAGGAACCTCCATACTGTTCTCCATAGTGACTGTATCAATTTACATTCCCACCAATAGCGGAAGAGGGTTCCTTTTGTCCACACCCTCCCCAGAATTAGTTGTTTGTAGATTATCAGATGATGCCGATTCTAACAGGTGTGAGGTCTTACCTCATTGTAGTTTTGATTTGCATTTCTCTAATAATTAGTGATGTTGAGCAGCTTTTCATGTGCGTCTTGGCCATCTCTGTGTCTTCTTTGAAGAAACGTCTATTTAGATCTTCTGCCCATTTTTGTATTGGGTTGTTTGTTTTATTAATATTAAGCTGCATGAGCTGTTTATATATATTGGAGATTAAACCTTTGTCCATTGATTCGTTTGTGAACGTTTTCGCCCATTCTGAGGGTTGCCTTTTTCCATTCCCGTATTTTTAACCAAGAAAGAAAGAAAGCAAAAGAAGCAGAACACTAATGTGCGTGAAATGTGCCTCTTGAAACTGTCGTTTTGAAATATGGACGTCTTTTGAATTTTTTGGTCGATATATGACCCCAGGATTTGTTTTCAGGGCAGGTGTCATTTACGGGCCTGTAATGATTTTGAATATCCACTGACCATTAGCGCTGGGATTAAAGCTGCTGTTGTGTGAAACGGCCACAAGGTGGCAGCAGTTCTCCCTTACCAAATCTGGTTACTAGGGCAGCAGAGCCTCAATGGAAGTCGCGTTCTAGATTGGAATGTAGAACGGAATGATCCAGGAGAAAGCCCCTCAAGTGTGTCTCACTACTTCTTGTTCGTGTTTTTAAATTAATTTTTTATTTTTTATTACAGCAAATTTGAGTACAACGTTTAGCTTGTTGTAGGTGTGCAAGAGGTGGTTCTTTTACACATATACATATGTCTGTTCTTCCTGGGATCCTTTTCCCATGTACGTTATGACAGAATGTTGAGTAGTCTTCTCTTGGTACTCCGTAGGTCTTTGGTGATTATATACGTCTACTGTGTTTGTATATGTCTGTTAACCCCAATATCGTAATGAATTCAATCCTCACACCTTGCTTTGGTGAACCATAAGTTTGTTTAATGAATCTGTGATTGCCCTTCTCCGTGGAAATATCTGCCCTGGTATCAATTTATAGGTAACACCTATAAGTGATATGATATGATATATGTCTTTCACTTTCTGACTTACTCCAAGTCACGTGATTACTCTAGACTCATCTACGGTGCTGCAAATGGCATTGTGTCCTTTTTTTCCTTGGCGAATATTCTGTCTTAGCGAGGTCCATTTTCTGCAATGTGATTCCCTGAGGGCTGAGGATTAGCTGACCTGGGCAGCCTGACCCTGCCGGCAAGCCCTCCCGAGGTGTGCCTGTGTTGAGGTCAATATAAACAGCACTCCAGGCAGCAATAGCCACTGTAGCTGTGCCTGACTCCATATTCTCTGCCCCATCAGGAGTCTCGGGGCTGTGCTGGTGGGATGGTGTGAGGGTCCACGGCTTTGTGGGTGGCCCAGTGTGAGTGGGGCTCTGCTGGACATTCGGCCGGAATTGCCAGGCTGCCACCTGTAAAGAAGAGGATGTGTCAACCATAATTTCCACTGGAATATCTCTCCGGGCTGAGGTGAGTAAGGAAAAAAAGGAGTGTGGGCCCGGACAGGAGGGGTATCTCAGGCAGGGCAATGGAAAGCTTCCAGAAGAGCGCCTGTGGCCAGTACCATCCTGGCTGACTTGCAGGCACCAAGTTGACCTGCGTGCTGTCGCTGGTGTGGCTCCACGGCCCTTCCTCTAGGCTTTCAAGCCCTTGTACATATTCAGGTGTTTCACCTGGGAAGGGTGGTAACTGTTCAGCAGCATCTGACCTGGGTCTCAGCACACGTTTACTCACAGAGGCCTTGGCTCGGTCTCCCAGGTTTTCAATAAGGACGCTCCTTGCGTGGGCAGGCGGGGCTGCTGGCTGTAAGGGAGATGATTCCCCACCTCTGACCAATTTCAGAATTGTTTACCACTGGAGCAAGTGCCTTGGTAGTGTTTTCCTCTGTATTACTGTTAGGTTCAGTTTTTTTTTTCTTTTTTGGTTCAAGTTAGATTTAATTCCTCTTTTATGTATTTATAGATATAAGCATGGAAATAATTCATTCTTATAAATACATCAGTGTGAATGAAAGAAATTTTTTTCTGTTTTATTTTTACATTTTATTTTTAAAAATTTTGAAATTTAATTTTATTTATTTTTTTTATAAAGTAGGTTATTATTAGTTATCTATTTTATGCAGATACATGTATACCGGTCAATCCCAATCTCCCAACTCATCCCACCACCACCACCCCATGGCTTCCCACACTTTGTGTCCATACGTTTGTTCTCTACCTCTGTGTCTCTATTTCTGCCCTCCAAACCAGTTCATCTGTACCATTTTTCTAGGTTCCACATATAGGCATTAATATACAATATTTGTTTTTCTCTTTCTGACTTACTTCACTCTGTATGACAGTCTCTAGATCCATCAACTTCTCTACAAATGACCCAGTTTCATTCCTTTTTATGGCTGAGTAATATTCCATTTTATATATGTACCACGTCTTTATCCATTCGTCTGTCTGTGGGCATTTAGGTTGCTTCTATTACCTGGCTATTGTATATAGTGCTGCAATGAACATTGTGGTGAATGTGTCTCTGTGATTTATGGTTTTCTCTGCGTATATGCCCAGAAGTGTGATTCCTGGATTCTATGGTAATTCTCTTTTTAGTTTTTTGAAGGAACCTCCATACGGTTCTCCCTAGTGACTGTATCAATTTACATTCCCACCAGTACCGGAAGAGGGTTCCTTTTGTCCACACCCTCCCCAGAATTTGTTGTTTGTAGATTATCTGATGATGCCGATTCTAACAGGTGTGAGGTCTTACTTCATTGTACTTTTGATTTGCATTTCTCTAATAATTAGTGATTTTGATGAGCTTTTCATGTGCGTCTTGGCCATCTCTGTGTCTTCTTTGAAGAAACGTCTATTTAGATCTTCTGCCCATTTTTGTATTGGGTTGTTTGTTTTATTAATATTAAGCTGCATGAGCTGTTTATATATATTGGAGATTAAACCTTTGTCCTTTGATTCGTTTGTGAACGTTTTTGCCCATTCTGAGGGTTGCCTTTTTCCATTCCCGTTTTTTGAACAAAGAAAGAAAGAAAGCAAAAGAAGCAGAACACTAATGTGCGTGAAATATGGCTCTTGAAACTGTCGTTTTGAAATATGGACGTCTTTTGAATTTTTTGGTCGATATATGACCCCAGGATTTGTTTTCAGGGCAGGTGTCATTTACAGGCCTGTAATGATTTGGAATATCCACTGACCATTAGCGCTGGGATTAAAGCTGCTGTTGTGTGAAACGGCCACAAGGTGGCAGCAGTTCTCCCTTACCAAATCTGGTTACTAGGGCAGCAGAGCCTCAATGGAAGTCGCGTTCTAGATTGGAATGTAGAATGGAATGTGCCAGGAGAAAGCCCATCAAGTGTGTCTCACTACTTCTTGTTCGTGTTTTTAATTTAATTTTTTATTTTTTATTACAGCAAGTTTGAGTACAACGTTTAGCTTGTTGTAGGTGTGCAAGAGGTGGTTCTTTTACACATATACATATGTCTGTTCTTCCTGGGATCCTTTTCCCATGTACGTTATTACAGAATGTTGAGTAGTCTTCTCTTGGTACTCTGTAGGTCTTTGGTGATTATATACGTCTACTGTGTTTGTATATGTCTGTTAACCCCAATATCGTAATGAATTCAATCCTCACACCTTTCCTTTTTTTTTTTTTTTTTTTTTTTTTTTTTCTTTTTGCAGTATGCTGGCCTCTCACTGTTGTGGCCTCTCCCGTTGCAGAGCACAGGCTCCGGATGCGCAGGCCCAGCGACCATGGCTCACGGGCCCATCCGCTCCGCGGCATATGGGATCCTCCCAGACCGGGGCACGAACCCGTATCCCCTGCATCGGCAGGCGGACTCTCAACCACTGTGCCACCAGGGAGGCCCCTCACACCTTTCCTTTGTTGAACCATAAGTTTGTTTAATGAATCTGTGATTGCCCTTCTCCGTGGAAATATCTGCCCTGGTATCAATTTATAGGTAACACGTATAAGTGATATGATATGATATGTGTCTTTCACTTTCTGACTTACTCCAAGTAACGTGATTACCTCTAGACTCATCTACGGTGCTGCAAATGGCATTGTGTCCTTTTTTTCCTTGGCGAATATTCTGTCTTAGCGAGGTCCATTTTTTGCAATGTGATTCCCTGAGGGCTGAGGATTAGCTGACCGGGGCAGCCTGACCCTGCCGGCAAGCCCTCCCCAGGTGTGCCTGGGTTGAGGTCAATATAAACAGCACTCCAGGCAGCAATAGCCCCTGCAGCTGTGCCT
Source organism: Mesoplodon bidens (assembly GCF_964165515.1). Classification (NCBI taxonomy): domain Eukaryota; kingdom Metazoa; phylum Chordata; class Mammalia; order Artiodactyla; family Ziphiidae; genus Mesoplodon; species Mesoplodon bidens. The sequence continues at coordinate 471,013 of NW_027671404.1, forward strand.
GACTCCATATTCTCTGCCCTGTCAGCAGTCTCGGGGCTGTGCTGGTGGGAGGGTATGAGGGTCCACGGCTTTGTGGGTGGCCCGGTGTGAGTGGGGCTCTGCTGGACTTTCGGCAGGAGTTGCCAGGCTGCCACCTGTAAAGAAGAGGATGTGTCACCCATAACTTCCACTGGAATATCTCTCCGGGCTGAGGTGAGTAAGGAAAAAAAGAGGTGGGGGCCGGGATAGGAGGGGTATCTCAGGCAGGGCAATGGAAAGCTTCCAGAAGAGCGCCCGTGGCCAGGACCATCCTGGCTGACCTGCAGGCACCAAGTTGACCTGCGTGCTGTCGCTGGTGTGGCTCCACGGCCCTTCCTCTAGGCTTTCAAGCCCTTGTACATATTCAGGTGTTTCACCTGGGAAGGGTGGGAACTGTTCAGCAGCATCTGGCCTGGGGCTCAGCTCACGTTTACTCACAGAGGCCTCGGCACGGTCTCCCAGCTTTGCAGTAAGGACGCTCCTTGCGTGGGGGGGCGGGGCTGCTGGCTGTATGGGAGATGATTCCGCACCTCTGACCAATTTCAGAATTGTTTACCACTGGAGCAAGTGCCTTGGTAGTGTTTTCTTCTGTATTACTGTTAGGTTCAGTTTTTTTTTTTCTTTTTTGTTTCAAGTTAGATTTAATTCCTCTTTTATGTATTTATAGATATAAGCATGGAAATAATTCATTCTTATAAATACATCAGTGTGAATGGAAGAACTTTTTTTCTGTTTTATTTTTACATTTTATTTTTAAAAATTTTGAAATTTAATTTTATTTATTTTTTTATAAAGTAGGTTATTATTAGTTATCTATTTTATGCAGATACATGTATACCGGTCAATCCCAAACTCCCAACTCATCCCACCACCACCACCCCATGGCTTCCCCCACTTTGTGTCCATACGTTTGTTCTCTACCTCTGTGTCTCTATTTCTGCCCTGCAAACCAGTTCATCTGTACCATTTTTCTAGGTTCCACATATAGGCATTAATATACAATATTTGTTTTTCTCTTTCTGACTTACTTCACTCTGTATGACAGTCTCTAGATCCATCAACTTCTCTACAAATGACCCAGTTTCATTCCTTTTTATGGCTGAGTAATATTCCATTTTATATATGTACCACATCTTTATCCATTCGCCTGTCTGTGGGCATTTAGGTTGCTTCCATTAGCTGGCTATTGTAAATAGTGCTGCAATGAACATTGTGGTGAATGTGTCTTTGTGATTTATGGTTTTCTCTGGGTATATGCCCAGAAGTGGGATTGCTGGATCCTATGGTAATTCTCTTTTTAGTTTTTTAAAGGAACCTCCATACTGTTCTCCATAGTGACTGTATCAATTTACATTCCCACCAATAGCGGAATAGTGTTCCTTTTGTCCACACCCTCCCCAGAATTTGTTGTTTGTAGATTATCTGATGATGCCGATTCTAACAGGTGTGAGGTCTTACCTCATTGTAGTTTTGATTTGCATTTCTCTAATAATTAGTGATGTTGAGCAGGTTTTCATGTGCGTCCTGGCCATCGCTGTGTCTTCTTTGAAGAAACATCTATTTAGTTCTTCTGCCCATTTTTGTATTGGGTTGTTTGTTTTATTAATATTAAGCTGCATGAGCTGTTTATATATATTCGAGATTAAATCTTTGTCCATTGATTCGTTTGTGAAGGTTTTCGCCCATTCTGAGGGTTGCCTTTTTCCATTCCCGTTTTTTTAACAAAGAAAGAAAGAAAGCAAAAGAAGCAGAACACTAATGTGCGTGAAATATGCCTCTTGAAACTGTCGTTTTGAAATATGGACGTCTTTTGAAATTTTTGGTCGATATATGACCCCAGGATTTGTTTTCAGGGCAGGTGTCATTTACAGGCCTGTAATGATTTTGAATATCCACTGAGCATTAGCGCTGGGATTAAAGCTGCTGTTGTGTGAAACGGCCACAAGGTGGCAGCAGTTCTCCCTTACCAAATCTGGTTACTAGGGCAGCAGAGCCTCAATGGAAGTCGCGTTCTAGATTGGAATGTAGAACGGAATGTGCCAGGAGAAAGCCCCTCAAGTGTGTCTCACTACTTCTTGTTCGTGTTTTTAATTTAATTTTTTATTTTTTATTACAGCAAGTTTGAGTACAACGTTTAGTTTGTTGTAGGTGTGCAAGAGGTGGTTCTTTTACACATATACATATGTCTGTTCTTCCTGGGATCCTTTTCCCATGTACGTTATGACAGAATGTTGAGTAGTCTTCTCTTGGTACTCCGTAGGTCTTTGGTGATTATATACGTCTACTGTGTTTGTATATGTCTGTTAACCCCAATATCGTAATGAATTCAATCCTCACACCTTTCCTTTGGTGAACCATAAGATTGTTTAATGAATCTGTGATTGCCCTTCTCCGTGGAAATATCTGCCCTGGTATCAATTTATAGGTAACACCTATAAGTGATATGATATGATATGTGTCTTTCACTTTCTGACTTACTCCAAGTCACGTGATTACCTAGAGACTCATCTACGGTGCTGCAAATGGCATTGTGTCCTTTTTTTCCTTGGCGAATATTCTGTCTTAGCGAGGTCCATTTTCTGCAATGTGATTCCTTGAGGGCTGAGGATTAGCTGACCTGGGCAGCCTGACCCTGCCGGCAAGCCCTCCCCAGGTGTGCCTGGGATGAGGTCAATATAAACAGCACTCCAGGCAGCAATAGCCCCTGCAGCTGTGCCTGACTCCATATTCTCTGCCCCGTCAGCAGTCTCGGGGCTGTGCTGGTGGGAGGGTGTGAGGGTCCCCGGCCTTGTGGGTGGCCCGGTGTGAATGGGGCTCTGCTGGACTTTCGGCAGGAGTTGCCAGGCTGCCACCTGTAAAGAAGAGGATGTGTCACCCATAACTTCCACTGGAATATCTCTCCGGGCTGAGGTGAGGAAGGAAAAAAAGGAGTGGGGGCCGGGACAGGAGGGGTATCTCAGGCAGGGCAATGGAAAGCTTCCAGAAGAGCGCCCATGGCCAGGACCATCCTGGCTGACCTGCAGGCACCAAGTTGGCCTGCGTGCTGTCGCTGGTGTGGCTCCACGGCCCTTCCTCTTGGCTTTCAAGCCCTTGTACATATTCAGGTGTTTCACCTGGGAAGGGTGGGAACTGTTCAGCAGCATCTGGCCTGGGGCTCAGCTCACGTTTACTCACAGAAGCCTCGGCACGGTCTCCCAGCTTTGCAATAAGGACGCTCCTTGCATGGGCGGGCGGGGCTGCTGGCTGTATGGGAGATGATTCCCCACCTCTGACCAATTTCAGAATTGTTTACCACTGGAGCAAGTGCCTTGGTAGTGTTTTCCTCTGTATAACTGTTAGGTTCAGTTTTTTTTTTCTTTTTTGGTTCAAGTTAGATTTTATTCCTGTTTTATATATTTATGGATATAAGCATGGAAATAATTCATTCTTATAAATACATCAGTGTGAATGGAAGAACTTTTTTTCTGTTTTATTTTTACATTTTATTCTTAAAAATTTTGAAATTTAGTTTTATTTATTTTTTTATAGAGTAAGTTATTATTAGTTATCTATTTTATGCATATACATGTATACCGGTCAATCCCAAACTCCCAACTCATCCCACCACCACCACCCCATGGCTTCCCCCACTTTGTGTCCATACGTTTGTTCTCTACCTCTGTGTCTCTATTTCTGCCCTGCAAACCAGTTCATCTGTACCATTTTGCTAGCTTCCACATATAGGCATTAATATACAATATTTGTTTTTCTCTTTCTGACTTACTTCACTCTGTATGACAGTCTCTAGATCCATCAACTTCTGTACAAATGACCCAGTTTCATTCCTTTTTATGGCTGAGTAATATTCCATTTTATATATGTACCACATTTTTATCCATTCGCCTGTCTGTGGGCATTTAGGTTGCTTCCATTAGCTGGCTATTGTAAATAGTGCTGCAATGAACATGGTGGTGAATGTGTCTTTGTGATTTATGGTTTTCTCTGGGTATATGCCCAGAAGTGGGATTGCTGGATCCTATGGTAATTCTCTTTTTAGTTTTTTAAAGGAACCTCCATACTGTTCTCCATAGTGACTGTATCAATTTACATTCCCACCAATAGCGGAAGAGTGTTCCTTTTGTCCACACCCTCCCCAGAATTTGTTGTTTGTAGATTATCTGATGATGCCGATTCTAACAGGTGTGAGGTCTTACCTCATTGTAGTTTTGATTTGCATTTCTCTAATAATTAGTGATGTTGAGCAGCTTTTCATGTGCGTCCTGGCCATCGCTGTGTCTTCTTTGAAGAAACGTCTATTTAGTTCTTCTGCCCATTTTTGTATTGGGTCGTTTGTTTTATTAATATTAAGCTGCATGAGCTGTTTATATATATTGGAGATTAAACCTTTGTCCATTGATTCGTTTGTGAACGTTTTCGCCCATTCGGAGGGTTGCCTTTTTCCATTCCCGTTTTTTTAAAAAAGAAAGAAAGAAAGCAAAAGAAGCAGAACACTAATGTGCGTGAAATATGCCTCTTGAAACTGTCGTTTTGAAATATGGACGTCTTTTGAAATTTTTGGTCGATATATGACCCCAGGATTTGTTTTCAGGGCAGGTGTCATTTACAGGCCTGTAATGATTTTGAATATCCACTGACCATTAGCGCTGGGATTAAAGCTGCTGTAGTGTGAAACGGCCACAAGGTGGCAGCAGTTCTCCCTTACCAAATCTGGTTACTAGGGCAGCAGAGCCTCAATGGAAGTCGCATTCTAGATTGGAATGTTGAACGGAATGTGCCAGGAGAAAGCCCCTCAAGTGTGTCTCACTACTTCTTGTTCGTGTTTTTAATTTAATTTTTTATTTTTTATTACAGCAAGTTTGAGTACAACGTTTAGTTTGTTGTAGGTGTGCAAGAGGTGGTTCTTTTACACATATACATATGTCTGTTCTTCCTGGGATCCTTTTCCCATGTACGTTATGACAGAATGTTGAGTAGTCTTCTCTTGGTACTCCGTAGGTCTTTGGTGATTATATACGTCTACTGTGTTTGTATATGTCTGTTAACCCCAATATCGTAATGAATTCAATCCTCACACCTTTCCTTTGGTGAACCATTTGTTTGTTTAATGAATCTGTGATTGCCCTTCTCCTTGAAAATATCTGCCCTGGTATCAATTTATAGGTAACACCTATAAGTGATATGATATGATATGTGTCTTTCACTTTCTGACTTACTCCAAGTCACGTGATTACCTCGAGACTCATCTACGGTGCTGCAAATGGCATTGTGTCCTTTTTTTCCTTGGCGAATATTCTGTCTTAGCGAGGTCCATTTTCTGCAATCTGATTCCCTGAGGGCTGAGGATTAGCTGACCTGGGCAGCCTGACCCTGCCGGCAAGCCCTCCCCAGGTGTGCCTGGGATGAGGTCAATATAAACAGCACTCCAGGCAGCAATAGCCCCTGCAGCTGTGCCTGACTCCATATTCTCTGCCCCGTCAGCAGTCTCGGGGCTGTGCTGGTGGGAGGGTGTGAGGGTCCCCGGCCTTGTGGGTGGCCCGGTGTGAGTGGGGCTCTGCTGGACTTTCGGCAGGAGTTGCCAGGCTGCCACCTGTAAAGAAGAGGATGTGTCACCCATAACTTCCACTGGAATATCTCTCCGGGCTGAGGTGAGGAAGGAAAAAAAGGAGTGGGGGCCGGGACAGGAGGGGTATCTCAGGCAGGGCAATGGAAAGCTTCCAGAAGAGCGCCCGTGGCCAGGACCTTCCTGGCTGACCTGCAGGCACCAAGTTGGCCTGCGTGCTGTCGCTGGTGTGGCTCCACGGCCCTTCCTCTAGGCTTTCAAGCCCTTGTACATATTCAGGTGTTTCACCTGAGAAGGGTGGGAACTGTTCAGCAGCATCTGGCCTGGGGCTCAGCTCTCGTTTACTCACAGAAGACTCTGCACGGTCTCCCAGCTTTGCAATAAGGACGCTCCTTGCGTGGGCGGGCGGGGCTGCTGGCTGTATGGGAGATGATTCCCCACCTCTGACCAATTTCAGAATTGTTTACCACTGGAGCAAGTGCCTTGGTAGTGTTTTCCTCTGTATAACTGTTAGGTTCAGTTTTTTTTTTCTTTTTTGGTTCAAGTTAGATTTTATTCCTGTTTTATGTATTTATGGATATAAGCATGGAAATAATTCATTCTTATAAATACATCAGTGTGAATGGAAGAACTTTTTTTCTGTTCCATTTTTCTAGGTTCCACACATAGGCATTAATATACAATATTTGTTTTTCTCTTTCTGACTTACTTCACTCTGTATGACAGTCTCTAGATCCATCAACTTCTCTACAAATGACCCAGTTTCATTCCTTTTTATGGCTGAGTAATATTCCATTTTATATATGTACCACATCTTTATCCATTCGCCTGTCTGTGGGCATTTAGGTTGCTTCCATTACCTGGCTATTGTAAATAGTGCTGCAATGAACATTGTGGTGAATGTGTCTTTGTGATATCTGGTTTTCACTGGGTATATGCCCAGAAGTGGGATTGCTGGATCCTATGGTAATTCTCTTTTTAGTTTTTTAAAGGAACCTCCATACTGTTCTCCATAGTGACTGTATCAATTTACATTCCCACCAATAGCGGAAGAGGGTTCCTTTTGTCCACACCCTCCCCAGAATTTGTTGTTTGTAGATTATCTGATGATGCCGATTCTAACAGGTGTGAGGTCTTACCTCATTGTAGTTTTGATTTGCATTTCTCTAATAATTAGTGATGTTGAGCAGCTTTAGATGTGCGTCTAGGCCATCTCTGTGTCTTCTTTGAAGAAACGTCTATTTAGATCTTCTGCCCATTTTTGTATTGGGTTGTTTGTTTTATTAATATTAAGCTGCATGAGCTGTTTATATATATTGGAGATTAAACCTTTGTCCATTGATTCGTTTGTGAACGTTTTTGCCCATTCTGAGGGTTGCCTTTTTCCATTCCCGTTTTTTTAACAAAGAAAGAAAGAAAGCAAAAGAAGCAGAACACTAATGTGCGTGAAATATGGCTCTTGAAACTGTCGTTTTGAAATATGGACGTCTTTTGAATTTTTTGGTCGATATATGACCCCAGGATTTGTTTTCAGGGCAGGTGTCATTTACAGGCCTGTAATGATTTGGAATATCCACTGAGCATTAGCGCTGGGATTAAAGCTGCTGTTGTGTGAAACGGCCACAAGGTGGCAGCAGTTCTCCCTTACCAAATCTGGTTACTAGGGCAGCAGAGCCTCAATGGAAGTCGCGTTCTAGATTGGAATGTAGAATGGAATGTGCCAGGAGACAGCCCCTCAAGTGTGTCTCACTACTTCTTGTTCGTGTTTTTAATTTAATTTTTTATTTTTTATTACAGCAAGTTTGAGTACAACGTTTAGCTTGTTGTAGGTGTGCAAGAGGTGGTTCTTTTACACATATACATATGTCTGTTCTTCCTGGGATCCTTTTCCCATGTACGTTATGACAGAATGTTGAGTAGTCTTCTCTTGGTACTCCGTAGGTCTTTGGTGATTATATACGTCTACTGTGTTTGTATATGTCTGTTAACCCCAATATCGTAATGAATTCCATCCTCACACCTTTCCTTTTTTTTTTTTTTCTTTTTGCAGTATGCTGGCCTCTCACTGTTGTGGCCTCCCCCGTTGCAGAGCACAGGCTCCGGATGCGCAGGCCCAGCGGCCATGCCTCACGGGCCCAGCCGCTCCGCGGCATATGGGATCCTCCCAGACCGGGGCACGAACCCGTATCCCCTGCATCGGCAGGCGGACTCTCAACCACTGTGCCACCAGGGAGGCCCCTCACACCTTTCCTTTGGTGAACCATAAGTTTGTTTAATGAATCTGTGATTGCCCTTCTCCGTGGAAATATCTGCCCTGGTATCAATTTATAGGTAACACCTATAAGTGATATGATATGATATGTGTCTTTCACTTTCTGACTTACTCCAAGTAACGTGATTACCTCTAGACTCATCTACGGTGCTGCAAATGGCATTGTGTCCTTTTTTTCCTTGGCGAATATTCTGTCTTAGCGATGTCCATTTTCTGCAATGTGATTCCCTGAGGGCTGAGGATGAGCTGACCTGGGCAGCCTGACCCTGCCGGCAAGCCCTCCCCAGGTGTGCCTGGGTTGAGGTCAATATAAACAGCACTCCAGGCAGCAATAGCCCCTGCAGCTGTGCCTGACTCCATATTCTCTGCCCTGTCAGCAGTCTCGGGGCTGTGCTGGTGGGAGGGTGTGAGGGTCCACGGCTTTGTGGGTGGCCCGGTGTGAGTGGGGCTCTGCTGGACTTTCGGCAGGAGTTGCCAGGCTGCCACCTGTAAAGAAGAGGATGTGTCACCCATAACTTCCACTGGAATATCTCTCCGGGCTGAGGTGAGTAAGGAAAAAAAGGAGTGGGGGCCGGGATAGGAGGGGTATCTCAGGCAGGGCAATGGAAAGCTTCCAGAAGAGCGCCTGTGGCCAGGACCATCCTGGCTGACCTGCAGGCACCAAGTTGACCTGCGTGCTGTCGCTGGTGTGGCTCCACGGCCCTTCCTCTAGGCTTTCAAGCCCTTGTACATATTCAGGTGTTTCACCTGGGAAGGGTGGGAACTGTTCAGCAGCATCTGGCCTGGGGCTCAGCTCACGTTTACTCACAGAGGCCTCCGCACGGTCTCCCAGCTTTGCAGTAAGGACGCTCCTTGCGTGGGCGGGCGGGGCTGCTGGCTGTATGGGAGATGATTCCCCACCTCTGACCAATTTCAGAATTGTTTACCACTGGAGCAAGTGCCTTGGTAGTGTTTTCCTCTGTATAACTGTTAGGTTCAGTTTTTTTTTTCTTTTTTGGTTCAAGTTAGATTTTATTCCTGTTTTATGTATTTATGGATATAAGCATGGAAATAATTCATTCTTATAAATACATCAGTGTGAATGGAAGAACTTTTTTTCTGTTTTATTTTTACATTTTATTCTTAAAAATTTTGAAATTTAGTTTTATTTATTTTTTTATACAGTAAGTTATTATTAGTTATCTATTTTATGCATATACATGTATACCGGTCAATCCCAAACTCCCAACTCATCCCACCACCACCACCCCATGGCTTCCCCCACTTTGTGTCCATACGTTTGTTCTCTACCTCTGTGTCTCTATTTCTGCCCTGCAAACCAGTTCATCTGTACCATTTTGCTAGCTTCCACATATAGGCATTAATATACAATATTTGTTTTTCTCTTTCTGACTTACTTCACTCTGTATGACAGTCTCTAGATCCATCAACTTCTCTACAAATGACCCAGTTTCATTCCTTTTTATGGCTGAGTAATATTCCATTTTATATATGTACCACATCTTTATCCATTCGCCTGTCTGTGGGCATTTATGTTGCTTCCATTAGCTGGCTATTGTAAATAGTGCTGCAATGAACATTGTGGTGAATGTGTCTTTATGGTTTTCTCTGGGTATATGCCCAGAAGTGGGATTGCTGGATCCTATGGCAATTCTCTTTTTAGTTTTTTAAAGGAACCTCCATACTGTTCTCCATAGTGACTGTATCAATTTACATTCCCACCAATAGCGGAAGAGTGTTCCTTTTGTCCACACCCTCCCCAGAATTTGTTGTTTGTAGATTATCGGATGATGCCGATTCTAACAGGTGTGAGGTCTTACCTCATTGTAGTTTTGATTTGCATTTCTCTAATAATTAGTGATGTTGAGCAGCTTTTCATGTGCGTCCTGGCCATCGCTGTGTCTTCTTTGAAGAAACGTCTATTTAGTTCTTCTGCCCATTTTTGTATTGGGTTGTTTGTTTTATTAATATTAAGCTGCATGAGCTGTTTATATATATTGGAGATTAAACCTTTGTCCATTGATACGTTTGTGAACGTTTTCGCCCATTCTGAGGGTTGCCTTTTTCCATTCCCGTTTTTTTAACAAAGAAAGAAAGAAAGCAAAAGAAGCAGAACACTAATGTGCGTGAAATATGCCTCTTGAAACTGTCGTTTTGAAATATGGACGTCTTTTGAATTTTTTGGTCGATATATGACCCCAGGATTTGTTTTCAGGGCAGGTGTCATTTACAGGCCTGTAATGATTTTCCATATCCACTGACCATTAGCGCTGGGATTAAAGCTGCTGTAGTGTGAAACGGCCACAAGGTGGCAGCAGTTCTCCCTTACCAAATCTGGTTACTAGGGCAGCAGAGCCTCAATGGAAGTCGCATTCTAGATTGGAATGTAGAACGGAATGTGCCAGGAGAAAGCCCCTCAAGTGTGTCTCACTACTTCTTGTTCGTGTTTTTAATTTAATTTTTTATTTTTTATTACAGCAAGTTTGAGTACAACGTTTAGTTTGTTGTAGGTGTGCAAGAGGTGGTTCTTTTACACATATACATATGTCTGTTCTTCCTGGGATCCTTTTCCCATGTACGTTATGACAGAATGTTGAGTAGTCTTCTCTTGGTACTCCGTAGGTCTTTGGTGATTATATACGTCTACTGTGTTTGTATATGTCTGTTAACCCCAATATCGTAATGAATTCAATCCTCACACCTTTCCTTTGGTGAACCATTTGTTTGTTTAATGAATCTGTGATTGCCCTTCTCCGTGAAAATATCTGCCCTGGTATCAATTTATAGGTAACACCTATAAGTGATATGATATGATATGTGTCTTTCACTTTCTGACTTACTCCAAGTCACGTGATTACCTCGAGACTCATCTACGGTGCTGCAAATGGCATTGTGTCCTTTTTTTCCTTGGCGAATATTCTGTCTTAGCGAGGTCCATTTTCTGCAATCTGATTCCCTGAGGGCTGAGGATTAGCTGACCTGGGCAGCCTGACCCTGCCGGCAAGCCCTCCCCAGGTGTGCCTGGGATGAGGTCAATATAAACAGCTCTCCAGGCAGCAATAGCCCCTGCAGCTGTGCCTGACTCCATATTCTCTGCACAGTCAGCAGTCTCGGGGATGTGCTGGTGGGAGGGTGTGAGGGTCCCCGGCCTTGTGGGTGGCCCGGTGTGAGTGGGGCTCTGCTGGACTTTCGGCAGGAGTTGCCAGGCTGCCACCTGTAAAGAAGAGGATGTGTCACCCATAACTTCCACTGGAATATCTCTCCGGGCTGAGGTGAGGAAGGAAAAAAAGGAGTGGGGGCCGGGACAGGAGGGGTATCTCAGGCAGGGCAATGGAAAGCTTCCAGAAGAGCGCCCGTGGCCAGGACCATCCTGGCTGACCTGCAGGCACCAAGTTGGCCTGCGTGCTGTCGCTGGTGTGGCTCCACGGCCCTTCCTCTAGGCTTTCAAGCCCTTGTACATATTCAGGTGTTTCACCTGAGAAGGGTGGGAACTGTTCAGCAGCATCTGGCCTGGGGCTCAGCTCTCGTTTACTCACAGAAGCCTCGGCACGGTCTCCCAGGTTTGCAATAAGGACGCTCCTTGCGTGGGCGGGCGGGGCTGCTGGCTGTATGGGAGATGATTCCCCACCTCTGACCAATTTCAGAATTGTTTACCACTGGAGCAAGTGCCTTGGTAGTGTTTTCCTCTGTATAACTGTTAGGTTCAGTTTTTTTTTTTCTTTTTTGGTTCAAGTTAGATTTTATTCCTGTTTTATGTATTTATGGATATAAGCATGGAAATAATTCATTCTTATAAATACATCAGTGTGAATGGAAGAACTTTTTTTCTGTTCCATTTTTCTAGGTTCCACACATAGGCATTAATATACAATATTTGTTTTTCTCTTTCTGACTTACTTCACTCTGTATGACAGTCTCTAGATCCATCAACTTCTCTACAAATGACCCAGTTTCATTCCTTTTTATGGCTGAGTAATATTCCATTTTATATATGTACCACATCTTTATCCATTCGCCTGTCTGTGGGTATTTAGGTTGCTTCCATTAGCTGGCTATTGTAAATAGTGCTGCAATGAACATTGTGGTGAATGTGTCTTTGTGATTTCTGGTTTTCTCTGGGTATATGCCCAGAAGTGGGATTGCTGGATCCTATGGTAATTCTCTTTTTAGTTTTTTAAAGGAACCTCCATACTGTTCTCCATAGTGACTGTATCAATTTACATTCCCACCAATAGCGGAAGAGGGTTCCTTTTGTCCACACCCTCCCCAGAATTTGTTGTTTGTAGATTATCTGATGATGCCGATTCTAACAGGTGTGAGGTCTTACCTCATTGTAGTTTTGATTTGCATTTCTCTAATAATTAGTGATGTTGAGCAGCTTTAGATGTGCGTCTAGGCCATCTCTGTGTCTTCTTTGAAGAAACGTCTATTTAGATCTTCTGCCCATTTTTGTATTGGGTTGTTTGTTTTATTAATATTAAGCTGCATGAGCTGTTTATATATATTGGAGATTAAACCTTTGTCCATTGATTCGTTTGTGAACGTTTTTGCCCATTCTGAGGGTTGCCTTTTTCCATTCCCGTTTTTTTAACAAAGAAAGAAAGAAAGCAAAAGAAGCAGAACACTAATGTGCGTGAAATATGCCTCTTGAAACTGTCGTTTTGAAATATGGACGTCTTTTGAATTTTTTGGTCGATATATGACCCCAGGATTTGTTTTCAGGGCAGGTGTCATTTACAGGCCTGTAATGATTTGGAATATCCACTGACCATTAGCGCTGGGATTAAAGCTGCTGTTGTGTGAAACGGCCACAAGGTGGCAGCAGTTCTCCCTTACCAAATCTGGTTACTAGGGCAGCAGAGCCTCAATGGAAGTCGCGTTCTAGATTGGAATGTAGAATGGAATGTGCCAGGAGAAAGCCCCTCAAGTGTGTCTCACTACTTCTTGTTCGTGTTTTTAATTTAATTTTTTATTTTTTATTACAGCAAGTTTGAGTACAACGTTTAGCTTGTTGTAGGTGTGCAAGAGGTGGTTCTTTTACACATATACATATGTCTGTTCTTCCTGGGATCCTTTTCCCATGTACGTTATGACAGAATGTTGAGTAGTCTTCTCTTGGTACTCCGTAGGTCTTTGGTGATTATATACGTCTACTGTGTTTGTATATGTCTGTTAACCCCAATATCGTAATGAATTCCATCCTCACACCTTTCCTTTTTTTTTTTTTTCTTTTTGCAGTATGCTGGCCTCTCACTTTTGTGGCCTCTCCCGTTGCAGAGCACAGGCTCCGGATGCGCAGGCCCAGCGGCCATGCCTCACGGGCCCAGCCGCTCCGCGGCATATGGGATCCTCCCAGACCGGGGCACGAACCCGTATCCCCTGCATCGGCAGGCGGACTCTCAGACACTGTGCCACCAGGGAGGCCCCTCACACCTTTCCTTTGGTGAACCATAAGTTTGTTTAATGAATCTGTGATTGCCCTTCTCCGTGGAAATATCTGCCCTGGTATCAATTTATAGGTAACACCTATAAGTGATATGATATGATATGTGTCTTTCACTTTCAGACTTACTCCAAGTAACGTGATTACCTCTAGACTCATCTACGGTGCTGCAAATGGCATTGTGTCCTTTTTTTCCTTGGCGAATATTCTGTCTTAGCGATGTCCATTTTCTGCAATGTGATTCCCTGAGGGCTGAGGATTAGCTGACCTGGGCAGCCTGACCCTGCCGGCAAGCCCTCCCCAGGTGTGCCTGGGTTGAGGTCAATATAAACAGCACTCCAGGCAGCAATAGCCCTTGCAGCTGTGCCTGACTCCATATTCTCTGCCCTGTCAGCAGTCTCGGGGCTGTGCTGGTGGGAGGGTGTGAGGGTCCACGGCTTTGTGGGTGGCCCGGTGTGAGTGGGGCTCTGCTGGACTTTCGGCAGGAGTTGCCAGGCTGCCACCTGTAAAGAAGAGGATGTGTCACCCATAACTTCCACTGGAATATCTCTCCGGGCTGAGGTGAGTAAGGAAAAAAAGGAGTGGGGGCCGGGATAGGAGGGGTATCTCAGGCAGGGCAATGGAAAGCTTCCAGAAGAGCGCCCGTGGCCAGGACCATCCTGGCTGACCTGCAGGCACCAAGTTGATCTGCGTGCTGTCGCTGGTGTGGCTCCACGGCCCTTCCTCTAGGCTTTCAAGCCCTTGTACATATTCAGGTGTTTCACCTGGGAAGGGTGGGAACTGTTCAGCAGCATCTGGCCTGGGGCTCAGCTCACGTTTACTCACAGAGGCCTCCGCACGGTCTCCCAGCTTTGCAGTAAGGACGCTCCTTGCGTGGGGGCGCGGGGCTGCTGGCTGTATGGGAGATGATTCCCCACCTCTGACCAATTTCAGAATTGTTTACCACTGGAGCAAGTGCCTTGGTAGTGTTTTCCTCTGTATTACTGTTAGGTTCAGTTTTGTTTTTCTTTTTTGGTTCAAGTTAGATTTTATTCCTGTTTTATGTATTTATGGATATAAGCATGGAAATAATTCATTCTTATAAATACATCAGTGTGAATGGAAGAACTTTTTTTCTGTTTTATTTTTACATTTTATTTTTAAAAATTTTGAAATTTAATTTTATTTATTTTTTTTATAAAGTAGGTTATTATTAGTTATCTATTTTATGCATAGACATGTATACAGGTCAATCCCAATCTCACAACTCATCCCACCACCACCACCCCATGTCTTCCCTCACTTTGTGTCCATACGTTTGTTCTCTACCTCTGTGTCTCTATTTCTGCCCTGCAAACCAGTTCATCTGTACCATTTTGCTAGGTTCCACATATAGGCATTAATATACAATATTTGTTTTTCTCTTTCTGACTTACTTCACTCTGTATGACAGTCTCTAGATCCATCAACTTCTCTACAAATGACCCAGTTTCATTCCTTTTTATGGCTGAGTAATATTCCATTTTATATATGTACCACAACTTTATCCATTCTTCTGTCTGTGGGCATTTAGGTTGCTTCCATTACCTGGCTATTGTAAATAGTGCTGCAATGAACATTGTGGTGAGTGTGTCTTTGTGATTTATGGTTTTCTCTGGGTATATGCCCAGAAGTGGGATTGCTGGATCCTATGGTAATTCTCTTTTTAGTTTTTTAAAGGAACCTCCATACTGTTCTCCATAGTGACTGTATCAATTTACATTCCCACCAATAGCGGAAGAGTGTTCCTTTTGTCCACACCCTCCCCAGAATTTGTTGTTTGTAGATTATCGGATGATGCCGATTCTAACAGGTGTGAGGTCTTACCTCATTGTAGTTTTGATTTGCATTTCTCTAATAATTAGTGATGTTGAGCAGCTTTTCATGTGCGTCCTGGCCATCGCTGTGTCTTCTTTGAAGAAACGTCTATTTAGTTCTTCTGCCCATTTTTGTATTGGGTTGTTTGTTTTATTAATATTAAGCTGCATGAGCTGTTTATATATATTCGAGATTAAACCTTTGTCCATTGATTCGTTTGTGAACGTTTTCGCCCATTCTGAGGGTTGCCTTTTTCCATTCCCGTTTTTTTAACAAAGAAAGAAAGAAAGCAAAAGAAGCAGAACACTAATGTGCGTGAAATATGCCTCTTGAAACTGTCGTTTTGAAATATGGACGTCTTTTGAATTTTTTGGTCGATATATGACCCCAGGATTTGTTTTCTGGGCAGGTGTCATTTACAGGCCTGTAATGATTTTCAATATCCACTGACCATTAGCGCTGGGATTAAAGCTGCTGTTGTGTGAAACGGCCACAAGGTGGCAGCAGTTCTCCCTTACCAAATCTGGTTACTAGGGCAGCAGAGCCTCAATGGAAGTCGCGTTCTAGATTGGAATGTAGAACGGAATGTGCCAGGAGAAAGCCCCTCAAGTGTGTCTCACTACTTCTTGTTCGTGTTTTTAATTTAATTTTTTATTTTTTATTACAGCAAATTTGAGTACAACGTTTAGCTTGTTGTAGGTGTGCAAGAGGAGGTTCTTTTACACATATACATATGTCTGTTCTTCCTGGGATCCTTTTCCCATGTACGTTATGACAGAATGTTGAGTAGTCTTCTCTTGGTACTCCGTAGGTCTTTGGTGATTATATACGTCTACTGTGTTTGTATATGTCTGTTAACCCCAATACCGTAATAAATTCAATCCTCACACCTTTCCTTTGGTGAACCATAATTTGTTTAATGAATCTGTGATTGCCCTTCTCCGTGGAAATATCTGCCCTGGTATCAATTTATAGGTAACACCTATAAGTGATATGATATGATATGCGTCTTTCACTTTCTGACTTACTCCAAGTCACGTGATTACCTCTAGACTCATCTATGGTGCTGCAAAAGGCATTGTGTCCTTTTTTTCCTTGGCGAATATTCTGTCTTAGTGAGGTCCATTTTCTGCAATGTGATTCCCTGAGGGCTGAGGATTAGCTGACCTGGGCAGCATGACCCTGCCGGTAAGCCCTCTCCAGGTGTGCCTGGGTTGAGGTCAATATAAACAGCCCTCCTGGCAGCAATAGCCCCTGCAGCTGTGCCTGACTCCATATTCTGTGCCCCGTCAGCAGTCTCGGGGCTGTGCTGGTGGGAGGGTGTGAGGGTCCACGGCTTTGTGGGTGGCCCGGTGTGAGTGGGGCTCTGCTGGACTTTCGGCAGGAGTTGCCAGGCTGCCACCTGTAAAGAAGAGGATGTGTCACCCATAACTCCCACTGGAATATCTCTTCGGGCTGAGGTGAGGAAGGAAAAAAAGGAGTGGGGGCCGGGACAGGAGGGGTATCTCAGGCAGGGCAATGGAAAGCTTCCAGAAGAGCGCCCGTGGCCAGGACCATCCTGGCTGACCTGCAGGCACCAAGTTGGCCTGCGTGCTGTCGCTGGTGTGGCTCCACGGCCCTTCCTCTAGGCTTTCAAGCCCTTGTACATATTCAGGTGTTTCACCTGGGAAGGGTGGGAACTGTTCAGCAGCATCTGGCCTGGGGCTCAGCTCACGTTTACTCACAGAAGCCTCGGCACGGTCTCCCAGCTTTGCAATAAGGACGCTCCTTGCGTGGGCGGGCGGGGCTGCTGGCTGTATGGGAGATGATTCCCCACCTCTGACCAATTTCAGAATTGTTTACCACTGGAGCAAGTGCCTTGGTCGTGTTTTCCTCTGTATAACTGTTAGGTTCAGTTTTTTATTTCTTTTTTGGTTCAAGTTAGATTTTATTCCTGTTTTATGTATTTATGGATATAAGCATGGAAATAATTCATTCTTATAAATACATCAGTGTGAATGGAAGAACTTTTTTTCTGTTTTATTTTTACATTTTATTTTTAAAAATTTTGAAATTTAATTTTATTTATTTTTTTATACAGTAAGTTATTATTAGTTATCTATTTTATGCATATACATGTATACCGGTCAATCCCAAACTCCCAACTCATCCCACCACCACCAGCCCATGGCTTCCCCCACTTTGTGTCCATACGTTTGTTCTCTACCTCTGTGTCTCTATTTCTGCCCTGCAAACCAGTTCATCTGTACCATTTTTCTAGGTTCCACATATAGGCATTAATATACAATATTTGTTTTTCTCTTTCTGACTTACTTCACTCTGTATGACAGTCTCTACATCCATCAACTTCTCTACAAATGACCCAGTTTCATTCCTTTTTATGGCTGAGTAATATTCCATTTTATATATGTACCACATCTTTATCCATTCGCCTGTCTGTGGGCATTTAGGTTGCTTCCATTACCTGGCTATTGTAAATAGTGCTGCAATGAACATTGTGGTGAATGTGTCTTTGTGATTTCTGGTTTTCTCTGGGTATATGCCCAGAAGTGGGATTGCTGGATCCTATGGTAATTCTCTTTTTAGTTTTTTAAAGGAACCTCCATACTGTTCTCCATAGTGACTGTATCAATTTACATTCCCACCAATAGCGGAAGAGGGTTCCTTTTGTCCACACCCTCCCCAGAATTTGTTGTTTGTAGATTATCTGATGATGCCGATTCTAACAGGTGTGAGGACTTACCTCATTGTAGTTTTGATTTGCATTTCTCTAATAATTAGTGATTTTGAGCAGCTTTAGATGTGCGTCTAGGCCATCTCTGTGTCTTCTTTGAAGAAACGTCTATTTAGATCTTCTGCCCATTTTTGTATTTGGTTGTTTGTTTTATTAATATTAAGCTGCATGAGCTGTTTATATATATTGGAGATTAAACCTTTGTCCATTGATTCGTTTGTGAACGTTTTTGACCATTCTGAGGGTTGCCTTTTTCCATTCCCGTTTTTTTAACAAAGAAAGAAAGAAAGCAAAAGAAGCAGAACACTAATGTGCGTGAAATATGCCTCTTGAAACTGTCGTTTTGAAATATGGACGTCTTTTGAATTTTTTGGTCGATATATGACCCCAGGATTTGTTTTCAGGGCAGGTGTCATTTACAGGCCTGTAATGATTTGGAATATTCACTGACCATTAGCGCTGGGATTAAAGCTGCTGTTGTGTGAAACGGCCACAAGGTGGCAGCAGTTCTCCCTTACCAAATCTGGTTACTACGGCAGCAGAGCCTCAATGGAAGTCGCGTTCTAGATTGGAATGTAGAATGGAATGTGCCAGGAGAAAGCCCCTCAAGTGTGTCTCACTACTTCTTGTTCGTGTTTTTAATTTAATTTTTTATTTTTTATTACAGCAAGTTTGAGTACAACGTTTAGCTTGTTGTAGGTGTGCAAGAGGTGGTTCTTTTACACATATACATATGTCTGTTCTTCCTGGGATCCTTTTCCCATGTACGTTATGACAGAATGTTGAGTAGTCTTCTCTTGGTACTCCGTAGGTCTTTGGTGATTATATACGTCTACTGTGTTTGTATATGTCTGTTAACCCCAATATCGTAATGAATTCCATCCTCACACCTTTCCTTTGGTGAACCATAAGTTTGTTTAATGAATCTGTGATTGCCCTTCTCCGTGGAAATATCTGCCCTGGTATCAATTTATAGGTAACACCTATAAGTGATATGATATGATATGTGTCTTTCACTTTCTGACTTACTCCAAGTCACGTGATTACCTCGAGACTCATCTACGGTGCTGCAAATGGCATTGTGTCCTTTTTTTTCCTTTGCGAATATTCTGTCTTAGCGAGGTCCATTTTCTGCAATGTGATTCCCTGAGGGCTGAGGATTAGCTGACCTGGGCAGCCTGACCCTGCCGGCAAGCCCTCCCCAGGTGTGCCTGGGTTGAGGTCAATATAAACAGCACTCCAGGCAGCAATAGCCCCTGCAGCTGTGCCTGACTCCATATTCTCTGCCCCGTCAGCAGTCTCGGGGCTGTGCTGGTGGGAGGGTGTGAGGGTCCCCGGCCTTGTGGGTGGCCCGGTGTGAGTGGGGCTCTGCTGGACTTTCGGCAGGAGTTGCCAGGCTGCCACCTGTAAAGAAGAGGATGTGTCACCCATAACTTCCACTGGAATATCTCTCCGGGCTGAGGTGAGGAAGGAAAAAAAGGAGTGGGGGCCGGGACAGGAGGGGTATCTCAGGCAGGGCAATGGAAAGCTTCCAGAAGAGCGCCCGTGGCCAGGACCATCCTGGCTGACCTGCAGGCACCAAGTTGGCCTGCGTGCTGTCGCTGGTGTGGCTCCACGGCCCTTCCTCTAGGCTTTCAAGCCCTTGTACATATTCAGGTGTTTCACCTGGGAAGGGTGGGAACTGTTCAGCAGCATCTGGCCTGGGGCTCAGCTCACGTTTACTCACAGAAGCCTTGGCACGGTCTCCCAGCTTTGCAATAAGGACGCTCCTTGCGTGGGTGGGCGGGGCTGCTGGCTGTATGGGAGATGATTCCCCACCTCTGACCAATTTCAGAATTGTTTACCACTGGAGCAAGTGCCTTGGTAGTGTTTTCCTCTGTATAACTGTTAGGTTCAGTTTTTTTTTTCTTTTTTGGTTCAAGTTAGATTTTATTCCTGTTTTATGTATTTATGGATATAAGCATGGAAATAATTCATTCTTATAAATACATCAGTGTGAATGGAAGAACTTTTTTACTGTTTTATTTTTACATTTTATTTTTAAAAATTTTGAAATTTAATTTTATTTATTTTTTTATACAGTAAGTTATTATTAGTTATCTATTTTATGCATATACATGTATACCGGTCAATCCCAAACTCCCAACTCATCCCACCACCACCACCCCATGGCTTCCCCCACTTTGTGTCCATACGTTTGTTCTCTACCTCTGTGTCTCTATTTCTGCCCTGCAAACCAGTTCATCTGTACCATTTTGCTAGCTTCCACATATAGGCATTAATATACAATATTTGTTTTTCTCTTTCTGACTTACTTCACTCTGTATGACAGTCTCTAGATCCATCAACTTCTCTACAAATGACCCAGTTTCATTCCTTTTTATGGCTGAGTAATATTCCATTTTATATATGTACCACAACTTTATCCATTCTTCTGTCTGTGGGCATTTAGGTTGCTTCCATTACCTGGCTATTGTAAATAGTGCTGCAATGAACATTGAGGTGAATGTGTCTTTGTGATTTCTGGTTTTCTCTGGGTATATGCCCAGAAGTGGGATTGCTGGATCCTATGGTAATTCTCTTTTTAGTTTTTTAAAGGAACCTCCATACTGTTCTCCATAGTGACTGTATCAATTTACATTCCCACCAATAGCGGAAGAGGGTTCCTTTTGTCCACACCCTCCCCAGAATTTGTTGTTTGTAGATTATCTGATGATGCCGATTCTAACAGGTGTGAGGTCTTACCTCATTGTAGTTTTGATTTGCATTTCTCTAATAATTAGTGATGTTGAGCAGCTTTAGATGTGTTTCTAGGCCATCTCTGTGTCTTCTTTGAAGAAACGTCTATTTAGATCTTCTGCCCATTTTTGTATTGGGTTGTTTGTTTTATTAATATTAAGCTGCATGAGCTGTTTATATATATTGGAGATTACACCTTTGTCCATTGATTCGTTTGTGAACGTTTTTGCCCATTCTGAGGGTTGCCTTTTTCCATTCCCGTTTTTTTAACAAAGAAAGAAAGAAAGCAAAAGAAGCAGAACACTAATGTGCGTGAAATATGCCTCTTGAAACTGTCGTTTTGAAATATGGACGTCTTTTGAATTTTTTGGTCGATATATGACCCCAGGATTTGTTTTCAGGGTAGGTGTCATTTACAGGCCTGTAATGATTTGGAATATTCACTGACCATTAGCGCTGGGATTAAAGCTGCTGTTGTGTGAAACGGCCACAAGGTGGCAGCAGTTCTCCCTTACCAAATCTGGTTACTAGGGCAGCAGAGCCTCAATGGAAGTCGCGTTCTAGATTGGAATGTAGAATGGAATGTGCCAGGAGAAAGCCCCTCAAGTGTGTCTCACTACTTCTTGTTCGTGTTTTTAATTTAATTTTTTATTTTTTATTACAGCAAGTTTGAGTACAACGTTTAGCTTGTTGTAGGTGTGCAAGAGGTGGTTCTTTTACACATATACATATGTCTGTTCTTCCTGGGATCCTTTTCCCATGTACGTTATGACAGAATGTTGAGTAGTCTTCTCTTGGTACTCCGTAGGTCTTTGGTGATTATATACGTCTACTGTGTTTGTATATGTCTGTTAACCCCAATATCGTAATGAATTCCATCCTCACACCTTTCCTTTGGTGAACCATAAGTTTGTTTAATGAATCTGTGATTGCCCTTCTCCGTGGAAATATCTGCCCTGGTATCAATTTATAGGTAACACCTATAACTGATATGATATGATATGTGTCTTTCACTTTCTGACTTACTCCAAGTAACGTGATTACCTCTAGACTCATCTACGGTGCTGCAAATGGCATTGTGTCCTTTTTTTCCTTGGCGAATATTCTGTCTTAGCGATGTCCATTTTCTGCAATGTGATTCCCTGAGGGCTGAGGATTAGCTGACCTGGGCAGCCTGACCCTGCCGGCAAGCCCTCCCCAGGTGTGCCTGGGTTGAGGTCAATATAAACAGCACTCCAGGCAGCAATAGCCCCTGCAGCTGAGCCTGACTCCATATTCTCTGCCCTGTCAGCAGTCTCGGGTCTGTGCTGTTGGGAGGGTGTGAGGGTCCACGGCTTTGTGGGTGGCCCGGTGTGAGTGGGGCTCTGCTGGACTTTCGGCAGGAGTTGCCAGGCTGCCACCTGTAAAGAAGAGGATGTGTCACCCATAACTTCCACTGGAATATCTCTCCGGGCTGAGGTGAGGAAGGAAAAAAAGGAGTGGCGGCCGGGATAGGAGGGGTATCTCAGGCAGGGCAATGGAAAGCTTCCAGAAGAGCGCCCGTGGCCAGGACCATCCTGGCTGACCTGCAGGCACCAAGATGACCTGCGTGCTGTTGCTGGTGTGGCTCCACGGCCCTTCCTCTAGGCTTTCAAGCCCTTGTACATATTCAGGTGTTTCACCTGGGAAGGGTGGGAACTGTTCAGGAGCATCTGGCCTGGGGCTCAGCTCACGTTTACTCACAGAGGCCTCGGCACGGTCTCCCAGCTTTGCAATAAGGACGCTCCTTGCGTGGGGGGGCGGGCCTGCTGGCTGTATGGGAGATGATTCCCCACCTCTGACCAATTTCAGAATTGTATACCACTGGAGCAAGTGCCTTGGTAGTGTTTTCCTCTGTATAACTGTTAGGTTCAGTTTTTTTTTTCTTTTTTGGTTCAAGTTAGATTTAATTCCTCTTTTATGTATTTATAGATATAAGCATGGAAATAATTCATTCTTATAAATACATCAGTGTGAATGGAAGAAGTTTTTTTCTGTTTTATTTTTACATTTAATTTTTAAAAATTTTGAAATTTAATTTTATTTATTTTTTTATACAGTAGGTTATTATTAGTTATCTATTTTATGCATAGACATGTATACAGGTCAATCCCAATCTCACAACTCATCCCACCACCACCACCCCATGGCTTCCCTCACTTTGTGTCCATACGTTTGTTCTCTACCTCTGTGTCTCTATTTCTGCCCTGCAAACCAGTTCATCTGTACCATTTTGCTAGGTTCCACATATAGGCATTAATATACAATATTTGTTTTTCTCTTTCTGACTTACTTCACTCTGTATGACAGTCTCTAGATCCATCAACTTCTCTACAAATGACCCAGTTTCATTCCTTTTTATGGCTGAGTAATATTCCATTTTATATATGTACCACAACTTTATCCATTCTTCTGTCTGTGGGCATTTAGGTTGCTTCCATTACCTGGCTATTGTAAATAGTGCTGCAATGAACATTGTGGTGAATGTGTCTTTGTGATTTATGGTTTTCTCTGGGTATATGCCCAGAAGTGGGATTGCTGGATCCTATGGTAATTCTCTTTTTAGTTTTTTAAAGGAACCTCCATACTGTTCTCCATAGTGACTGTATCAATTTACATTCCCACCAATAGCGGAAGAGTGTTCCTTTTGTCCACACCCTCCCCAGAATTTGTTGTTTGTAGATTATCTGATGATGCCGATTCTAACAGGTGTGAGGTCTTACCTCATTGTAGTTTTGATTTGCATTTCTCTAATAATTAGTGATGTTGAGCAGCTTTTCATGTGCGTCCTGGCCATCGCTGTGTCTTCTTTGAAGAAACGTCTATTTAGTTCTTCTGCCCATTTTTGTATTGGGTTGTTTGTTTTATTAATATTAAGCTGCATGAGCTGTTTATATATATTCGAGATTAAACCTTTGTCCATTGATTCGTTTGTGAACGTTTTCGCCCATTCTGAGGGTTGCCTTTTTCCATTCCCGTTTTTTTAACAAAGAAAGAAAGAAAGCAAAAGAAGCAGAACACTAATGTGCGTGAAATATGCCTCTTGAAACTGTCGTTTTGAAATATGGACGTCTTTTGAATTTTTTGGTCGATATATGACCCCAGGATTTGTTTTCAGGGCAGGTGTCATTTACAGGCCTGTAATGATTTTCAATATCCACTGACCATTAGCGCTGGGATTAAAGCTGCAGTAGTGTGAAACGGCCACAAGGTGGCAGCAGTTCTCCCTTACCAAATCTGGTTACTAGGGCAGCAGAGCCTCAATGGAAGTCGCATTCTTGATTGGAATGTAGAATGGAATGTGCCAGGAGAAAGCCCCTCAAGTGTGTCTCACTACTTCTTGTTCGTGTTTTTAATTTAATTTTTCATTTTTTATTACAGCAAGTTTGAGTACAACGTTTAGTTTGTTGTAGGTGTGCAAGAGGTGGTTCTTTTACACATATACATATGTCTGTTCTTCCTGGGATCCTTTTCCCATGTACCTTATGACAGAATGTTGAGTAGTCTTCTCTTGGTACTCCGTAGGTCTTTGGTGATTATATACGTCTACTGTGTTTGTATATGTCTGTTAACCCCAATATCGTAATGAATTCAATCCTCACACCTTTCCTTTGGTGAACCATAAGTTTGTTTAATGAATCTGTGATTGCACTTCTCCGTGGAAATATCTGCCCTGGTATCAATTTATAGGTAACACCTATAAGTGATATGATATGATATGTGTCTTTCACTTTCTGACTTACTCCAAGTCACGTGATTAGCTCTAGACTCATCTACGGTGCTGCAAATGGCATTGTGTCCTTTTATTCCTTGGCGAATATTATGTCTTAGCGAGGTCCATTTTCTGCAATGTGATTCCCTGAGGGCTGAGGATTAGCTGACCTGGGCAGCCTGACCCTGCCGGCAAGCCCTCCCCAGGTGTGCCTGGGTTGAGGTCAATATAAACAGCACTCCAGGCAGCAATAGCCCCTGCAGCTGTGCCTGACTCCATATTCTCTGCCCCGTCAGCAGTCTCGGGGCTGTGCTGGTGGGAGGGTGTGAGGGTCCCCGGCCTTGTGGGTGGCCCGGTGTGAGTGGGGCTCTGCTGGACTTTCGGCAGGAGTTGCCAGGCTGCCACCTGTAAAGAAGAGTATGTGTCACCCATAACTTCCACTGGAATATCTCTCCGGGCTGAGGTGAGGAAGGAAAAAAAGGAGTGGGGGCCGGGACAGGAGGGGTATCTCAGGCAGGGCAATGGAAAGCTTCCAGAAGAGCGCCCGTGGCCAGGACCATCCGGGCTGACCTGCAGGCACCAAGTTGGCCTGCGTGCTGTCGCTGGTGTGGCTCCACGGCTCTTCCTCTAGGCTTTCAAGCCCTTGTACATATTCAGGTGTTTCACCTGGGAAGGGTGGGAACTGTTCAGCAGCATCTGGCCTGGGGCTCAGCTCACGTTTACTCACAGAAGCCTCGGCACGGTCTCCCAGCTTTGCAATAAGGACGCTCCTTGCGTGGGCGGGCGGGGCTGCTGGCTGTATGGGAGATGATTCCCCACCTCTGACCAATTTCAGAATTGTTTACCACTGGAGCAAGTGCCTTGGTAGTGTTTTCCTCTGTATAACTGTTAGGTTCAGTTTTTTTTTTTCTTTTTTGGTTCAAGTTAGATTTTATTCCTGTTTTATGTATTTATGGATATAAGCATGGAAATAATTCATTCTTATAAATACATCAGTGTGAATGGAAGAACTTTTTTTCTGTTTTATTTTTACATTTTATTTTTAAAAATTTTGAAATTTAATTTTATTTATTTTTTATACAGTAAGTTATTATTAGTTATCTATTTTATGCATATACATGTATACCGGTCAATCCCAAACTCCCAACTCATCCCACCACCACCACCCCATGGCTTCCCCCACTTTGTGTCCATACGTTTGTTCTCTACCTCTGTGTCTCTATTTCTGCCCTGCAAACCAGTTCATCTGTACCATTTTTCTAGGTTCCACATATAGGCATTAATATACAATATTTGTTTTTCTCTTTCTGACTTACTTCACTCTGTATGACAGTCTCTAGATCCATCAACTTCTCTACAAATGACCCAGTTTCATTCCTTTTTATGGCTGAGTAATATTCCATTTTATATATGTACCACATCTTTATCCATTTGCCTGTCTGTGGGCATTTAGGTTGCTTCCATTACCTGGCTATTGTAAATAGTGCTGCAATGAACATTGTGGTGAATGTGTCTTTGTGATTTATGGTTTTCTCTGGGTATATGCCCAGAAGTGGGATTGCTGGATCCTATGGTAATTCTCTTTTTAGTTTTTTAAAGGAACCTCCATACTGTTCTCCATAGTGACTGTATCAATTTACATTCCCACCAATAGCGGAAGAGTGTTCCTTTTGTCCACACCCTCCCCAGAATTTGTTGTTTGTAGATTATCTGATGATGCCGATTCTAACAGGTGTGAGGTCTTACCTCATTGTAGTTTTGATTTGCATTTCTCTAATAATTAGTGATGTTGAGCAGCTTTTCATGTGCGTCCTGGCCATCGCTGTGTCTTCTTTGAAGAAACGTCTATTTAGTTCTTCTGCCCATTTTTGTATTGGGTTTTTTGTTTTATTAATATTAAGCTGCATGAGCTGTTTATATATATTCGAGATTAAACCTTTGTCCATTGATTCATTTGTGAACGTTTTTGCCCATTCTGAGGGTTGCCTTTTTTCATTCCCGTTTTT
Source organism: Mesoplodon bidens (assembly GCF_964165515.1). Taxonomy (NCBI): domain Eukaryota; kingdom Metazoa; phylum Chordata; class Mammalia; order Artiodactyla; family Ziphiidae; genus Mesoplodon; species Mesoplodon bidens. Next base: position 497,351 of record NW_027671404.1, read on the forward strand.
TTAACAAAGAAAGAAAGAAAGCAAAAGAAGCAGAACACTAATGTGCGTGAAATATGCCTCTTGAAACTGTCGTTTTGAAATATGGACGTCTTTTGAATTTTTTGGTCGATATATGACCCCAGGATTTGTTTTCAGGGCAGGTGTAATTTACAGGCCTCTAATGATTTTGAATATCCACTGAGCATTAGCGCTGGGATTAAAGCTGCTGTTGTGTGAAACGGCCACAAGTTGGCAGCAGTTCTCCCTTACCAAATCTGGTTACTAGGGCAGCAGAGCCTCAATGGAAGTCGCGTTCTAGATTGGAATGTAGAACGGAATGTGCCAGGAGAAAGCCCCTCACGTGTGTCTCACTACTTCTTGTTCGTGTTTTTAATTTAATTTTTTATTTTTTATTACAGCAAATTTGAGTACAACGTTTAGCTTGTTGTAGGTGTGCAAGAGGTGGTTCTTTTACACATATACATATGTCTGTTCTTCCTGGGATCCTTTTCCCATGTACGTTATGACAGAATGTTGAGTAGTCTTCTCTTGGTACTCCGTAGGTCTTTGGTGATTATATACGTCTACTGTTTTTGTATATGTCTGTTAACCCCAATATCTTAATGAATACAATCCTCACACCTTTCCTTTGGTGAACCATAAGTTTGTTTAATGAATCTGTGATTGCCCTTCTCCGTGGAAATATCTGCCCTGGTATCAATTTATAGGTAACACCTATAAGTGATATGATATGTGTCTTTCACTTTCTGACTTACTCCAAGTCACGTGATTACCTCTAGACTCATCTACGGTGCTGCAAATGGCATTGTGTCCTTTTTTTCCTTGGCGAATATTCTGTCTTAGCGAGGTCCATTTTCTGCAATGTGATTCCCTGAGGGCTGAGGATTAGCTGACCTGGGCAGCCTGACATTGCCGGCAAGCCCTCCCCAGGTGTGCCTGGGTTGAGGTCAATATAAACAGCACTCCAGGCAGCAATAGCCCCTGCAGCTGTGCCTGACTCCATATTCTCTGCCCCGTCAGCAGTCTCGGGGCTGTGCTGGTGGGAGGGTGTGAGGGTCCACGGCTTTGTGGGTGGCCCGGTGTGAATGGGGCTCTGCTGGACTTTCGGCAGGAGTTGCCAGGCTGCCACCTGTAAAGAAGAGGTTGTGTCACCCATAACTTCCACTGGAATATCTCTCCGGGCTGAGGTGAGTAAGGAAAAAAAGGAGTGGGGGCCGGGACAGGAGGGGTATCTCAGGCAGGGCAATGGAAAGCTTCCAGAAGAGCGCCCGTGGCCAGGACCATCCTGGCTGACCTGCAGGCACCAAGATGGCCTGCGTGCTGTCGCTGGTGTGGCTCCACGGCCCCTCCTCTAGGCTTTCAAGCACTTGTACATATTGAGGTGTTTCACCTGGGAAGGGTGGGAACTGTTCAGCAGCATCTGGCCTGGGGCTCAGCTCACATTTACTCACAGAGGCCCAGGCACGGTCTCCCAGCTTTGCAATAAGGATGCTCCTTGCGTGGGTGGGCGGGGCTGCTGGCTGTATGGGAGATGATTCCCCACCTCTGACCAATTTCAGAATTGTTTACCACTGGAGCAAGTGCCTTGGTAGTGTTTTTTTCTGTATAACTGTTAGGTTCAGTTTTTTTTTTCTTTTTTGGTTCAAGTTAGATTTTATTCCTGTTTTATGTATTTATGGATATAAGCATGGAAATAATTCATTCTTATAAATACATCAGTGTGAATGGAAGAACTTTTTTTCTGTTTTATTTTTACATTTTATTTTTAAAAATTTTGAAATTCAATTTTATTTACTTTTTTATACAGTAGGTTATTATTAGTTATCTATTTTATGCATAGACATGTATACCGGTCAATCCCAAACTCCCAACTCATCCCACCACCACCACCCCATGGCTTCCCCCACTTTGTGTCCATACGTTTGTTCTCTACCTCTGTGTCTCTATTTCTGCCCTGCAAACCAGTTCATCTGTACCATTTTTCTAGGTTCCACATATAGGCATTAATATACAATATTTGTTTTTCTCTTTCTGACTTACTTCACTCTGTATGACAGTCTCTAGATCCATCAACTTCTCTACAAATGACCCAGTTTCATTCCTTTTTATGGCTGAGTAATATTCCATTTTATATATGTACCACATCTTTATCCATTCGCCAGTCTGTGGGCATTTAGGATGCTTCCATTACCTGGCTATTGTAAATAGTGCTGCAATGAACATTGTGGTGAATGTGTCTTTGTGATCTATGGTTTTCTCTGGGTATATGCCCAGAAGTGGGATTGCTGGATCCTATGGTAATTCTCTTTTTAGTTTTTTAAAGGAACCTCCATACTGTTCTCTATAGTGACTGTATCAATTTACATTCCCACCAATAGCGGAAGAGGGTTCCTTTTGTCCACACCCTCCCCAGAATTAGTTGTTTGTAGATTATCAGATGATGCCGATTCTAAGAGGTGTGAGGTCTTATCTCATTGTAGTTTTGATTTGCATTTCTCTAATAATTAGTGATGTTGAGCAGCTTTTCATGTGCGTCTTGGCCATCTCTGTGTCTTCTTTGAAGAAACGTCTATTTAGATCTTCTGCCCATTTTTGTATTGGGTCGTTTGTTTTATTAATATTAAGCTGCATGAGCTGTTTATATATATTGGAGATTAAACCTTTGTCCATTGATTCGTTTGTGAACGTTTTCGCCCATTCTGAGGGTTGCCTTTTTCCATTCCCGTTTTTTTAACAAAGAAAGAAAGAAAGCAAAAGAAGCAGAACACTAATGTGCGTGAAATATGCCTCTTGAAACTGTCGTTTTGAAATATGGACGTCTTTTGAATTTTTTGGTCGATATATGACCCCAGGATTTGTTTTCAGGGCAGGTGTCATTTACGGGCCTGTAATGATTTGGAATATCCACTGACCATTAGCGCTGGGATTAAAGCTGCTGTTGTGTGAAACGGCCACAAGGTGGCAGCAGTTCTCCCTTACCAAATCTGGTTACTAGGGCAGCAGAGCCTCAATGGAAGTCGAGTTCTAGATTGGAATGTAGAACGGAATGTGCCAGGAGAAAGCCCCTCAAGTGTGTCTCACTACTTCTTGTTCGTGTTTTTAATTTAATTTTTTATTTTTTATTACAGCAAGTTTGAGTACAACGTTTAGCTTGTTGTAGGTGTGCAAGAGGTGGTTCTTCTACACATACACATATGTCTGTTCTTCCTGGGATCCTTTTCCCATGTACGTTATGACAGAATGTTGAGTAGTCTTCTCTTGGTACTCCATAGGTCTTTGGTGATTATATACGTCTACTGTGTTTGTATATGTCTGTTAACCCCAATATCGTAATGAATTCAATCCTCACACCTTTCCTTTGGTGAACCATAATTTGTTTAATGAATCTGTGATTGCCCTTCTCCGTGGAAATATCTGCCCTGGTATCAATTTATAGGTAACACCTATAAGTGATATGATATGATATGCGTCTTTCACTTTCTGACTTACCCAAGTCACGTGATTACCTCTAGACTCATCTACGGTGCGGCAAAAGGCATTGTGTCCTTTTTTTCCTTGGCGAATATTCTGTCTTAGTGAGGTCCATTTTCTGCAATGTGATTCCCTGAGGGCTGAGGATTAGCTGACCTGGGCAGCCTGACCCTGCCGGTAAGCCCTCTCCAGGTGTGCCTGGGTTGAGGTCAATATAAACAGCCCTCCTGGCAGCAATAGCCCCTACAGCTGTGCCTGACTCCATATTCTCTGCCCCGTCAGCAGTCTCGGGGCTGTGCTGGTGGGAGGGTGTGAGGGTCCACGGATTTGTGGGTGGCCCGGTGTGAGTGGGGCTCTGCTGGACTTTCGGCAGGAGTTGCCAGGCTGCCACCTGTAAAGAAGAGGATGTGTCACCCATAACTCCCACTGGAATATCTCTTCGGGCTGAGGTGAGTAAGGAAAAAAAGGAGTGGTGGCCGGGACAGGAGGGGTATCTCAGGCAGGGCAATGGAAAGCTTCCAGAAGAGCGCCCGTGGCCAGGACCATCCTGGCTGACCTGTAGGCACCAAGTTGGCCTTCGTGCTGTCGCTGGTGTGGCTCCACGGCCTTTCCTCTAGGCTTTCAAGCCCTTGTACATATTCAGGTGTTTCACCTGGGAAGGGTGGGAACAGTTCAGCACCATCTGGCCTATGGCTCAGCTCACGTTTACTCAAAGAGGCCTCGGCACGGTCCCCCAGCTTTACAATAAGGACGCTCCTTGCGTGGGCGGGCGGGGCTGCTGGCTGTATGGGAGATGATTCCCCACCTCTGACCAATTTCCGAATTGTTTACCACTGGAGCAAGAGCCTTGGTAGTGTTTTCCTCTGTATAACTGTTAGGTTCAGTTTTTTTTTTCTTTTTTGGTTCAAGTTAGATTTTATTCCTGTTTTATGTATTTATGGATATAAGCATGGAAATAATTCATTCTTATAAATTCATCAGTGTGAATGGAAGAACTTTTTTTCTGTTTTATTTTTACATTTTATTTTTAAAAATTTTGAAATTTAATTTTATTTATTTTTTTATACAGTAGGTTATTATTAGTTACCTATTTTATGCATAGACATGTATACCGGTCAATCCCAAACTCCCAACTCATCCCACCACCAACACCCCATGGCTTCCCCCACTTTGTGTCCATACGTTTGTTCTCTACCTCTGTGTCTCTATTTCTGCCCTGCAAACCAGTTCATCTGTACCATTTTTCTAGGTTCCACATATAGGCATTAATATACAATATTTCTTTTTCTCTTTCTGACTTACTTCACTCTGTATGACAGTCTCTAGATCCATCAACTTCTCTACAAATGACCCAGTTTCATTCCTTTTTATGGCTGAGTAATATTCCATTTTATATATGTACCACATCTTTATCCATTGGCCAGTCTGTGGGCATTTAGGATGCTTCCATTACCTGGCTATTGTAAATAGTGCTGCAATGAACATTGTGGTGAATGTGTCTTTGTGATCTATGGTTTTCTCTGGGTATATGCCCAGAAGTGGGATTGCTGGATCCTATGGTAATTCTCTTTTTAGTTTTTTAAAGGAACCTCCATACTGTTCTCCATAGTGACTGTATCAATTTACATTCCCACCAATAGCGGAAGAGGGTTCCTTTTGTCCACACCCTCCCCAGAATTAGTTGTTTGTAGATTATCAGATGATGCCGATTCTAAGAGGTGTGAGGTCTTATCTCATTGTAGTTTTGATTTGCATTTCTCTAATAATTAGTGATGTTGAGCAGCTTTTCATGTGCGTCTTGGCCATCTCTGTGTCTTCTTTGAAGAAACGTCTATTTAGATCTTCTGCCCATTTTTGTATTGGGTCGTTTGTTTTATTAATATTAAGCTGCATGAGCTGTTTATATATATTGGAGATTAAACCTTTGTCCATTGATTTGTTTGTGAACGTTTTCGCCCATTCTGAGGGTTGCCTTTTTCCATTCCCGTTTTTTTAACAAAGAAAGAAAGAAAGCAAAAGAAGCAGAACACTAATGTGCGTGAAATATGCCTCTTGAAACTGTCGTTTTGAAATATGGACGTCTTTTGAATTTTTTGGTCGATATATGACCCCAGGATTTGTTTTCAGGGCAGGTGTCATTTACGGGCCTGTAATGATTTGGAATATCCACTGACCATTAGCGCTGGGATTAAAGCTGCTGTTGTGTGAAACGGCCACAAGGTGGCAGCAGTTCTCCCTTACCAAATCTGGTTACTAGGGCAGCAGAGCCTCAATGGAAGTCGCGTTCTAGATTGGAATGTAGAACGGAATGTGCCAGGAGAAAGCCCCTCAAGTGTGTCTCACTACTTCTTGTTCGTGTTTTTAATTTAATTTTTTATTTTTTATTACAGCAAGTTTGAGTACAACGTTTAGCTTGTTGTAGGTGTGCAAGAGGTGGTTCTTCTACACATACACATATGTCTGTTCTTCCTGGGATCCTTTTCCCATGTACGTTATGACAGAATGTTGAGTAGTCTTCTCTTGGTACTCCATAGGTCTTTGGTGATTATATACGTCTACTGTGTTTGTATATGTCTGTTAACCCCAATATCGTAATGAATTCAATCCTCACACCTTTCCTTTGGTGAACCATAATTTGTTTAATGAATCTGTGATTGCCCTTCTCCGTGGAAATATCTGCCCTGGTATCAATTTATAGGTAACACCTATAAGTGATATGATATGATATGCGTCTTTCACTTTCTGACTTACTCCAAGTCACGTGATTACCTCTAGACTCATCTACGGTGCGGCAAAAGGCATTGTGTCCTTTTTTTCCTTGGCGAATATTCTGTCTTAGTGAGGTCCATTTTCTGCAATGTGATTCCCTGAGGGCTGAGGATTAGCTGACCTGGGCAGCCTGACCCTGCCGGTAAGCCCTCTCCAGGTGTGCCTGGGTTGAGGTCAATATAAACAGCCCTCCTGGCAGCAATAGCCCCTACAGCTGTGCCTGACTCCATATTCTCTGCCCCGTCAGCAGTCTCGGGGCTGTGCTGGTGGGAGGGTGTGAGGGTCCACGGCTTTGTGGGTGGCCCGGTGTGAGTGGGGCTCTGCTGGACTTTCGGCAGGAGTTGCCAGGCTGCCACCTGTAAAGAAGAGGATGTGTCACCCATAACTCCCACTGGAATATCTCTTCGGGCTGAGGTGAGTAAGGAAAAAAAGGAGTGGTGGCCGGGACAGGAGGGGTATCTCAGGCAGGGCAATGGAAAGCTTCCAGAAGAGCGCCCGTGGCCAGGACCATCCTGGCTGACCTGTAGGCACCAAGTTGGCCTGCGTGCTGTCGCTGGTGTGGCTCCACGGCCTTTCCTCTAGGCTTTCAAGCCCTTGTACATATTCAGGTGTTTCACCTGGGAAGGGTGGGAACAGTTCAGCACCATCTGGCCTATGGCTCAGCTCACGTTTACTCAAAGAGGCCTCGGCACGGTCACCCAGCTTTACAATAAGGACGCTCCTTGCGTGGGCGGGCGGGGCTGCTGGCTGTATGGGAGATGATTCCCCACCTCTGACCAATTTCCGAATTGTTTACCACTGGAGCAAGAGCCTTGGTAGTGTTTTCCTCTGTATAACTGTTAGGTTCAGTTTTTTTTTTCTTTTTTGGTTCAAGTTAGATTTTATTCCTGTTTTATGTATTTATGGATATAAGCATGGAAATAATTCATTCTTATAAATTCATCAGTGTGAATGGAAGAACTTTTTTTCTGTTTTATTTTTACATTTTATTTTTAAAAATTTTGAAATTTAATTTTATTTATTTTTTTATACAGTAGGTTATTATTAGTTACCTATTTTATGCATAGACATGTATACCGGTCAATCCCAAACTCCCAACTCATCCCACCACCAACACCCCATGGCTTCCCCCACTTTGTGTCCATACGTTTGTTCTCTACCTCTGTGTCTCTATTTCTGCCCTGCAAACCAGTTCATCTGTACCATTTTTCTAGGTTCCACATATAGGCATTAATATACAATATTTCTTTTTCTCTTTCTGACTTACTTCACTCTGTATGACAGTCTCTAGATCCATCAACTTCTCTACAAATGACCCAGTTTCATTCCTTTTTATGGCTGAGTAATATTCCATTTTATATATGTACGACGTCTTTATCAATTCGCCTGTCTGTGGGCATTTAGGATGCTTCCATTACCTGGCTATTGTAAATAGTGCTGCAATGAACATTGTGGTGAATGTGTCTTTGTGATTTATGGTTTTCTCTAGGTATATGCCCAGAAGTGGGATTGCTGGATCCTATGGTAATTCTCTTTTTAGTTTTTTAAAGGAACCTCCATACTGTTCTCCATAGTGACTGTATCAATTTACATTCCCACCAATAGCGGAAGAGGGTTCCTTTTGTCCACACCGTCCCCAGAATTTGTTGTTTGTAGATTATCTGATGATGCCGATTCTAACAGGTGTGAGGTCTTACCTCATTGTAGTTTTGATTTGCATTTCTCTAATAATTAGTGATGTTGAGCAGCTTTTCATGTGCGTCTTGGCCATCTCTGTGTCTTCTTTGAAGAAACGTCTATTTAGATCTTCTGCCTATTTTTGTATTGGGTCGTTTGTTTTATTAATATTAAGCTGCATGAGCTGTTTATATATATTGGAGATTAAACATTTGTCCATTGATTCGTTTGTGAACGTTTTCGCCCATTCTGAGGGTTGCCTTTTTCCATTCCCGTTTTTTTAACAAAGAAAGAAAGAAAGCAAAAGAAGCAGAACACTAATGTGCGTGAAATATGCCTCTTGAAACTGTCGTTTTGAAATATGGACGTCTTTTGAATTTTCTGGTCGATATATGACCCCAGGATTTGTTTTCAGGGCAGGTGTCATTTACAGGCCTGTAATGATTTTGAATATCCACTGACCATTAGCGCTGGGATTAAAGCTGCTGTTGTGTGAAACGGCCACAAGGTGGCAGCAGTTCTCCCTTACCAAATCTGGTTACTAGGGCAGCAGAGCCTCAATGGAAGTCGCGTTCTAGATTGGAATGTAGAACGGAATGTGCCAGGAGAAAGCCCCTCATGTGTGTCTCACTACTTCTTGTTCGTGTTTTTAATTTAATTTTTTATTTTTTATTACAGCAAATTTGAGTACAACGTTTAGCTTGTTGTAGGTGTGCAAGAGGTGGTTCTTTTACACATATACATATGTCTGTTCTTCCTGGGATCCTTTTCCCATGTACGTTATGACAGAATGTTGAGTAGTCTTCTCTTGGTACTCCGTAGGTCTTTGGTGATTATATACGTCTACTGTGTTTGTATATGTCTGTTAACCCCAATATCGTAATGAATTCAATCCTCACACCTTTCCTTTGGTGAACCATAAGTTTGTTTAATGAATCTGTGATTGCCCTTCTCCGTGGAAATATCTGCCCTGGTATCAATTTATAGGTAACACCTATAAGTGATATGATATGATATGTGTCTTTCACTTTCTGACTTACTCCAAGTCACGTGATTACCTCGAGACTCATCTACGGTGCTGCAAATGGCATTGTGTCCTTTCTTTCCTTGGCGAATATTCTGTCTTAGCGAGGTCCATTTTCTGCAATGTGATTCCCTGAGGGCTGAGGATTAGCTGACCTGGGCAGCCTGACCCTGCCGGCAAGCCCTCCCCAGGTGTGCCTGGGTTGAGGTCAATATAAACAGCACTCCAGGCAGCAATAGCCCCTGCAGCTGTGCCTGACTCCATATTCTCTGCCCCGTCAGCAGTCTCGGGGCTGTGCTGGTGGGAGGGTGTGAGGGTCCACGGCTTTGTGGGTGGCCCGGTGTGAGTGGGGCTCTGCTGGACTTTCGGCAGGAGTTGCCAGGCTGCCACCAGTAAAGAAGAGGATGTGTCACCCATAACTTCCACTGGAATATCTCTCAGGGCTGAGGTGAGGAAGGAAAAAAAGGAGTGGGGTCCGGGACAGTAGGGGTATCTCAGGCAGGGAAATGGAAAGCTTCCAGAAGAGCGCCCGTGGCCAGGACCATCTTGGCTGACCTGCAGGCACCAAGTTGACCTGCGTGATGTCGCTGGTGTGGCTCCACGGCCCTTCCTCTAGGCTTTCAAGCCCTTGTACATATTCAGGTGTTTCACCTGGGAAGGGTGGGAACTGTTCAGCAGCATCTGGCCTGGGGATCAGCTCACGTTTACTCACAGAGGCCTCGGCACCGTCTCCCAGGTTTGCAATAAGGACGCTCCTTGCATGGGCGGGCGGGGCTGCTGGCTGTATGGGAGATGATTCCCCACCTCTGACCAATTTCCGAATTGTTTACCACTGGAGCAAGAGCCTTGGTAGTGTTTTCCTCTGTATAACTGTTAGGTTCAGTTTTTTTTTCCTTTTTTGGTTCAAGTTAGATTTTATTCCTCTTTTATGTATTTATAGATATAAGCATGGAAATAATTCATTCTTATAAATACATCAGTGTGAATGGAATAACTTTTTTTCTGTTTTATTTTTACATTTTATTTTTAAAAATTTTGAAATTTAATTTTATTTATTTTTTTATACAGTAGGTTATTATTAGTTACCTATTTTATGCATAGACATGTATACCGGTCAATCCCAAACTCCCAACTCATCCCACCACCACCACCCCATGGCTTCCCCCACTTTGTGTCCATACGTTTGTTCTCTACCTCTGTGTCTCTATTTCTGCCCTGCAAACCAGTTCATCTGTACCATTTTTGTAGGTTCCACATATAGGCATTAATATACAATATTTGTTTTTCTCTTTCTAGACTTACTTCACTCTGTATGACAGTCTCTAGATTCATCAACTTCTCTACAAATGACCCAGTTTCATTCCTTTTTATGGCTGAGTAATATTCCATTTTATATATGTACCCCATCTTTATCCATTCGCCTGTCTGTGGGCATTTAGGTTGCTTCCATTACCTGGCTATTGTAAATAGTGCTGCAATGAACATTGTGGTGAATGTGTCTTTGTGATTTCTGGTTTTCTCTGGGTATTTGCCCAGAAGTGGGATTGCTGGATCCTATGGTAATACTCTTTTTATTTTTTTATAGGAACCTCCATACTGTTCTCCATAGTGACTGTATCAATTTACATTCCCACCAATAGTGGAAGAGGGTTCCTTTTGTCCACACCCTCCCCAGAATTTGTTGTTTGTAGATTATCTGATGATGCCGATTCTAACAGGTGTGAGGTCTTACCTCATTGTAGTTTTGATTTGCATTTCTCTAATAATTAGTGATGGTGAGCAGCTTTTCATGTGCGTCTTGGCCATCTCTGTGTCTTCTTTGAAGAAACGTCTCTTTAGATCTTCTGCCCATTTTTGTATTGGGTTGTTTGTTTTATTAATATTAAGCTGCATGAGCTGTTTATATATATTGGAGATTAAACCTTTGTCCATTGATTCCTTTGTGAACGTTTTCGCCCATTCTGAGGGTTGCCTTTTTCCATTCCCGTTTTTTTAACAAAGAAAGAAAGCAAGCAAAAGAAGCAGAACACTAATGTGCGTGAAATATGCCTCTTGAAACTGTCGTTTTGAAATATGGACGTCTTTTGAATTTTTTGGTCGATATATGACCCCAGGATATGTTTTCAGGGCAGGTGTCATTTACAGGCCTGTAATGATTTGGAATATCCACTGACCATTAGCGCTGGGATTAAAGCTGCTGTTGTGTGAAACGTCCACAAGGTGGCAGCAGTTCTCCCTTACCAAATCTGGTTACTAGGGCAGCAGAGCCTCAATGGAAGTCGCGTTCTAGATTGGAATGTAGAACGGAATGTGCCAGGAGAAAGCCCCTCAAGTTTGTCTCACTACTTCTTGTTCGTGTTTTTAATTTATTTTTTTTATTTTTTATTACAGCAAGTTTGAGTACAACGTTTAGCTTGTTGTAGGTGTGCAAGAGGTGGTTCTTTTACACATATACATATGTCTGTTCTTCCTGGGATCCTTTTCCCATGTACGTTATGACAGAATGTTGAGTAGTCTTCTCTTGGTACTCCATAGGTCTTTGGTGATTATATACGTCTACTGTGTTTGTATATGTCTGTTAACCCCAATATCGTAATGAATTCAATCCTCACACCTTTCCTTTGGTGAACCATTTGTTTGTTTAATGAATCTGTGATTGCCCTTCTCCGTGGAAATATCTGCCCTGGTATCAATTTATAGGTAACACCTATAAGTGATATGATATGATATGTGTCTTTCACTTTCTGACTTACTCCAAGTCACGTGATTACCCCTAGACTCATCTACGGTGCTGCAAATGGCATTGTGTCCTTTTTTTCCTTGGCCAATATTCTGTCTTAGCGACGTCCATTTTCTGCAATGTGATTCCCTGAGGGCTGAGGATTAGCTGACCTGGGCAGACTGACCCTGCCGGCAAGCCCTCCCCAGGTGTGCCTGGGTTGAGGACAATATAAACAGCACTCCACGCAGCAATAGCCCCTGCAGCTGTGCCTGACTCCATATTCTCTGCCCCGTCAGCAGTCTCGGGGCTGTGCTGGTGGGAGGGTGTGAGGGTCCACGGCTTTGTGCGTGGCCCGATGTGAGTGGGGCTCTGCTGGACTTTCAGCAGGAGTTGCCAGGCTGCCACCTGTAAACAAGAGGATGTGTCACCCATAACTTCCACTGGAATATCTCTCCGGGCTGAGGTGAGTAAGGAAAAAAAGGAGAGGGGGCCGGGACAGGAGGGGTATCTCAGGCAGGGCAATGGAAAGCTTCCAGAAGAGCGCCCGTGGCCAGGACCATCCTGGCTGACCTGCAGGCACCAAGTTGGCCTGCGTGCTGTCGCTGGTGTGGCTCCACGGCCCTTCCTCTAGGCTTTCAAGCCCTTGTACATATTCAGGTGTTTCACCTGGGAAGGGTGGGAACTGTTCAGCAGCATCTGGCCTGGGGCTCAGCTCACGTTTACTCACAGAGGCCTCGGCACGGTCTCCCAGCTTTGCAATAAGGACGCTCCTTGCGTGGGCGGGCGGGGCTGCTGGCTGTATGTGAGATGATTCCCCACCTCTGACCAATTTCAGAATTGTTTACCACTGGAGCATGTGACTTGGTAGTGTTTTCCTCTGTATAACTGTTAGGTTCAGTTTTTTTTTCTTTTTTGGTTTAAGATAGATTTTATTCCTCTTTTATGTATTTATAGATATAAGCATGGAATTAATTCATTCTTATAAACACATCAGTGTGAATGGAAGAACTTTTTTTCTGTTTTATATTTATATTTTATTTTTAAAAATTTTGAAATTTAATTTTATTTATTTTTTTATACAGTAGGTTATTATTAGTTATCTATTTTATGCATATACATGTATAAAGGTCAATCCCAATCTCCAAACTCATCCCACCACCACCACCTCATGGCTTCCCCCACTTTGTGTCCATACGTTTGTTCTCTACCTCTGTGTCTCTATTTCTGCCCTGCAAACCAGTTCATCTGTACCATTTTTCTAGGTTCCACATATAGGCATTAATATACAATATTTGTTTTTCTCTTTCTGTCTTACTTCACTCTGTATGACAGTCTCTAAATCCATCACCTTCTCTACAAATGACCCAGTTTCATTCCTTTTTATGGCTGAGTAATATTCCATTTTATATATGTACCACATCTTTATCCATTCGTCTGTCTGTGGGCACTTAGGTTGCTTCCATTACCTGGCTATTGTAAATAGTGCTGCAATGAACATTGTGGTGAATGTGTCTTTGTGATTTATGGTTTTCTCTGGGTATATGCCCAGAAGTGGGATTGCTGGATCCTATGGTAATTCTCTTTTTAGTTTTTTAAAGGAACCTCCATACTGTTCTCCATAGTGACTGTATCAATTTACATTCTCACCAATAGCGGAAGAGGGTTCCTTTTGTCCACACCCTCCCCAGAATTTGTTGTTTGTAGATTATCTGATGATGCCAATTCTAACAGGTGAGGTCTTACCTCATTGTAGTTTTGATTTGCATTTCTCTAATAATTAGTGATGTTGAGCAGCTTTTCATGTGCATCTTGGCCATCTCTGTGTCTTCTTTGAAGAAACGTCTATTTAGATCTTCTGCCCATTTCTGTATTGGGTTGTTTGTTTTATTAATATTAAGCTGCATGTGCTGTTTATATATATTGGAGATTAAACCTTTGTCCATTGATTCGTTTGTGAACGTTTTCGCCCATTCTGAGGGTTGCCTTTTTCCATTCCCGTTGTTTTAACAAAGAAAGAAAGAAAGCAAAAGAAGCAGAACACTAATGTGCGTGAAATATGCCTCTTGAAACTGTCGTTTTGAAATATGGACGTCTTTTGAATTTTTTGGTCGATATATGACCCCAGGAATTGTTTTCAGGGCAGGTGTCATTTACAGGCATGTAATGATTTGGAATATCCACTGACCATTAGCGCTGGGATTAAAGCTGCTGTTGTGTGAAACGGCCACAAGGTGGCAGCAGTTCTCCCTTACCAAATCTGGTTACTAGGGCAGCAGAGCCTCAATGGAAGTCGCGTTCTAGATTGGAATGTAGAACGGAATGTGCCAGGAGAAAGCCCCTCAAGTGTGTCTCACTACTTCTTGTTCGTGTTTTTAATTTAATTTTTTATTTTTTATTACAGCAAGTTTGAGTACAACGTTTAGCTGGTTGTAGGTGTGCAAGAGGTGGTTCTTTTACACATATACATATGTCTGTTCTTCCTGGGATCCTTTTCCCATGTACGTTATGACAGAATGTTGAGTAGTCTTCTCTTGGTACTCCGTAGGTCTTTGGTGATTATATACGCCTACTGTGTTTGTATATGTCTGTTAACCCCAATATCGTAATGAATTCAATCCTCACACCTTTCCTTTGGTGAACCATAAGTTTGTGCAATGAATCTGTGATTGCCCTTCTCCGTGGAAATATCTACCCTGGTATCAATTTATAGGTAACACCTGTAATTGATATGATATGATATGTGTCTTTCACTTTCTGACTTACTCCAAGTCACGTGATTACCTCTAGACTCATCTACGGTGCTGCAAATTGCATTGTGTCCTTTTTTTCCTTGGCGAATATTCTGTCTTAGCGAGGTCCATTTTCTGCAATGTGATTCCCTGAGGGCTGAGGATTAGCTGACCTGGGCAGCCTGACCCTGCCGGCAAGCCCTCCCCAGGTGTGCCTGGGTTGAGGTCAATATAAACAGCACTCCAGGCAGCAATAGCCCCTGCAGCTGTGCCTGACTCCATATTCTCTGCCCCGTCAGCAGTCTCGGGGCTGTGCTGTTGGGAGGGTGTGAGGGTCCATGGCTTTGTGGGTGGCCCGGTGTGAGTGGGGCTCTGCTGGACTTTCGGCAGGAGTTGCCAGGCTGCCACCTGTAAAGAAGAGGATGTGTCACCCATAACTTCCACTGGAATATCTCTCCGGGCTGAGGTGAGGAAGGAAAAAAAGGATTGGGTCCGGGACAGGAGGGGTATCTCAGGCAGGGCAATAGAAAGCTTCCAGAAGAGCGCCCTTGGCCAGGACCATCCTGGCTGACCTGCAGGCACCAAGTTGGCCTGCGTGCTGTCGCTGGTGTGGCTCCACGGCCCTTCCTCTAGGCTTTCAAGCCCTTGTACATATTCAGGTGTTTCACCTGGGAAGGGTGGGAACAGTTCAGCAGCAACTGGCCTGGGGCTCAGCTCACGTTTACTCACAGAGGCCTCGGCACGGACCACCAGCTTTGCAATAAGGATGCTCCTTGCGTGGGCGGGCGGAGCTGCTGGCTGTATGGGAGATGATTCTCCACCTCTGACCAATTTCAGAATTGTTTACCACTGGAGCAAGTGCCTTGGTAGTGTTTTCCTCTGTATAACTGTTAGGTTCAGGTTTTTTTTCTTTTTTGGTTCAAGTTAGATTTTATTCCTCTTTTATGTATTTATGGATATAAGCATGGAAATAATTCATTCTTATAAATACATCAGTGTGAATGGAAGAACTTTTTTTCTGTTTTATTTTTACATTTTATTTTTAAAAATTTTGAAATTTAATTTTATTTATTTTTTTTATACAGTAGGTTATTATTAGCTATCTATTTTATGCATATACATGTATACCGGTCAATCCCAATCTCCCAACTCATCCCACCACCACCACCCCATGGCTTCCTCCACTTTGTGTCCATACGTTCTCTATCTCTGTGTCTCTATTTCTGCCCTGCAAACCAGTTCATCTGTACCATTTTTCTAGGTTCCACATATAGGCATTAATATACAATATTTGTTTTTCTCTTTCTGACTTACTTCACTCTGTATGACAGTCTCTAGATCCATCAACTTCTCTACAAATGACCCAGTTTCATTCCTTTTTATGGCTGAGTAATATTCCATTTTATATATGTACCACATCTTTATCCATTCGTCTGTCTGTGGGCATTTAGGTTGCTTCCATTACCTGGCTATTGTAAATAGTGCTGCAATGAAAATTGTGGTGAATGTGTCTTTGTGATTTATGGTTTTCTCTGGGTATATGCCCAGAAGTGGGATTGCTGGATCCTATGGTAATTCTCTTTTTAGTTTTTTAAAGGAACCTCCATACTGTTCTCCATAGTGACTGTATCAATTTACATTCCCACCAATAGCGGAAGAGGGTTCCTTTTGTCCACACCCTCCCCAGAATTTGTTGTTTGTAGATTATCTGATGATGCCGATTCTAACAGGTGTGAGGTCTTACCTCATTGTAGTTTTGATTTGCATTTCTCTAATAATTAGTGATGTTGAGCAGCTTTTCATGTGCGTCTTGGCCATCTCTGTGTCTTCTTTGAAGAAACGTCTATTTAGATCTTCTGCCCATTTTTGTATTGGGTTGTTTGTTTTATTAATATTAAGCTGCATGAGCTGTTTATATATATTGGAGATTAAATCTTTGTCCATTGATTCGTTTCTGAACGTTTTGCCCATTCTGAGGGTTGCCTTTTTCCATTCCCGTTTTTTTAACAAAGAAAGAAAGAAAGCAAAAGAAGCAGAACACTAATGTGCGTGAAATATGCCTCTTGAAACTGTCGTTTTGAAATATGGACGTCTTTTGAATTTTTTGGTCGATATATGACCCCAGGATTTGTTTTCAGGGCAGGAGTCATTTACAGGCCTCTAATGATTTGGAATATCTACTGACCATTAGCGCTGGGATTAAAGCTGCTGTTGTGTGAAACGGCCACAAGGTGGCAGCAGTTCTCCCTTACCAAATCTGGTTACTAGGGCAGCGGAGCCTGATTGGAAGTCGCGTTCTAGATTGGAATGTAGAACGGAATGTGCCAGGAGAAAGCCCCTCAAGTTTGTGTCACTACTTCTTGTTCGTGTTTTTAATTTAATTTTTTATTTTTTATTACAGCAAATTTGAGTACAACGTTTAGCTTGTTGTAGGTGTGCAAGAGGTGGTTCTTTTACACATATACATATGTCTGTTCTTCCTGGGATCCTTTTCCCATGTACGTTATGACAGAATGTTGAGTAGTCTTCTCTTGGTACTCCGTAGGTCTTGGTGATTATATACATCTACTGTGTTTGTATGTGTCTGTTAACCCCAATATCGTAATGAATTCAATCCTCCCACCTTTCCTTTGGTGAACCATAAGTTTGTTTAATGAATCTGTGATTGCCCTTCTCCGTGGAAATATCTGCCCTGGTATCAATTTATAGGTAACACCTATAAGTGATATGATATGATATGTGTCTTTCACTTTCTGACTTACTCCAAGTCACGTGATTACCCCTAGACTCATCTACGGTGCTGCAAATGGCATTGTGTCCTTTTTTTCCTTGGCGAATATTCTGTCTTAGCGAGGTCCATTTTCTGCAATGTGATTCCCTGAGGGCTGAGGATTAGCTGACCTGGGCAGCCTGACCCTGCCGGCAAGCCCTCCCCAGGTGTGCCTGGGTTGAGGACAATATAAACATCACTCCAGGCAGCAATAGCCCCTGCAGCTGTGCCTGACTCCATATTCTCTGCCCCGTCAGCAGTCTCGGGGCTGTGCTGGTGGGAGGGTGTGAGGGTCCACGGCTTTGTGCGTGGCCCGATGTGAGTGGGGCTCTGCTGGACTTTCAGCAGGAGTTGCCAGGCTGCCACCTGTAAACAAGAGGATGTGTCACCCATAACTTCCACTGGAATATCTCTCCGGGCTGAGGTGAGTAAGGAAAAAAAGGAGAGGGGGCCGGGACAGGTGGGGTATCTCAGGCAGGGCAATGGAAAGCTTCCAGAAGAGCGCCCGTGGCCAGGACCATCCTGGGTGACCTGCAGGCACCAAGTTGGCCTGCGTGCTGTCGCTGGTGTGGCTCCATGGCCCTTCCTCTAGGCTTTCAAGCCCTTGTACATATTCAGGTGTTTCACCTGGGAAGGGTGGAAACTGTTCAGCAGCATCTGGCCTGGGGCTCAGCTCACGTTTACTCCCAGAGGCCTCGGCATGGTCTCCCAGCTTTTCAATAAGGACGCTCCTTGCGTGGGCGGGCGGGGCTGCTGGCTGTATGGGAGATGATTCCCCACCTCTGACCAATTTCAGAATTGTTTACCACTGGAGCATGTGACTTGGTAGTGTTTTCCTCTGTATAACTGTTAGGTTCAGTTTTTTTTTCTTTTTTGGTTCAAGATAGATTTTATTCCTCTTTTATGTATTTATAGATATAAGCATGGAAATAATTCATTCTTATAAACACATCAGTGTGAATGGAAGAACTTTTTTTCTGTTTTATTTTTATATTTTATTTTTAAAAATTTTGAAATTAAATTTTATTTATTTTTTTATACAGTAGGTTATTATTAGTTATCTATTTTATGCATATACATGTATAAAGGTCAATCCCAATCTCCCAACTCATCCCACCACCACCACCCCATGGCTTCCCCCACTTTGTGTCCATACGTTTGTTCTCTACCTCTGTGTCTCTATGTCTGCCCTGCAAACCAGTTCATCTGTACCATTTTTCTAGGTTCCACATATAGGCATTAATATACAATATTTGTTTTTCTCTTTCTGTCTTACTTCACTCTGTATGACAGTCTCTAAATCCATCACCTTCTCTACAAATGACCCAGTTTCATTCCTTTTTATGGCTGAGTAATATTCCATTTTATATATGTACCACATCTTTATCCATTCGTCTGTCTGTGGGCACTTAGGTTGCTTCCATTACCTGGCTATTGTAAATAGTGCTGCAATGAACATTGTGGTAAATGTGTCTTTGTGATTTATGGTTTTCTCTGGGTATATGCCCAGAAGTGGGATTGCTGGATCCTATGGTAATTCTCTTTTTAGTTTTTTAAAGGAACCTCCATACTGTTCTCCATAGTGACTGTATCAATTTACATTCCCACCAATAGCAGAAGAGGGTGCCTTTTGTCCACACACTCCCCAGAATTTGTTGTTTGTAGATTATCTGAGGATGCCGATTCTAACAGGTGTGAGGTCTTACCTCATTGTAGTTTTGATTTGCATTTCTCTAATAATTAGTGATGTTGAGCAGCTTTTCATGTGTGTCTTGGCCATCTCTGTGTCTTCTCTGAAGAAACGTCTACTTAGATCTTCTGTCCATTTTTGTATTGGGTTGTTTGTTTTATTAATATTAAGCTGCATGAGCTGTTTATATATATTGGAGATTAAACCTTTGTCCATTGATTCGTTTGTGAACGTTTTCGCCCATTCTGAGGGTTGCCTTTTTCCATTCCCGTTTTTTCAACAAAGAAAGAAAGAAAGCAAAAGAAGCAGAACACTAATGTGCGTGAAATATGCCTCTTGAAACTGTCGTTTTGAAATATGGACGTCTTTTGAATTTTTTGGTCGATATATGACCCCAGGATTTGATTTCAGGGCAGGTGTCATTTACAGGCCTGTAATGATTTGGAATATCCACTGACCATTAGCGCTGGGATTAAAGCTGCTGTTGTGTGAAACGGCCACAAGGTGGCAGCAGTTCTCCCTTACCAAAACTGGTTACTAGGGCAGCAGAGCCTCAATGGAATTCGCGTTCTAGATTGGAATGTAGAACGGAATGTGCCAGGAGAAAGCCCCTCAAGTGTGTCTCACTACTTCTTGTTCGTGTTTTTAATTTAATTTTTTATTTTTTATTACAGCAAGTTTGAGTACAACGTTTAGCTTTTTGTAGGTGTGCAAGAGGTGGTTCTTTTACACATATACATATGTCTGTTCTTCCTGGGATCCTTTTCCCATGTACGTTATGACAGAATGTTGAGTAGTCTTCTCTTGGTACTCCGTAGGTCTTTGGTGATTATATACGTCTACTGTGTTTGTATATGTCTGTTAACCCCAATATCGTAATGAATTCAATCCTCACACCTTTCCTTTGGTGAACCATAAGTTTGTTTAATGAATCTGTGATTGCCCTTCTCCGTGGAAATATCTGCCCTGGTATCAATTTATAGGTAACACCTATAAGTGATATGATATGATATGTGTCTTTCACTTTCTGACTTACTCCAAGTTACGTGATTACCTCGAGACTCATCTACGGTGCTGCAAATGGCATTGTGTCCTTTCTTTCCTTGGCGAATATTCTGTCTTAGCGAGGTCCATTTTCTGCAATGTGATTCCCTGAGGGCTGAGGATTAGCTGACCTGGGCAGCCTGACCCTGCCGGCAAGCCCTCCCCAGGTGTGCCTGTGTTGAGGTCAATATAAACAGCACTCCAGGCAGCAATAGCCCCAGCAGCTGTGCCTGACTCCATATACTCTGCCCCGTCAGCAGTCTCGGGGCTGTGCTGGTGGGAGGGTGTGAGGGTCCACGGCTTTGTGGGTGGCCCGGTGTGAGTGGGGCTCTGCTGGACTTTCGGCAGGAGTTGCCAGGCTGCCACCTGTAAAGAAGAGGATGTGTCACCCATAACTTCCACTGGAATATCTCTCCGGGCTGAGGTGAGTAAGGAAAAAATGGAGTGGGGGCCGGTACAGGAGGGGTATCTCAGGCAGGGCAATGGAAAGCTTCCAGAAGAGCGCCCGTGGCCAGGACCATCCTGGCTGACCTGCAGGCACCAAGTTGGCCTGCGTGCTGTCGCTGGTGTGGCTCCACGGCCCTTCCTCTAGGCTTTCAAGCCCTTGTACATATTCAGGTGTTTCACCTGGGAAGGGTGATAACTGTTCAGCAGCATCTGACCTGGGTCTCAGCTCACGTTTACTCACAGAGGCCTCGGCACAGTCTCCCAGCTTTTCAATAAGGACGCTCCTTGCGTGGGCAGGCGGGGCTGCTGGCTGTATGGGAGATGATTCCCCACCTCTGACCAATTTCAGAATTGTTTACCACTGGAGCAAGTGCCATGGTAGTGTTTTCCTCTGTATAACTGTTAGGTTCAGTTTTTTTTTTCTTTTTTGGTTCAAGTTAGATTTTATTGCTCTTTTATGTATTTATAGATATAAGCATGGAAATAATTCATTCTTATAAATACATCAGTGTGAATGGAAGAACTTTTTTTCTGTTTTATTTTTACATTTTATTTTTAAAAATTTTGAAATTTAATTTTATTTATTTTTTTATACAGTAGGTTATTATTAGTTATCTATTTTATGCATAGACATGTATACAGGTCAATCCCAATCTCCCAACTCATCCCACCACCACCACCCCATGGGTTCCCCCACTTTGTGTCCATACGTTTGTTCTCTACCTCTGTGTCTCTATTTCTGCCCTGCAAACCACTTCATCTGTACCATTTTTCTAGGTTCCACATATAGGCATTAATATACAATATTTGTTTTTCTCTTTCTGACTTACTTCACTCTGTATGACAGTCTCTAGATCCATCAACTTCTCTACAAATGACCCAGTTTCATTCCTTTTTATGGCTGAGTAATATTCCATTTTATATATGCACCACATCTTTATCCATTCGTCTCTCTGTGGGCATTCAGGTTGCTTCCATTACCTGGCTATTGTAAATAGTGCTGCAATGAACATTCGGTGAATGTGTCTTTGTGATTTATGGTTTTCTCTGGGCATATGCCCAGAAGTGGGATTGCTGGATCCTATGGTAATTCTCTTTTTAGTTTTTTAAAGGAACCTCCATACTGTTCTCCATAGTGACTGTATCAATTTACATTCCCACCAATAGCGGAAGAGGGTGCCTTTTGTCAAAACCCTCCCCAGAATTTGTTGTTTGTAGATTATCTGAGGATGCCGATTCTAACAGGTGTGAGGTCTTACCTCATTGTAGTTTTGATTTGCATTTCTCTAATAATTAGTGATGTTGAGCAGCTTTTCATGTGCGTCTTGGCCATCTCTGTGTCTTCTTTGAAGAAACGTCTATTTAGGTCTTCTGCCCATTTTTGTATTGGGTTGTTTGTTTTATTAATATTAAGCTGCATGAGCTGTTTATATATATTGGAGATTAAACCTTTGTCCATTGATTCGTTTGTGAACGTTTTTGCCCATTCTGAGGGTTGCCTTTTTCCATTCCCGTTTTTTTAACAAAGAAAGAAAGAAAGCAAAAGAAGCAGAACAGTAATGGGCGTGAAATATGCCTCTTGAAACTGTCGTTTTGAAATATGGACGTCTTTTGAATTTTTTGGTCGATATATGACCCCAGGATTTGTTTTCAGGGCAGGTGTCATTTACGGGCCTGTAATGATTTTGAATATCCACTGACCATTAGCGCTGGGATTAAAGCTGCTGTTGTGTGAAACGGCCACAAGGTGGCAGCAGTTCTCCCTTACCAAATCTGGTTACTAGGGCAGCAGAGCCTCAATGGAAGTCGCGTTCTAGATTGGGATGTAGAACGGAATGTGCCAGGAGAAAGCCCCTCAAGTGTGTCTCACTACTTCTTGTTCGTGTTTTTAATTTAATTTTTTATTTTTTATTACAGCAAGTTTGAGTACAACGTTTAGCTTGTTGTAGGTGTGCAAGAGGTGGTTCTTTTACACATATACATATGTCTGTTCTTCATGTGATCCTTTTCCCATGTACGTTATGACAGAATGTTGAGTAGTCTTCCCTTGGTACTCCGTAGGTCTTTGGTGATTATATACGTCTACTGTGTTTGTATATGTCTGTTAACCCCAATATCGTAATGAATTCAATCCTCACACCTTTCCTTTGGTGAACCATAAGTTTGTTTAATGAATCTGTGATTGCCCTTCTCCGTGGAAATATCTGCCCTGGTATCAATTTATAGGTAACACCTATAAGTGATATGATATGATATGTGTCTTTCACTTTCTGACTTACTCCAAGTCACGTGATTACCTCGAGACTCATCTACGGTGCTGCAAATGGCATTGTGTCCTTTTTTTCCTTGGCGAATATTCTGTCTTAGCGAGGTCCATTTTCTGCAATGTGATTCCCTGAGGGCTGAGGATTAGCTGACCTGGGCAGCCTGACCCTGCCGGCAAGCCCTCCCCAGGTGTGCCTGTGTTGAGGTCAATATAAACAGCCCTCCTGGCAGCAATAGCCCCTGCAGCTGTGCCTGACTCCATATTCTCTGCCCCGTCAGCAGTCTCGGGGCTCTGCTGCTGGGAGTGTGTGAGGGTCCACGGCTTTGTGGGTGGCCCGGTGTGAGTGGGGCTCTGCTGGACTTTCGGCAGGAGTTGCCAGGCTGCCACCTGTAAAGAAGAGGATGTGTCACCCATAACTTCCACTGGAATATCTCTCCGGGCTGAGGTGAGTAAGGAAAAAAAGGAGTGGGGGCCGGGACAGGAGTGGTTTCTCAGGCAGGGCAATGGAAAGCTTCCAGAAGAGCGCCCGTAGCCAGGACCATCCTGGCTGACCTGCAGGCACCAAGTTGGCCTGCGTGCTGTCGCTGGTGTGGCTCCACGGCCCTTCCTCTAGGCTTTCAAGCCCTTGTACATATTCAGGTGTTTCACCTGGGAAGGGTGGGAACTGTTCAGCAGCATCTGGCCTGGGGCTCAGCTCACGTTTACTCACAGAGTCCTCGGCACGGTCTCCCAGCTTTGCATTAAGGACGCTCCTTGCATGGGCGGGCGGTGATG
Organism: Mesoplodon bidens; assembly: GCF_964165515.1. Lineage (NCBI taxonomy): Eukaryota > Metazoa > Chordata > Mammalia > Artiodactyla > Ziphiidae > Mesoplodon > Mesoplodon bidens. Next base: position 520,734 of record NW_027671404.1, read on the forward strand.
CTGGCTGTATGGGAGATGATTCCCCACCTCTGACCAATTTCAGAATTGTTTACCACTGGAGCAAGTGCCTTGGTAGTGTTTTCCTCTGTATAACTGTTAGGTTCAGTTTTTTTTCTTTTTTGGTTCAAGTTAGATTTTATTCCTCTTTTATGTATTTATAGATATAAGCATGGAAATAATTCATTCTTATAAATACATCAGTGTGATTGGAAGAACTTTTTTTCTGTTTTATTTTTACATTTTATTTTTAAAAATTTTGAAATTTAATTTTATTTATTTTTTTTATACAGTAGGTTATTATTAGTTATCTATTTTATGCATAGACATGTATACAGGTCAATCCCAATCTCCCAACTCATCCCACCACCACCACCCCATGGATTCCCCCACTTTGTGTCCATACGTTTGTTCTCTACCTCTGTGTCTCTATTTCTGCCCTGCAAACCAGTTCATCTGTACCATTTTTCTAGGTTCCACATATAGGCGTTAATATACAATATTTGTTTTTCTCTTTCTGACTTACTTCACTCTGTATGACAGTCTCTAGATCCATCAACTTCTCTACAAATGACCGAGTTTCATTCCTTTTTATGGCTGAGTAATATTCCATTTTATATATGTACCACATCTTTATCCATTCGCCTGTCTGTGGGCATTTAGGTTGCTTCCATTACCTGGCTATTGTAAATAGTGCTACAATGAACATTGTGGTGAATGTGTCTTTGTGATTTATGGTTTTCTCTGGGTATATGCCCAGAAGTAGGATTGCTGGATCCTAAGGTAATTCTCTTTTTAGTTTTTTAAAGGAACCTCCATACTGTTCTCCATAGTGACTGTATCAATTTACATTCCCACCAATAGCGGAAGAGGGTTCCTTTTGTCCACACCCTCCCCAGAATTTGTTGTTTGTAGATTATCTGATGATGCCGATTCTAACAGGTGTGAGGTCTTATCTCATTGTAGTTTTGATTTGCATTTCTCTAATAATTAGTGATGTTGAGCAGCTTTTCATGTGCGTCTTGGCCATCTCTGTGTCTTCTTTGAAGAAACGTCTATTTAGATCTTCTGCCCATTTTTGTATTGGGTTGTTTGTTTTATTAATATTAAGCTGCATGAGCTGTTTATATATATTGGAGATTAAACCTTTGTCCATTGATTCGTTTCTGAACGTTTTCGCCCATTCTGAGGGTTGCCTTTTTCCATTCCCGTTTTTTTAACCAAGAAAGAAAGAAAGCAAAAGAAGCAGAACACTAATGTGCGTGAAATATGCCTCTTGAAACTGTCGTTTTGAAATGTGGACGTCTTTTGAATTTTTTGGTCGATATATGACCCCAGGATTTGATTTCAGGGCAGGTGTCATTTACAGGCCTGTAATGATTTTGAATATCCACTGACCGTAAGCGCTGGGATTAAAGCTGCTGTTGTGTGAAACGGCCACAAGGTGGCAGCAGTTCTCCCTTACCATATGTGGTTACTAGGGCAGCAGAGCTTCAATGGAAGTCGCATTCTAGATTGCAATGTAGAACGGAATGTGCCAGGAAAAAGCCCCTCAAGTTTGTCTCACTACTTCTTGTTCTTGTTTTTAATTTAATTTTTTATTTTTTATTACAGCAAGTTTGAGTACAACGTTTAGCTTGTTGTAGGTGTGCAAGAGGTGGTTCTTTTACACATATACATATGTCTGTTCTTCCTGGGATCCTTTTCCCATGTACGTTATGACAGAATGTTGAGTAGTCTTCTCTTGGTACTCCGTAGGTCTTTGGTGATTATATACGTCTACTGTGTTTGTATATGTCTGTTAACCCCAATATCGTAATGAATTCAATCCTCACACCTTTCCTTTGGTGAACCATAAGTTTGTTTAATGAATCTGTGATTGCCCTTCTCCGTGGAAATATCTGCCCTGGTATCAATTTATAGGTAACACCTATAAGTGATATGATATGATATGTGTCTTTCACTTTCTGACTTACTCCAAGTCACGTGATTACCTCGAGACTCATCTACGGTGCTGCAAATGGCATTGTGTCCTTTTTTTCCTTGGCGAATATTCTGTCTTAGCGAGGTCCATTTTCTGCAATGTGATTCCCTGAGGGCTGAGGATTAGCTGACATGGGCAGCCTGACCCTGCCGGCAAGCCCTCCCCAGGTGTGCCTGGGTTGAGGTCAATATAAACAGCACTCCAGGCAGCAATAGCCCCTGCAGCTGTGCCTGACTCCATATTCTCTGCCCCGTCAGCAGTCTCGGGGCTGTGCTGGTGGGAGGGTGTGAGGGTCCACGGCTTTGTGGGTGGCCCGGTGTGAGTGGGGCTCTGCTGGACTTTCGGCAGGAGTTGCCAGGCTGCCACCTGTAAAGAAGAGGATGTGTCACCCATAACTTCCACTGGAATATCACTCCGGGCTGAGGTGAGGAAGGAAAAAAAGGAGTGGGGGCCGGGACAGGAGTGGTTTCTCAGGCAGGGCAATGAAAAGCTTCCAGAAGAGCGCCCGTGGCGAGGACCATCCTGGCTGACCTGCAGGCACCAAGTTGGCCTGCGTGCTGTCGCTGGTGTGGCTCCACGGCCCTTCCTCTAGGCTTTCAAGCCCTTGTACATATTCAGGTGTTTCACCTGGGAAGGGTGGGAACAGTTCAGCAGCATCTGGCCTGGGGCTCAACTCACGTTTACTCACAGAGGCCTCGGAACGGTCACCCAGCTTTGCAAAAAGGATGCTCCTTGCGTGGGTGGGCGGGGCTGCTGGCTGTATGGAGATGATTCCCCACCTCTGACCAATTTCACAATTGTTTACCACTGGAGCAAGTGCCTTGGTAGTGTTTTCCTCTGTATAACTGTTAGGTTCAGGTTTTTTTTTCTTTTTTGGTTCAAGTTAGATTTTATTCCTCTTTTATGTATTTATGGATATAAGCATGGAAATAATTCATTCTTATAAATACATCAGTGTGAATGGAAGAAATTTTTTTCTGTTTTATTTTTACATTTTATTTTTAAAAATTTTGAAATTTAATTTTATTTATTTTTTTTATACAGTAAGTTGTTATTAGTTATCTATTTGATGCATAAACATGTATACAGGTCAATCCCAATCTCCCAACTCATCCCACCACCACCACCCCATGGCTTCCCCCACTTTGTGTCCATACGTTTGTTCTCTACCTCTGTGTCTCTATTTCTGCCCTGCAAACCACTTCATCTGTACCATTTTTCTAGGTTCCACATATAGGCATTAATATACAATATTTGTTTTTCTCTTTCTGACTTACTTCACTCTGCATGACAGTCTCTAGATCCATCAACTTCTCTACAAATGACCCAGTTTCATTCCTTTTTATGGCTGAGTAATATTCCATTTTATATATGTACCACATCTTTATCCATTCGTCTGTCTGTGGGCATTTAGGTTGATTCCATTACCTGGCTATTGTAAATAGTGCTGCAATGAACATTGTGGTGAATGTGTCTTTGTGATTTATGGTTTTCTCTGGGTATATGCCCAGAAGTGGGATTGCTGGATCCTATGGTAATTCTCTTTTTAGTTTTTTAAAGGAACCTCCATACTGTTCTCCATAGTGACTGTATCGATTTACATTCCCACCAATAGCGGAAGAGGGTTCCTTTTGTCCACACCCTCCCCAGAATTTGTTGTTTGTAGATTATCTGATGATGCCGATTCTAACAGGTGTGAGGTCTTACCTCATTGTAGTTTTGATTTGCATTTCTCTAATAATTTGTGATGTTGAGCAGCTTTTCATGTGCGTCTTGGCCATCTCTGGGTCTTCTTTGAAGAAACGTCTATTTAGATCTTCTGCCCATTTTGTATTGGGTTATTTGTTTTATAAATATTAAGCTGCATGATCTGTTTATATATATTGGAGATTAAACCTTTGTCCATTGATTCGTTTGTGAACGTTTTTGCCCATTCTGAGGGTTGCGTTTTTCCATTCCCGTTTTTTTAACCAAGAAAGAAAGAAAGCAAAAGAAGCAGAACACTAATGTGCGTGAAATATGCCTCTTGAAACTGTCGTTTTGAAATATGGACGTCTTTTGAATTTTTTGGTCGATATATGACCCCAGGATTTGTTTTCAGGGCAGGTGTCATTTACGGGCCTGTAATGATTTGGAATATCCACTGACCATTAGCGCTGGGATTAAAGCTGCTGTTGTGTGAAACGGCCACAAGGTGGCAGCAGTTCTCCCTTACCAAATCTGGTTACTAGGGCAGCAGAGCCTCAATGGAAGTCGCGTTCTAGATTGGAATGTAGAACGGAATGTGCCAGGAGAAAGCCCCTCAAGTTTGTCTCACTACTTCTTGTTCGTGTTTTTAATTTATTTTTTTATTTTTTATTACAGCAAGTTTGAGTACAACGTTTAGCTTGTTGTAGGTGTGCAAGAGGTGGTTCTTTTACACATATACATATGTCTGTTCTTCCTGGGATCCTTTTCCCATGTACGTTATGACAGAATGTTGAGTAGTCTTCTCTTGGTACTCCGTAGGTCTTTGGTGATTATATACGTCTACTGTGTTTGTATATGTCTGTTAACCCCAATATCGTAATGAATTCAATCCTCACACCTTTCCTTTGGTGAACCATAAGTTTGTTTAATGAATCTGTGATTGCCCTTCTCCGCGGAAATATCTGCCCTGGTATCCATTTATAGGTAACACCTATAAGATGATATGATATGATATGTGTCTTTCACTTTCTGACTTACTCCAAGTCACGTGATTACCTCTAGACTCATCTACGGTGCTGCAAATGGCATTGTGACTTTTCTTTCCTTGGCGAATATTCTGTCTTAGCGAGGTCCATTTTCTGCAATGTGATTCCCTGAGGGCTGAGGATTAGCTGACCTGGGGAGCCTGACCCTGCCCGCAAGCCCTCCCCAGGTGTGCCTGGGTTGAGGTCAATATAAACAGCACTCCAGGCAGCAATAGCCCCTGCAGCTGTGCCTGTCTCCATATTCTCTGCCCAGTCAGCAGTCTCGGGGCTGTGCTGGTGGGAGGGTGTGAGGGTCCACGGCTTTGTGGGTGGCCCGGTGTGAGTGGGGCTCTGCTGGAATTTCGGCAGGAGTTGCCAGGCTGCCACCTGTAAAGAAGAGGATGTGTCACCCATAACTACCACTGGAATATCTCTCCGGGCTAAGGTGAGTAAGGAAAAAAAGGAGTGGGGGCCGGGACAGGAGTGGTTTCTCAGGCAGGGCAATGGAAAGCTTCCAGAAGAGCGCCCGTGGCCAGGACCATCCTGGCTGACCTTCAGGCACCAAGTTGGCCTGCGTGCTGTCGCTGGTGTGGCTCCACGGCCCTTCCTCTAGGCTTTCAAGCCCTTGTACATATTCAGGTGTTTCACCTGGGAAGGGTGGGAACAGTTCAACAGCAGCTGGCCTGGGGCTCAGCTCACGTTTACTCACAGAGGCCTCGGCACTGTCCCCCAGCTTTGCAATAAGGACGCTCCTTGCGTGGCGGGCGGGGCTGCTGGCTGTATGGAGATGAATCCCCACCTCTGACCAATTTCAGAATTGTTTACCACTGGAGCAAGTGCCTTGGTAGTGTTTTCCTCTGTACAACTGTTAGGTCAGGTTTTTTCTTTTTTGGTTCAAGTTAGATTTTATTCCTCTTTTATGTATTTATAGATATAAGCATGGAAATAATTCATTCTTATAAATACATCAGTGTGAATGGAAGAAATTTTTTTCAGTGTTATTTTTACATTTTATTTTTAAAAATTTTAGAAATTTAATTTTATTTATTTTTTTATACAGTAGGTTGTTATTAGTTATCTATTTGATGCATAAACATGTATAAAGGTCAATCCCAATCTCCCAACTCATCCCACCACCACCACCCCATGGCTTCCCCCACTTTGTGTCCATACGTTTGTTCTCTACCTCTGTGTCTCTATTTCTGCCCTGCAAACCAGTTCATCTGTACCATTTTTCTAGGTTCCACATATAGGCATTAATATACAATATTTGTTTTTCTCTTCCTGACTTACTTCACTCTGTATGACAGTCTCTAGATCCATCAACTTCTCTACAAATGACCCAGTTTCATTCCTTTTTATGGCTGAGTAATATTCCATTTTATATATGTACCACATCTTTATCCATTTGCCTGTCTGTGGGCATTTAGGTTGCTTCCATTACCTGGCTATTGTAAATAGTGCTGCAATGAACATTGTGGTGAATGTGTCTTTGTGATTTATGGTTTTCTCTGGGTATATGCCCAGAAGTGGGATTGCTGGATCCTATGGTAATTCTCTTTTTAGTTTTTTAAAGGAACCTCCATACCGTTCTCCATAGTGACTGTATCAATTTACATTCCCACCAATAGCAGAAGAGGGTTCCTTTTGTCCACACCCTCCCCAGAATTTGTCGTTTGTAGATTATCTGAGGATGCCGATTCCAACAGGTGTGAGGTCTTACCTCATTGTAGTTTTGATTTGCATTTCTCTAATAATTAGTGATGTTGAGCAGCTTTTCATGTGCGTCTTGGCCATCTCTGTGTCTTCTTTGAAGAAACGTCTATTTAGATCTTCTGCCCATTTTTGTATTGTGTTGTTTGTTTTATTAATATTAAGCTGCATGAGCTGTTTATATATATTGGAGATTAAACCTTTCTCCATTGATTCGTTTGTGAACGTTTTCGCCCATTCTGAGGGTTGCCTTTTTCCATTCCCGTTTTTTTAACAAAGAAACAAAGAAAGCAAAAGAAGCAGAACACTAATGTGCGTGAAATATGCCTCTTGAAACTGTCGTTTTGAAATATGGACGTCTTTTGAATTTTTTGGTCGATATATGACCCCAGGATTTGATTTCAGGGCAGGTGTCATTTACAGGCCTGTAATGATTTTGAATATCCACTGACCATTAGCGCTGGGATTAAAGCTGCTGTTGTGTGAAACGGCCACAAGGTGGCAGCAGTTCTCCCTTACCAAATCTGGTTACTAGGGCAGCAGAGCCTCAATGGAAGTCGCGTTCTAGATTGGAATGTAGAACGGAATGTGCCAGGAGAAAGCCCCTCAAGTGTGTCTCTCTACTTCTTGTTCGTGTTTTTAATTTAATTTTTTATTTTTTATTACAGCAAGTTTGAGTACAACGTTTAGCTTGTTGTAGGTGTGCAATAGGTGGTTCTTTTACACATATACATATGTCTGTTCTTCCTGGGATCCTTTTCGCATGTACGTTATGACATAATGTTGAGTAGTCTTCTCTTGGTACTCCGTAGGTCTTTGGTGATTATATACGTCTACTGTGTTTGTATATGTCTGTTAACCCCAATATCGTAATGAATTCAATCCTCACACCTTTCCTTTGGTGAACCATAAGTTTGTTTAATGAATCTGTGATTGCCCTTCTCCGTGGAAATATCTGCCCTGGTATCAATTTATAGGTAACACCTATAAGTGATATGATATGATATGTGTCTTTCACTTTCTGACTTACTCCAAGTCACGTGATTACCCCTAGACTCATCTACGGTGCTGCAAATGGCATTGTGTCCTTTTTTTCCTTGGCGAATATTCTGTCTTAGCGAGGTCCATTTTCTGCAATGTGATTCTCTGAGGGCTGAGGATTAGCTGACCTGGGCAGCCTGACCCTGCTGGCAAGACCTCCCCAGGTGTGCCTGGGTTGAGGTCAATATAAACAGCACTCCAGGCAGCAATAGGCCCTGCAGCTGTGCCTGACTCCATATTCTCTGCCCCGTCAGCAGTCTCGGGGCTGTGCTGGTGGGAGGGTGTTAGGGTCCATGGCTTTGTGGGTGGCCCGGTGTGAGTGGGGCTCTGCTGGACTTTCAGCAGGAGTTGCCAGGCTGCCACCTGTAAAGAAGAGGTTGTGTCACCCATAACTTCCACTGGAATATCTCTCCGGGCTGAGGTGAGTAAGGAAAAAAAGGAGTGGGGGCCGGGACAGGAGGGGTATCTCAGGCAGGGCAATGGAAAGCTTCCAGAAGAGCGCCCGTGGCCAGGACCATCCTGGCTGACCTGCAGGCACCAAGTTGGCCTGCGTGCTGTCGCTGGTGTGGCTCCACGGCCCTTCCTCTAGGCTTTCAAGCCCTTGTACATATTCAGGTGTTTCACCTGGGAAGGGTTGGAACTGTTCAGCAGCATCTGGCCTGGGGCTCATCTCACGTTTACTCACAGAGGCCTCGGCACGGTCTCCCAGCTTTGAAATAAGGATGCTCCTTGCGTGGGCGGGCGGGGCTGCTGGCTGTATGGGAGATGATTCCCCACCTCTGACCAATTTCAGTATTGTTTACCACTGGAGCAAGTGCCTTGGTAGTGTTTTCCTCTGTATAACTGTTAGGTTCAGTTTTTTTTTCTTTTTTGGTTCAAGTTAGATTTTATTCCTCTTTTATGTATTTATAGATATAAGCATGGAAATAATTCATTCTTATAAATACATCAGTGTGAATGGAAGAACTTTTTTTCTGTTTTATTTTTACATTTTATTTTTAAAAATTTTGAAATTTAATTTTATTTATTTTTTTTATACAGTAGGTTATTATTAGTTATATATTTTAGGCATAGACATGTATACAGGTGAATCCCAATCTCCCAACTCATCCCACCACCACCACCCCATGGCTTCCCCCACTTTGTGTCCATACGTTTGTTCTCTACCTCTGTGTCTCTATTTCTGCCCTGCAAACCAGTTCATCTGTACCATTTTTCTAGGTTCCACATATAGGCATTAATATACAATATTTGTTTTTCTCTTTCTGACTTACTTCACTCTGTATGACCGTCTCTAGATCCATCAACTTCTCTACAAATGACCCAGTTTCATTCCTTTTTATGGCTGAGTAATATTCCATTTTATATATGTACCACATCTTTATCCATTCGCCTGTCTGTGGTCATTTAGGTTGCTTCCATTACCTGGCTATTGTAAGTAGTGCTGCAATGAATATTGTGGTGAATGTGTCTTTGTGATTTATGGTTTTCTCTGGGTATATGCCCAGAAGTGGGATTGCTGGATCCTATGGTAATTCTCTTTTTAGTTTTTTAAAGGAACCTCCATACTGTTCTCCATAGTGACTGTATCAATTTACATTCCCACCAATAGCGGAAGAGGGTTCCTTTTGTCCACACCCTCCCCAGAATTTGTTCTTTGTAGATTATCTGATGATGCCAATTCTAACAGGTGTGAGGTCTTACCTCATTGTAGTTTCGATTTGCATTTCTCTAATAATAAGTGATGTTGAGCAACTTTTCATGTGCATCTTGGCCATCTCAGTGTCTTCTTTGAAGAAACGTCTATTTAGATCTTCTGCCCATTTTTGTATTGTGTTGTTTGTTTTATTAATATTAAGCTGCATGAGCTGTTTATATATATTGGAGATTAAACCTTTGTCCATTGATTCGTTTGTGAACGTTTTCGCCCATTATGAGGGTTGCCTTTTTCCATTCCCGTTTTTTTAACCAAGAAAGAAAGAAAGCAAAAGAAGCAGAACACTAATGTGCGTGAAATATGCCTCTTGAAACTGTCGTTTTGAAATATGGACGTCTTTTGAATTTTTTGGTCGATATATGACCCCAGGATTTGTTTTCAGGGCAGGTGTCATATACGGGCCTGTAATGATTTTGAATATCCACTGATCATTAGTGCTGGGATTAAAGCTGCTGTTGTGTGAAACGGCCACAAGGTGGCAGCAGTTCTCCCTTACCAATTTTGGTTACTAGGGCTGCAGAGCCTCAATGGAAGTCGCGTTCTAGATTGGAATGTAGAACGGAATGTGCCAGGAGAAAGCCCCTCAAGTGTGTCTCACTACTTCTTGTTCGTGTTTTTCATTTAATTTTTTATTTTTTATTACAGCAAGTTTGAGTACAACGTTTAGCTTGTTGTAGGTGTGCAAGAGGTGGTTCTTTTACACATATACATATGTCTGTTCTTCCTGGGATCCTTTTCCATGTGCGTTATGAGAGAATGTTGAGTAGTCTTCTCTTGGTACTCCGTAGGTCTTTGGTGATTTTATTCGTCTACTTTGTTTGTATATGTGTGTTAACCCCAATATCGTAATGAATTCAATCCTCACACCTTTCCTTTGGTGAACCATAAGTTTGTTTAATGAATCTGTGATTGCCCTTCTCCGTGGAAATATCTGCCCTGGTATCAATTTATAGGTAACACCTATAAGTGATATGATATGATATGTGTCTTTCACTTTCTGACTTACTCCAAGTCACGTGATTACCTCGAGACTCATCTACGGTGCTGCAAATGGCATTGTGTCCTTTTTTTCCTTGGCGAATATTCTGTCTTAGCGAGGTCCATTTTCTGCAATGTGATTCCCTGAGGGCTGAGGATTAGCTGACCTGGGCAGCCTGACCCTGCCGGCAAGCCCTCCCCAGGTGTGCCTGGGTTGAGGTCAATATAAACAGCACTCCAGGCAGCAATAGCCCCTGCAGCTGTGCCTGTCTCCATATTCTCTGCCCCGTCAGCAGTCTCGGGGCTGTGCTGGTGGGAGGGTATGAGGGTCCACGGCTTTGTGGGTGGCCCGGTGTTAGTGGGGCTCTGCTGGACTTTAAGCAGGAGTTGCCAGGCTGCCACCTGTAAAGAAGAGGATGTGTCACCCATAACTTCCACTGGAATATCTCTCCGGGCTGAGGTGAGGAAGGAAAAAAAGGAGTGGGGGCCGGGACAGGAGGGGTATCTCAGGCAGGGCAATGGAAAGCTTCCAGAAGAGCGCCTGTGGCCAGGACCATCCTGGCTGACCGGCAGGCACCAAGTTGGCCTGCGTGCTGTCGCTGGTGTGGCTCCACGGCCCTTCCTCTAGGCTTTCAAGCCCTTGTACATATTCAGGTGTTTCACCTGGGAAGGGTGGGAACAGTTCAGCAGCAGCTGGCCTGGGGCTCAGCTCACGTTTACTCACAGAGGCCTCGGCACGGTCCCCCATCTTTGCAATAAGGATGCTCCTTGCGTGGCGGGCGGGGCTGCTGGCTGTATGGAGATGATTCCCCACCTCTGACCAATTTCAGAATTATTTACCACTGGAGCAAGTGCCTTGGTATTGTTTTCCTCTGTATAATTGTTAGGTCAGGTTTTTTTTTCTTTTTTGGTTCAAGTTAGATTTTATTCCTCTTTTATGTATTTATGGATATAAGCATGGAAATAATTCATTCTTATAAATACATCAGTGTGAATGGAAGAACTTTTTTTCTGTTTTATTTTTACATTTTATTTTTAAAAATTTTGAAATTTAATTTTATTTATTTTTTTATACAGTAGGTTGTTATTAGTTATCAATTTGATGCATAAACATGTATACAGGTCAATCCCAATCTCCCAACTCATCCCACCACCACCACCCCATGGCTTCCCCAACTTTGTGTCCATAAGTTTGTTTTCTACCTCTGTGTCTCTATTTCTGCCCTGCACACCAGTTCATCTGTACCATTTTTCTAGGTTCCACATATAGGCATTAATATACAATATTTGTTTTTCTCTTTCTGACTTACTTCACTCTGTATGACAGTCTCTAGATCCATCAACTTCTCCACAAATGACCCAGTTTCATTCCTTTTTATGGCTGAGTAATATTCCATTTTATATATGTACCACATCATTATCCATTCGCCTGTCTGTGGGCATTTAGGTTGCTTCCATTACCTGGCTATTGTAAAATGTGCTGCAATGATCATTGTGGTGAATGTGTCTTTGTGATTTATGGTTTTCTCTTGGTATATGCCCAGAAGTGGGTTTGCTGGATCCTATGGTAATTCTCTTTTTAGTTTTTTAAAGGAACCTCCATACTGTTCTCCATAGTGACTGTATCAATTTACATTCCCACCAATAGCGGAAGAGGGTTCCTTTTGTCCACACCCTCCCCAGAATTTGTTGTTTGTAGATTATCTGATGATGCCGATTCTAACAGGTGTGAGGACTTACCTCATTGTAGTTTTGATTTGCATTTCTCTAATAATTAGTGATGTTGAGCAGCTTTTCATGTGCGTCTTGGCCATCTCTGTGTCTTCTTTGAAGAAACGTCTATTTAGATCTTCTGCCCATTTTTGTATTGGGTTGTTTGTTTTATTAATATTAAGCTGCATGAGCTGTTTATATATATTGGAGATTAAACCTTTGTCCATTGATTCGTTTGTGAAAGTTTTCGCCCATTCTGAGGGTTGCCTTTTTCCATCCCCGTTTTTTTAACAAAGAAAGAAAGAAAGCAAAAGAAGCAGAACACTAATGTGCGTGAAATATGCCTCTTGAAACTGTCGTTTTGAAATATGGACGTCTTTTGAATTTTTTGGTCGATATATGACCCCAGGATTTGATTTCAGGGCAGGTGTCATTTACAGGCCTGTAATGATTTTGAATATCCACTGACCATTAGCGCTGGGATTAAAGCTGCTGTTGTGTGAAACGGCCACAAGGTGGCAGCAGTTCTCCCTTACCAAATCTGGTTACTAGGGCAGCTGAGCCTCAATGGAAGTCGCGTTCTAGATTGGAATGTAGAACGGAATGTGCCAGGAGAAAGCCCCTCAAGTGTGTCTCTCTACTTCTTGTTCGTGTTTTTAATTTATTTTTTTATTTTTTATTACAGCAAGTTTGAGTACAACGTTTAGCTTGTTGTAGGTGTGCAAGAGGTGGTTCTTTTACACATATACATATGTCTGTTCTTCCTGGGATCCTTTTCCCATGTATGTTATGACAGAATGTTGAGTAGTCTTCTCTTGGTACTCCGTAGGTCTTTGGTGATTATATACGTCTACTGTGTTTGTATATGTCTGTTAACCCCAATATCGTAATGAATTCAATCCTCACACCTTTCCTTTGGTGAACCATAAGTTTGCTTAATGAATCTGTGATTGCCCTTCTCCGTGGAAATATCTGCCCTGGTATCAATTTTTAGGTAACACCTATAAGTGAAATGATATGATATGTGTCTTTCACTTTCTGACTTACTCCAGTCACGTGATTACCTCTAGACTCATCTACGGTGCTGCAAATGGCATTGTGTCCTTTTTTTCCTTGGCGAATATTCTGTCTTAGCGAGGTCCATTTTCTGCAATGTGATTCCCTGAGGGCTGAGGATTAGCTGACCTGGGCAGCCTGACCCTGCCGGCAAGCCCTCCCCAGGTGTGCCTGGGTTGAGGTCAATATAAACAGCACTCCAGGCAGCAATAGCCCCTGCAGCTGTGCCTGATTCCATATTCTCTGCCCCGTCAGCAGTCTCGGGGCTGTGCTGGTGGGAGGGTATGAGGGTCCACGGCTTTGTGGGTGGCCCGGTGTGAGTGGGGCTCTGCTGGACTTTCGGCAGGAGTTGCCAGGCTGCCACCTGTAAAGAAGAGGATGTGTCACCCATAACTTCCACTGGAATATCTCTCCGGGCTGAGGTGAGTAAGGAAAAAAAGGAGTGGGGGCCCGGACAGGAGTGGTTTCTCAGGCAGGGCAATGGAAAGCTTCCAGAAGAGCGCCCGTGGCCAGGACCATCCTGGCTGACCTGCAGGCACCAAGTTGGCCTGCGTGCTGTCGCTGGTGTGGCTCCACGGCCCTTCCTCTAGGCTTTCAAGCCCTTGTACATATTCAGGTGTTTCACCTGGGAAGGGTGGGAACTGTTCAGAAGCATCTGGCTTGGGGCTCAGCTCACGATTACTCACAGAGTCCTCGGCACCGTCTCCCAGCTTTGCATTAAGGACGCTCCTTGCATGGCGGGCGGGGCTGCTGGCTGTATGGGAGATGATTCCCCACCTCTGACCAATTTCAGAATTGTTTACCACTGGAGCAAGTGCCTTGGTAGTGTTTTCTTCTGTATAACTGTTAGGTTCAGTTTTTTTTCTTTTTTGGTTCAAGTTAGATTTTATTCCTCTTTTATGTATTTATAGATATAAGCATGGATATAATTCATTCTTATAAATACATCAGTGTGAATGGAAGAACTTTTTTTCTGTTTTATTTTTACATTTTATATTTAAAAGTTTTGAAATTTAATTTTATTTAATTTTTTATACAGTAGGTTATTATTAGTTATCTATTTTATGCATAGACATGTATACAGGTCAATCCCAATCTCCCAACTCATCCCACCAACACCACCCCATGGGTTCCCCCACTTTGTGTCCATACGTTTGTTCTCTACCTCTGTGTCTCTATTTCTGCCCTGCAAACCAGTTCATCTGTACCATTTTTGTAGGTTCCACATATAGGCATTAATATACAATATTTGTTTTCCTCTTTCTGACTTACTTCACTCTGTATGACAGTCTCTAGATCCATCAACTTCTCTACAAATGACCCAGTTTCATTCCTTTTTATGGCTGAGTAATATTCCATTTTATATATGTTCCACATCTTTATCCATTCGCCTGTCTGTGGGCATTTAGGTTGCTTCCATTACCTGGCTATTGTAAATAGTGCTGCAATGAACATTGTGGTGAATGTGTCTTTGTGATTTATGGTTTTCTCTGGGTATATGCCCAGAAGTGGGTTTGCTGGATCCTATGGTAATTCTCTTTTTAGTTTTTTAAAGGAACCTCCATACTGTTCTCCATAGTGACTGTATCAATTTACATTCCCACCAATAGCGGAAGAGGGTTCCTTTTGTCCACACCCTCCCCAGAATTTGTTGTTTGTAGATTATCTGATGATGCCGATTCTAACAGGTGTGAGGACTTACCTCATTGTAGTTTTGATTTGCATTTCTCTAATAATTAGTGATGTTGAGCAGCTTTTCATGTGCGTCTTGGCCATCTCTGTGTCTTCTTTGAAGAAACGTCTATTTAGATCTTCTGCCCATTTTTGTATTGGGTTGTTTGTTTTATTAATATTAAGCTGCATGAGCTGTTTATATATATTGGAGATTAAACCTTTGTCCATTGATTCGTTTGTGAACGTTTTCGCCCATTCTGACGGTTGCCTTTTTCCATTCCCGTTTTTTTAACAAAGAAAGAAAGAAAGCAAAAGAAGCAGAACACTAATGTGCATGAAATATGCCTCTTGAAACTGTCGTTTTGAAATATGGACGTCTTTTGAATTTTTTGGTCGATATATGACCCCAGGATTTGATTTCAGGGCAGGTGTCATTTACAGGCCTGTAATGATTTTGAATATCCACTGACCATTAGCGCTGGGATTAAAGCTGCTGTTGTGTGAAACGGCCACAAGGTGGCAGCAGTTCTCCCTTACCAAATCTGGTTACTAGGGCAGCAGAGCCTCAATGGAAGTCGCGTTCTAGATTGGAATGTAGAAAGGAATGTGCCAGGAGAAAGCCCCTCAAGTGTGTCTCTCTACTTCTTGTACGTGTTTTTCATTTAATTTTTTATTTTTTATTACAGCAAGTTTGAGTACAACGTTTAGCTTGTTGTAGGTGTGCAAGAGGTGGTTCTTTTACACATATACATATGTCTGTTCTTCCTGGGATCCTTTTCCCATGTACGTTATGACAGAATGTTGAGTAGTCTTCTCTTGGTACTCCGTAGGTCTTTGGTGATTATATACGTCTACTGTGTTTGTATATGTCTGTTAACCCCAATATCGTAATGAATTCAATCCTCACACCTTTCCTTTGGTGAACCATAAGTTTGTTTAATGAATCTGTGATTGCCCTTCTCCGTGGAAATATCTGCCCTGGTATCAATTTATAGGTAACACCTATAAGTGATATGATATGATATGTGTCTTTCACTTTCTGACTTACTCCAAGTCACGTGATTACCTCGAGACTCATCTATGGTGCTGCAAATGGCATTGTGTCCTTTTTTTCCTTGGCGAATATTCTGTCTTAGCGAGGTCCATTTTCTGCAATGTGATTCCCTGAGGGCTGAGGATTAGCTGACCTGGGCAGCCTGACCCTGCCGGCAAGCCCTCCCCAGGTGTGCCTGGTTTGAGGTCAATATAAACAGCACTCCAGGCAGCAATAGCCCCTGCAGCTGTGCCTGACTCCATATTCTCTGCCCCGTCAGCAGTCTCGGGGCTCTGCTGCTGGGAGTGTGTGAGGGTCCACGGCTTTGTGGGTGGCCCGGTGTGAGTGGGGCTCTGCTGGACTTTCGGCAGGAGTTGCCAGGCTGCCACCTGTAAAGAAGAGGATGTGTCACCCATAACTTCCACTGGAATATCTCTCCGGGCTGAGGTGAGTAAGGAAAAAAAGGAGTGGGGGCCGGGACAGGAGTGGTTTCTCAGGCAGGGCAATGGAAAGCTTCCAGAAGAGCGCCCGTAGCCAGGACCATCCTGGCTGACCTGCAGGCACCAAGTTGGCCTGCGTGCTGTCGCTGGTGTGGCTCCACGGCCCTTCCTCTAGGCTTTCAAGCCCTTGTACATATTCAGGTGTTTCACCTGGGAAGGGTGGGAACTGTTCAGCAGCATCTGGCCTGGGGCTCAGCTCACGTTTACTCACAGAGTCCTCGGCTCGGTCTCCCAGCTTTGCAATAAGGACGCTCCTTGCGTGGGCGGGCGGGTCTGCTGGCTGTATGGGAGATGATTCCCCACCTCTGACCAATTTCAGAATTGTTTACCACTGGAGCAAGTGCCTTGGTAGTGTTTTCCTCTGTATAACTGTTAGGTTCAGTTTTTTTTCTTTTTTGGTTCAAGTTAGATTTTATTCCTCTTTTATGTATTTATAGATATAAGCATGGAAATAATTCATTCTTATAAATACATCAGTGTGAATGGAAGAACTTTTTTTCTGTTTTATTTTTACATTTTATTTTTAAAATTTTTGAAATTTAAATTTATTTATTTTTTATACAGTATGTTATTATTAGTTATCTATTTTATGCATAGACATGTATACAGGTCAATCCCAATCTCCCAACTCATCCCACCACCACCACCCCATGGGTTCCCCCACTTTGTGTCCATACGTTTGTTCTCTACCTCTGTGTCTCTATTTCTGCCCTGCAAACCAGTTCATCTGTACCATTTTTCTAGGTTCCACATATAGGCATTAATATACAATATTTGTTTTTCTCTTTCTGACTTACTTCACTCTGTATGACAGTCTCTAGATCCATCAACTTCTCTACAAATGACCCAGTTTCATTCCTTTTTATGGCTGAGTAATATTCCATTTTATATATGTACCACATCTTTATCCATTCGCCTGTCTGTGGGCATTTAGGTTGCTTCCATTACCTGGCTATTGTAAATAGTGCTGCAATGAACATTGTGGTGAATGTGTCTTTGTGATTTATGGTTTTCTCTGGGTATATGCCCAGAAGTGGGATTGCTGGATCCTACGGTAATTCTCTTTTTAGTTTTTTAAAGGAACCTCCATACTGTTCTCCATAGTGACTGTATCAATTTACATTCCCACCAATAGCGGAAGAGGGTTCTTTTTGTCCACACCCTCCCCAGAATTTGTTGTTTGTAGATTATCTGATGATGCCGATTCTAACAGGTGTGAGGACTTACCTCATTGTAGTTTTGATTTGCATTTCTCTAATAATTAGTGATGTTGAGCAGCTTTTCATGTGCGTCTTGGCCATCTGTGTGTCTTCTTTGAAGAAACGTCTATTTAGATCTTCTTCCCATTTTTGTATTGGGTTGTTTGTTTTATTAATATTAAGCTGCATGAGCTGTTTATATATATTGGAGATTAAACCTTTGTCCATTGATTCGTATGTGAACGTTTTCGCCCATTCTGAGGGTTGCCTTTTTCCATTCCCGTTTTTTTAACAAAGAAAGAAAGAAAGCAAAAGAAGCAGAACACTAATGTGCGTGAAATATGCCTCTTGAAACTGTCGTTTTGAAATATGGACGTCTTTTGAATTTTTTGGTCGATATATGACCACAGGATTTGATTTTAGGGCAGGTGTCATTTACTGGCCTGTAATGATTTTGAATATCCACTGACCATTAGCGCTGGGATTAAAGCTGCTGTTGTGTGAAACGGCCACAAGGTGGCAGCAGTTCTCCCTTACCAAATCTGGTTACTAGGGCAGCAGAGCCTCAATGGAAGTCGCGTTCTAGATTGGAATGTAGAAAGGAATGTGCCAGGAGAAAGCCCCTCAAGTGTGTCTCTCTACTTCTTGTTCGTGTTTTTCATTTAATTTTTTATTTTTTATTACAGCAAGTTTGAGTACAACGTTTAGCTTGTTGTAGGTGTGCAAGAGGTGGTTCTTTTACACCTATACATATGTCTGTTCTTCCTGGGATCCTTTTCCCATGTACGTTATGACAGAATGTTGAGTAGTCTTCTCTTGGTACTCCGTAGGTCTTTGGTGATTATATACGTCTACTGTGTTTGTATATGTCTGTTAACCCCAATATCGTAATGAATTCAATCCTCACACCTTTCCTTTGGTGAACCATAAGTTTGTTTAATGAATCTGTGATTGGCCTTCTCCGTGGAAATATCTGCCCTGGTATCAATTTATAGGTAACACCTATAAGTGATATGATATGATATGTGTCTTTCACTTTCTGACTTACTCCAAGTCACGTGATTAACCCTAGACTCATCTACGGTGCTGCAAATGGCATTGTGTCCTTTTTTTCCTTGGCGAATATTCTGTCTTAGCGAGGTCCATTTTCTGCAATGTGATTCTCTGAGGGCTGAGGATTAGCTGACCTGGGCAGCCTGACCCTGCCGGCAAGCCCTCCCCAGGTGTGCCCGGGTTGAGGTCAATATAAACAGCACTCCAGGCAGCAATAGCCCCTGCAGCTGTGCCTGACTCCATATTCTCTGCCCCGTCAGCAGTCACGGGCCTGTGCTGGTGTGAGGGTCCATGGCTTTGTGGGTGGCCCGGTGTGAGTGGGGCTCTTCTGGACTTTCAGCAGGAGTTGCCAGGCTGCCACCTGTAAAGAAGAGGGTGTGTCACCCATAACTTCCACTGGAATATCTCTCCGGGCTGTGGTGAGTAAGGAAAAAAAGGAGTGGGGGCCGGGACAGGAGGGGTATCTCAGGCAGGGCAATGGAAAGCTTCCAGAAGAGCGCCCGTGGCCAGGACCATCCTGGCTGACCTGCAGGCACCAAGTTGGCCTGCGTGCTGTCGCTGGTGTGGCTCCACGGCCCTTCCTCTAGGCTTTCAAGCCCTTGTACATATTCAGGTGTTTCACCTGGGAAGGGTGGGAACTGTTCAGCAGCATCTGGCCTGGGGCTCAGCTCACGATTACTCACAGAGGCCTCGGCACGGTCTCCCAGCTTTGCAATAAGGATGCTCCTTGCGTGGGCGGGCGGGGCTGCTGGCTGTATGGGAGATGATTCCCCACCTCTGACCAATTTCAGAATTGTTTACCACTGGAGCAAGTGCCTTGGTAGTGTTTTCCTCTGTATAACTGTTAGGTTCAGTTTTTTTTTCTTTTTTGGTTCAAGTTAGATTTTATTCCTCTTTTATGTATTTATAGATATAAGCATGGAAATAATTCATTCTTATAAATACATCAGTGTGAATGGAAGAACTTTTTTTGTTTTATTTTTACATTTTATTTTTAAAAATTTTGAAATTTAATTTAATTTATTTTTTTATACAGTAGGTTGTTATTAGTTATGTATTTGATGCATAAACATGTATACAGGTCAATCCCAGTCTCCCAACTCATCCCACCACCACCACCCCATGGCTTCCCCCACTTTGTGTCCATACGTTTGTTCTCTACCTCTGTGTCTCTATTTCTGCCCTGCAAACCAGTTCATCTGTACCATTTTTCTAGGTTCCACATATAGGCATTAATATACAATATTTGTTTTTCTCTTTCTGACTTACTTCACTCTGTATGACAGTCTCTAGATCCATCAACTTCTCTACAAATGACCCAGTTTCATTCCTTTTTATGGCTGAGTAATATTCCATTTTATATATGTACCACATCTTTATCCATTCGCCTGTCTGTGGGCATTTAGGTTGCTTCCATTACCTGGCTATTGTAAATAGTGCTGCAATGAACATTGTGTTGAATGTGTCTTTGTGATTTATGGTTTTCTCTGGGTATATGCCCAGAAGTAGGATTGCTGGATCCTATGGTAATTCTCTTTTTAGTTTTTTAAAGGAACCTCCATACTGTTCTCCATAGTGACTGTATCGATTTACATTCCCACCAATAGCGGAAGAGGGTTCCTTTTGTCCACACCCTCCCCAGAATTTGTTGTTTGTAGATTATCTGATGATGCCGATTCTAACAGGTGTGAGGACTTACCTCATTGTAGTTTTGATTTGCATTTCTCTAATAATTAGTGATGTTGAGCACCTTTTCATGTGCGTCTTGGCCATCTCTGTGTCTTCTTTGAAGAAACGTCTATTTAGATCTTCTGCCCATTTTTGTATTGGGTTGTTTGTTTTATTAATATTAAGCTGCATGAGCTGTTTATATATATTGGAGATTAAACCTTTGTCCATTGATTCGTTTGTGAACGTTTTCGCCCATTCTGAGGGTTGCCTTTTTCCATTCCCGTTTTTTTAACAAAGAAAGAAAGAAAGCAAAAGAAGCAGAACACTAATGTGCATGAAATATGCCTCTTGAAACTGTCGTTTTGAAATATGGACGTCTTTTGAATTTTTTGGTCGATATATGACCCCAGGATTTGATTTCAGGGCAGGTGTCATTTACAGGCCTGTAATGATTTTGAATATCCACTGACCATTAGCGCTGGGATTAAAGCTGCTGTTGTGTGAAACGGCCACAAGGTGGCAGCAGTTCTCCCTTACCAAATCTGGTTACTAGGGCAGCAGAGCCTCAATGGAAGTCGCGTTCTAGATTGGAATGTAGAAAGGAATGTGCCAGGAGAAAGCCCCTCAAGTGTGTCTCTCTACTTCTTGTACGTGTTTTTCATTTAATTTTTTATTTTTTATTACAGCAAGTTTGAGTACAACGTTTAGCTTGTTGTAGGTGTGCAAGAGGTGGTTCTTTTACACATATACATATGTCTGTTCTTCCTGGGATCCTTTTCCCATGTACGTTATGACAGAATGTTGAGTAGTCTTCTCTTGGTACTCCGTAGGTCTTTGGTGATTATATACGTCTACTGTGTTTGTATATGTCTGTTAACCCCAATATCGTAATGAATTCAATCCTCAAACCTTTCCTTTGGTGAACCATAAGTTTGTTTAATGAATCTGTGATTGCCCTTCTCCGTGGAAATATCTGCCCTGGTATCAATTTATAGGTAACACCTATAAGTGATATGATATGATATGTGTCTTTCACTTTCTGACTTACTCCAAGTCACGTGATTACCTCGAGACTCATCTACGGTGCTGCAAATGGCATTGTGTCCTTTTTTTCCTTGGCGAATATTCTGTCTTAGCGAGGTCCATTTTCTGCAATGTGATTCCCTGAGGGCTGAGGATTAGCTGACCTGGGCAGCCTGACCCTGCCGGCAAGCCCTCCCCAGGTGTGCCTGGTTTGAGGTCAATATAAACAGCACTCCAGGCAGCAATAGCCCCTGCAGCTGTGCCTGACTCCATATTCTCTGCCCCGTCAGCAGTCTCGGGGCTCTGCTGCTGGGAGTGTGTGAGGGTCCACGGCTTTGTGGGTGGCCCGGTGTGAGTGGGGCTCTGCTGGACTTTCGGCAGGAGTTGCCAGGCTGCCACCTGTAAAGAAGAGGATGTGTCACCCATAACTTCCACTGGAATATCTCTCCGGGCTGAGGTGAGTAAGGAAAAAAAGGAGTGGGGGCCGGGACAGGAGTGGTTTCTCAGGCAGGGCAATGGAAAGCTTCCAGAAGAGCGCCCGTAGCCAGGACCATCCTGGCTGACCTGCAGGCACCAAGTTGGCCTGCGTGCTGTCGCTGGTGTGGCTCCACGGCCCTTCCTCTAGGCTTTCAAGCCCTTGTACATATTCAGGTGTTTCACCTGGGAAGGGTGGGAACTGTTCAGCAGCATCTGGCCTGGGGCTCAGCTCACGTTTACTCACAGAGGCCTCGGCTCGGTCTCCCAGCTTTGCAATAAGGACGCTCCTTGCGTGGGCGGGCGGGGCTGCTGGCTGTATGGGAGATGATTCCCCACCTCTGACCAATTTCAGAATTGTTTACCACTGGAGCAAGTGCCTTGGTAGTGTTTTCCTCTGTATAACTGTTAGGTTCAGTTTTTTTTCTTTTTTGGTTCAAGTTAGATTTTATTCCTCTTTTATGTATTTATAGATATAAGCATGGAAATAATTCATTCTTATAAATACATCAGTGTGAATGGAAGAACTTTTTTTCTGTTTTCTTTTTACATTTTATTTTTAAAATTTTTGAAATTTAAATTTATTTATTTTTTATACAGTATGTTATTATTAGTTATCTATTTTATGCATAGACATGTATACAGGTCAATCCCAATCTCCCAACTCATCCCACCACCACCACCCCATGGCTTCCCCCACTTTGTGTCCATACGTTTGTTCTCTACCTCTGTGTCTCTATTTCTGCCCTGCAAACCAGTTCATCTGTACCATTTTTCTAGGTTCCACATATAGGCATTAATATACAATATTTGTTTTTCTCTTTCTGACTTACTTCACTCTGTATGACAGTCTCTAGATCCATCAACTTCTCTACAAATGACCCAGTTTCATTCCTTTTTATGGCTGAGTAATATTCCATTTTATATATGTACCACATCTTTATCCATTCGCCTGTCTGTGGGCATTTAGGTTGCTTCCATTACCTGGCTATTGTAAATAGTGCTGCAATGAACATTGTGGTGAATGTGTCTTTGTGATTTATGGTTTTCTCTGGGTATATGCCCAGAAGTGTGATTGCTGGATCCTACGGTAATTCTCTTTTTAGTTTTTTAAAGGAACCTCCATACTGTTCTCCATAGTGACTGTATCAATTTACATTCCCACCAATAGCGGAAGAGGGTTCTTTTTGTCCACACCCTCCCCAGAATTTGTTGTTTGTAGATTATCTGATGATGCCGATTCTAACAGGTGTGAGGACTTACCTCATTGTAGTTTTGATTTGCATTTCTCTAATAATTAGTGATGTTGAGCAGCTTTTCACGTGCGTCTTGGCCATCTCTGTGTCTTCTTTGAAGAAACGTATATTTAGATCTTCTGCCCATTTTTGTATTGTGTTGTTTGTTTTATTAATATTAAGCTGCATGAGCTGTTTATATATATTGGAGATTAAACCTTTGTCCATTGATTCGTTTGTGAACGTTTTCGCCCATTCTGAGGGTTGCCTTTTTCCATTCCCGTTTTTCAACAAAGAAAGAAAGAAAGCAAAAGAAGCAGAACACTAATGTGCGTGAAATATGCCTCTTGAAACTGTCGTTTTGAAATATGGACGTCTTTTGAATTTTTTGGTCGATATATGGCCCCAGGATTTGTTTTCAGGGCAGGTGTCATTTACAGGCCTCTAATGATTTTGAATATCTACTGACCATTAGCACTGGGATTAAAGCTGCTGTTGTGTGAAACGGCCACAAGGTGGCAGCAGTTCTCCCTTACCAAATCTGGTTACTAGGGCAGCAGAGCCTCAATGGAAGTCGCGTTCTAGATTGGAATGTAGTACGGAATGTGCCAGGAGAAAGCCCCTCAAGTGTGTCTCAATACTTCTTGTTCGTGTTTTTCATTTAATTTTTTATTTTTTATTACAGCAAGTTTGAGTACAACGTTTAGCTTGTTGTAGGTGTGCAAGAGGTGGTTCTTTTACACATATACATATGTCTGTTCTTCCTGGGATCCTTTTCCCATGTACGTTATGACAGAATGTTGAGTAGTCTTCTCTTGGTACTCCGTAGGTCTTTGGTGATTATATACGTCTACTGTGTTTGTATATGTCTGTTAACCCCAATATCGTAATGAATTCAATCCTCACACCTTTCCTTTGGTGAACCATAAGTTTGTTTAATGAATCTGTGATTGGCCTTCTCCGTGGAAATATCTGCCCTGGTATCAATTTATAGGTAACACCTATAAGTGATATGATATGATATGTGTCTTTCACTTTCTGACTTACTCCAAGTCACGTGATTAACCCTAGACTCATCTACGGTGCTGCAAATGGCATTGTGTCCTTTTTTTCCTTGGCGAATATTCTGTCTTAGCGAGGTCCATTTTCTGCAATGTGATTCTCTGAGGGCTGAGGATTAGCTGACCTGGGCAGCCTGACCCTGCCGGCAAGCCCTCCCCAGGTGTGCCTGGGTTGAGGTCAATATAAACAGCACTCCAGGCAGCAATAGCCCCTGCAGCTGTGCCTGACTCCATATTCTCTGCCCCGTCAGCAGTCACGGGCCTGTGCTGGTGGGAGGGTGTGAGGGTCCATGGCTTTGTGGGTGGCCCGGTGTGAGTGGGGCTCTTCTGGACTTTCAGCAGGAGTTGCCAGGCTGCCACCTGTAAAGAAGAGGGTGTGTCACCCATAACTTCCACTGGAATATCTCTCCGGGCTGTGGTGAGTAAGGAAAAAAAGGAGTGGGGGCCGGGACAGGAGGGGTATCTCAGGCAGGGCAATGGAAAGCTTCCAGAAGAGCGCCCGTGGCCAGGACCATCCTGGCTGACCTGCAGGCACCAAGTTGGCCTGCGTGCTGTCGCTGGTGTGGCTCCACGGCCCTTCCTCTAGGCTTTCAAGCCCTTGTACATATTCAGGTGTTTCACCTGGGAAGGGTGGGAACTGTTCAGCAGCATCTGGCCTGGGGCTCAGCTCACGATTACTCACAGAGGCCTCGGCACGGTCTCCCAGCTTTGCAATAAGGATGCTCCTTGCGTGGGCGGGCGGGGCTGCTGGCTGTATGGGAGATGATTCCCCACCTCTGACCAATTTCAGAATTGTTTACCACTGGAGCAAGTGCCTTGGTAGTGTTTTCCTCTGTATAACTGTTAGGTTCAGTTTTTTTTTCTTTTTTGGTTCAAGTTAGATTTTATTCCTCTTTTATGTATTTATAGATATAAGCATGGAAATAATTCATTCTTATAAATACATCAGTGTGAATGGAAGAACTTTTTTTGTTTTATTTTTACATTTTATTTTTAAAAATTTTGAAATTTAATTTAATTTATTTTTTTATACAGTAGGTTGTTATTAGTTATGTATTTGATGCATAAACATGTATACAGGTCAATCCCAGTCTCCCAACTCATCCCACCACCACCACCCCATGGCTTCCCCCACTTTGTGTCCATACGTTTGTTCTCTACCTCTGTGTCTCTATTTCTGCCCTGCAAACCAGTTCATCTGTACCATTTTTCTAGGTTCCACATATAGGCATTAATATACAATATTTGTTTTTCTCTTTCTGACTTACTTCACTCTGTATGACAGTCTCTAGATCCATCAACTTCTCTACAAATGACCCAGTTTCATTCCTTTTTATGGCTGAGTAATATTCCATTTTATATATGTACCACATCTTTATCCATTCGCCTGTCTGTGGGCATTTAGGTTGCTTCCATTACCTGGCTATTGTAAATAGTGCTGCAATGAACATTGTGTTGAATGTGTCTTTGTGATTTATGGTTTTCTCTGGGTATATGCCCAGAAGTAGGATTGCTGGATCCTATGGTAATTCTCTTTTTAGTTTTTTAAAGGAACCTCCATACTGTTCTCCATAGTGACTGTATCGATTTACATTCCCACCAATAGCGGAAGAGGGTTCCTTTTGTCCACACCCTCCCCAGAATTTGTTGTTTGTAGATTATCTGATGATGCCGATTCTAACAGGTGTGAGGACTTACCTCATTGTAGTTTTGATTTGCATTTCTCTAATAATTAGTGATGTTGAGCACCTTTTCATGTGCGTCTTGGCCATCTCTGTGTCTTCTTTGAAGAAACGTCTATTTAGATCTTCTGCCCATTTTTGTATTGGGTTGTTTGTTTTATTAATATTAAGCTGCATGAGCTGTTTATATATATTGGAGATTAAACCTTTGTCCATTGATTCGTTTGTGAACGTTTTCGCCCATTCTGAGGGTTGCCTTTTTCCATTCCCGTTTTTTTAACAAAGAAAGAAAGAAAGCAAAAGAAGCAGAACACTAATGTGCATGAAATATGCCTCTTGAAACTGTCGTTTTGAAATATGGACGTCTTTTGAATTTTTTGGTCGATATATGACCCCAGGATTTGATTTCAGGGCAGGTGTCATTTACAGGCCTGTAATGATTTTGAATATCCACTGACCATTAGCGCTGGGATTAAAGCTGCTGTTGTGTGAAACGGCCACAAGGTGGCAGCAGTTCTCCCTTACCAAATCTGGTTACTAGGGCAGCAGAGCCTCAATGGAAGTCGCGTTCTAGATTGGAATGTAGAAAGGAATGTGCCAGGAGAAAGCCCCTCAAGTGTGTCTCTCTACTTCTTGTACGTGTTTTTCATTTAATTTTTTATTTTTTATTACAGCAAGTTTGAGTACAACGTTTAGCTTGTTGTAGGTGTGCAAGAGGTGGTTCTTTTACACATATACATATGTCTGTTCTTCCTGGGATCCTTTTCCCATGTACGTTATGACAGAATGTTGAGTAGTCTTCTCTTGGTACTCCGTAGGTCTTTGGTGATTATATACGTCTACTGTGTTTGTATATGTCTGTTAACCCCAATATCGTAATGAATTCAATCCTCACACCTTTCCTTTGGTGAACCATAAGTTTGTTTAATGAATCTGTGATTGCCCTTCTCCGTGGAAATATCTGCCCTGGTATCAATTTATAGGTAACACCTATAAGTGATATGATATGATATGTGTCTTTCACTTTCTGACTTACTCCAAGTCACGTGATTACCTCGAGACTCATCTACGGTGCTGCAAATGGCATTGTGTCCTTTTTTTCCTTGGCGAATATTCTGTCTTAGCGAGGTCCATTTTCTGCAATGTGATTCCCTGAGGGCTGAGGATTAGCTGACCTGGGCAGCCTGACCCTGCCGGCAAGCCCTCCCCAGGTGTGCCTGGTTTGAGGTCAATATAAACAGCACTCCAGGCAGCAATAGCCCCTGCAGCTGTGCCTGACTCCATATTCTCTGCCCCGTCAGCAGTCTCGGGGCTCTGCTGCTGGGAGTGTGTGAGGGTCCACGGCTTTGTGGGTGGCCCGGTGTGAGTGGGGCTCTGCTGGACTTTCGGCAGGAGTTGCCAGGCTGCCACCTGTAAAGAAGAGGATGTGTCACCCATAACTTCCACTGGAATATCTCTCCGGGCTGAGGTGAGTAAGGAAAAAAAGGAGTGGGGGCCGGGACAGGAGTGGTTTCTCAG
This sequence comes from Mesoplodon bidens, assembly GCF_964165515.1. Lineage (NCBI taxonomy): Eukaryota > Metazoa > Chordata > Mammalia > Artiodactyla > Ziphiidae > Mesoplodon > Mesoplodon bidens. The sequence goes on from NW_027671404.1 coordinate 547,770, forward strand.
GCAGGGCAATGGAAAGCTTCCAGAAGAGCGCCCGTAGCCAGGACCATCCTGGCTGACCTGCAGGCACCAAGTTGGCCTGCGTGCTGTCGCTGGTGTGGCTCCACGGCCCTTCCTCTAGGCTTTCAAGCCCTTGTACATATTCAGGTGTTTCACCTGGGAAGGGTGGGAACTGTTCAGCAGCATCTGGCCTGGGGCTCAGCTCACGTTTACTCACAGAGGCCTCGGCTCGGTCTCCCAGCTTTGCAATAAGGACGCTCCTTGCGTGGGCGGGCGGGGCTGCTGGCTGTATGGGAGATGATTCCCCACCTCTGACCAATTTCAGAATTGTTTACCACTGGAGCAAGTGCCTTGGTAGTGTTTTCCTCTGTATAACTGTTAGGTTCAGTTTTTTTTCTTTTTTGGTTCAAGTTAGATTTTATTCCTCTTTTATGTATTTATAGATATAAGCATGGAAATAATTCATTCTTATAAATACATCAGTGTGAATGGAAGAACTTTTTTTCTGTTTTCTTTTTACATTTTATTTTTAAAATTTTTGAAATTTAAATTTATTTATTTTTTATACAGTATGTTATTATTAGTTATCTATTTTATGCATAGACATGTATACAGGTCAATCCCAATCTCCCAACTCATCCCACCACCACCACCCCATGGCTTCCCCCACTTTGTGTCCATACGTTTGTTCTCTACCTCTGTGTCTCTATTTCTGCCCTGCAAACCAGTTCATCTGTACCATTTTTCTAGGTTCCACATATAGGCATTAATATACAATATTTGTTTTTCTCTTTCTGACTTACTTCACTCTGTATGACAGTCTCTAGATCCATCAACTTCTCTACAAATGACCCAGTTTCATTCCTTTTTATGGCTGAGTAATATTCCATTTTATATATGTACCACATCTTTATCCATTCGCCTGTCTGTGGGCATTTAGGTTGCTTCCATTACCTGGCTATTGTAAATAGTGCTGCAATGAACATTGTGGTGAATGTGTCTTTGTGATTTATGGTTTTCTCTGGGTATATGCCCAGAAGTGTGATTGCTGGATCCTACGGTAATTCTCTTTTTAGTTTTTTAAAGGAACCTCCATACTGTTCTCCATAGTGACTGTATCAATTTACATTCCCACCAATAGCGGAAGAGGGTTCTTTTTGTCCACACCCTCCCCAGAATTTGTTGTTTGTAGATTATCTGATGATGCCGATTCTAACAGGTGTGAGGACTTACCTCATTGTAGTTTTGATTTGCATTTCTCTAATAATTAGTGATGTTGAGCAGCTTTTCATGTGCGTCTTGGCCATCTCTGTGTCTTCTTTGAAGAAACGTATATTTAGATCTTCTGCCCATTTTTGTATTGTGTTGTTTGTTTTATTAATATTAAGCTGCATGAGCTGTTTATATATATTGGAGATTAAACCTTTGTCCATTGATTCGTTTGTGAACGTTTTCGCCCATTCTGAGGGTTGCCTTTTTCCATTCCCGTTTTTCAACAAAGAAAGAAAGAAAGCAAAAGAAGCAGAACACTAATGTGCGTGAAATATGCCTCTTGAAACTGTCGTTTTGAAATATGGACGTCTTTTGAATTTTTTGGTCGATATATGGCCCCAGGATTTGTTTTCAGGGCAGGTGTCATTTACAGGCCTCTAATGATTTTGAATATCTACTGACCATTAGCACTGGGATTAAAGCTGCTGTTGTGTGAAACGGCCACAAGGTGGCAGCAGTTCTCCCTTACCAAATCTGGTTACTAGGGCAGCAGAGCCTCAATGGAAGTCGCGTTCTAGATTGGAATGTAGTACGGAATGTGCCAGGAGAAAGCCCCTCAAGTGTGTCTCAATACTTCTTGTTCGTGTTTTTCATTTAATTTTTTATTTTTTATTACAGCAAGTTTGAGTACAACGTTTAGCTTGTTGTAGGTGTGCAAGAGGTGGTTCTTTTACACATATACATATGTCTGTTCTTCCTGGGATCCTTTTCCCATGTACGTTATGACAGAATGTTGAGTAGTCTTCTCTTGGTACTCCGTAGGTCTTTGGTGATTATATACGTCTACTGTGTTTGTATATGTCTGTTAACCCCAATATCGTAATGAATTCAATCCTCACACCTTTCCTTTGGTGAACCATAAGTTTGTTTAATGAATCTGTGATTGGCCTTCTCCGTGGAAATATCTGCCCTGGTATCAATTTATAGGTAACACCTATAAGTGATATGATATGATATGTGTCTTTCACTTTCTGACTTACTCCAAGTCACGTGATTAACCCTAGACTCATCTACGGTGCTGCAAATGGCATTGTGTCCTTTTTTTCCTTGGCGAATATTCTGTCTTAGCGAGGTCCATTTTCTGCAATGTGATTCTCTGAGGGCTGAGGATTAGCTGACCTGGGCAGCCTGACCCTGCCGGCAAGCCCTCCCCAGGTGTGCCTGGGTTGAGGTCAATATAAACAGCACTCCAGGCAGCAATAGCCCCTGCAGCTGTGCCTGACTCCATATTCTCTGCCCCGTCAGCAGTCACGGGCCTGTGCTGGTGGGAGGGTGTGAGGGTCCATGGCTTTGTGGGTGGCCCGGTGTGAGTGGGGCTCTTCTGGACTTTCAGCAGGAGTTGCCAGGCTGCCACCTGTAAAGAAGAGGGTGTGTCACCCATAACTTCCACTGGAATATCTCTCCGGGCTGTGGTGAGTAAGGAAAAAAAGGAGTGGGGGCCGGGACAGGAGGGGTATCTCAGGCAGGGCAATGGAAAGCTTCCAGAAGAGCGCCCGTGGCCAGGACCATCCTGGCTGACCTGCAGGCACCAAGTTGGCCTGCGTGCTGTCGCTGGTGTGGCTCCACGGCCCTTCCTCTAGGCTTTCAAGCCCTTGTACATATTCAGGTGTTTCACCTGGGAAGGGTGGGAACTGTTCAGCAGCATCTGGCCTGGGGCTCAGCTCACGATTACTCACAGAGGCCTCGGCACGGTCTCCCAGCTTTGCAATAAGGATGCTCCTTGCGTGGGCGGGCGGGGCTGCTGGCTGTATGGGAGATGATTCCCCACCTCTGACCAATTTCAGAATTGTTTACCACTGGAGCAAGTGCCTTGGTAGTGTTTTCCTCTGTATAACTGTTAGGTTCAGTTTTTTTTTCTTTTTTGGTTCAAGTTAGATTTTATTCCTCTTTTATGTATTTATAGATATAAGCATGGAAATAATTCATTCTTATAAATACATCAGTGTGAATGGAAGAACTTTTTTTGTTTTATTTTTACATTTTATTTTTAAAAATTTTGAAATTTAATTTAATTTATTTTTTTATACAGTAGGTTGTTATTAGTTATGTATTTGATGCATAAACATGTATACAGGTCAATCCCAGTCTCCCAACTCATCCCACCACCACCACCCCATGGCTTCCCCCACTTTGTGTCCATACGTTTGTTCTCTACCTCTGTGTCTCTATTTCTGCCCTGCAAACCAGTTCATCTGTACCATTTTTCTAGGTTCCACATATAGGCATTAATATACAATATTTGTTTTTCTCTTTCTGACTTACTTCACTCTGTATGACAGTCTCTAGATCCATCAACTTCTCTACAAATGACCCAGTTTCATTCCTTTTTATGGCTGAGTAATATTCCATTTTATATATGTACCACATCTTTATCCATTCGCCTGTCTGTGGTCATTTAGGTTGCTTCCATTACCTGGCTATTGTAAATAGTGCTGCAATGAACATTGTGGTGAATGTGTCTTTGTGATTTATGGTTTTCTCTGGGTATATGCCCAGAAGTAGGATTGCTGGATCCTATGGTAATTCTCTTTTTAGTTTTTTAAAGGAACCTCCATACTGTTCTCCATAGTGACTGTATCGATTTACATTCCCACCAATAGCGGAAGAGGGTTCCTTTTGTCCACACCCTCCCCAGAATTTGTTGTTTGTAGATTATCTGATGATGCCGATTCTAACAGGTGTGAGGACTTACCTCATTGTAGTTTTGATTTGCATTTCTCTAATAATTAGTGATGTTGAGCAGCTTTTCATGTGCGTCTTGGCCATCTCTGTGTCTTCTTTGAAGAAACGTCTATTTAGATCTTCTGCCCATTTTTGTATTGTGTTGTTTGTTTTATTAATATTAAGCTGCATGTGCTGTTTACATATATTGGAGATTAAACCTTTGTCCATTTATTTGTTTGTGAACGTTTTCGCCCATTCTGAGGGTTGCCTTTATCCATTCCCGTTTTTTTAACAAAGAAAGAAAGAAAGCAAAAGAAGCAGAACACTAATGTGCGTGAAATATGCCTCTTGAAACTGTCGTTTTGAAATATGGACGTCTTTTGAATTTTTTGGTCGATATATGACCCCAGGATTTGATTTCAGGGCAGGTGTCATTTACAGGCCTGTAATGATTTGGAATATCCACTGACCATTAGCGCTGGGATTAAAGCTGCTGTAGTGTGAAACGGCCACAAGGTGGCAGCAGTTCTCCCTTACCAAATCTGGTTACTAGGGCAGCAGAGCCTCAATGGAAGTCGCGTTCTAGATTGGAATGTAGAACGGAATGTGCCAGGAGAAAGCCCCTCAATTGTGTCTCTCTACATCTTGTTCGTGATTATTTTTTTTTTTTTTTTGCTGTACGCGGGCCTCTCACTGCTGTGGCCTCTCCCGTGGCGGAGCACAGGCTCCGGACACACAGGCTCTGCGGCCATGGCTCGCAGGCCCGGCCGCTGCGCGGCATGTGGGATCTTCCGGGATAGGGGCACGAACCCGTGTCCCCTGCATCGGCAGGTGGACTCTCAACCACTGCGCCACCAGGGAAGCCCCTTGTTCGTGTTTTTAATTTAATTTTTTATTTTTTATTACAGCATTTTTGAGTACAACGTATATCTTGTTGTAGGTGTGCAAGAGGTGATTCTTTTACACATATACATATGTCTGCTCTTCCTGGGATCCTTTTCCAATGTACGTTATGACAGAATGTTGAGTAGTCTTCTCTTGGTACTCCGTAGGTCTTTGGTGATTATATACGTCTACTGTGTTTGTATATGTCTGTTAACCCCAATATCGTAATGAATTCAATCCTCACACCTTTCCTTTGTTGAACCATAAGTTTGTTTAATGAATCTGTGATTGCCCTCCTCCGTGGAAATATGTGCCCTGGTATCAATTTATACGTAACACCTATAAGTGATATGATATGATATGTGTCTTTCACTTTCTGACTTACTCCAAGTCACGTGATTACCTCGAGACTCATCTACGGTGCTGCAAATGGCATTGTGTCCTTTTTTTCCTTGGCGAATATTCTGTCTTCGCGAGGTCCATTTTCTGCAAAGTGATTCCCTGAGGGCTGAGGATTAGCTGACCTGGGCAGCCTGACCCTGCCGGCAAGCCCTCCCCAGGTGTGCCTGGTTTCAGGTCAATATAAACAGCACTCCAGGCAGCAATAGCCCCTGCAGCTGTGCCTGACTCCATATTCTCTGCCCCGTCAGCAGTCTCGTGGCTGTGCTGGTGGGAGTGTGTGAGGGTCCACGGCTTTGTGGGTGGCCCGGTGTGAGTGGGGCTCTGCTGGAGTTTCGGCAGGAGTTGCCAGGCTGCCACCTGTAAAGAAGAGGATGTGTCACCCATAACTACCACTGGAATATCTCTCCGGGCTGAGCTGAGGAAGGAAAAAAAGGAGTGGGGGCCGGGACAGGAGGGGTATCTCAGGCAGGGCAATGGAAAGCTTCCAGAAGAGCTCCCGTGGCCAGGACCATCCTGGCTGACCTGCAGGCACCAAGTTGGCCTGCGTGCTGTCACTGGTGTGGCTCCACGGCCCTTCCTCTAGGCTTTCAAGCCCTTGTACATATTCAGGTGTTTCACCTGGGAAGGGTGGGAACAGTTCAGCAGCAGCTGGCCTGGGGCTCAGCTCACGTTTACTCACAGAGGCCTCGGCACGGTCCCCCAGCTTTGCAATAAGGACGCTCCTTGCGTGGCGGGCGGGGCTGCTGGCTGTATGGAGATGATTCCCCACCTCTGACCAATTTCAGAATTGTTTACCACTGGAGCAAGTGCCTTGGTAGTGTTTTCCTCTGTATAACTGTTAGGTCAGGTTTTTTTTTTCTTTTTTGGTTCAAGTTAGATTTTATTCCTCTTTTATGTATTTATGGATATAAGCATGGAAATAATTCATTCTTATAAATACATCAGTGTGAATGGAATAACTTTTTTTCTGTTTTATTTTTACATTTTATTTTTAAAAATTTTGAAATTTAATTTTATTTATTTTTTTATACAGTAGGTTGTTATTAGTTATCTATTTGATGCATAAACATGTATACAGGTCAATCCCAATCTCCCAAATCATCCCACCACCACCACCCCATGGCTTCCCCCACTTTGTGTCCCTACGTTTGTTCTCTACCTCTGTGTCTCTATTTCTGCCCTGCACACCAGTTCATCTGTACCATTTTTCTAGGTTCCACATATAGGCATTAATATACAATATTTGTTTTTCTCTTTCTGACTTACTTCACTCTGTATGACAGTCTCTAGATCCATCAACTTCTCTACAAATGACCCAGTTTCATTCCTTTATATGGCTGAGTTATATTCCATTTTATATATGTACCACATCTTTATCCATTCGCCTGTCTGTGGGCATTTAGGTTGCTTCCATTACCTGGCTATTGTAAATAGTGCTGCAATGAACATTGTGGTGAATGTGTCTTTGTGATTTATGGTTTTCTCTGGGTATATGCCCAGAAGTAGGATTGCTAGATCCTATGGTAATTCTCTTTTTAGTTTTTTAAAGGAACCTCCATACTGTTCTCCATAGTGACTGTATCAATTTACATTCCCACCAATAGCGGAAGAGGTTTCCTTTTGTCCACACCCTCCCCAGAATTTGTTGTTTGTAGATTATCTGATGATGCCGATTCTAACAGGTGTGAGGTCTTACCTCATTGTAGTTTTGATTTGCATTTCTCTAATAATTAGTGATGTTGAGCAGCTTTTCATGTGCGTCTTGGCCATCTGTGTGTCTTCTTTGAAGAAACGTCTATTTAGATCTTCTTCCCATTTTTGTATTGGGTTGTTTGTTTTATTAATATTAAGCTGCATGAGCTGTTTATATATATTGGAGATTAAACCTTTGTCCATTGATTCGTATGTGAACGTTTTCGCCCATTCTGAGGGTTGCCTTTTTCCATTCCCGTTTTTTTAACAAAGAAAGAAAGAAAGCAAAAGAAGCAGAACACTAATGTGCGTGAAATATGCCTCTTGAAACTGTCGTTTTGAAATATGGACGTCTTTTGAATTTTTTGGTCGATATATGACCACAGGATTTGATTTCAGGGCAGGTGTCATTTACTGGCCTGTAATGATTTTGAATATCCACTGACCATTAGCGCTGGGATTAAAGCTGCTGTTGTGTGAAACGGCCACAAGGTGGCAGCAGTTCTCCCTTACCAAATCTGGTTACTAGGGCAGCAGAGCCTCAATGGAAGTCGCGTTCTAGATTGGAATGTAGAAAGGAATGTGCCAGGAGAAAGCCCCTCAAGTGTGTCTCTCTACTTCTTGTTCGTGTTTTTCATTTAATTTTTTATTTTTTATTACAGCAAGTTTGAGTACAACGTTTAGCTTGTTGTAGGTGTGCAAGAGGTGGTTCTTTTACACCTATACATATGTCTGTTCTTCCTGGGATCCTTTTCCCATGTACGTTATGACAGAATGTTGAGTAGTCTTCTCTTGGTACTCCGTAGGTCTTTGGTGATTATATACGTCTACTGTGTTTGTATATGTCTGTTAACCCCAATATCGTAATGAATTCAATCCTCACACCTTTCCTTTGGTGAACCATAAGTTTGTTTAATGAATCTGTGATTGCCCTTCTCCGTGGAAATATCTGCCTTGGTATCAATTTATAGGTAACACCTATAAGTGATATGATATGATATGTGTCTTTCACTTTCTGACTTACTCCAAGTCACGTGATTACCTCGAGACTCATCTACGGTGCTGCAAATGGCATTGTGTCATTTTTTTCCTTGGCGAATATTCTGTCTTAGCGAGGTCCATTTTCTGCAATGTGATTCCCTGATGGCTGAGGATTAGCTGACCTGGGCGGCCTGACCCTGCCGGCAAGCCCTCCCCAGGTGTGCCTGGGTTGAGGTCAATATAAACAGCACTCCAGGCAGCAATAGCCCCTGCAGCTGTGCCTGACTCCATATTCTCTGCCCCGTCAGCAGTCTCGGGGCTGTGCTGGTGGGAGGGTATGGGGGTCCACGGCTTTGTGGGTGGCCCGGTGTGAGTGGGGCTCTGCTGGACTTTCGGCAGGAGTTGCCAGGCTGCCACCTGTAAAGAAGAGGATGTGTCACCCATAACTTCCACTGGAATATCTCTCCGGGCTGAGGTGAGTAAGGAAAAAAAGGAGTGGGGGCCGTGACAGGAGTGGTTTCTCAGGCAGGGCAATGGAAAGCTACCAGAAGAGCGCCCGTGGCCAGGACCATCCTGGCTGACCTGCAGGCACCAAGTTGGCCTGCGTGCTGTCGCTGGTGTGGCTCCACGGCCCTTCCTCTAGGCTTTCAAGCCCTTGTACATATTCAGGTGTTTCACCTGGGAAGGGTGGGAACTGTTCAGCAGCATCTGGCCTGGGGCTCAGCTCACGTTTACTCACAGAGTCCTCGGCACGGTCTCCCAGCTTTGCAATAAGGACGCTCCTTGCATGGGCGGGCGGGGCTGCTGGCTGTATGGGAGATGATTCCCCACCTCTGACCAATTTCAGAATTGTTTACCACTGGAGCAAGTGCCTTGGTAGTGTTTTCCTCTGTATAACTGTTAGGTTCAGTTTTTTTTTCTTTTTTGGTTCAAGTTAGATTTTATTCCTCTTTTATGTATTTATAGATATAAGCATGGAAATAATTCATTCTTATAAATACATCAGTGTGAATGGAAGAACTTTTTTTCTGTTTTATTTTTACATTTTATTTTTAAAAATTTTGAAATTTAATTTTATTTATTTTTTTTATACAGTAGGTTATTATTAGTTATCTATTTTATGCATATACATGTATACAGGTCAATCCCAATCTCCCAACTCATCCCACCACCACCACCCCATGGCTTCCCCCACTTTGTGTCCATACGTTTGTTCTCTACCTCTGTGTCTCTATTTCTGCCCTGCAAACCAGTTCATCTGTACCATTTTTCTAGGTTCCACATATAGGCATTAATATACAATATTTGTTTTTCTCTTTCTGACTTACTTCACTCTGTATGACAGTCTCTAGATCCATCAACTTCTCTACAAATGACCCAGTTTCATTCCTTTTTATGGCTGAGTAATATTCCATTTTATATATGTACCACATCTTTATTCATTCGCCTGTCTGTGCGCATTTAGGTTGCTTCCATTACCTGGCTATTGTAAATAGTGCTGCAATGAACATTGTGGTGAATGTGTCTTTGTGATTTATGGTTTTCTCTGGGTATATGCTCAGAAGTGGGATTGCTGGATCCTATGGTAATTCTCTTTTTAGTTTTTTAAAGGAACCTCCATACTGTTCTCCATAGTGACTGTATCAATTTACATTCCCACCAATAGCGGAAGAGGGTTCCTTTTGTCCACACCCTCCCCAGAATTTGTTGTTTGTAGATTATCTGATGATGCCGATTCTAACAGGTGTGAGGTCTTACCTCATTGTAGTTTTGATTTGCATTTCTCTAATAATTAGTGATGTTGAGCAGCTTTTCATGTGCGTCTTGGCCATCTCTGTGTCTTCTTTGAAGAAACGTCTATTTAGATCTTCTGCCCATTTTTGTATTGGGTTGTTTGTTTTATTAATATTAAGCTGAATGAGCTCTTTATATATATTGGAGATTAAACCTTTGTCCATTGATTCGTTTGTGAACGTTTTCGCCCATTCTGAGGGTTGCCTTTTTCCATTCCCGTTTTTTTAACAAAGAAAGAAAGAAAGCAAAAGAAGCAGAACACTAATGTGCGTGAAATATGCCTCTTGAAACTGTCGTTTTGAAATATGGACGTCTTTTGAATTTTTTGGTCGATATATGACCCCAGGATTTGATTTCAGGGCAGGTGTCATTTACAGGCCTGTAATGATTTTGAATATCCGCTGACCATTAGCGCTGGGATTAAAGCTGCTGTTGTGTGAAACGGCCACAAGGTGGCAGCAGTTCTCCCTTACCAAATCTGGTTACTAGGGCAGCAGAGCCTCAATGGAAGTCGCGTTCTAGATTGGAATGTAGCACGGAATGTGCCAGGAGAAAGCCCCTCAAGTGTGTCTCTCTACTTCTTGTTCGTGTTTTTAATTTAATTTTTTATTTTTTATTACAGCAAGTTTGAGTACAACGTTTATCTTGTTGTAGGTGTGCAAGAGGTGATTCTTTTACACATATACATATGTCTGCTCTTCCTGGGATCCTTTTCCCATGTACGTTATGACAGAATGTTGAGTAGTCTTCTCTTGGTACTCCGTAGGTCTTTGGTGATTATATACGTCTACTGTGTTTGTATATGTCTGTTAACCCCAATATCGTAATGAATTCAATCCTCACACCTTTCCTTTGGTGAACCATAAGTTTGTTTAATGAATCTGTGATTGCCCTCCTCCGTGGAAATATCTGCCCTGGTAACAATTTATAGGTAACACCTATAAGTGATATGATATGATATGTGTCTTTCACTTTCTGACTTACTCCAAGTCACGTGATTACCTCGAGACTCATCTACGGTGCTGCAAATGGCATTGTGTCCTTTTTTTCCTTGGCGAATATTCTGTCTTAGCGAGGTCCATTTTCTGCAATGTGATTCCCTGAGGGCTGAGGATTAGCTGACCTGGGCAGCCTGACCCTGCCGGCAAGCCCTCCCCAGGTGTGCCTGGGTTGAGGTCAATATAAACAGCACTCCAGGCAGCAATAGCCCCTGCAGCTGTGCCTGACTCCATATTCTCTGCCCCGTCAGCAGTCTCGGGGCTGTGCTGGTGGGAGTGTGTGAGTGTCCACGGCTTTGTGGGTGGCTCAGTGTGAGTGGGGCTCTGCTGGAATTTCGGCAGGAGTTGCCAGGCTGCCACCTGTAAAGAAGAGGATGTGTCACCCATAACTACCACTGGAATATCTCTCCGGGCTGAGGTGAGGAAGGAAAAAAAGGAGTGGGGGCCGGGACAGGAGTGGTTTCGCAGGCAGGGCAATGGAAAGCTTCCAGAAGAGCTCCCGTGGCCAGGACCATCCTGGCTGACCTGCAGGCACCAAGTTGGCCTGTGTGCTGTCACTTGTGTGGCTCCACGGCCCTTCCTCTAGGCTTTCAAGCCCTTGTACATATTCAGGTGTTTTACCTGCGAAGGGTGGGAACAGTTCAGCAGCAGCTGGCCTGGGGCTCAGCTCACCTTTATTCAGAGATGCCTCGGCACGGTCTCCCAGCTTTGCAATGAGGACGCTTCTTGCGTGGGGGGTGGGTTCCTGGCTGGATGGGAGATGATTCCCCACCTCTGACCAACTTCAGAATTGTTTACCGCTGGATAAAGTGCCCTGATAGTGTTTTCCTCTGTATAACTGGTGGGTTCAGGTTTTTTTTTCGTTTATGGTTCAAGTTAGATTTTATTCCTCTTTTATGTATTTATAGATATAAGCATGGAAATAATTCATTCCTATAAATAAATCTGTGTGAAGGGAATAAATTTTTTCTGTTTTATTTTTAAATTTTATTTTTTAAAATTTTGAAATTTAATTTTATTTACTTTTTTTATACAGCAGGTTATTATTAGTTATGTATTTTATGCATATACATGTATACAGGTCAACCCGAATCTCCCAACTCATCCCACCACCACCACCCCATGGCTTCCCACACTTGGTGTCCATACGTTTGTTCTCGACCTCTGCGTCTCTATTTCTTCCCTGCAAACCAGTTCATCTGTACCATTTTTTAGGTTCCACATATATGCATTAATATACAATATTTGATTTCCTCTTTCTGACTTACTTCATTCTGTATGACAGTCTCTAGATCCATCGATGTCTCTACAAATGACCCAGTTTCATTCCTTTTTTTGGCCGAGTAATATTCCATTTTATATATGTACCCCATCTTTAACCATTCATCTGTCTGTGGGCATTTAGGTTGCTTCCATTACCTGGCTATTGTAAATAGTGCTGCTATGAACATTGTGGTGAATGTGCCTTTTTGATTTATGGTTTTCTCTGGGTATATGCCCAGAAGTGGGATTGCTGGATCAGATGGTAATTCTATTTCTAGTTTTTTAAAGGAAACTCCATAGTGTTCTCCATAGTGACTGTATCAATTTACATTCCCACCAGTAGTGGAAGAGGGCTCCGTTTGTCCACACCCTCCCCAGAATTTGTTGTTTGTAGATTTTCTGATGATGCCGATCCTAACAGGTGTGAGGTGATACCTCATTGTAGTTTTGATTTGCATTTCTCTAATAATTAGTGCTCTTGAGCAGCTTTTCATGTGCGTCTTGGCCATCTCTGTGTCTTCTTTGAAGAAACGTCTCTTTAGAACTTCTGCCCATTTTTGTATTGGGTTGTTTGTTTTATTAATATTAAGCTGCATGAGCTGTTTATATATATTGGAGATTAAACCTTTGTCCACTGATTCGTTTGCAACGATTTTCGCCCAGTCTGAGGGATGCCTTTTTCCATTCCCGTCTTTTTAACCAAAAAAGAAAGAAAGACAAAGAAGCAGAACACTAATGTACATAAAATATGCCTTTTGAAACGGTCGTTTTGAAATATGGACGTCCTTTGAATTTTTTGGTCGATATGTGACCCCAGGATTTGTTTTCAGGGCAGGTGTCATTTACAGGCCTGCAATGATTTTGAATATCAACTGACCATTAGCGTTGGGATTAAAGCTGCTGTTGTGTGAAACGGCCACAAGGTGGCAGCAGTTCTCCCTTACCAAATCTGGTTACTAGGGCAGCAGAGCCTCAATGGAAGTCGTGTTCTAGATTGGAATTTAGAATGGAATGTGCCAGGAGAAAGCCCCTCAAGTTTGTCTCCCTACTTCTTGTTCGTATTTTTAATTTAAATTTTTATTTTTTATTACAGCAAGTTTGATTACAATGTTTGGCTTATTGTAGGTGTCGAAGATGTGGTTCTTTTACACATATACAGATGTCTGTTCTCCCTGGGATCCTTTTCCCAGGTACGTTATGACAGAATGTTGAGTAGTCTTCTCTTGGTATTCCGTAGGTCTTTGGTGATTATATATGTCACCTGTGTTTGTATATGTCTGTTAACACCGATATCGTAATGAAACCAATCCACACACCTTTCCATTGGTGAACCATAAGTGTGTTTAATGAATCTGTGATTGCCCTTCTCCGTGGAAATATCTGCCCTGGTATCCATTTTTAGGTAACACCTATAAGTGATATGATATGATATGTGTCTTTCACTTTCTGACTTACTACAAGTCACGTGATTACCTCTAGACTCATCTACGGTGCTGCAAATGGCATTGTGTCCTTATTTTCCTTGGCTTCTATTCTGCCTTAGCGAGGTCCATTTTCAACAATGTGATTCCCTGAGGGTTGTGGATTAGCTGACCTGGGCAGCCTTACCCTGCCGGCCGGCCCTCCCCAGGTGTGCCTGGTTGAGGTCAATATAAACAGCGCTCCAGTCAGCAATAGCCCCTGAAGCTGTGCCTGACTCCATATTCTCTGCCCCGTCAGCAGTCTCGGGGCTGAGCTGGTGGGAGGGAATGAGGGGCCACAGCTTTGTTGGTGGCCCGGTGTGAGTGGGGCACTGCTGGCCTTTCTGCAGGAGTTGCCAGGCTGCCACCTGTAAAGAAGAGGATGTGTCACCCATACCTTCCACTGGAATTTCTCTCCTGACAGAGGTGAGGAAGGAAAAACGCAGTGGGGGCCGGGACAGGAGGGGTATCTCAGGCAGGACAATGGAAAGCTTCCGGAAGAGCGCACGGGGCCAGGACCACCCTGGCTGGCCTGCAGTCACCAACTTGGCCTGCGTGCTTTTGCTAGTGTGCTCCATGGCCCTTCCTCTAGGCTTTCAAGCCCTTGTACATATTCAGGTGTTTTACCTGGGAAGGGTGGGAACAGTTCAGCAGCAGCTGGCCTGGGGCTCAGCTCACCTTTATTCAGAGATGCCTCGGCACGGTCTCCCAGCTTTGCAATGAGGACGCTTCTTGCGTGGGGGGTGGGTTCCTGGCTGGATGGGAGATGATTCCCCACCTCTGACCAACTTCAGAATTGTTTACCGCTGGAGAAAGTGCCCTGATAGGGTTTTCCTCTGTATAACTGGTGGGTTCAGGTTTTTTTTCGTTTATGGTTCAAGTTAGATTTTATTCCTCTTTTATGTATTTATAGATATAAGCATGGAAATAATTCATTCCTATAAATACATCTGTGTGAAGGGAAGAACGTTTTTCTGTTTTATTTTTAAATTTTATTTTTTAAAATTTTGAAATTTAATTTTATTTACTTTTTTTATACAGCAGGTTATTATTACTTATGTATTTTATGCATATACATGTATACAGGTCAACCCGAATCTCCCAACTCATCCCACCACCACCACCCCATGGCTTCCCACACTTGGTGTCCATACGTTTGTTCTCGACCTCTGCGTCTCTATTTCTTCCCTGCAAACCAGTTCATCTGTACCATTTTTTAGGTTCCACATATATGCATTAATATACAATATTTGATTTCCTCTTTCTGACTTACTTCATTCTGTATGACAGTCTCTAGATCCATCGATGTCTCTACAAATGACCCAGTTTCATTCCTGTTTGTGGCCGAGTAATATTCCATTTTATATATGTACCCCATCTTTATCCATTCATCTGTCTGTGGGCATTTAGATTGCTTCCATTACCTTGCTATTGTAAATAGTGCTGCTATGAACATTGTGGTGAATGTGCCTTTTTGATTTCTGGTTTTCACTGGGTATATGCCCAGAAGTGGGATTGCTGGATCAGATGGTAATTCTATTTCTAGTTTTTTAAAGGAAACTCCATAGTGTTCTCCATAGTGACTGTATCAATTTACATTCCCACCAGTAGTGGAAGAGGGCTCCGTTTGTCCACACCCTCCCCAGAATTTGTTGTTTGTAGATTTTCTGATGATGCCGATCCTAACAGGTGTGAGGTGATACCTCATTGTAGTTTTGATTTGCATTTCTCTAATAATTAGTGCTCTTGAGCAGCTTTTCATGTGCGTCTTGGCCATCTCTGTGTCTTCTTTGAAGAAACGTCTCTTTAGAACTTATGCCCGTTTTTGTATTGGGTTGTTTGTTTTTTTAATATTAAGCTGCATGAGCTGTTTATATATATTGGAGATTAAACCTTTGTCCACTGATTCGTTTGCAACGATTTTCGCCCTGTCTAAGGGATGCCTTTTTCCATTCCCGTCTTTTTAACCAAAAATGAAAGAAAGACAAAGAAGCAGAACACTAATGTGCATAAAATATGCCTTTTGAAACGGTCGTTTTGAAATATGGACGTCCTTTGAATTTTTTGGTCGATATGTGACCCCAGGATTTGTTTTCAGGACAGGTGTCAATTACAGCCCTGCAATGATTTTGAATATCAACTGACCATTAGCGCTGGGATTAAAGCTGCTGTTGTGTGAAACGGCCACAAGGTGGCAGCAGTTCTCCCTTACCAAATCTGGTTACTAGGGCAGCAGAGCCTCAATGGAAGTCGTGTTCTAGATTGGAATTTAGAATGGAATGTGCCAGGAGAAAGCCCCTCAAGTTTGTCTCACTGCTTCTTGTTCGTATTTTTAATTTAAATGTTTATTTTTATTACAGCAAGTTTGATTACAATCTTTGGCTTATTGTAGGTGTCGAAGATGTGGTTCTTTTACACATATACAGATGTCTGTTCTCCCTGGGATCCTTTTCCCAGGTACGTTATGACAGACTGTTGAGTAGTCTTCTCTTGGTATTCCGTAGGTCTTTGGTGATTATATATGTCACCTGTGTTTGTATATGTCTGTTAACTCCGATATCGTAATGAAACCAATCCACACACCTTTCCATTGGTGAACCATAAGTGTGTTTAATGAATCTGTGATTGCCCTTCTCCGTGGAAATATCTGCCCTGGTATCCATTTTTAGGTAACACCTATAAGTGATATGATATGATATGTGTCTTTCACTTTCTGACTTACTACAAGTCACGTGATTACCTCTAGACTCATCTACGGTGCTGCAAATGGCATTGTGTCCTTATTTTCCTTGGCGAATATTCTGTCTTAGCGAGGTCCATTTTCAACAATGTGATTCCCTGATGGTTGCGGATTAGCTGACCTGGGCAGCCTTACCCTGCCGGCCGGCCCTCCCCAGGTGTGCCTGGTTGAGGTCAATATAAACAGCGCTCCAGTCAGCAATAGCCCCTGAAGCTGTGCCTGACTCCGTATTCTCTGCCCCGTCAGCAGTCTCGGGGCTGAGCTGGTGGGAGGGAATGAGGGGCCACAGCTTTGTTGGTGGCCCGGTGTGAGTGGGGCACTGCTGGCCTTTCTGCAGGAGTTGCCAGGCTGCCACCTGTAAAGAAGAGGATGTGTCACCCATACCTTCCACTGGAATTTCTCTCCTGACAGAGGTGAGGAAGGAAAAACGCAGTGGGGGCCGGGACAGGAGGGGTATCTCAGGCAGGACAATGGAAAGCTTCCGGAAGAGCGCACGGGGCCAGGAGCACCCTGGCTGGCCTGCAGTCACCAACTTGGCCTGCGTGCTTTCGCTAGTGTGCTCCATGGCCCTTCCTCTAGGCTTTCAAGCCCTTGTACATATTCAGGTGTTTTACCTGGGAAGGGTGGGAACAGTTCAGCAGCAGCTGGCCTGGGGCTCAGCTCACATTTATTCAGAGATGCCTCGGCACGGTCTCCCAGCTTTGCAATGAGGACGCTTCTTGCGTGGGGGGTGGGTTCCTGGCTGGATGGGAGATGATTCCCCACCTCTGACCAACTTCAGAATTGTTTACCGCTGGAGAAAGTGCCCTGATAGGGTTTTCCTCTGTATAACTGGTGGGTTCAGGTTTTTTTTCGTTTATGGTTCAAGTTAGATTTTATTCCTCTTTTATGTATGTATAGATATAAGCATGGAAATAATTCATTCCTATAAATACATCTGTGTGAAGGGAATAAATTTTTTCTGTTTTATTTTTAAATTTTATTTTTTAAAATTTTGAAATTTAATTTTATTTACTTTTTTTATACAGCAGGTTATTATTAGTTATGTATTTTATGCATATACATGTATACAGGTCAACCCGAATCTCCCAACTCATCCCACCACCACCACCCCATGGCTTCCCACACTTGGTGTCCATACGTTTGTTCTCGACCTCTGCGTCTCTATTTCTTCCCTGCAAACCAGTTCATCTGTACCATTTTTTAGGTTCCACATATATGCATTAATATACAATATTTGATTTCCTCTTTCTGACTTACTTCATTCTGTATGACAGTCTCTAGATCCATCGATGTCTCTACAAATGACCAAGTTTCATTCCTTTTTGTGGCCGAGTAATATTCCATTTTATATATGTACCCCATCTGTATCCATTCATCTGTCTGTGGGCATTTAGGTTGCTTCCATTACCTGGCTATTGTAAATAGTGCTGCTATGAACATTGTGGTGAATGTGCCTTTTTGATTTATGGTTTTCTCTGGGTATATGCCCAGAAGTGGGATTGCTGGATCAGATGGTAATTCTATTTCTAGTTTTTTAAAGGAAACTCCATAGTGTTCTCCATAGTGACTGTATCAATTTACATTCCCACCAGTAGTGGAAGAGGGCTCCGTTTGTCCACACCCTCCCCAGAATTTGTTGTTTGTAGATTTTCTGATGATGCCGATCCTAACAGGTGTGAGGTGATACCTCATTGTAGTTTTGATTTGCATTTCTCTAATAATTAGTGCTCTTGAGCAGCTTTTCATGTGCGTCTTGGCCATCTCTGTGTCTTCTTTGAAGAAACGTCTCTTTAGAACTTATGCCCGTTTTTGTATTGGGTTGTTTGTTTTTTTAATATTAAGCTGCATGAGCTGTTTATATATATTGGAGATTAAACCTTTGTCCACTGATTCGTTTGCAACGATTTTCGCCCTGTCTAAGGGATGCCTTTTTCCATTCCCGTCTTTTTAACCAAAAATGAAAGAAAGACAAAGAAGCAGAACTCTAATGTGCATAAAATATGCCTTTTGAAACGGTCGTTTTGAAATATGGACGTCCTTTGAATTTTTTGGTCGATATGTGACCCCAGGATTTGTTTTCAGGACAGGTGTCAATTACAGCCCTGCAATGATTTTGAATATCAACTGACCATTAGCGCTGGGATTAAAGCTGCTGTTGTGTGAAACGGCCACAAGGTGGCAGCAGTTCTCCCTTACCAAATCTGGTTACTAGGGCAGCAGAGCCTCAATGGAAGTCGTGTTCTAGATTGGAATTTAGAATGGAATGTGCCAGGAGAAAGCCCCTCAAGTTTGTCTCACTGCTTCTTGTTCGTATTTTTAATTTAAATGTTTATTTTTATTACAGCAAGTTTGATTACAGTGTTTGGCTTATTGTAGGTGTCGAAGATGTGGTTCTTTTACACATATACAGATGTCTGTTCTCCCTGGGATCCTTTTCCCAGGTACGTTATGACAGACTGTTGAGTAGTCTTCTCTTGGTATTCCGTAGGTCTTTGGTGATTATATATGTCACCTGTGTTTGTATATGTCTGTTAACTCCGATATCGTAATGAAACCAATCCACACACCTTTCCATTGGTGAACCATAAGTGTGTTTAATGAATCTGTGATTGCCCTTCTCCGTGGAAATATCTGCCCTGGTATCCATTTTTAGGTAACACCTATAAGTGATATGATATGATATGTGTCTTTCACTTTCTGACTTACTACAAGTCACGTGATTACCTCTAGACTCATCTACGGTGCTGCAAATGGCATTGTGTCCTTATTTTCCTTGGCTTCTATTCTGCCTTAGCGAGGTCCATTTTCAACAATGTGATTCCCTGAGGGTTGTGGATTAGCTGACCTGGGCAGCCTTACCCTGCCGGCCGGCCCTCCCCAGGTGTGCCTGGTTGAGGTCAATATAAACAGCGCTCCAGTCAGCAATAGCCCCTGAAGCTGTGCCTGACTCCATATTCTCTGCCCCGTCAGCAGTCTCGGGGCTGAGCTGGTGGGAGGGAATGAGGGGCCACAGCTTTGTTGGTGGCCCGGTGTGAGTGGGGCACTGCTGGCCTTTCTTCAGGAGTTGCCAGGCTGCCACCTGTAAAGAAGAGGATGTGTCACCCATACCTTCCACTGGAATTTCTCTCCTGACAGAGGTGAGGAAGGAAAAACGCAGTGGGGGCCGGGACAGGAGGGGTATCTCAGGCAGGACAATGGAAAGCTTCCGGAAGAGCGCACGGGGCCAGGACCACCCTGGCTGGCCTGCAGTTACCAACTTGGCCTGCGTGCTTTCGCTAGTGTGCTCCATGGCCCTTCCTCTAGGCTTTCAAGCCCTTGTACATATTCAGGTGTTTTACCTGGGAAGGGTGGGAACAGTTCAGCAGCAGCTGGCCTGGGGCTCAGCTCACCTTTATTCAGAGATGCCTCGGCACGGTCTCCCAGCTTTGCAATGAGGACGCTTCTTGCGTGGGGGGTGGGTTCCTGGCTGGATGGGAGATGATTCCCCACCTCTGACCAACTTCAGAATTGTTTACCGCTGGAGAAAGTGCCCTGATAGGGTTTTCCTCTGTATAACTGGTGGGTTCAGGTTTTTTTTCGTTTATGGTTCAAGTTAGATTTTATTCCTCTTTTATGTATTTATAGATATAAGCATGGAAATAATTCATTCCTATAAATACATCTGTGTGAAGGGAATAAATTTTTTCTGTTTTATTTTTAAATTTTATTTTTTAAAATTTTGAAATTTAATTTTATTTACTTTTTTTATACAGCAGGTTATTATTAGTTATGTATTTTATGCATATACATGTATACAGGTCAACCCGAATCTCCCAACTCATCCCACCACCACCACCCCATGGCTTCCCACACTTGGTGTCCATACGTTTGTTCTCGACCTCTGCGTCTCTATTTCTTCCCTGCAAACCAGTTCATCTGTACCATTTTTTAGGTTCCACATATATGCATTAATATACAATATTTGATTTCCTCTTTCTGACTTACTTCATTCTGTATGACAGTCTCTAGATCCATCGATGTCTCTACAAATGACCCAGTTTCATTCCTTTTTGTGGCCGAGTAATATTCCATTTTATATATGTACCCCATCTTTATCCATTCATCTGTCTGTGGGCATTTAGGTTGCTTCCATTACCTAGCTATTGTAAATAGTGCTGCTATGAACATTGTGGTGAATGTGCCTTTTTGATTTATGGTTTTCTCTGGGTATATGCCCAGAAGTGGGATTGCTGGATCAGATGGTAATTCTATTTCTAGTTTTTTAAAGGAAACTCCATAGTGTTCTCCATAGTGACTGTATCAATTTACATCCCACCAGTAGTGGAAGAGGGCTCCGTTTGTCCACACCCTCCCCAGAATTTGTTGTTTGTAGATTTTCTGATGATGCCGATCCTAACAGGTGTGAGGTGATACCTCATTGTAGTTTTGATTTGCATTTCTCTAATAATTAGTGCTCTTGAGCAGCTTTTCATGTGCGTCATGGCCATCTCTGTGTCTTCTTTGAAGAAACGTCTCTTTAGAACTTATGCCCGTTTTTGTATTGGGTTGTTTGTTTTTTTAATATTAAGCTGCATGAGCTGTTTATATATATTGGAGATTAAACCTTTGTCCACTGATTCGTTTGCAACGATTTTCGCCCTGTCTAAGGGATGCCTTTTTCCATTCCCGTCTTTTTAACCAAAAATGAAAGAAAGACAAAGAAGCAGAACACTAATGTGCATAAAATATGCCTTTTGAAACGGTCGTTTTGAAATATGGACGTCCTTTGAATTTTTTGGTCGATATGTGACCCCAGGATTTGTTTTCAGGACAGGTGTCAATTACAGCCCTGCAATGATTTTGAATATCAACTGACCATTAGCGCTGGGATTAAAGCTGCTGTTGTGTGAAACGGCCACAAGGTGGCAGCAGTTCTCCCTTACCAAATCTGGTTACTAGGGCAGCAGAGCCTCAATGGAAGTCGTGTTCTAGATTGGAATTTAGAATGGAATGTGCCAGGAGAAAGCCCCTCTAGTTTGTCTCACTGCTTCTTGTTCGTATTTTTAATTTAAATGTTTATTTTTATTACAGCAAGTTTGATTACAATCTTTGGCTTATTGTAGGTGTCGAAGATGTGGTTCTTTTACACATATACAGATGTCTGTTCTCCCTGGGATCCTTTTCCCAGGTACGTTATGACAGACTGTTGAGTAGTCTTCTCTTGGTATTCCGTAGGTCTTTGGTGATTATATATGTCACCTGTGTTTGTATATGTCTGTTAACTCCGATATCGTAATGAAACCAATCCACACACCTTTCCATTGGTGAACCATAAGTGTGTTTAATGAATCTGTGATTGCCCTTCTCCGTGGAAATATCTGCCCTGGTATCCATTTTTAGGTAACACCTATAAGTGATATGATATGATATGTGTCTTTCACTTTCTGACTTACTACAAGTCACGTGATTACCTCTAGACTCATCTACGGTGCTGCAAATGGCATTGTGTCCTTATTTTCCTTGGCGAATATTCTGTCTTAGCGAGGTCCATTTTCAACAATGTGATTCCCTGAGGGTTGCGGATTAGCTGACCTGGGCAGCCTTACCCTGCCGGCCGGCCCTCCCCAGGTGTGCCTGGTTGAGGTCAATATAAACAGCGCTCCAGTCAGCAATAGCCCCTGAAGCTGTGCCTGACTCCGTATTCTCTGCCCCGTCAGCAGTCTCGGGGCTGAGCTGGTGGGAGGGAATGAGGGGCCACAGCTTTGTTGGTGGCCCGGTGTGAGTGGGGCACTGCTGGCCTTTCTGCAGGAGTTGCCAGGCTGCCACCTGTAAAGAAGAGGATGTGTCACCCATACCTTCCACTGGAATTTCTCTCCTGACAGAGGTGAGGAAGGAAAAACGCAGTGGGGGCCGGGACAGGAGGGGTATCTCAGGCAGGACAATGGAAAGCTTCCGGAAGAGCGCACGGGGCCAGGAGCACCCTGGCTGGCCTGCAGTCACCAACTTGGCCTGCGTGCTTTCGCTAGTGTGCTCCATGGCCCTTCCTCTAGGCTTTCAAGCCCTTGTACATATTCAGGTGTTTTACCTGGGAAGGGTGGGAACAGTTCAGCAGCAGCTGGCCTGGGGCTCAGCTCACCTTTATTCAGAGATGCCTCGGCACGGTCTCCCAGCTTTGCAATGAGGACGCTTCTTGCGTGGGGGGTGGGTTCCTGGCTGGATGGGAGATGATTCCCCACCTCTGACCAACTTCAGAATTGTTTACCGCTGGAGAAAGTGCCCTGATAGGGTTTTCCTCTGTATAACTGGTGGGTTCAGGTTTTTTTTCGTTTATGGTTCAAGTTAGATTTTATTCCTCTTTTATGTATGTATAGATATAAGCATGGAAATAATTCATTCCTATAAATACATCTGTGTGAAGGGAATAAATTTTTTCTGTTTTATTTTTAAATTTTATTTTTTAAAATTTTGAAATTTAATTTTATTTACTTTTTTTATACAGCAGGTTATTATTAGTTATGTATTTTATGCATATACATGTATACAGGTCAACCCGAATCTCCCAACTCATCCCACCACCACCACCCCATGGCTTCCCACACTTGGTGTCCATACGTTTGTTCTCGACCTCTGCGTCTCTATTTCTTCCCTGCAAACCAGTTCATCTGTACCATTTTTTAGGTTCCACATATATGCATTAATATACAATATTTGATTTCCTCTTTCTGACTTACTTCATTCTGTATGACAGTCTCTAGATCCATCGATGTCTCTACAAATGATCCAGTTTCATTCCTTTTTGTGGCCGAGTAATATTCCATTTTATATATGTACCCCATCTGTATCCATTCATCTGTCTGTGGGCATTTAGGTTGCTTCCATTACCTGGCTATTGTAAATAGTGCTGCTATGAACATTGTGGTGAATGTGCCTTTTTGATTTATGGTTTTCTCTGGGTATATGCCCAGAAGTGGGATTGCTGGATCAGATGGTAATTCTATTTCTAGTTTTTTAAAGGAAACTCCATAGTGTTCTCCATAGTGACTGTATCAATTTACATTCCCACCAATAGTGGAAGAGGGCTCCGTTTGTCCACACCCTCCCCAGAATTTGTTGTTTGTAGATTTTCTGATGATGCCGATCCTAACAGGTGTGAGGTGATACCTCATTGTAGTTTTGATTTGCATTTCTCTAATAATTAGTGCTCTTGAGCAGCTTTTCATGTGCGTCTTGGCCATCTCTGTGTCTTCTTTGAAGAAACGTCTCTTTAGAACTTCTGCCCGTTTTTGTATTGGGTTGTTTGTTTTTTTAATATTAAGCTGCATGAGCTGTTTATATATATTGGAGATTAAACCTTTGTCCACTGATTCGTTAGCAACGATTTTCGCCCTGTCTAAGGGATGCCTTTTTCCATTCCCGTCTTTTTAACCAAAAATGAAAGAAAGACAAAGAAGCAGAACACTAATGTGCATAAAATATGCCTTTTGAAACGGTCGTTTTGAAATATGGACGTCCTTTGAATTTTTTGGTCGATATGTGACCCCAGGATTTGTTTTCAGGACAGGTGTCAATTACAGCCCTGCAATGATTTTGAATATCAACTGACCATTAGCGCTGGGATTAAAGCTGCTGTTGTGTGAAACGGCCACAAGGTGGCAGCAGTTCTCCCTTACCAAATCTGGTTACTAGGGCAGCAGAGCCTCAATGGAAGTCGTGTTCTAGATTGGAATTTAGAATGGAATGTGCCAGGAGAAAGCCCCTCTAGTTTGTCTCACTGCTTCTTGTTCGTATTTTTAATTTAAATGTTTATTTTTATTACAGCAAGTTTGATTACAATCTTTGGCTTATTGTAGGTGTCGAAGATGTGGTTCTTTTACACATATACAGATGTCTGTTCTCCCTGGGATCCTTTTCCCAGTTACCTTATGACAGAATGTTGAGTAGTCTTCTCTTGGTATTCCGTAGGTCTTTGGTGATTATATATGTCACCTGTGTTTGTATATGTCTGTTAACTCCGATATCGTAATGAAACCAATCCACACACCTTTCCATTGGTGAACCATAAGTGTGTTTAATGAATCTGTGATTGCCCTTCTCCGTGGAAATATCTGCCCTGGTATCCATTTTTAGGTAACACCTATAAGTGATATGATATGATATGTGTCTTTCACTTTCTGACTTACTACAAGTCATGTGATTACCTCTAGATTCATCTACGGTGCTGCAAATGGCATTGTGTCCTTATTTTCCTTGGCTTCTATTCTGCCTTAGCGAGGTCCATTTTCAACAATGTGATTCCCTGAGGGTTGTGGATTAGCTGACCTGGGCAGCCTTACCCTGCCGGCCGGCCCTCCCCAGGTGTGCCTGGTTGAGGTCAATATAAACAGCGCTCCAGTCAGCAATAGCCCCTGAAGCTGTGCCTGACTCCATATTCTCTGCCCCGTCAGCAGTCTCGGGGCTGAGCTGGTGGGAGGGAATGAGGGGCCACAGCTTTGTTGGTGGCCCGGTGTGAGTGGGGCACTGCTGGCCTTTCTGCAGGAGTTGCCAGGCTGCCACCTGTAAAGAAGAGGATGTGTCACCCATACCTTCCACTGGAATTTCTCTCCTGACAGAGGTGAGGAAGGAAAAACGCAGTGGGGGCCGGGACAGGAGGGGTATCTCAGGCAGGACAATGGAAAGCTTCCGGAAGAGCGCACGGGGCCAGGACCACCCTGGCTGGCCTGCAGTCACCAACTTGGCCTGCGTGCTTTCACCAACTTGGCCTGCGTGCTTTCGCTAGTGTGCTCCATGGCCCTTCCTCTAGGCTTTCAAGCCCTTGTACATATTCAGGTGTTTTACCTGGGAAGGGTGGGAACAGTTCAGCAGCAGCTGGCCTGTGGCTCAGCTCACATTTATTCAGAGATGCCTCGGCACGGTCTCCCAGCTTTGCAATGAGGACGCTTCTTGCGTGGGGTGTGGGTTCCTGGCTGGATGGGAGATGATTCCCCACCTCTGACCAACTTCAGAATTGTTTACCGCTGGAGAAAGTGCCCTGATAGGGTTTTCCTCTGTATAACTGGTGGGTTCAGGTTTTTTTTCGTTTATGGTTCAAGTTAGATTTTATTCCTCTTTTATGTATGTATAGATATAAGCATGGAAATAATTCATTCCTATAAATACATCTGTGTGAAGGGAATAAATTTTTTCTGTTTTATTTTTAAATTTTATTTTTTAAAATTTTGAAATTTAATTTTATTTACTTTTTTTATACAGCAGGTTATTATTAGTTATGTATTTTATGCATATACATGTATACAGGTCAACCCGAATCTCCCAACTCATCCCACCACCACCACCCCATGGCTTCCCACACTTGGTGTCCATACGTTTGTTCTCGACCTCTGCGTCTCTATTTCTTCCCTGCAAACCAGTTCATCTGTACCATTTTTTAGGTTCCACATATATGCATTAATATACAATATTTGATTTCCTCTTTCTGACTTACTTCATTCTGTATGACAGTCTCTAGATCCATCGATGTCTCTACAAATGACCCAGTTTCATTCCTTTTTGTGGCCGAGTAATATTCCATTTTATATATGTACCCCATCTTTATACATTCATCTGTCTGTGGGCATTTAGGTTGCTTCCATTACCTGGCTATTGTAAATAGTGCTGCTATGAACATTGTGGTGAATGTGCCTTTTTGATTTATGGTTTTCTCTGGGTATATGCCCAGAAGTGGGATTGCTGGATCAGATGGTAATTCTATTTCTAGTTTTTTAAAGGAAACTCCATAGTGTTCTCCATAGTGACTGTATCAATTTACATTCCCACCAATAGTGGAAGAGGGTTCCGTTTGTCCACACCCTCCCCAGAATTTGTTGTTTGTAGATTTTCTGATGATGCCGATCTTAACAGGTGTGAGGAGATAACTCATTGTAGTTTTGATTTGCATTTCTCTAATAATTAGTGCTCTTGAGCAGCTTTTCATGTGCGTCTTGGCCATCTCTGTGTCTTCTTTGAAGAAACGTCTCTTTAGAACTTATGCCCGTTTTTGTATTGGGTTGTTTGTTTTTTTAATATTAAGCTGCATGAGCTGTTTATATATATTGGAGATTAAACCTTTGTCCACTGATTCGTTTGCAACGATTTTCGCCCTGTCTAAGGGATGCCTTTTTCCATTCCCGTCTTTTTAACCAAAAAAGAAAGAAAGACAAAGAAGCAGAACCCTAATGTGCATAAAATATGCCTTTTGAAACGGTCGTTTTGAAATATGGACGTCCTTTGAATTTTTTGGTCGATATGTGACCCCAGGATTTGTTTTCAGGGCAGGTGTCAATTACAGCCCTGCAATGATTTTGAATATCAACTGACCATTAGCGCTGGGATTAAAGCTGCTGTTGTGTGAAACGGCCACAAGGTGGCAGCAGTTCTCCCTTACCAAATCTGGTTACTAGGGCAGCAGAGCCTCAATGGAAGTCGTGTTCTAGATTGGAATTTAGAATGGAATGTGCCAGGAGAAAGCCCCTCAAGTTTGTCTCCCTACTTCTTGTTCGTATTTTTAATTTAAATTTTTATTTTTTATTACAGGAAGTTTGATTACAATGTTTGGCTTATTGTAGGTGTCGAAGATGTGGTTCTTTTACACATATACAGATGTCTGTTCTCCCTGGGATCCTTTTCCCAGGTACGTTATGACAGAATGTTGAGTAGTCTTCTCTTGGTATTCCGTAGGTCTTTGGTGATTATATATGTCACCTGTGTTTGTATATGTCTGTTAACACCGATATCGTAATGAAACCAATCCACACACCTTTCCATTGGTGAACCATAAGTGTGTTTAATGAATCTGTGATTGCCCTTCTCCGTGGAAATATCTGCCCTGGTATCCATTTTTAGGTAACACCTATAAGTGATATGATATGATATGCGTCTTTCACTTTCTGACTTACTACAAGTCACGTGATTACCTCTAGACTCATCTACGGTGCTGCAAATGGCATTGTGTCCTTATTTTCCTTGGCTTCTATTCTGCCTTAGCGAGGTCCATTTTCAACAATGTGATTCCCTGAGGGTTGCGGATTAGCTGACCTGGGCAGCCTTACCCTGCCGGCCGGCCCTCCCCAGGTGTGCCTGGTTGAGGTCAATATAAACAGCGCTCCAGTCAGCAATAGCCCCTGAAGCTGTGCCTGACTCCATATTCTCTGCCCCGTCAGCAGTCTCGGGGCTGAGCTGGTGGGAGGGAATGAGGGGCCACAGCTTTGTTGGTGGCCCGGTGTGAGTGGGGCACTGCTGGCCTTTCTGCAGGAGTTGCCAGGCTGCCACCTGTAAAGAAGAGGATGTGTCACCCATACCTTCCACTGGAATTTCTCTCCTGACAGAGGTGAGGAAGGAAAAACGCAGTGGGGGCCGGGACAGGAGGGGTATCTCAGGCAGGACAATGGAAAGCTTCCGGAAGAGCGCACGGGGCCAGGAGCACCCTGGCTGGCCTGCAGTCACCAACTTGGCCTGCGTGCTTTCGCTAGTTTGCTCCATGGCCCTTCCTCTAGGCTTTCAAGCCCTTGTACATATTCAGGTGTTTTACCTGGGAAGGGTGGGAACAGTTCAGCAGCAGCTGGCCTGGGGCTCAGCTCACCTTTATTCAGAGATGCCTCGGCACGGTCTCCCAGCTTTGCAATGAGGACGCTTCTTGCGTGGGGGGTGGGTTCCTGGCTGGATGGGAGATGATTCCCCACCTCTGACCAACTTCAGAATTGTTTACCGCTGGAGAAAGTGCCCTGATAGGGTTTTCCTCTGTATAACTGGTGGGTTCAGGTTTTTTTTCGTTTATGGTTCAAGTTAGATTTTATTCCTCTTTTATGTATGTATAGATATAAGCATGGAAATAATTCATTCCTATAAATACATCTGTGTGAAGGGAATAAATATTTTCTGTTTTATTTTTAAATTTTATTTTTTAAAATTTTGAAATTTAATTTTATTTACTTTTTTTATACAGCAGGTTATTATTAGTTATGTATTTTATGCATATACATGTATACAGGTCAACCCGAATCTCCCAACTCATCCCACCACCACCACCCCATGGCTTCCCACACTTGGTGTCCATACGTTTGTTCTCTACCTCTGTGTCTCTATTTCTTCCCTGCAAACCAGTTCATCTGTACCATCTTTTAGGTTCCACATATATGCATTAATATACAATATTTGTTTTCCTCTTTCTGACTTACTTCATTCTATATGACAGTCTCTAGATCCATCGATGTCTCTACAAATGACCCAGTTTCATTCCTTTTTATGGCCGAGTAATATCCCATTTTATATATGTACCCCAATTTTATCCATTCATCTGTCTGTGGGCATTTAGGTTGCTTCCATTACCTGGCTATTGTAAATAGTGCTGCAATGAACATTGTGGTGAATGTGCCTTTTTGATTTATGGTTTTCTCTGGGTATATGCCCAGAAGTGGGATTGCTGGATCAGATGGTAATTCTATTTCTAGTTTTTTAAAGGAAACTCCATACTGTTCTCTATAGTGACGGTATCAATTTACATTCCCACCAATAGTGGAAGAGGGCTCCTTTTGTCCACACCCTGCCCAGAATTTGTTGTTTGTAGATTTTCTGATGATGCCGATCCTAACAGGTGTGAGGTGATACCTCATTGTAGTTTTGATTTGCATTTCTCTAATAATTAGTGCCCTTGAGCAGCTTTTCATGTGCGTCTTGGCCATCTCTGTGTCTTCTTTGAAGAAACGTCTCTTCAGAACTCCTGCCCATTTTTGTATTGGGTTGTTGTTTTTTTAATATTAAGCTGCATGAGCTGTTTATATATATTGGAGATTAAACCTCTGTCCATTGATTCGTTTGCAACGATTTTCGCCCAGTCTGAGGGATGCCTTTTCCCATTCCCGTCTTTTTAACCAAAAAAGAAAGAAAGACAAAGAAGCAAAACACTAATGTGCATAAAATATGCCTTTTGAAACGGTCGTTTTGAAATATGGACGTCCTTTGAATTTTTTGGTCGATACGTGACCCCAGGATTTGCTTCCAGGGCAGGTGTCATTTACAGGCCTGCAATGATTTTGAATATCAAGTGACCATTAGCGCTGGGATTAAAGCTGCTGTTGTGTGAAACGGCCACAAGGTGGCAGCAGTTCTCCCTTACCAAATCTGGTTACTAGGGCAGCAGAGCCTCAATGGAAGTCGTGATCTAGATTGGAATTTAGAATGGAATGTGCCAGGAGAAAGCCCCTCAAGTTTGTCTCCCTACTTCTTGTTCGTATTTTTAATTTAAATTTTTATTTTTTATTACAGCAAGTTTGATTACAATGTTTGGCTTATTGTAGGTGTCGAAGATGTGGTTCTTTTACACATATACAGATGTCTGTTCTCCCTGGGATCCTTTTCCCAGGTACGTTATGACAGAATGTTGAGTAGTCTTCTCTTGGTATTCCGTAGGTCTTTGGTGATTATATATGTCACCTGTGTTTGTATATGTCTATTAACCCCGATATCGTAATGAAACCAATCCTCACACCTTTCCATTGGTGAACCATAAGTTTGTTTAATGAATCTGTGATTGCCCTTCTCCGTGGAAATATCTGCCCTGGTATCCATTTTTAGGTAACACCTATAAGTGATATGATATGATATGTGTCTTTCACTTTCTGACTTACTACATGTCACGTGATTACCTCTAGACTCATCTACGGTGCTGCAAATGGCATTGTGTCCTTTTTTTCCTTGCCTTCTATTCTGACTTAGCGAGGTCCATTTTCAACAATGTGATTCCCTGCGGGTTGTGGATTAGCTGACGTGGGCAGCCTTACCCTGCCGGCCGGCCCTCCCCAGGTGTGCCTGGTTGAGGTCAATATAAACAGCGCTCCAGGCAGCAATAGCCCCTGAACCTGTGCCTGACTCCATATTCTCTGCCCCGTCAGCAGTCTCGGGGCTGTGCTGGTGGGTGGGAGTGAGGGGCCACAGCTTTGTTGGTGGCCCGGTGTGAGTGGGGTTCTGCTGACCTTTTTGCAGGAATTGCCAAGCTGCCTCCTGTAAAGAAGAGGATGTGTCACCCATACCTTCCGCTGGAATTTCTCTCCGGACAGAGGTGAGGAAGGAAAAAAGCAGTGGGGGCCGGGACAGGTCGGGTATCTCAGGCAGGACAATGGAAAGCTTCCGGAAGAGGGCCCGGGGCCAGGACCACCCTGGCTGGCCTGCAGGCACCAAGTTGGCCTGCGTGCTGTCGCTGGTGTGGCTCCACGGCCCTTCCTCTAGTCTTTCAAGCCCTTGTACATATTCAGGTGTTTTACCTGGGAAGGGTGGGAACAGTTCAGCAGCAGCTGGCCTGGGGCTCAGCTCACCTTTATTCAGAGATGCCTCGGCACGGTCCCCCAGCTTTGCAATGAGGACGCTCCTTGTGTGGGGGTTGGGTTGCTGGCTGTATGGGAGATGATTCCCCACCTCTGACCAATTTCAGAATTGTTTACCGCTGGAGCAAGTGCCCTGATAGCGTTTTCCTCTGTATAACTGGTGGGTTCAGGTTTTTCTTCTTTTATGGTTCAAGTTAGCTTTTATTCCTCTTTTATGTATTTATAGATATAAGCATGGAAATAATTCATTCCTATAAATACATCTGTGTGAAGGGAAGAACTTTTTTCTCTTTTATTTTTAAATTTTATTTTTTATAATTTTGAAACTTAATTTTATTTACTTTTTTATACAGCAGGTTATTATTAGTTATGTATTTTATGCATATACATGTATACAGGTCAATCTCAATCTCCCAACTCATCCCACCACCACCACCCCATGGCTTCCCACACTTGGTGTCCATACGTTTGTTCTCTACCTGTGTGTCTCTATTTCTTCCCTGCAAACCAGTTCATCTGTACCATTTTTTAGGTTCCACATATATGCATTAATATACAATATTTGTTTTCCTCTTTCTGACTTACTTCATTCTGTATGACAGTCTCTAGATCCATCGATGTCTCTACAAATGACCCAGTTTCATTCCTTTTTATGGCCGAGTAATATTCCATTTTATATATGTACCCCAATTTTATCCATTCATCTGTCTGTGGGCATTTAGGTTGCTTCCATTACCTGGCTATTGTAAATAGTGCTGCAATGAACATTGTGGTGAATGTGCCTTTTTGATTTATGGTTTTCTCTGGGTATATGCCCAGAAGTGGGATTGCTGGATCAGATGGTAATTCTATTTCTAGTTTTTTTAAGGAAACTCCATAGTGTTCTCCATAGTGACTGTATCAATTTACATTCCCACCAATAGTGGAAGAGGGCTCCTTTTGTCCACACCCTCCCCAGAATTTGTTGTTTGTAGATTTTCTGATGATGCCGATTCTAACAGGTGTGAGGTGATACCTCATTGTAGTTTTGATTTGCATTTCTCTAATAATTAGTGCTGTTGAGCAGCTTTTCATGTGCGTCTTGGCCATCACTGTGTCTTCTTTAAAGAAACGTCTCTTTAGATCTTCTGCGCATTTTTGTATTCGGTTGTTTGTTTTTTTAATATTAAGCTGCATGAGCTGTTTATATATATTGGAGATTAAACCTCTGTCCATTGATTAGTTTGCAACGATTTTCGCCCCTTCTGAGGGATGCCTTTTTCCATTCCCGTTTTTTTAACCAAAAAAGAAAGAAAGAAAAAGAAGCAGAAAACTAATGTGCATAAAATATGCCTTTTGAAGCGGTCGTTTTGAAATATGGACGTCCTTTGAATTTTTTGGTCGATATGTGACCCCAGGATTTGTTTTCAGGGCAGGTGTCATTTACAGGTCTGCAATGATTTTGAATATCAACTGACCATTAGCGCTGGGATTAAAGCTGCTGTTGTGTGAAACGGCCACAAGGTGGCAGCAGTTCTCCCTTACCAATTCTGGTTACTAGGGCAACAGAGCCTCAATGGAAGTCGTGTTCTAGATTGGAATTTAGAATGGAATGTGCCAGGAGAAAGCCCCTCAAGTTTGTCTCCCTACTTCTTGTTTGTGTTTTTAATTTAATTTTTATTTTTTATGACAGCAAGTTTGATTACAATGTTTGGCTTGTTGGAGGTGTGGAAGATGTGGTTCTTTTACACATATACAGATGTCTGTTTTTCCTGGGATCCTTTTCCCATGTACGTTATGACAGAATGTTGAGTAGTCTTTTGGTATTCCGTAGGTGTTTGGTGATTATATATGTCACCTGTGTTTGTATAAGTCTGTTAACCCCGATATCGTAATGAAACCAATCCTCACACCTTTCCATTGGTGAACCATAAGTTTGTTTAATGAATCTGTGATTGCCCTTCTCCGTGGAAATATCTGCCCTGGTATCCATTTTTAGGTAACACCTATAAGTGATATGATATGATATGTGTCTTTCACTTTCTGACTTACTACATGTCACGTGATTACCTCTAGACTCATCTACGGTGCTGCAAATGGCATTGTGTCCTTTTTTTTCCTTGCCTTCTATTCTGACTTAGCGAGGTCCATTTTCAACAATGTGATACCCTGCGGGTTGTGGATTAGCTGACGTGGGCAGCCTTATCCTGCCGGCCGGCCCTCCCCAGGTGTGCCTGGTTGAGGTCAATATAAACAGCGCTCCAGGCAGCAATAGCCCCTGAACCTGTGCCTGACTCCATATTCTCTGCCCCGTCAGCAGTCTCGGGGCTGTGCTGGTGGGTGGGAGTGAGGGGCCACAGCTTTGTTGGTGGCCCGGTGTGAGTGGGGTTCTGCTGACCTTTTTGCAGGAGTTGCCAGGCTGCCTCCTGTAAAGAAGAGGATGTGTCACCCATACCTTCCGCTGGAATTTCTCTCCGGACAGAGGTGAGGAAGGAAAAAAGCAGTGGGGGCCGGGACAGGTGGGGTATCTCAGGCAGGACAATGGAAAGCTTCCGGAAGAGGGCCCGGGGCCAGGACCACCCTGGCTGGCCTGCAGGCACCAAGTTGGCCTGCGTGCTGCCGCTGTTGTGGCTCCACGGCCCTTCCTCTAGTCTTTCAAGCCCTTGTAAATATTCAGGTGTTTTACCTGGGAAGGGTGGGAACAGTTCAGCAGCAGCTGGCCTGGGGCTCAGCTCACCTTTATTCAGAGATGCCTCGGCACGGTCCCCCAGCTTTGCAATGAGGACGCTCCTTGTGTGGGGGGTGGGTGGCTGGCTGTATGGGAGATGATTCCCCACCTCTGACCAATTTCAGAATTGTTTACCGCTGGAGCAAGTGCCCTGATAGCGTTTTCCTCTGTATAAATGGTGGGTTCAGGTTTTTCTTCTTTTATGGTTCAAGTTAGCTTTTATTCCTCTTTTATGTATTTATAGATATAAGCATGGAAATAATTCATTCCTATAAATACATCTGTGTGAAGGGAAGAACTTTTTTCTCTTTTATTTTTAAATTTTATTTTTTATAATTTTGAAACTTAATTTTATTTACTTTTTTATACAGCAGGTTATTATTAGTTATGTATTTTATGCATATACATGTATACAGGTCAATCTCAATCTCCCAACTCATCCCACCACCACCAGCCCATGGCTTCCCACACTTGGTGTCCATACGTTTGTTCTCTACCTGTGTGTCTCTATTTCTTCCCTGCAAACCAGTTCATCTGTACCATCTTTTATGTTCCACATATATGCATTAATATACAATATTTGTTTTCCTCTTTCTGACTTACTTCATTCTGTATGACAGTCTCTAGATCCATCGATGTCTCTACAAATGACCCAGTTTCATTTCTTTTTATGGCCGAGTAATATTCCATTTTATATATGTACCCCAATTTTATCCATTCATCTGTCT
The DNA here is from genome assembly GCF_964165515.1 of Mesoplodon bidens. NCBI lineage: Eukaryota > Metazoa > Chordata > Mammalia > Artiodactyla > Ziphiidae > Mesoplodon > Mesoplodon bidens. Next base: position 581,686 of record NW_027671404.1, read on the forward strand.
GTGGGCATTTAGGTTGCTTCCATTACCTGGCTATTGTAAATAGTGCTGCAATGAACATTGTGGTGAATGTGCCTTTTTGATTTATGGTTTTCTCTGGGTATATGCCCAGAAGTGGGATTGCTGGATCAGATGGTAATTCTATTTCTAGTTTTTTTAAGGAAACTCCATAGTGTTCTCCATAGTGACTGTATTAATTTACATTCCCACCAATAGTGGAAGAGGGCTCCTTTTGTCCACACACTCCCCAGAATTAGTTGTTTGTAGATTTTCTGATGATGCCGATTCTAACAGGTGTGAGGTGATACCTCATTGTAGTTTTTTTTTTTTTTTTTTTGCGGTATGTGGACCTCTCACTGTTGTGGCCTCTCCCGTTGCGGAGCACAGGCTCCGGACGCGCAGGCCCAGTGGCCACGGCTCACAGGCCCAGCCGCTCCGCGGCATATGGGATCCTCCCAGACCGGGGCACGAACCCGTATCCCCTGCATCGGCAGGCGGACTCTCATCCACTGCGCCACCAGGGAGGCCCCTCATTGTAGTTTTGATTTGCATTTCTCTAATAATTAGTGCTGTTGAGCAGCTTTTCATGTGCGTCTTGGCCATCTCTCTGTCTTCTTTAAAGAAACGTCTCTTTAGATCTTCTGCCCATTTTTGTATTGGGTTGTTTGTTTTTTTAATATTAAGCTGCATGAGCTGTTTATATATATTGGAGATTAAACCTCTGTCCATTGATTCGTTTGCAACGATTTTCGCCCCTTCTGAGGGATGCCTTTTTCCATTCCTGTTTTTTTAACCAAAAAAGAAAGAAAGAAAAAGAAGCAGAAAACTAATGTGCATAAAATATGCCTTTTGAAGCGGTCGTTTTGAAGTATGGACGTCCTTTGAATTTTTTGGTCGATATGTGACCCCAGGATTTGCTTCCAGGGCAGGTGTCATTTACAGGCCTGCAATGATTTTGAATATCAACTGACCATTAGCGCTGGGATTAAAGCTGCTGTTGTGTGAAACGGCCACAAGGTGGCAGCAGTTCTCCCTTACCAAATCTGGTTACTAGGGCAGCAGAGCCTCAATGGAAGTCGTGTTCTAGATTGGAATTTAGAATGGAATGTGCCAGGAGAAAGCCCCTCAAGTTTGTCTCCCTACTTCTTGTTCGTGTTTTTAATTTAATTTTTATTTTTTATTACAGCAAGTTTGATTACAATGTTTGGCTTGTTGGAGGTGTGTAAGATGTGGTTCTTTTACACATATACAGATGTCTGTTTTTCCTGGGATCCTTTTCCCATGTACGTTATGACAGAATGTTGAGTAGCCTTTGGTATTCCGTAGGTGTTTGGTGATTATATATGTCACCTGTGTTTGTGTAAGTCTGTTAACCCCGATATCGTAATGAAACCAATCCTCACACCTTTCCATTGGTGAACCATAAGTTTGTTTAATGAATCTGTGATTGCCCTTCTCCGTGGAAATATCTGCCCTGGTATCCATTTTTAGGTAACACCTATAAGTGATATGATATGATATGTGTCTTTCACTTTCTGACTTACTACATGTCACGTGATTACCTCTAGACTCATCTACGGTGCTGCAAATGGCATTGTGTCCTTATTTTCCTTGGCTTCTATTCTGCCTTAGCGAGGTCCATTTTCAAGAATGTGATTCCCTGAGGGTTGTGGATTAGCTGACCTGGGCAGCATTACCCTGCCGGCCGGCCCTCCCCAGGTGTGCCTGGTTGAGGTCAATATAAACAGCGCTCCAGGCAGCAATAGCCCCTGAACCTGTGCTGACTCCATATTCTCTGCCCCGTCAGCAGTCTCGGGGCTGAGCTGGTGGGAGGGAATGAGGGGCCACAGCTTTGTTGGTGGCCCAGTGTGAGTGGGGTTCTGCTGACCTTTTTGCAGGAGTTGCCAGGCTGCCTCCTGTAAAGAAGAGGATGTGTCACCCATACCTTCCGCTGGAATTTCTCTCCGGACAGAGGTGAGGAAGGAAAAAAGCAGTGGGGGCCGGGACAGGTGGGGTATCTCAGGCAGGACAATGGAAAGCTTCCGGAAGAGGGCCCGGGGCCAGGACCACCCTGGCTGGCCTGCAGGCACCAAGTTGGCCTGCGTGCTGTCGCTGGTGTGGCTCCACGGCCCTTCCTCTAGTCTTTCAAGCCCTTGTACATATTCAGGTGTTTTACCTGGGAAGGGTGGGAACAGTTCAGCAGCAGCTGGCCTGGGGCTCAGCTCACCTTTATTCAGAGATGCCTCGGTACGGTCCCCCAGCTTTGCAATGAGGACGCTCCTTGTGTGGGGGGTGGGTTGCTGGCTGTATGGGAGATGACTCCCCACCTCTGACCAATTTCAGAATTGTTTACCGCTGGAGCAAGTGCCCTGATAGCGTTTTCCTCTGTATAACTGGTGGGTTCAGGTTTTTCTTCTTTTATGGTTCAAGTTAGCTTTTATTCCTCTTTTATGTATTTATAGATATAAGCATGGAAATAATTCATTCCTATAAATACATCTGTGTGAAGGGAAGAACTTTTTTCTCTTTTATTTTTAAATTTTATTTTTTATAATTTTGAAATTTAATTTTATTTACATTTTTATACAGCAGGTTATTATTAGTTATGTATTTTATGCATATACATGTATACAGGTCAATCTCAATCTCCCAACTCATCCCACCACCACCACCCCATGGCTTCCCACACGTGGTGTCCATACGTTTGTTCTCTACCTGTGTGTCTCTATTTCTTCCCTGCAAACCAGTTCATCTGTACCATTTTTTAGGTTCCACATATATGCATTAATATACAATATTTGATTTCCTCTTTCTGACTTACTTCATTCTGTATGACAGTCTCTAGATCCATCGATGTCTCTACAAATGACCCAGTTTCATTCCTTTTTATGGCCGAGTAATATTCCATTTTATATATGTACCCCATCTTTATCCATTCATCTGTCTGTGGGCATTTAGGTTGCTTCCATTACCTGGCTATTGTAAATAGTGCTGCAATGAACATTGTGGTGAATGTGCCTTTTTGATTTATGGTTTTCTCTGGGTATATGCCCAGAAGTGGGATTGCTGGATCAGATGGTAATTCTATTTCTAGTTTTTTAAAGGAAACTCCATACTGTTCTCCATAGTGACGGTATCAATTTACATTCCCACCAATAGTGGAAGAGGGCTCCTTTTGTCCACACCCTCCCCAGAATTTGTTGTTTGTAGATTTTCTGATGATGCCGATCCTAACAGGTGTGAGGTGATACCTCATTGTAGTTTTGATTTGCATTTCTCTAATAATTAGTGCTGTTGAGCAGCTTTTCATGTGCGTCTTGGCCATCTCTGTGTCTTCTTTAAAGAAACGTCTCTTTAGATCTTCTGCCCATTTTTGTATTGGGTTGTTTGTTTTTTTAATATTAAGCTGCATGAGCTGTTTATATATATTGGAGATTAAACCTTTGTCCATTGATTCGTTTGCAACGATTTTCGCCCCTTCTGAGGGATGCCTTTTTCCATTCCCGTTTTTTTAACCAAAAAAGAAAGAAAGAAAAAGAAGCAGAAAACTAATGTGCATAAAATATGCCTTTTGAAGTGGTCGTTTTGAAATATGGACGTCCTTTGAATTTTTTGGTCGATATGTGACCCCAGGATTTGTTTTCAGGGCAGGTGTCATTTACAGGTCTGCAATGATTTTGAATATCAACTGACCATTAGCGCTGGGATTAAAGCTGCTGTTGTGTGAAACGGCCACAAGGTGGCAGCAGTTCTCCCTTACCAATTCTGGTTACTAGGGCAACAGAGCCTCAATGGAAGTCGTGTTCTAGATTGGAATTTAGAATGGAATGTGCCCGGAGAAAGCCCCTCAAGTTTGTCTCCCTACTTCTTGTTTGTGTTTTTAATTTAATTTTTATTTTTTATGACAGCAAGTTTGATTACAATGTTTGGCTTGTTGGAGGTGTGGAAGATGTGGTTCTTTTACACATATACAGATGTCTGTTTTTCCTGGGATCCTTTTCCCATGTACGTTATGACAGAATGTTGAGTAGTCTTTTGGTATTCCGTAGGTGTTTGGTGATTATATATGTCACCTGTGTTTGTATAAGTCTGTTAACCCCGATATCGTAATGAAACCAATCCTCACACCTTTCCATTGGTGAACCATAAGTTTGTTTAATGAATCTGGGATTGCCCTTCTCCGTGGAAATATCTGCCCTGGTATCCATTTTTAGGTAACACCTATAAGTGATATGATATGATATGTGTCTTTCACTTTCTGACTTACTACATGTCACGTGATTACCTCTAGACTCATCTACGGTGCTGCAAATGGCATTGTGTCCTTTTTTTCCTTGCCTTCTATTCTGACTTAGCGAGGTCCATTTTCAACAATGTGATTCCCTGCGGGTTGTGGATTAGCTGACGTGGGCAGCCTTATCCTGCCGGCCGGCCCTCCCCAGGTGTGCCTGGTTGAGGTCAATATAAACAGCGCTCCAGGCAGCAATAGCCCCTGAACCTGTGCCTGACTCCATATTCTCTGCCCCGTCAGCAGTCTCGGGGCTGTGCTGGTGGTTGGGAGTGAGGGGCCACAGCTTTGTTGGTGGCCCGGTGTGAGTGGGGTTCTGCTGACCTTTTTGCAGGAGTTGCCAAGCTGCCTCCTGAAAAGAAGAGGATGTGTCACCCATACCTTCCGCTGGAATTTCTCTCCGGACAGAGGTGAGGAAGGAAAAAAGCAGTGGGTGCCGGGACAGGTGGGGTATCTCAGGCAGGACAATGGAAAGCTTCCGGAAGAGGGCCCGGGGCCAGGACCACCCTGGCTGGCCTGCAGGCAGCAAGTTGGCCTGCGTGCTGTCGCTGGTGTGGCTCCACGGCCCTTCCTCTAGGCTTTCAAGCCCTTGTACATATTCAGGTGTTTTACCTGGGAAGGGTGGGAACAGTTCAGCAGCAGCTGGCCTGGGGCTCAGCTCACCTTTATTCAGAGATGCCTCGGCACGGTCCCCCAGCTTTGCAATGAGGACGCTCCTTGTGTGGGGGGTGGGTTGCTGGCTGTATGGGAGATGATTCCCCACCTCTGACCAATTTCAGAATTGTTTACCGCTGGAGCAAGTGCCCTGATAGCGTTTTCCTCTGTATAACTGGTGGGTTCAGGTTTTTCTTCTTTTATGGTTCAAGTTAGCTTTTATTCCTCTTTTATGTATTTATAGATATAAGCATGGAAATAATTCATTCCTATAAATACATCTGTGTGAAGGGAAGAACTTTTTTCTCTTTTATTTTTAAATTTTATTTTTTATAATTTTGAAATTTAATTTTATTTACTTTTTTATACAGCAGGTTATTATTAGTTATGTATTTTATGCATATACATGTATACAGGTCAATCTCAATCTCCCAACTCATCCCACCACCACCACCCCATGGCTTCCCACACTTGGTGTCCATACGTTTGTTCTCTACCTGTGTGTCTCTATTTCTTCCCTGCAAACCAGTTCATCTGTACCATCTTTTAGGTTCCACATATATGCATTAATATACAATATTTGTTTTCCTCTTTCTGACTTACTTCATTCTGTATGACAGTCTCTAGATCCATCGATGTCTCTACAAATGACCCAGTTTCATTCCTTTTTATGGCCGAGTAATATTCCATTTTATATATGTACCCCAATTTTATCCATTCATCTGTCTGTGGGCATTTAGGTTGCTTCCATTACCTGGCTATTGTAAATAGTGCTGCAATGAACATTGTGGTGAATGTGCCTTTTTGATTTATGGTTTCCTCTGGGTATATGCCCAGAAGTGGGATTGCTGGATCAGATGGTAATTCTATTTCTAGTTTTTTTAAGGAAACTCCATAGTGTTCTCCATAGTGACTGTATCAATTTACATTCCCACCAATAGTGGAAGAGGGCTCCTTTTGTCCACACCCTCCCCAGAATTTGTTGTTTGTAGATTTTCTGATGATGCCGATTCTAACAGGTGTGAGGTGATACCTCATTGTAGTTTTGATTTGCATTTCTCTAATAATTAGTGCTGTTGAGCAGCTTTTCATGTGCGTCTTGGCCATCTCTGTGTCTTCTTTAAAGAAACGTCTCTTTAGATCTTCTGCCCATTTTTGTATTGGGTTGTTTGTTTTTTTAATATTAAGCTGCATGAGCTGTTTATATATATTGGAGATTAAACCTTTGTCCATTGATTCGTTTGCAACGATTTTCGCCCCTTCTGAGGGATGCCTTTTTCCATTCCCGTTTTTTTAACCAAAAAAGAAAGAAAGAAAAAGAAGCAGAAAACTAATGTGCATAAAATATGCCTTTTGAAGCGGTCGTTTTGAAATATGGACGTCCTTTGAATTTTTTGGTCGATATGTGACCCCAGGATTTGTTTTCAGGGCAGGTGTCATTTACAGGTCTGCAATGATTTTGAATATCAACTGACCATTAGCGCTGGGATTAAAGCTGCTGTTGTGTGAAACGGCCACAAGGTGTCAGCAGTTCTCCCTTACCAATTCTGGTTACTAGGGCAACAGAGCCTCAATGGAAGTCGTGTTCTAGATTGGAATTTAGAATGGAATGTGTCAGAGAAAGACCCTCAAGTTTGTCTCCCTACTTCTTGTTTGTGTTTTTAATTTAATTTTTATTTTTTATGACAGCAAGTTTGATTACAATGTTTGGCTTGTTGGAGGTGTGGAAGATGTGGTTCTTTTACACATATACAGATGTCTGTTTTTCCTGGGATCCTTTTCCCATGTACGTTATGACAGAATGTTGAGTAGTCTTTTGGTATTCCGTAGGTGTTTGGTGATTATATATGTCACCTGTGTTTGTATAAGTCTGTTAACCCCGATATCGTAATGAAACCAATCCTCACACCTTTCCATTGGTGAACCATAAGTTTGTTTAATGAATCTGGGATTGCCCTTCTCCATGGAAATATATGCCCTGGTATCCATTTTTAGGTAACACCTATAAGTGATATGATATGATATGTCCTTCACTTTCTGACTTACTACATGTCACGTGATTACCTCTAGACTCATCTACTGTGCTGCAAATGGCATTGTGTCCTTTTTTTCCTTGCCTTCTATTCTGACTTAGCGAGGTCCATTTTCAACAATGTGATTCCCTGCGGGTTGTGGATTAGCTGACGTGGGCAGCCTTATCCTGCCGGCCGGCCCTCCCCAGGTGTGCCTGGTTGAGGTCAATATAAACAGCGCTCCAGGCAGCAATAGCCCCTGAACCTGTGCCTGACTCCATATTCTCTGCCCCGTCAGCAGTCTCGGGGCTGTGCTGGTGGGTGGGAGTGAGGGGCCACCGCTTTGTTGGTGGCCCGGTGTGAGTGGGGTTCTGCTGACCTTTTTGCAGGAGTTGCCAAGCTGCCTCCTGTAAAGAAGAGGATGTGTCACCCATACCTTCCGCTGGAATTTCTCTCCAGACAGAGGTGAGGAAGGAAAAAAGCAGTGGGGGCCGGGACAGGTGGGATATCTCAGGCAGGACAATGGAAAGCTTCCGAAAGAGGGCCCGGGGCCAGGAGCACCCTGGCTGGCCTGCAGGCACCAAGTTGGCCTGCGTGCTGTCGCTGGTGTGGCTCCACGGCCCTTCCTCTAGTCTTTCAAGCCCTTGTACATATTCAGGTGTTTTACCTGGGAAGGGTGGGAACAGTTCAGCAGCAGCTGGCCTGGGGCTCAGCTCACCTTTATTCAGAGATGCCTCGGCACGGTCCCCCAGCTTTGCAATGAGGACGCTCCTTGTGTGGGGGGTGGGTTGCTGGCTGTATGGGAGATGATTCCCCACCTCTGACCAATTTCAGAATTGTTTACCGCTGGAGCAAGTGCCCTGATAGCGTTTTCCTCTGTATAACTGGTGGGTTCAGGTTTTTCTTCTTTTATGGTTCAAGTTAGCTTTTATTCCTCTTTTATGTATTTATAGATATAAGCATGGAAATAATTCATTCCTATAAATACATCTGTGTGAAGGGAAGAACTTTTTTCTCTTTTATTTTTAAATTTTATTTTTTATAATTTTGAAATTTAATTTTATTTACTTTTTTATACAGCAGGTTATTATTAGTTATGTATTTTATGCATATACATGTATACAGGTCAATCTCAATCTCCCAACTCATCCCACCACCACCACCCCATGGCTTCCCACACTTGGTGTCCATACGTTTGTTCTCTACCTGTGTGTCTCTATTTCTTCCCTGCAAACCAGTTCATCTGTACCATCTTTTAGGTTCCACATATATGCATTAATATACAATATTTGTTTTCCTCTTTCTGACTTACTTCATTCTGTATGACAGTCTCTAGATCCATCGATGTCTCTACAAATGACCCAGTTTCATTCCTTTTTATGGCCGAGTAATATTCCATTTTATATATGTACCCCAATTTTATCCATTCATCTGTCTGTGGGCATTTAGGTTGCTTCCATTACCTGGCTATTGTAAATAGTGCTGCAATGAACATTGTGGTGAATGTGCCTTTTTGATTTATGGTTTTCTCTGGGTATATGCCCAGAAGTGGGATTGCTGGATCAGATGGTAATTCTATTTCTAGTTTTTTTAAGGAAACTCCATAGTGTTCTCCATAGTAACTGTATCAATTTACATTCCCACCAATAGTGGAAGAGGGCTCCTTTTGTCCACACCCTCCCCAGAATTTGTTGTTTGTAGATTTTCTGATGATGCCGATTCTAACAGGTGTGAGGTGATACCTCATTGTAGTTTTGATTTGCATTTCTCTAATAATTAGTGCTGTTGAGCAGCTTTTCATGTGCGTCTTGGCCATCTCTGTTTCTTCTTTAAAGAAACGTCTCTTTAGATCTTCTGCCCATTTTTGTATTGGGTTGTTTGTTTTTTTTAATATTAAGCTGCATGAGCTGTTTATATATATTGGAGATTAAACCTTTGTCCATTGATTCGTTTGCAACGATTTTCGCCCCTTCTGAGGGTTGCCTTTCTCCATTCCCTTTTTTTTAACCAAAAAAGAAAGAAAGAAAAAGAAGCAGAAAACTAATGTGCATAAAATATGCCTTTTGAAGCGGTCGTTTTGAAATATGGACGTCCTTTGAATTTTTTGGTCGATATGTGACCCCAGGATTTGTTTTCAGGGCAGTTGTCATTTACAGGTCTGCAATGATTTTGAATATCAACTGACCATTAGCGCTGGGATTAAAGCTGCTGTTGTGTGAAACGGCCACAAGGTGGCAGCAGTTCTCCCTTACCAATTCTGGTTACTAGGGCAACAGAGCCTCAATGGAAGTCGTGTTCTAGATTGGAATTTAGAATGGAATGTGCCCGGAGAAAGCCCCTCAAGTTTGTCTCCCTACTTCTTGTTTGTGTTTTTAATTTAATTTTTATTTTTTATGACAGCAAGTTTGATTACAATGTTTGGCTTGTTGGAGGTGTGGAAGATGTGGTTCTTTTACACATATACAGATGTGTGTTTTTCCTGGGATCCTTTTCCCATGTACGTTATGACAGAATGTTGAGTAGTCTTTTGGTATTCCGTAGGTGTTTGGTGATTATATATGTCACCTGTGTTTGTATAAGTCTGTTAACCCCGATATCGTAATGAAACCAATCCTCACACCTTTCCATTGGTGAACCATAAGTTTGTTTAATGAATCTGGGATTGCCCTTCTCCGTGGAAATATCTGCCCTGGTATCCATTTTTAGGTAACACCTATAAGTGATATGATATGATGTGTCTTTCACTTTCTGACTTACTACATGTCACGTGATTACCTCTAGACTCATCTACGGTGCTGCAAATGGCATTGTGTCCTTTTTTTCCTTGCCTTCTATTCTGACTTAGCGAGGTCCATTTCAACAATGTGATTCCCTGCGGCTTGTGGATTAGCTGACGTGGGCAGCCTTATCCTGCCGGCCGGCCCTCCCCAGGTGTGCCTGGTTGAGGTCAATATAAACAGCGCTCCAGGCAGCAATAGCCCCTGAACCTGTGCCTGACTCCATATTCTCTGCCCCGTCAGCAGTCTCGGGGATGTGCTGGTGCGAGGGAGTGAGGGGCCACAGCTTTGTTGGTGGCCCGGTGTGAGTGGTGTTCTGCTGACCTTTTTGCAGGAGTTGCCAGGCTGCCTCCTGTAAAGAAGAGGATGTGTCACCCATACCTTCCGCTGGAATTTCTCCCCGGACAGAGGTGAGGAAGGAAAAAAGCAGTGGGGGCCGGGACAGGTGGGGTATCACAGGCAGGACAATGGAAATCTTCCGGAAGAGGGCCCGGAGCCAGGACCACCCTGGCTGGCCTGCAGGCACCAAGTTGGCCTGTGTGCTGTCGCTGGTGTGGCTCCACGGCCCTTCCTCTAGTCTTTCAAGCCCTTGTACATATTCAGGTGTTTTACCTGGGAAGGGTGAGAACAGTTCAGCAGCAGCTGGCCTGGGGCTCAGCTCACCTTTATTCAGATATGCCTCGGCACGGTCCCTCAGCTTTGCAATGAGGACTCTCCTTGTTTGGGGGGTGGGTTGCTGGCAGTATGGGAGATGATTCCCCACCTCTGACCAATTTCAGAATTGTTCACCGCTGGAGCAAGTGCCCTGATAGCGTTTTCCTCTGTATAACTGGTGGGTTCAGGTTTTTCTTCTTTTATGGTTCAAGTTAGCTTTTATTCCTCTTTTATGTATTTATAGATATAAGCATGGAAATAATTCATTCCTATAAATACATCTGTGTGAAGGGAAGAACTTTTTTCTCTTTTATTTTTAAATTTTATTTTTTATAATTTTGAAACTTAATTTTATTTACTTTTTTATACAGCAGGTTATTATTAGTTATGTATTTTATGCATATACATGTATACAGGTCAATCTCAATCTCCCAACTCATCCCACCACCACCACCCCATGGCTTCCCACACGTGGTGTCCATACGTTTGTTCTCTACCTGTGTGTCTCTATTTCTTCCCTGCAAACCAGTTCATCTGTACCATCTTTTAGGTTCCACATATATGCATTAATATACAATATTTGTTTTCCTCTTTCTGACTTACTTCATTCTGTATGACAGTCTCTAGATCCATCGATGTCTCTACAAATGACCCAGTTTCATTCCTTTTTATGGCCGAGTAATATTCCATTTTATATATGTACCCCAATTTTATCCATTCATCTGTCTGTGGGCATTTAGGTTGCTTCCATTACCTGGCTATTGTAAATAGTGCTGCAATGAACATTGTGGTGAATGTGCCTTTTTGATTTATGGTTTTCTCTGGGTATATGCCCAGAAGTGGGATTGCTGGATCAGATGGTAATTCTATTTCTAGTTTTTTTAAGGAAACTCCATAGTGTTCTCCATAGTGACTGTATCAATTTACATTCCCACCAATAGTGGAAGAGGGCTCCTTTTGTCCACACCCTCCCCAGAATTTGTTGTTTGTAGATTTTCTGATGATGACGATCCTAACAGGTGTGAGGTGATAACTCATTGTAGTTTTGATTTGCATTTCTCTAATAATTAGTGCCCTTCAGCAGCTTTTCATGTGCGTCTTGGCCATCTCTGTGTCTTCTTTGAAGAAACGTCTCTTCAGAACTTCTGCCCATTTTTGTATTGGGTTGTTTGTTTTTTTTAATATTAAACTGCATGAGCTGTTTATATATATTGGAGATTAAACCTCTGTCCATTGATTCGTTTGCAACGATTTTCGCCCAGTCTGAGGGATGCCTTTTTCCATTCCCGTCTTTTTAACCAAAAAAGAAAGAAAGACAAAGAAGCAGAACACTAATGTACATAAAGTATGCCTTTTGAAACGGTCGTTTTGAAATATGGACGTCCTTTGAATATTTTGGTCGATATGTGACCCCAGGATTTGCTTCCAGGGCAGGTGTCATTTACAGGCCTGCAATGATTTTGAATATCAAGTGACCATAAGCGCTGGGATTAAAGCTGCTGTTGTGTGAAACGGCCACAAGGTGGCAGCAGTTCTCCCTTACCAAATCTGGTTACTAGGGCAGCAGAGCCTCAATGGAAGTCGTGTTCTAGATTGGAATTTAGAATGGAATGTGCCAGGAGAAAGCCCCTCAAGTTTGTCTCCCTACTTCTTGTTCGTATTTTTAATTTAAATTTTTATTTTTTATTACAGCAAGTTTGATTACAATGTTTGGCTTATTGTAGGTGTCGAAGACGTGGTTCTTTTACACATATACAGATGTCTCTTCTTCCTGGGATCCTTTTCCCAGGTACGTTATGACAGAATGTTGAGTAGTCTTCTCTTGGTATTCCGTAGGTCTTTGGTGATTATATATATCACCTGTGTTTGTATATGTCTATTAACCCCGATATCGTAATGAAACCAATCCTCACACCTTTCCATTGATGAACCATAAGTTTGTTTAATGAATCTGTGATTGCCCTTCTCCGTGGAAATATCTGCCCTGGTATCCATTTTTAGGTAACACCTATAAGTGATATGATATGATATGTGTCTTTCACTTTCTGACTTACTACATGTCACGTGATTACCTCTAGACTCATCTACGGTGCTGCAAATGGCATTGTGTCCTTATTTTCCTTGGCTTCTATTCTGCCTTAGCGAGGTCCATTTTCAACAATGTGATTCCCTGAGGGTTGTGGATTAGCTGACTTGGGCAGCCTTACCCTGCCGGCCGGCCCTCCCCAGGTGTGCCTGGTTGAGGTCAATATAAACAGCGCTCCAGGCAGCAATAGCCCCTGAACCTGTGCCTGACTCCATATTCTCTGCACCGTCAGCAGTCTCGGGGCTGAGCTGGTGGGAGGGAATGAGGGGCCACAGCTTTGTTGGCGGCCCAGTGTGAGTGGGGCACTGCTGGCCTTTCTGCAGGAGTTGCCAGGCTGCCACCTTTAAAGAAGAGGATGTATCACCCATACCTTCCGCTGGAATTTCTCTCCCGACAGAGGTGAGGAAGGAAAAAAGCAGTGGGGGCCGGGACAGGTGGGGTATCTCAGGCAGGACAATGGAAAGCTTCCGGAAGAGGGCCCGGGGCCCGGACCACCCTGGCTGGCCTGCAGGCACCAAGTTGGCCTGCGTGCTGTCGCTGGTGTGGCTCCACGGCCCTTCCTCTAGTCTTTCAAGCCCTTGTACATATTCAGGTGTTTTACCTGGGAAGGGTGGGAACAGTTCAGCAGCAGCTGGCCTGGGGCTCAGCTCACCTTTATTCAGAGATGCCTCGGCACGGTCCCCCAGCTTTGCAATGAGGACGCTCCTTGTGTGGGGGGTGGGTTGCTGGCTGTATGGGAGATGATTCCCCACCTCTGACCAATTTCAGAATTGTTTACCGCTGGAGCAAGTGCCCTGATAGCGTTTTCCTCTGTATAACTGGTGGGTTCAGGTTTTTCTTCTTTTATGGTTCAAGTTAGCTTTTATTCCTCTTTTATGTATTTATAGATATAAGCATGGAAATAATTCATTCCTATAAATACATCTGTGTGAAGGGAAGAACTTTTTTCTCTTTTATTTTTAAATTTTATTTTTTATAATTTTGAAATTTAATTTTATTTACTTTTTTATACAGCAGGTTATTATTAGTTATGTATTTTATGCATATACATGTATACAGGTCAATCTCAATCTCCCAACTCATCCCACCACCACCACCCCATGGCTTCCCACACTTGGTGTCCATACGTTTGTTCTCTACCTGTGTGTCTCTCTTTCTTCCCTGCAAACCAGTTCATCTGTACCATCTTTTAGGTTCCACATATATGCATTAATATACAATATTTGTTTTCCTCTTTCTGACTTACTTCATTTTGTATGACAGTCTCTAGATCCATCGATGTCTCTACAAATGACCCAGTTTCATTCCTTTTTATGGCCGAGTAATATTCCATTTTATATATGTACCCCAATTTTATCCATTCATCTGTCTGTGGGCATTTAGGTTGCTTCCATTACCTGGCTATTGTAAATAGTGCTGCAATGAACATTGTGGTGAATGTGCCTTTTTGATTTATGGTTTTCTCTGGGTATATGCCCAGAAGTGGGATTGCTGGATCAGATGGTAATTCTATTTCTAGTTTTTTTAAGGAAACTCCATAGTGTTCTCCATAGTGACTGTATCAATTTACATTCCCACCAATAGTGGAAGAGGGCTCCTTTTGTCCACACCCTCCCCAGAATTTGTTGTTTGTAGATTTTCTGATGATGCCGATTCTAACAGGTGTGAGGTGATACCTCATTGTAGTTTTGATTTGCATTTCTCTAATAATTAGTGCTGTTGAGCAGCTTTTCATGTGCGTCTTGGCCATCTCTGTGTCTTCTTTAAAGAAACGTCTCTTTAGATCTTCTGCCCATTTTTGTATTGGGTTGTTTGTTTTTTTAATATTAAGCTGCATGTGCTGTTTATATATATTGGAGATTAAACCTCTGTCCATTGATTCGTTTGCAACTATTTTCGCCCCTTCTGAGGGATGCCTTTTTCCATTCCCGTATTTTTAACCAAAAAAGAAAGAAAGAAAAAGAAGCAGAAAACTAATGTGCATAAAATATGCCTTTTGAAGCGGTCGTTTTGAAATATGGACGTCCTTTGAATTTTTTGGTCGATATGTGACCCCAGGATTTGTTTTCAGGGCAGGTGTCATTTACAGGTCTGCAATGATTTTGAATATCAACTGACCATTAGCGCTGGGATTAAAGCTGCTGTTGTGTGAAACGGCCACAAGGTGGCAGCAGTTCTCTCTTACCAATTCTGGTTACTAGGGCTACAGGGCCTCAATGGAAGTCGTGTTCTTGATTGGAATTTAGAATGGAATGTGCCAGGAGAAAGACCCTCAAGTTTGTCTCCCTACTTCTTGTTTGTGTTTTTAATTTAATTTTTATTTTTTATGACAGCAAGTTTGATTACAATGTTTGGCTTGTTGGAGGTGTGGAAGATGTGGTTCTTTTACACATATACCGATGTGTGTTTTTCCTGGGATCCTTTTCCCATGTACGTTATGACAGAATGTTGAGTAGTCTTTTGGTATTCCGTAGGTGTTTGGTGATTATATATGTCACCTGTGTTTGTATAAGTCTGTTAACCCCGATATCGTAATGAAACCAATCCTCACACCTTTCCATTGGTGAACCATAAGTTTGTTTAATGAATCTGGGATTGCCCTTCTCCGTGGAAATATCTGCCCTGGTATCCATTTTTAGGTAACACCTATAAGTGATATGATATGATATGTGTCTTTCACTTTCTGACTTACTACATGTCACGTGATTACCTCTAGACTCATCTACGGTGCTGCAAATGGCATTGTGTCCTTATTTTCCTTGGCTTCTATTCTGCCTTAGCGAGGTCCATTTTCAACAATGTGATTCCCTGAGGGTTGTGGATTAGCTGACCTGGGCAGCCTTACCCTGCCGGCCGGCCCTCCCCAGGTGTGCCTGGTTGAGGTCAATATAAACAGCGCTCCAGGCAGCAATAGCCCCTGAAGCTGTGCCTGACTCCATATTCTCTGCCCCGTCAGCAGACTCGGGGCTGAGCTGGTGGTAGGGAATGAGGGGCCACAGCTTTGTTGGCGGCGCAGTGTGAGTGGGGCACTGCTGGCCTTTCTGCAGGAGTTGCCAGGCTGCCTCCTGTAAAGAAGAGGATGTGTCACCCATACCTTCCGCTGGAATTTCTCTCCGGACAGAGGTGAGGAAGGAAAAAAGCAGTGGGGGCCGGGACAGGTGGGGTATCTCAGGCAGGACAATGGAAAGCTTCTGGAAGAGGGCCCGGGGCCAGGACCACCCAGGCTGGCCTGCAGGCACCAAGTTGGCCTGCGTGCTATCGCTGGTGTGGCTCCACAGCCCTTCCTCTAGTCTTTCAAGCCCTTGTACATATTCAGGTGTTTTACCTGGGAAGGGGGGGAACAGTTCAGCAGCAGCTGGCCTGGGGCTCAGCTCACCTTTATTCAGAGATGCCTCGTCACGGTCCCCCAGCTTTGCAATGAGGACGCTCCTTGTGTGGGGGGTGGGTTGCTGGCTGTATGGGAGATGATTCCCCACCTCTGACCAATTTCAGAATTGTTTACCGCTGGAGCAAGTGCCCTGATAGCGTTTTCCTCTGTATAACTGGTGGGTTCAGGTTTTTCTTCTTTTATGGTTCAAGTTAGCTTTTATTCCTCTTTTATGTATTTATAGATATAAGCATGGAAATAATTCATTCCTATAAATACATCTGTGTGGAGGGAAGAACTTTTTTCTCTTTTATTTTTAAATTTTATTTTTTATAATTTTGAAACTTAATTTTATTTACTTTTTTATACAGCAGGTTATTATTAGTTATGTATTTTATGCATATACATGTATACAGGTCAATCTCAATCTCCCAACTCATCTCACCACCACCACCCCATGGCTTCCCACACTTGGTGTCCATACGTTTGTTCTCTACCTGTGTGTCTCTATTTCTTCCCTGCAAACCAGTTCATCTGTACCATCTTTTAGGTTCCACATATATGCATTAATATACAATATTTGTTTTCCTCTTTCTGACTTACTTCATTCTCTATGACAGTCTCTAGATCCATCGATGTCTCTACAAATGACCCAGTTTCATTCCTTTTTATGGCCGAGTAATATTCCATGTTATATATGTATCCCAATTTTATCCATTCATCTGTCTGTGGGCATTTAGGTTGCTTCCATTACCTGGCTATTGTAAATAGTGCTGCAATGAACATTGTGGTGAATGTGCCTTTTTGATTAATGGTTTTCTCTGGGTATATGCCCAGAAGTGGGATTGCCGGATCAGATGGTAATTCTATTTCTAGTTTTTTTAAGGAAACTCCATAGTGTTCTCCATAGTGACTGTATAAATTTACATTCCCCCCAATAGTGGAAGAGGGCTCCTTTTGTCCACACCCTCCCCAGAATTTGTTGTTTGTAGATTTTCTGACGATGCCGATTCTAACAGGTGTGAGGTGATACCACATTGTAGTTTTGATTTGCATTTCTCTAATAATTAGTGCTGTTGAGCAGCTTTTCATGTGCGTCTTGGCATCTCTGTGTCTTCTTTAAAGAAACGTCTCTTTAGATCTTCTGCCCATTTTTGTATTGGGTTGTTTTTTTTATTAATATTAAGCTGCATGTGCTGATTATATATATTGGCGATTAAACCTTTGTCCATTGATTCGTTTGCAACTATTTTCGCCCCTTCTGAGGGATGCCTTTTTCCATTCCCGTTTTTTTAACCAAAAAAGAAAGAAAGAAAAAGAAGCAGAAAACTAATGTGCATAAAATATGCCTTTTGAAACGGTCGTTTTGAAATATGGACGTCCTTTGAATTTTTTGGTCGATATGTGACCCCAGGATTTGTTTTCAGGGCAGGTGTCATTTACAGGTCTGCAATGATTTTGAATATCAACTGACCATTAGCGCTGGGATTAAAGCTGCTGTTGTGTGAAACGGCCACAAGGTGGCAGCAGTTCTCCCTTACCAATTCTGGTTACTAGGGCAACAGAGCCTCAATGGATTTCGTGTTCTAGATTGGAATTTAGAATGGAATGTGCCAGGAGAAAGCCCCTCAAGTTTGTCTCCCTACTTCTTGTTTGTGTTTTTAATTTAATTTTTATTTTTTATGACAGCAAGTTTGATTACAATGTTTGGCTTGTTGGAGGTGTGGAAGATGTGGTTCTTTTACACATATACAGATGTCTGTTATTCCTGGGATCCTTTTCCCATGTACGTTATGACAGAATGTTGAGTAGTCTTTTGGTATTCTTTAGGTGTTTGGTGATTATATATGTCACCTGTGTTTGTATAAGTCTGTTAACCCCAATATCGTAATGAAACCGATCCTCACACCTTTCCATTGGTGAACCATAAGTTTGTTTAATGAATCTGTGATTGCCCTTCTCCGTGGAAATATCTGCCCTGGTATCCATTTTTAGGTAACACCTATAAGTGATATGATATGATATGTGTCTTTCACTTTCTGACTTACTACATGTCACGTGATTACCTCTAGACTCATCTACGGTGCTGCAAATGGCATTGTGTCCTTTTTTTTCCTTGCCTTCTATTCTGACTTAGCGAGGTCCATTTTCAACAATGTGATTCCCTGCGGGTTGTGGATTAGCTGACGTGGGCAGCCTTATCCTGCCGGCCGGCCCTCCTCAGTTGTGCCTGGTTGAGGTCAATATAAACAGCGCTCCAGGCAGCAATAGCCCCTGAACCTGTGCCTGACTCCATATTCTCTGCCCCGTCAGCAGTCTCGGGGCTGTGCTGTTGGGTGGGAGTGAGGGGCCACAGCTTTGTTGGTGGCCCGGTGTGAGTGGGGTTCTGCTGACCTATTTGCAGGAGTTGCCAAGCTGCCTCCTGTAAAGAAGAGGATGTGTCACCCATACCTTCCGCTGGAATTTCTCTCCGGACAGAGGTGAGGAAGGAAAAAAGCAGTGGGGGCCGGGACAGGTGGGGTATCTCAGGCAGGACAATGGAAAGCTTCCGGAAGAGGGCGCGGGGCCAGGACCACCCTGGCTGCCCTGCAGGCACCAAGTTGGCCTGCGTGCTATCGCTGGTGTGGCTCCACGGCCCTTCCTCTAGTCTTTCAAGCCCTTGTACATATTCAGGTGTTTTACCTGGGAAGGGGGGGAACAGTTCAGCAGCAGCTGGCCTGGGGCTCAGCTCACCTTTATTATGAGATGCCTCGGCACGGTCCCCCAGCTTTGCAATGAGGACGCTCCTTGTGTGGGGAGTGGGTTGCTGGCTGTATGGGAGATGATTCCCCACCTCTGACCAATTTCAGAATTGTTTACCGTTGGAGCAAGTGCCCTGATAGCGTTTTCCTCTGTATAACTGGTGGGTTCAGGTTTTTCTTCTTTTATGGTTCAGGTTAGCTTTTATTCCTCTTTTATATATTTATAGATATAAGCATGGAAATAATTCATTCCTATAAATACATCTGTGTGAAGGGAAGAACTTTTTTCTCTTTTATTTTTAAATTTTATTTTTTATAATTTTGAAACTTAATTTTATTTACTTTTTTATACAGCAGGTTATTATTAGTTATGTATTTTATGCATATACATGTATACAGGTCAATCTCAATCTCCCAACTCATCCCACCACCACCACCCCATGGCTTCCCACACTTGGTGTCCATACGTTTGTTCTCAACCTGTGTGTCTCTATTTCTTCCCTGCAAACCAGTTCATCTGTACCATCTTTTAGGTTCCACATATATGCATTAATATACAATATTTGTTTTCCTCTTTCTGACTTACTTCATTCTGTATGACAGTCTCTAGATCCATCGATGTCTCTACAAATGACCCAGTTTCATTCCTTTTTATGGCCGAGTAATATTCCATTTTATATATGTATCCCAATTTTATCCATTCATCTGTCTGTGGGCATTTAGGTTGCTTCCATTACCTGGCTATTGTAAATAGTGCTGCAATGAACATTGTGGTGAATGTGCCTTTTTGATTTATGGTTTTCTCTGGGTATATGCCCAGAAGTGGGATTGCCGGATCAGATGGTAATTCTATTTCTAGTTTTTTTAAGGAAACTCCATAGTGTTCTCCATAGTGACTGTATAAATTTACATTCCCCCCAATAGTGGAAGAGGGCTCCTTTTGTCCACACCCTCCCCAGAATTTGTTGTTTGTAGATTTTCTGATGATGCCGATTCTAACAGGTGTGAGGTGATACCACATTGTAGTTTTGATTTGCATTTCTCTAATAATTAGTGCTGTTGAGCAGCTTTTCATGTGCGTCTTGGCCATCTCTGTGTCTTCTTTAAAGAAACGTCTCTTTAGATCTTCTGCCCATTTTTGTATTGGGTTGTTTTTTTTATTAATATTAAGCTGCATGTGCTGATTATATATATTGACGATTAAACCTTTGTCCATTGATTCGTTTGCAACTATTTTCGCCCCTTCTGAGGGATGCCTTTTTCCATTCCCGTTTTTTTAACCAAAAAAGAAAGAAAGAAAAAGAAGCAGAAAACTAATGTGCATAAAATATGCCTTTTGAAACGGTCGTTTTGAAATATGGACGTCCTTTGAATTTTTTGATCGATATGTGACCCCAGGATTTGTTTTAAGGGCAGGTGTCATTTACAGGTCTGCAATGATTTTGAATATCAACTGACCATTAGCGCTGGGATTAAAGCTGCTGTTGTGTGAAACGGCCACAAGGTGGCAGCAGTTCTCCCTTACCAATTCTGGTTACTAGGGCAACAGAGCCTCAATGGATTTCGTGTTCTAGATTGGAATTTAGAATGGAATGTGCCAGGAGAAAGCCCCTCAAGTTTGTCTCCCTACTTCTTGTTTGTGTTTTTAATTTAATTTTTATTTTTTATGACAGCAAGTTTGATTACAATGTTTGGCTTGTTGGAGGTGTGGAAGATGTGGTTCTTTTACACATATACAGATGTCTGTTATTCCTGGGATCCTTTTCCCATGTACGTTATGACAGAATGTTGAGTAGTCTTTTGGTATTCTTTAGGTGTTTGGTGATTATATATGTCACCTGTGTTTGTATAAGTCTGTTAACCCCGATATCGTAATGAAACCGATCCTCACACCTTTCCATTGGTGAACCATAAGTTTGTTTAATGAATCTGTGATTGCCCTTCTCCGTGGAAATATCTGCCCTGGTATCCATTTTTAGGTAACACCTATAAGTGATATGATATGATATGTGTCTTTCACTTTCTGACTTACTACATGTCACGTGATTACCTCTAGACTCATCTACGGTGCTGCAAATGGCATTGTGTCCTTTTTTTTCCTTGCCTTCTATTCTGATTTAGCGAGGTCCATTTTCAACAATGTGATTCCCTGAGGGTTGTGGATTAGCTGACGTGGGCAGCCTTATCCTGCCGGCCGGCCCTCCCCAGGTGTGCCTAGTTGAGGTCAATATAAAGAGCGCTCCAGGCAGCAATGGCCCCTGAACCTGTGCCTGACTCCATATTCTCTGCCCCGTCAGCAGTCTCGGGGCTGTGCTGGTGGGAGGGAGAGAGGGGCCACAGCTTTGTTGGTGGCCCGGTGTGAGTGGGGTTCTGCTGACCTTTCTGCAGGAGTTGCCAGGCTGCCTCCTGTAAAGAAGAGGATGTGTCACACATACCTTCCGCTGGAATTTCTCTCCGGACAGAGGTGAGGAAGGAAAAAAGCAGTGGGGGCCGGGACAGGTGGGGTATCTCAGGCAGGACAATGGAAAGCTTCTGGAAGAGCGCCCGGGGCCAGGACCACCATGGCTGGCCTGCAGGCACCAAGTTGGCCTGCGTGCTGCCGCTGGTGTGGCTCGACGGCCCTTCCTCTAGTCTTTCAAGCCCTTGTACATATTCAGGTGTTTTACCTGGGAAGGGTGGGAACAGTTCAGCAGCAGCTGGCCTGGGGCTCAGCTCACCTTTATTCAGAGATGCCTCGGCACGGTCCCCCATCTTTGCAATGAGGACGCTCCGTGTGTGGGGGGTGGGTTGCTGGCTGTATGGGTGATGATTCCCCACCTCTGACCAATTTCAGAATTGTTTACCGCTGGAGCAAGTGCCCTGATAGCGTTTTCCTCTGTATAACTGGTGGGTTCAGGTTTTTCTTCTTTTATGGTTCAAGTTAGCTTTTATTCCTCTTTTATGTATTTATAGATATAAGCATGGAAATAATTCATTCCTATAAATACATCTGTGTGAAGGGAAGAACTTTTTTCTCTTTTATTTTTAAATTTTATTTTTTATAATTTTAAAATTTAATTTTATTTACTTTTTTATACAGCAGGTTATTATTAGTTATGTATTTTATGCATATACATGTATACAGGTCAATCTCAATCTCCCAACTCATCCCACCACCACCACCCCATGGCTTCCCACACTTGGTGTCCATACGTTTGTTCTCTACCTGTGTGTCTCTATTTCTTCCCTGCAAACCAGTTCATATGTACCATTTTTTAGGTTCCACATATATGCATTAATATACAATATTTGTTTTCCTCTTTCTGACTTACTTCATTCTGTATGACAGTCTCTAGATCCATCGATGTCTCTACAAATGACCCAGTTTCATTCCTTTTTATGGCCGAGTAATATTCCATTTTATATATGTACCCCAATTTTATCCATTCATCTGTCTGTGGGCATTTAGGTTGCTTCCATTACCTGGCTATTGTAAATAGTGCTGCAATGAACATTGTGGTGAATGTGCCTTTTTGATTTATGGTTTTCTCTGGGTATATGCCCAGAAGTGGGATTGCTGGATCAGATGGTAATTCTATTTCTACTTTTTTTAAGGAAACTCCATAGTGTTCTCCATAGTGACTATATCAATTTACATTCCCACCAATAGTGGAAGAGGGCTCCTTTTGTCCACACCCTCCCCAGAATTTGTTGTTTGTAGATTTTCTGATGATGCCGATTCTAACAGGTGTGAGGTGATACCTCATTGTAGTTTTGATTTGCATTTCTCTAATAATTAGTGCTGTTGAGCAGCTTTTCATGTGCGTCTTGGCCATCTCTGTGTCTTCTTTAAAGAAACGTCTCTTTAGATCTTCTGCCCATTTTTGTATTGGGTTGTTTGTTTTTTTAATATTAAGCTGCATGAGCTGTTTATATATATTGGAGATTAAACGTCTGTCCATTGATTCGTTTGCAACTATTTTCGCCCCTTCTGAGGGATGCCTTTTTCCATTCCAGTTTTTTTAACCAAAAAAGAAAGAAAGAAAAAGAAGCAGAAACTAATGTGCATAAAATATGCCTTTTGAAGCGGTCGTTTTGAAATATGGACGTCCTTTGAATTTTTTGGTCGATATGTGACCCCAGGATTTGTTTTCAGGGCAGGTGTCATTTACAGGTCTGCAATGATTATTTATTTATTTATTTTTTTTGCGGTACGTGGGCCTCTCACTGCTGTGGCCTCTCCCGTTGTGGAGCACAGGGTGCGGACGCGCAGGCTCAGCGGACATGGCTCACGGGCCCAGCCGCTCACGCGTCATGTGGGATCTTCCCAGACCGGGGCACGAACCCACGTCCCCTGCATCAGCAGGCGGACTCTCAACCACTGCGCCACCAGGGAAGCCCTGCAATGATTTTGAATATCAACTGACCATTAGCGCTGGGATTAAAGCTGCTGTTGTGTGAAACGGCCACAAGGTGGCAGCAGTTCTCCATTACCAATTCTGGTTACTAGGTCAACAGAGCCTCAATGGAAGTCGTGTTCTAGATTGGAATTTAGAATGGAATGTGCCAGGAGAAAGCCCCTCAAGTTTGTCTCCCTACTTCTTGTTCGTGTTTTTAATTTAATTTTTATTTTTTATGACAGCAAGTTTGATTACAATGTTTGGCTTGTTGGAGGTGTGGAAGATGTGGTTCTTTTACACATATACAGATGTCTGTTTTTCCTGGGATCCTTTTCCCATGTACGTTATGACAGAATGTTGAGTAGTCTTTTGGTATTCCGTTGGTGTTTGGTGATTATATATGTCACCTGTGTTTGTATAAGTCTGTTAACCCCGATATCGTAATGAAACCAATCCTCACACCTTTCCATTGGTGAACCATAAGTTTGTTTAATGAATCTGTGATTGCCCTTCTCCGTGGAAATATCTGCCCTGGTATCCATTTTTAGGTAACACCTATAAGTGATATGATATGATATGTGTCTTTCACTTTCTGACTTACTACATGTCACGTGATTACCTCTAGACTCATCTACGGTGCTGCAAATGGCATTGTCCTTTTTTTCCTTGCCTTCTATTCTGACTTAGCGAGGTCCATTTTCAACAATGTGATTCCCTGCGGGTTGTGGATTAGCTGACGTGGGCATCCTTATCCTGTCGGCCGGCCCTCCCCAGGTGTGCCTGGTTGAGGTCAATATAAACAGCGCTCCACGCAGCAATAGCCCCTGAACCTGTGCCTGACTCCATATTCTCTTCCCCGTCAGCAGTCTCGGGGCTGTGCTGGTGGGTGGGAGTGAGGGGCCACAGCTTTGTTGGTGGCCCGGTGTGAGTGGGGTTCTGCTGACCTTTTTGCAGGAGTTGCCAAGCTGCCTCCTGTAAAGAAGAGGATGTGTCACCCATACGTTCCACTGGAATTTCTCTCCGGACAGAGGTGAGGAAGGAAAAAAGCAGTGGGTGCCGGGACAGGTGGGGTATCTCAGGCAGGACAATGGAAAGCTTCCGGAAGAGGGCCTGGGGCCCGGACCACCCTGGCTGGCCTGCAGGCACCAAGTTGGCCTGCGTGCTGTCGCTGGTGTGGCTCCACGGCCCTTCCTCTAGTCTTTCAAGCCCTTGTACATATTCAGGTGTTTTACCTGCGAAGGGTGGGAACAGTTCAGCAGCAGCTGGCCTGGGGCTCAGCTCACCTTTATTCAGAGATGCCTCGGCACGGTCCCCCAGCTTTGCAATGAGGACGCTCCTTGTGTGGGGGGTGGGTTGCTGGCTGTATGGGAGATGATTCCCCACCTCTGACCAATTTCAGAATTGTTTACCGCTGGAGCAAGTGCCCTGATAGCGTTTTCCTCTGTATAACTGGTGGGTTCAGGTTTTTCTTCTTTTATGGTTCAAGTTAGCTTTTATTCCTCTTTTATGTATTTATAGATATAAGCATGGAAATAATACATTCCTATAAATACATCTGTGTGAAGGGAAGAACTTTTTTCTCTTTTATTTTTAAATTTTATTTTTTATAATTTTGAAATTTAATTTTATTTACTTTTTTATACAGCAGGTTATTATTAGTTATGTATTTTATGCATATACATGTATACAGGTCAATCTCAATCTCCCAACTCATCCCACCACCACCACCCCATGGCTTCCCACACTTGGTGTCCATACGTTTGTTCTCTACCTGTGTGTCTCTATTTCTTCCCTGCAAACCAGTTCATCTGTACCATCTTTTAGGTTCCACATATATGCATTAATATACAATATTTGTTTTCCTCTTTCTGACTTACTTCATTCTGTATGACAGTCTCTAGATCCATCGATGTCTCTACAAATGACCCAGTTTCATTCCTTTTTATGGCCGAGTAATATTCCATTTTATATATATACCCCAATTTTATCCATTCATCTGTCTGTGGGCATTTAGGTTGCTTCCATTACCTGGCTATTGTAAATAGTGTTGCAATGAACATTGTGGTGAATGTGCCTTTCTGATTTATGGTTTTCTCCGGGTATATGCCCAGAAGTGGGATTGCTGGATCAGATGGTAATTCTATATCTAGGATTTTTAAGGAAACTCCATAGTGTTCTCCATAGTGACTGTATCAATTTACATTCCCACCAATAGTGGAAGAGGGCTCCTTTTGTCCACACCCTCCCCAGAATTTGTTGTTTGTAGATTTTCTGATGATGCCGATCCTAACAGGTGTGAGGTGATACCTCATTGTAGTTTTGATTTGCATTTCTCTAATAATTAGTGCTGTTGAGCAGCTTTTCATGTGCGTCTTGGCCATCTCTGTGTCTTCTTTAAAGAAACGTCTCTTTAGATCTTCTGCCCATTTTTGTATTGGGCTGTTTGTTTTTTTAATATTAAGCTGCATGAGCTGTTTATATATATTGGAGATTAAACCTTTGTCCATTGATTCGTTTGCAACTATTTTCGCCCCCTCTGAGGGATGCCTTTTTCCATTTCCGTTTTTTAACCAAAAAAGAAAGAAAGAAAAAGAAGCAGAACACAAATGTACATAAAATATGCCTTTTGAAATGGTCGTTTTGAAGTATGGACGTCCTTTGAATTTTTTGTTCGATATGTGAACCCAGGATTTGCTTCCAGGGCAGGTGTCTTTTACAGGCCTGCAATGATTTTGAATATCAACTGACCATTAGCGCTGGGATTAAAGCTGCTGTTGTGTGAAACGGCCACAAGGTGGCAGCAGTTCTCCCTTACCAATTCTGGTTACCAGGGCAACAGAGCCTCAATGGAAGTCGTGTTCTAGATTGGAATTTAGAATGGAATGTGCCAGGAGAAAGCCCCTCAAGTTTGTCTCCCTACTTCTTGTTTGTGTTTTTAATTTAATTTTTATTTTTTATGACAGCAAGTTTGATAACAATGTTTGGCTTCTTGGAGGTGTGGAAGATGTGGTTCTTTTACACATATACAGAGGTCTGTTTTTCCTGGGATCCTTTTCCCATGTACGTTATGACAGAATATTGAGTAGTCTTTTGGTATTCCGTAGGTGTTTGGTGATTATATATGTCACCTGTGTTTGTATAAGTCTGTTAACCCCGATATCGTAATGAAACCAATCCTCAAACCTTTCCATTGGTGAACCATAAGTTTGTTTAATGAATCTGTGATTGCCCTTCTCCGTGGAAATATCTGCCCTGGTATCCATTTTTAGGTAACACCTATAAGTGATATGATATGATATGTGTCTTTCACTTTCTGACTTACTACATGTCACGTGATTACCTCTAGACTCATCTACGGTGCTGCAAATGGCATTGTGTCCTTTTTTTTCCTTGCCTTCTATTCTGACTTAGCGATGTCCATTTTCAACAATGTGATTCCCTGCGGGTTATGGATTAGCTGACGTGGGCAGCCTTATCCTGCCGGCCGGCCCTCCCCAGGTGTGCCTGGTTGAGGTCAATATAAACAGCGCTCCAGGCAGCAATAGCCCCTGAACCTGTGCCTGACTCCATATTCTCTGCCCCGTCAACAGCCTCGGGACTGTGCTGGTGGGTGGGAGTGAGGGGCCACAGCTTTGTTGGTGGCCCGGTGTGAGTGGGGTTCTGCTGACCTTTCTGCAGGAGTTGCCAGGCTGCCTCCTGTAAAGAAGAGGATGTGTCACCCATACCTTCCGCTGGAATTTCTCTCCGGACAGAGGTGAGGAAGGAAAAAAGCAGTGGGTGCCGGGACAGGTGGGGTATCTCAGGCAGGACAATGGAAAGCTTCCGGAAGAGGGCCCGGGGCCAGGACCACCCTGGCTGGCCTGCAGGCACCAAGTTGGCCTGCGTGCTGTCGCTGGTGTGGCTCCACGGCCCTTAATCTAGTCTTTCAAGCCCTTGTACATATTCAGGTGTTTTACCTGGGAAGGGTGGGAACAGTTCAGCAGCAGCTGGCCTGTGGCTCAGCTCACCTTTATTCAGAGATGCCTCGGCACGGTCCCCCAGCTTTGCAATGAGGACGCTCCTTGTGTGTGGGGTGGGTTGATGGCTGTATGGGAGATGATTCCCCACCTCTGACCAATTTCAGAATTGTTTACCGCTGGAGCAAGTGCCCTGATAGCGTTTTCCTCTGTATAACTAGTGGGTTCAGGTTTTTCTTCTTTTATGGTTCAAGTTAGCTTTTATTCCTCTTTTATGTATTTATAGATATAAGCATGGAAATAATTCATTCCTATAAATACATCTGTGTGAAGGGAAGAACTTTTTTCTCTTTTATTTTTAAATTTTATTTTTTATAATTTTGAAATTTAATTTTATTTACTTTTTTATACAGCAGGTTATTATTAGTTATGTATTTTATGCCTATACATGTATACAGGTCAATCTCAATCTCCCAACTCATCCCACCACCACCACCCCATGGCTTCCCACACTTGGTGTCCATACGTTTGTTCTCTACCTGTGTGTCTCTATTTCTTCCCTGCAAACCAGTTCATCTGTACCATCTTTTAGGTTCCACATATATGCATTAATATACAATATTTGTTTTCCTCTTTCTGACTTACTTCATTCTGTATGACAGTCTCTAGATCCATCGATGTCTCTACAAATGACCCAGTTTCATTCCTTTTTATGGCCGAGTAATATTCCATTTTATATATGTACCCCAATTTTATCCATTCATCTGTCTGTGGGCATTTAGGTTGCTTCCATTACCTGGCTATTGTAAATAGTGCTGCAATGAACATTGTGGTGAATGTGCCTTTTTGATTTATGGTTTTCTCTGGGTATATGCCCAGAAGTGGGATTGCTGGATCAGATGGTAATTCTATTTCTAGTTTTTTTAAGGAAACTCCATAGTGTTCTCCATAGTGACTGTATCAATTTACATTCCCACCAATAGTGGAAGAGGGCTCCTTTTGTCCACACCCTCCCCAGAATTTGTTGTTTGTAGATTTCCTGAGGATGCCGATTCTAACAGGTGTGAGGTGATACCTCATTGTAGTTTTGATTTGCATTTCTCTAATAATTAGTGCTGTTGAGCAGCTTTTCATGTGCGTCTTGGCCATCTCTGTGTCTTCTTTAAAGAAACGTCTCTTTAGATCTTCTGACCATTTTTGTATTGGGTTGTTTGTTTTTTTAATATTAAGCTGCATGAGCTGTTTATATATATTGGAGATTAAACCTCTGTCCATTGATTCGTTTGCAACTATTTTTGCCCCTTCTGAGGGATGCCTTTTTCCATTCCCGTTTTTTTAACCAAAAAAGAAAGAAAGAAAAAGAAGCAGAAAACTAATGTGCATAAAATATGCCTTTTGAAACGGTCGTTTTTAAATATGGACGTCCTTTGAATTTTTTGGTCGATATGTGACCCCAGGATTTGTTTTCAGGGCAGGTGTCATTTACAGGTCTGCAATGATTATTTTTTTATTTTTATTTTTTGCGGTACGTGGGCCTCTCACTGCTGTGGCCTCTCCCGTTGTGGAGCACATTGTGCGGACGCGCAGGCTCAGCGGCCATGGCTCACGGGCCCAGCCGCTCACGCGGCATGTGGGATCTTCCCAGACCGGGGCACGAACCCACGTCCCCTGCATCAGCAGGCGGACTCTCAACCACTGCGCCACCAGGGAAGCCCTGCAATGATTTTGAATATCAACTGACCATTAGCGCTGGGATTAAAGCTGCTGTTGTGTGAAACGGCCACAAGGTGGCAGCAGTTCTCCCTTACCAATTCTGGTTACTAGGGCAACAGAGCCTCAATGGAAGTCGTGTTCTAGATTGGAATTTAGAATGGAATGTGCCTGGAGAAAGCCCCTCAAGTTTGTCTCCCTACTTCTTGTTTGTGTTTTTAACTTAATTTTTATTTTTTATGACAGCAAGTTTGATTACAATGTTTGGCTTGTTGGAGGTGTGGAAGATGTGGTTCTTTTACACATATACAGATGTCTGTTTTTCCTGGGATCCTTTTCCCATGTACGTTATGACAGAATGTTGAGTAGTCTTTTGGTATTCCGTAGGTGTTTGGTGATTATATATGTCACCTGTGTTTGTATAAGTCTGTTAACCCCGATATCGTAATGAAACCAATCCTCACACCTTTCCATTGGTGAACCATAAGTTTGTTTAATGAATCTGTGATTGCCCTTCTCCGTGGAAATATCTGCCCTGGTATCCATTTGTAGGTAACACCTATAAGTGATATGATATGATATGTGTCTTTCACTTTCTGACTTACTACATGTCACGTGATTACCTCTAGACTCATCTACGGTGCTGCAAATGGCATTGTGTCCTTTTTTTTCCTTGCCTTCTATTCTGACTTAGCGAGGTCCATTTTCAACAATGTGATTCCCTGCGGGTTGTGGATTAGCTGACGTGGGCAGCCTTATCCTGCCGGCCGGCCCTCCCCAGGTGTGCCTGGTTGAGGTCAATATAAAGAGCGCTCCAGGCAGCAATGGCCACTGAACCTGTGCCTGACTCCATATTCTCTGCCCCGTCAGCAGTCTCGGGGCTGTGCTGGTGGGAGGGAGTGAGGGGCCACAGCTTTGTTGGTGGCCCGGTGTGAGTGGGGTTCTGCTGACCTTTCTGCAGGAGTTGCCAGGCTGCCTCCTGTAAAGAAGAGGATGTGTCACCCATACCTTCCGCTGGAATTTCTCTCCGGACAGAGGTGAGGAAGGAAAAAAGCAGTGGGGGCCGGGACAGGTGGGGTATCTCAGGCAGGACAATGGAAAGCTTCTGGAAGAGGGCCCGGGGCCAGGACCACCCTGGCTGGCCTGCAGGCACCAAGTTGGCCTGCGTGCTGCTGCTGGTGTGGCTCCACGGCCCTTCCTCTAGTCTTTCAAGCCCTTGTACATATTCAGGTGTTTTACCTGGGAAGGGTGGGAACAGTTCAGCAGCAGCTGGCCTGGGGCTCAGCTCAACTTTATTCAGAGATGCCTCGGCACGGTCCCCCAGCTTTGCAATGAGGACGCTCCTTGTGTGGGGGGTGGGTTGCTGGCGGTATGGGTGATGATTCCCCACCTCTGACCAATTTCAGAATTGTTTACCACTGGAGCAAGTGCCCTGATAGCGTTTTCCTCTGTATAACTGGTGGGTTCAGGTTTTTCTTCTTTTATGGTTCAAGTTAGCTTTTATTCCTCTTTTATGTATTTATAGATATAAGCATGGAAATAATACATTCCTATAAATACATCTGTGTGAAGGGAAGAACTTTTTTCTCTTTTATTTTTAAATTTTATTTTTTATAATTTTGAAACTTAATTTTATTTACTTTTTTATACAGCAGGTTATTATTAGTTATGTATTTTATGCATATACATGTATACAGGTCAATCTCAATCTCCCAACTCATCCCACCACCACCACCCCATGGCTTCCCATACTTGCTGTCCATACGTTTGTTCTCTACCTGTGTGTCTCTATTTCTTCCCTGCAAACCAGTTCATCTGTACCATCTTTTAGGTTCCACATATATGCATTAATATACAATATTTGTTTTCCTCTTTCTGACTTACTTCATTCTGTATGACAGTCTCTAGATCCATCGATGTCTTTACAAATGACCCAGTTTCATTCCTTTTTATGGCCGAGTAATATTCCATTTTATATATGTATCCCAATTTTATCCATTCATCTGTCTGTGGGCATTTAGGTTGCTTCCATTACCTGGCTATTGTAAATAGTGCTGCAATGAACATTGTGGTGAATGTGCCTTTTTGATTTATGGTTTTCTCTGGGTATATGCCCAGAAGTGGGATTGCCGGATCAGATGGTAATTCTATTTCTAGTTTTTTTAAGGAAACTCCATAGTGTTCTCCATAGTGACTGTATCAATTTACATTCCCCCCAATAGTGGAAGAGGGCTCCTTTTGTCCACACCCTCCCCAGAATTTGTTGTTTGTAGATTTTCTGACGATTCCGATTCTAACAGGTGTGAGGTGATACCACATTGTAGTTTTGATTTGCATTTCTCTAATAATTAGTGCTGTTGAGCAGCTTTTCATGTGCGTCTTGGCCATCTCTGTGTCTTCTTTAAAGAAACGTCTCTTTAGATCTTCTGCCCATTTTTGTATTGGGTTGTTTTTTTTATTAATATTAAGCCGCATGTGCTGATTATATATATTGGCGATTAAACCTTTGTCCATTGATTCGTTTGCAACTATTTTCGCCCCTTCTGAGGGATGCCTTTTTCCATTCCCGTTTTTTTAACCAAAAAAGAAAGAAAGAAAAAGTAGCAGAAAACTAATGTGCATAAAATATGCCTTTTGAAACGGTCGTTTTGAAATATGGACGTCCTTTGAATTTTTTGGTCGATATGTGACCCCAGGATTTGTTTTAAGGGCAGGTGTCATTTACAGGTCTGCAATGATTTTGAATATCAACTGACCATTAGCGCTGGGATTAAAGCTGCTGTTGTGTGAAACGGCCACAAGGTGGCAGCAGTTCTCCCTTACCAATTCTGGTTACTAGGGCAACAGAGCCTCAATGGATTTCGTGTTCTAGATTGGAATTTAGAATGGAATGTGCCAGGAGAAAGCCCCTCAAGTTTGTCTCCCTACTTCTTGTTTGTGTTTTTAATTTAATTTTTATTTTTTATGACAGCAAGTTTGATTACAATGTTTGGCTTGTTGGAGGTGTGGAAGATGTGGTTCTTTTACACATATACAGATGTCTGTTATTCCTGGGATCCTTTTCCCATGTACGTTATGACAGAATGTTGAGTAGTCTTTTGGTATTCTTTAGGTGTTTGGTGATTATATATGTCACCTGTGTTTGTATAAGTCTGTTAACCCCGATATCGTAATGAAACCGATCCTCACACCTTTCCATTGGTGAACCATAAGTTTGTTTAATGAATCTGTGATTGCCCTTCTCCGTGGAAATATCTGCCCTGGTATCCATTTTTAGGTAACACCTATAAGTGATATGATATGATATGTGTCTTTCACTTTCTGACTTACTACATGTCACGTGATTACCTCTAGACTCATCTACGGTGCTGCAAATGGCATTGTGTCCTTTTTTTTCCTTGCCTTCTATTCTGATTTAGCGAGGTCCATTTTCAACAATGTGATTCCCTGAGGGTTGTGGATTAGCTGACGTGGGCAGCCTTATCCTGCCGGCCGGCCCTCCCCAGGTGTGCCTAGTTGAGGTCAATATAAAGAGCGCTCCAGGCAGCAATGGCCCCTGAACCTGTGCCTGACTCCATATTCTCTGCCCCGTCAGCAGTCTCGGGGCTGTGCTGGTGGGAGGGAGATAGGGGCCACAGCTTTGTTGGTGGCCCGGTGTGAGTGGGGTTCTGCTGACCTTTCTGCAGGAGTTGCCAGGCTGCCTCCTGTAAAGAAGAGGATGTGTCACACATACCTTCCGCTGGAATTTCTCTCCGGACAGAGGTGAGGAAGGAAAAAAGCAGTGGGGGCCGGGACAGGTGGGGTATCTCAGGCAGGACAATGGAAAGCTTCTGGAAGAGCGCCCGGGGCCAGGACCACCATGGCTGGCCTGCAGGCACCAAGTTGGCCTGCGTGCTGCCGCTGGTGTGGCTCGACGGCCCTTCCTCTAGTCTTTCAAGCCCTTGTACATATTCAGGTGTTTTACCTGGGAAGGGTGGGAACAGTTCAGCAGCAGCTGGCCTGGGGCTCAGCTCACCTTTATTCAGAGATGCCTCGGCACGGTCCCCCATCTTTGCAATGAGGACGCTCCGTGTGTGGGGGGTGGGTTGCTGGCTGTATGGGTGATGATTCCCCACCTCTGACCAATTTCAGAATTGTTTACCGCTGGAGCAAGTGCCCTGATAGCGTTTTCCTCTGTATAACTGGTGGGTTCAGGTTTTTCTTCTTTTATGGTTCAAGTTAGCTTTTATTCCTCTTTTATGTATTTATAGATATAAGCATGGAAATAATTCATTCCTATAAATACATCTGTGTGAAGGGAAGAACTTTTTTCTCTTTTATTTTTAAATTTTATTTTTTATAATTTTAAAATTTAATTTTATTTACTTTTTTATACAGCAGGTTATTATTAGTTATGTATTTTATGCATATACATGTATACAGGTCAATCTCAATCTCCCAACTCATCCCACCACCACCACCCCATGGCTTCCCACACTTGGTGTCCATACGTTTGTTCTCTACCTGTGTGTCTCTATTTCTTCCCTGCAAACCAGTTCATATGTACCATTTTTTAGGTTCCACATATATGCATTAATATACAATATTTGTTTTCCTCTTTCTGACTTACTTCATTCTGTATGACAGTCTCTAGATCCATCGATGTCTCTACAAATGACCCAGTTTCATTCCTTTTTATGGCCGAGTAATATTCCATTTTATATATGTACCCCAATTTTATCCATTCATCTGTCTGTGGGCATTTAGGTTGCTTCCATTACCTGGCTATTGTAAATAGTGCTGCAATGAACATTGTGGTGAATGTGCCTTTTTGATTTATGGTTTTCTCTGGGTATATGCCCAGAAGTGGGATTGCTGGATCAGATGGTAATTCTATTTCTACTTTTTTTAAGGAAACTCCATAGTGTTCTCCATAGTGACTATATCAATTTACATTCCCACCAATAGTGGAAGAGGGCTCCTTTTGTCCACACCCTCCCCAGAATTTGTTGTTTGTAGATTTTCTGATGATGCCGATTCTAACAGGTGTGAGGTGATACCTCATTGTAGTTTTGATTTGCATTTCTCTAATAATTAGTGCTGTTGAGCAGCTTTTCATGTGCGTCTTGGCCATCTCTGTGTCTTCTTTAAAGAAACGTCTCTTTAGATCTTCTGCCCATTTTTGTATTGGGTTGTTTGTTTTTTTAATATTAAGCTGCATGAGCTGTTTATATATATTGGAGATTAAACGTCTGTCCATTGATTCGTTTGCAACTATTTTCGCCCCTTCTGAGGGATGCCTTTTTCCATTCCCGTTTTTTTAACCAAAAAAGAAAGAAAGAAAAAGAAGCAGAAACTAATGTGCATAAAATATGCCTTTTGAAGCGGTCGTTTTGAAATATGGACGTCCTTTGAATTTTTTGGTCGATATGTGACCCCAGGATTTGTTTTCAGGGCAGGTGTCATTTACAGGTCTGCAATGATTATTTATTTATTTATTTTTTTTGCGGTACGTGGGCCTCTCACTGCTGTGGCCTCTCCCGTTGTGGAGCACAGGGTGCGGACGCGCAGGCTCAGCGGACATGGCTCACGGGCCCAGCCGCTCACGCGTCATGTGGGATCTTCCCAGACCGGGGCACGAACCCACGTCCCCTGCATCAGCAGGCGGACTCTCAACCACTGCGCCACCAGGGAAGCCCTGCAATGATTTTGAATATCAACTGACCATTAGCGCTGGGATTAAAGCTGCTGTTGTGTGAAACGGCCACAAGGTGGCAGCAGTTCTCCATTACCAATTCTGGTTACTAGGTCAACAGAGCCTCAATGGAAGTCGTGTTCTAGATTGGAATTTAGAATGGAATGTGCCAGGAGAAAGCCCCTCAAGTTTGTCTCCCTACTTCTTGTTCGTGTTTTTAATTTAATTTTTATTTTTTATGACAGCAAGTTTGATTACAATGTTTGGCTTGTTGGAGGTGTGGAAGATGTGGTTCTTTTACACATATACAGATGTCTGTTTTTCCTGGGATCCTTTTCCCATGTACGTTATGACAGAATGTTGAGTAGTCTTTTGGTATTCCGTTGGTGTTTGGTGATTATATATGTCACCTGTGTTTGTATAAGTCTGTTAACCCCGATATCGTAATGAAACCAATCCTCACACCTTTCCATTGGTGAACCATAAGTTTGTTTAATGAATCTGTGATTGCCCTTCTCCGTGGAAATATCTGCCCTGGTATCCATTTTTAGGTAACACCTATAAGTGATATGATATGATATGTGTCTTTCACTTTCTGACTTACTACATGTCACGTGATTACCTCTAGACTCATCTACGGTGCTGCAAATGGCATTGTCCTTTTTTTCCTTGCCTTCTATTCTGACTTAGCGAGGTCCATTTTCAACAATGTGATTCCCTGCGGGTTGTGGATTAGCTGACGTGGGCATCCTTATCCTGTCGGCCGGCCCTCCCCAGGTGTGCCTGGTTGAGGTCAATATAAACAGCGCTCCACGCAGCAATAGCCCCTGAACCTGTGCCTGACTCCATATTCTCTTCCCCGTCAGCAGTCTCGGGGCTGTGCTGGTGGGTGGGAGTGAGGGGCCACAGCTTTGTTGGTGGCCCGGTGTGAGTGGGGTTCTGCTGACCTTTTTGCAGGAGTTGCCAAGCTGCCTCCTGTAAAGAAGAGGATGTGTCACCCATACGTTCCACTGGAATTTCTCTCCGGACAGAGGTGAGGAAGGAAAAAAGCAGTGGGTGCCGGGACAGGTGGGGTATCTCAGGCAGGACAATGGAAAGCTTCCGGAAGAGGGCCTGGGGCCCGGACCACCCTGGCTGGCCTGCAGGCACCAAGTTGGCCTGCGTGCTGTCGCTGGTGTGGCTCCACGGCCCTTCCTCTAGTCTTTCAAGCCCTTGTACATATTCAGGTGTTTTACCTGCGAAGGGTGGGAACAGTTCAGCAGCAGCTGGCCTGGGGCTCAGCTCACCTTTATTCAGAGATGCCTCGGCACGGTCCCCCAGCTTTGCAATGAGGACGCTCCTTGTGTGGGGGGTGGGTTGCTGGCTGTATGGGAGATGATTCCCCACCTCTGACCAATTTCAGAATTGTTTACCGCTGGAGCAAGTGCCCTGATAGCGTTTTCCTCTGTATAACTGGTGGGTTCAGGTTTTTCTTCTTTTATGGTTCAAGTTAGCTTTTATTCCTCTTTTATGTATTTATAGATATAAGCATGGAAATAATACATTCCTATAAATACATCTGTGTGAAGGGAAGAACTTTTTTCTCTTTTATTTTTAAATTTTATTTTTTATAATTTTGAAATTTAATTTTATTTACTTTTTTATACAGCAGGTTATTATTAGTTATGTATTTTATGCATATACATGTATACAGGTCAATCTCAATCTCCCAACTCATCCCACCACCACCACCCCATGGCTTCCCACACTTGGTGTCCATACGTTTGTTCTCTACCTGTGTGTCTCTATTTCTTCCCTGCAAACCAGTTCATCTGTACCATCTTTTAGGTTCCACATATATGCATTAATATACAATATTTGTTTTCCTCTTTCTGACTTACTTCATTCTGTATGACAGTCTCTAGATCCATCGATGTCTCTACAAATGACCCAGTTTCATTCCTTTTTATGGCCGAGTAATATTCCATTTTATATATATACCCCAATTTTATCCATTCATCTGTCTGTGGGCATTTAGGTTGCTTCCATTACCTGGCTATTGTAAATAGTGTTGCAATGAACATTGTGGTGAATGTGCCTTTCTGATTTATGGTTTTCTCCGGGTATATGCCCAGAAGTGGGATTGCTGGATCAGATGGTAATTCTATATCTAGGATTTTTAAGGAAACTCCATAGTGTTCTCCATAGTGACTGTATCAATTTACATTCCCACCAATAGTGGAAGAGGGCTCCTTTTGTCCACACCCTCCCCAGAATTTGTTGTTTGTAGATTTTCTGATGATGCCGATCCTAACAGGTGTGAGGTGATACCTCATTGTAGTTTTGATTTGCATTTCTCTAATAATTAGTGCTGTTGAGCAGCTTTTCATGTGCGTCTTGGCCATCTCTGTGTCTTCTTTAAAGAAACGTCTCTTTAGATCTTCTGCCCATTTTTGTATTGGGCTGTTTGTTTTTTTAATATTAAGCTGCATGAGCTGTTTATATATATTGGAGATTAAACCTTTGTCCATTGATTCGTTTGCAACTATTTTCGCCCCCTCTGAGGGATGCCTTTTTCCATTTCCGTTTTTTAACCAAAAAAGAAAGAAAGAAAAAGAAGCAGAACACAAATGTACATAAAATATGCCTTTTGAAATGGTCGTTTTGAAGTATGGACGTCCTTTGAATTTTTTGTTCGATATGTGAACCCAGGATTTGCTTCCAGGGCAGGTGTCTTTTACAGGCCTGCAATGATTTTGAATATCAACTGACCATTAGCGCTGGGATTAAAGCTGCTGTTGTGTGAAACGGCCACAAGGTGGCAGCAGTTCTCCCTTACCAATTCTGGTTACCAGGGCAACAGAGCCTCAATGGAAGTCGTGTTCTAGATTGGAATTTAGAATGGAATGTGCCAGGAGAAAGCCCCTCAAGTTTGTCTCCCTACTTCTTGTTTGTGTTTTTAATTTAATTTTTATTTTTTATGACAGCAAGTTTGATTACAATGTTTGGCTTGTTGGAGGTGTGGAAGATGTGGTTCTTTTACACATATACAGAGGTCTGTTTTTCCTGGGATCCTTTTCCCATGTACGTTATGACAGAATATTGAGTAGTCTTTTGGTATTCCGTAGGTGTTTGGTGATTATATATGTCACCTGTGTTTGTATAAGTCTGTTAACCCCGATATCGTAATGAAACCAATCCTCAAACCTTTCCATTGGTGAACCATAAGTTTGTTTAATGAATCTGTGATTGCCCTTCTCCGTGGAAATATCTGCCCTGGTATCCATTTTTAGGTAACACCTATAAGTGATATGATATGATATGTGTCTTTCACTTTCTGACTTACTACATGTCACGTGATTACCTCTAGACTCATCTACGGTGCTGCAAATGGCATTGTGTCCTTTTTTTTCCTTGCCTTCTATTCTGACTTAGCGATGTCCATTTTCAACAATGTGATTCCCTGCGGGTTATGGATTAGCTGACGTGGGCAGCCTTATCCTGCCGGCCGGCCCTCCCCAGGTGTGCCTGGTTGAGGTCAATATAAACAGCGCTCCAGGCAGCAATAGCCCCTGAACCTGTGCCTGACTCCATATTCTCTGCCCCGTCAACAGCCTCGGGACTGTGCTGGTGGGTGGGAGTGAGGGGCCACAGCTTTGTTGGTGGCCCGGTGTGAGTGGGGTTCTGCTGACCTTTCTGCAGGAGTTGCCAGGCTGCCTCCTGTAAAGAAGAGGATGTGTCACCCATACCTTCCGCTGGAATTTCTCTCCGGACAGAGGTGAGGAAGGAAAAAAGCAGTGGGTGCCGGGACAGGTGGGGTATCTCAGGCAGGACAATGGAAAGCTTCCGGAAGAGGGCCCGGGGCCAGGACCACCCTGGCTGGCCTGCAGGCACCAAGTTGGCCTGCGTGCTGTCGCTGGTGTGGCTCCACGGCCCTTAATCTAGTCTTTCAAGCCCTTGTACATATTCAGGTGTTTTACCTGGGAAGGGTGGGAACAGTTCAGCAGCAGCTGGCCTGTGGCTCAGCTCACCTTTATTCAGAGATGCCTCGGCACGGTCCCCCAGCTTTGCAATGAGGACGCTCCTTGTGTGTGGGGTGGGTTGATGGCTGTATGGGAGATGATTCCCCACCTCTGACCAATTTCAGAATTGTTTACCGCTGGAGCAAGTGCCCTGATAGCGTTTTCCTCTGCATAACTAGTGGGTTCAGGTTTTTCTTCTTTTATGGTTCAAGTTAGCTTTTATTCCTCTTTTATGTATTTATAGATATAAGCATGGAAATAATTCATTCCTATAAATACATCTGTGTGAAGGGAAGAACTTTTTTCTCTTTTATTTTTAAATTTTATTTTTTATAATTTTGAAATTTAATTTTATTTACTTTTTTATACAGCAGGTTATTATTAGTTATGTATTTTATGCCTATACATGTATACAGGTCAATCTCAATCTCCCAACTCATCCCACCACCACCACCCCATGGCTTCCCACACTTGGTGTCCATACGTTTGTTCTCTACCTGTGTGTCTCTATTTCTTCCCTGCAAACCAGTTCATCTGTACCATCTTTTAGGTTCCACATATATGCATTAATATACAATATTTGTTTTCCTCTTTCTGACTTACTTCATTCTGTATGACAGTCTCTAGATCCATCGATGTCTCTACAAATGACCCAGTTTCATTCCTTTTTATGGCCGAGTAATATTCCATTTTATATATGTACCCCAATTTTATCCATTCATCTGTCTGTGGGCATTTAGGTTGCTTCCATTACCTGGCTATTGTAAATAGTGCTGCAATGAACATTGTGGTGAATGTGCCTTTTTGATTTATGGTTTTCTCTGGGTATATGCCCAGAAGTGGGATTGCTGGATCAGATGGTAATTCTATTTCTAGTTTTTTTAAGGAAACTCCATAGTGTTCTCCATAGTGACTGTATCAATTTACATTCCCACCAATAGTGGAAGAGGGCTCCTTTTGTCCACACCCTCCCCAGAATTTGTTGTTTGTAGATTTTCTGAGGATGCCGATTCTAACAGGTGTGAGGTGATACCTCATTGTAGTTTTGATTTGCATTTCTCTAATAATTAGTGCTGTTGAGCAGCTTTTCATGTGCGTCTTGGCCATCTCTGTGTCTTCTTTAAAGAAACGTCTCTTTAGATCTTCTGACCATTTTTGTATTGGGTTGTTTGTTTTTTTAATATTAAGCTGCATGAGCTGTTTATATATATTGGAGATTAAACCTCTGTCCATTGATTCGTTTGCAACTATTTTCGCCCCTTCTGAGGGATGCCTTTTTCCATTCCCGTTTTTTTAACCAAAAAAGAAAGAAAGAAAAAGAAGCAGAAAACTAATGTGCATAAAATATGCCTTTTGAAACGGTCGTTTTGAAATATGGACGTCCTTTGAATTTTTTGGTCGATATGTGACCCCAGGATTTGTTTTCAGGGCAGGTGTCATTTACAGGTCTGCAATGATTATTTTTTTATTTTTATTTTTTGCGGTACGTGGGCCTCTCACTGCTGTGGCCTCTCCCGTTGTGGAGCACATTGTGCGGACGCGCAGGCTCAGCGGCCATGGCTCACGGGCCCAGCCGCTCACGCGGCATGTGGGATCTTCCCAGACCGGGGCACGAACCCACGTCCCCTGCATCAGCAGGCGGACTCTCAACCACTGCGCCACCAGGGAAGCCCTGCAATGATTTTGAATATCAACTGACCATTAGCGCTGGGATTAAAGCTGCTGTTGTGTGAAACGGCCACAAGGTGGCAGCAGTTCTCCCTTACCAATTCTGGTTACTAGGGCAACAGAGCCTCAATGGAAGTCGTGTTCTAGATTGGAATTTAGAATGGAATGTGCCTGGAGAAAGCCCCTCAAGTTTGTCTCCCTACTTCTTGTTTGTGTTTTTAACTTAATTTTTATTTTTTATGACAGCAAGTTTGATTACAATGTTTGGCTTGTTGGAGGTGTGGAAGATGTGGTTCTTTTACACATATACAGATGTCTGTTTTTCCTGGGATCCTTTTCCCATGTACGTTATGACAGAATGTTGAGTAGTCTTTTGGTATTCCGTAGGTGTTTGGTGATTATATATGTCACCTGTGTTTGTATAAGTCTGTTAACCCCGATATCGTAATGAAACCAATCCTCACACCTTTCCATTGGTGAACCATAAGTTTGTTTAATGAATCTGTGATTGCCCTTCTCCGTGGAAATATCTGCCCTGGTATCCATTTGTAGGTAACACCTATAAGTGATATGATATGATATGTGTCTTTCACTTTCTGACTTACTACATGTCACGTGATTACCTCTAGACTCATCTACGGTGCTGCAAATGGCATTGTGTCCTTTTTTTTCCTTGCCTTCTATTCTGACTTAGCGAGGTCCATTTTCAACAATGTGATTCCCTGCGGGTTGTGGATTAGCTGACGTGGGCAGCCTTATCCTGCCGGCCGGCCCTCCCCAGGTGTGCCTGGTTGAGGTCAATATAAAGAGCGCTCCAGGCAGCAATGGCCACTGAACCTGTGCCTGACTCCATATTCTCTGCCCCGTCAGCAGTCTCGGGACTGTGCTGGTGGGAGGGAGAGAGGGGCCACAGCTTTGTTGGTGGCCCGGTGTGAGTGGGGTTCTGCTGACCTTTCTGCAGGAGTTGCCAGGCTGCCTCCTGTAAAGAAGAGGATGTGTCACCCATACCTTCCGCTGGAATTTCTCTCCGGACAGAGGTGAGGAAGGAAAAAAGCAGTGGGGGCCGG
The DNA here is from genome assembly GCF_964165515.1 of Mesoplodon bidens. NCBI lineage: Eukaryota > Metazoa > Chordata > Mammalia > Artiodactyla > Ziphiidae > Mesoplodon > Mesoplodon bidens. The sequence continues at coordinate 622,717 of NW_027671404.1, forward strand.
GACAGGTGGGGTATCTCAGGCAGGACAATGGAAAGCTTCTGGAAGAGGGCCCGGGGCCAGGACCACCCTGGCTGGCCTGCAGGCACCAAGTTGGCCTGCGTGCTGCCGCTGGTGTGGCTCCACGGCCCTTCCTCTAGTCTTTCAAGCCCTTGTACATATTCAGGTGTTTTACCTGGGAAGGGTGGGAACAGTTCAGCAGCAGCTGGCCTGGGGCTCAGCTCAACTTTATTCAGAGATGCCTCGGCACGGTCCCCCAGCTTTGCAATGAGGACGCTCCTTGTGTGGGGGGTGGGTTGCTGGCGGTATGGGTGATGATTCCCCACCTCTGACCAATTTCAGAATTGTTTACCACTGGAGCAAGTGCCCTGATAGCGTTTTCCTCTGTATAACTGGTGGGTTCAGGTTTTTCTTCTTTTATGGTTCAAGTTAGCTTTTATTCCTCTTTTATGTATTTATAGATATAAGCATGGAAATAATTCATTCCTATAAATACATCTGTGTGAAGGGAAGAACTTTTTTCTCTTTTATTTTTAAATTTTGTTTTTTATAATTTTAAAATTTAATTTTATTTACTTTTTTATACAGCAGGTTATTATTAGTTATGTATTTTATGCATATACATGTATACAGGTCAATCTCAATCTCCCAACTCATCCCACCACCACCACCCCATGGCTTCCCACACTTGGTGTCCATACGTTTGTTTTCTACCTGTGTGTCTCTATTTCTTCCCTGCAAACCAGTTCATCTGTACCATTTTTTAGGTTCCACATATATGCATTAATATACAATATTTGTTTTCCTCTTTCTGACTTACTTCATTCTGTATGACAGTCTCTAGATCCATCGATGTCTCTACAAATGACCCAGTTTCATTCCTTTTTATGGCCGAGTAATATTCCATTTTATATATGTACCCCAATTTTATCCATTCATCTGTCTGTGGGCATTTAGGTTGCTTCCATTACCTGGCTATTGTAAATAGTGCTGCAATGAACATTGTGGTGAATGTGCCTTTTTGATTTATGGTTTTCTCTGGGTATATGCCCAGAAGTGGGATTGCTGGATCAGATGGTAATTCTATTTCTAGTTTTTTTAAGGAAACTCCATAGTGTTCTCCATAGTGACTATATCAATTTACATTCCCACCAATAGTGGAAGAGGGCTCCTTTTGTCCACACCCTCCCCAGAATTTGTTGTTTGTAGATTTTCTGATGATGCCGATTCTAACAGGTGTGAGGTGACACCTCATTGTAGTTTTGATTTGCATTACTCTAATAATTAGTGCTGCTGAGCAGCTTTTCATGTGCGTCTTGGCCATCTCTGTGTCTTCTTTAAAGAAACGTCTCTTTAGATCTTCTGACCATTTTTGTATTGGGTTGTTTGTTTTTTTAATATTAAGCTGCATGAGCTGTTTATATATATTGGAGAATAAACCTCTGTCCATTGATTCGTTTGCAACGATTTTCGCCCCTTCTGAGGGATGCCTGTTTCCATTCCGGTTTTTTTAACCAAAAAAGAAAGAAAGAAAAAGAAGCAGAAAACTAATGTGCATAAAATATGCCTTTTGAAGCGGTCGTTTTGAAATATGGACGTCCTTTGAATTTTTTGGTCGATATGTGACCCCAGGATTTGTTTTCAGGGCAGGTGTCATTTACAGGTCTGCAATGATTATTTTTTATTTTTATTTTTTTTGCGGTACGTGGGCCTCTCACTGCTGTGGCCTCTCCCGTTGTGGAGCACAGGGTGCGGACGCGCAGGCTCAGCGGCCATGGCTCACGGGCCCAGCCGCTCACGCGGCATGTGGGATCTTCCCAGACCGGGGCACGAACCCACGCCCGTGCATCAGCAGGCGGACTCTCAACCACTGCGCCACCAGGGAAGCCCTGCAATGATTTTGAATATCAACTGACTATTAGCGCTGGGATTAAAGCTGCTGTTGTGTGAAACGGCCACAAGGTGGCAGCAGTTCTCCCTTACCAATTCTGGTTACTAGGTCAACAGAGCCTCAATGGAAGTCGTGTTCTAGATTGGAATTTAGAATGAATGTGCCAGGAGAAAGCCCCTCAAGTTTGTCTCCCTACTTCTTGTTCGTGTTTTTAATATAATTTTTATTTTTTATTACAGCAAGTTTGATTACAATGTTTGGCTTGTTGGAGGTGTGGAAGATGTGGTTCTTTTACACATATACAGATGCCTGTTTTTCCTGGGATCCTTTTCCCATGTACGTTATGACAGAATGTTGAGTAGTCTTTTGGTATTCCGTAGGTGTTTGGTGATTATATATGTCACCTGTGTTTGTATAAGTCTGTTAACCCCGATATCGTAATGAAACCAATCCTCACACCTTTCCATTGGTGAACCAGGTTTGTTTAATGAATCTGTGATTGCCCTTCTCCGTGGAAATATCTGCCCTGTTATCCATTTTTAGGTAACACCTATAAGTGATATGATATGATGTGTCTTTCACTTTCTGACTTACTACATGTCACGTGATTACCTCTAGACTCATCTACGGTGCTGCAAATGGCATTGTGTCCTTATTTTCCTTGGCTTCTATTCTGCCTTAGCGAGGTCCATTTTCAACAATGTGATTCCCTGAGGGTTGTGGATTAGCTGACCTGGGCAGCCTTACCCTGCCGGCCGGCCCTCCCCAGGTGTGCCTGGTTGAGCTCAATATAAACAGCGCTCCAGGCAGCAATAGCCCCTGAAGCTGTGCCTGACTCCATATTCTCTGCCCCGTCAGCAGTCTCGGGGCTGAGCTGGTGGGAGGGAATGAGGGGCCACAGCTTTGTTGGCGGCGCAGTGTGAGTGGGGCACTGCTGGCCTTTCTGCAGGTGTTGCCAGGCTGCCACCTGTAAAGAAGAGGATGTGTCACCCATACCTTCCGCTGGAATTTCTCTCCGGACAGAGGTGAGGAAGGAAAAAAGCAGTGGGGGCCGGGACAGGAGGGGTATCACAGGCAGGACAAAGGAAAGCTTCCGGAAGAGTACCCGGGTCCAGGACCTCCCTGGCTGGCCTGCAGGCACCAAGTTGGCCTGCGTGCTGTCGCTAGTGTGTCTCCACGGCCCTTCCTCTAGGCTTTCAAGCCCTTGTACATATTCAGGTGTTTTACCTGCGAAGGGTGGGAACAGTTCAGCAGCAGCTGGCCTGGGGCTCAGCTCACCTTTATTCAGAGATGCCTCGGCACGGTCTCCCAGCTTTGCAATGAGGACGCGCCATGCGTGGGGGGTGGGTGCTAGCTGGATGGGAGATGATTCCCCACCTCTGACCAATTTCAGAATTGTTTACCGCTGGAGCAAGTGCCCTGATAGGGTTTTCCTCTGTATAACTGGTGGGTTCAGGTTTTTTTTCGTTTATGGTTCAAGTTAGATTTTTTTCCTCTTTTATGTATTTGTAGATATAAGCATGGAAATAATTCATTCCTATAAATACATGTGTGTGAAGGGAAGAACTTTTTTCTGTTTTATTTTTAAATATTATTTTTTAAAATTTTGAAATTTAATTTTATTTACTTTTTTATACAGCAGGTTATTATCAGTTATGTATTTTATGCATATACATGTATACAGGTCAATCCCAATCTCCCAACTCATCCCACCACCACCACCCTATGCCTTCCCACACTTGGTGTCCATACGTTTGTTCTCTACCTGTGTGTCTCTATTTCTTCCCTGCAAACCAGTTCATCTGTACCATCTTTTAGGTTCCACATATATGCATTAATATACAATATTTGTTTTCCTCTTTCTGACTTACTTCATTCTATATGACAGTCTCTAGATCCATCGATGTCTCTACAAATGACCCAGTTTCATTCCTTTTTATGGCCGAGTAATATTCCATTTTATATATGTACCCCATCTTTATCCATTCATCTGTCTGTGGGCATTTAGGTTGCTTCCATTACCTGGCTATTGTAAATAGTGCTGCAATGAACATTGTGGTGAATGTGCCTTTTTGATTTATGGTTTTCTCTGGGTATATGCCCAGAAGTGGGATTGCTGGATCAGATGGTAATTCTATTTCTAGTTTTTTAAAGGAAACTCCATACTGTTCTCCATAGTGACGGTATCAATTTACATTCCCACCAATAGTGGAAGAGGGCTCCTTTTGTCCACACCCTCCCCAGAATTTGTTGTTTGTAGATTTTCTGATTATGCCGATCCTAACAGGTGTGAGGTGATACCTCATTGTAGTTTTGATTTGCATTTCTCTAATAATTAGTGCCCTTGAGCAGCTTTTCATGTGCGTCTTGGCCATCTCTGTGTCTTCTTTGAAGAAACGTCTCTTCAGAACTTCTGCCCATTTTTGTATTGGGTTGTTTGTTTTTTTAATATTAAGCTGCATGAGCTGTTTATATATATTGGAGATTAAACCTCTGTCCATTGATTCGTTTGCAACGATTTTCGCCCAGTCTGTGGGATGCCTTTTTCCATTCCCGTCTTTTTAACCAAAAAAGAAAGACAAAGAAGCAGAACACTAATGTGCATAAAATATGCCTTTTGAAACGGTCGTTTTGAAATATGGACGTCCTTTGAATTTTTTGGTCGATATGTGACCCCAGGATTTGCTTCCAGGGCAGGTGTCATTTACAGGCCTGCAATGATTTTGAATATCAAGTGACCATTAGCGCTGGGATTAAAGCTGCTGTTGTGTGAAACGGCCACAAGGTGGCAGCAGTTCTCCCTTACCAAATCTGGTTACTAGGGCAGCAGAGCCTCAATGGAAGTCGTGTTCTAGATTGGAATTTAGAATGGAATGTGCCAGGAGAAAGCCCCTCAAGTTTGTCTCCCTACTTCTTGTTCGTATTTTTAATTTAAATTTTTATTTTTTATTACAGCAAGTTTGATTACAATGTTTGGCTTATTGTAGGTGTCGAAGATGTGGTTCTTTTACATATATTCAGATGTCTCTTCTTCCTGGTATCCTTTTCCCAGGTACGTTATGACAGAATGTTGAGTAGTCTTCTCTTGGTATTCCGTAGGTCTTTGGTGATTATATATGTCACCTGTGTTTGTATATGTCTATTAACCACTATATCGTAATGAAACCAATCCTCACACCTTTCCATTGGTGAACCATAAGTTTGTTTAATGAATCTGTGATTGCCCTTCTCCGTGGAAATATCTGCCCTGGTATCCATTTTTAGGTAACACCTATAAGTGATATGATATGATATGTGTCTTTCACTTTCTGACTTACTACAAGTCACGTGATTACCTCTAGACTCATCTACGGTGCTGCAAATGGCATTGTGTCCTTATTTTCCTTGGCTTCTATTCTGCCTTAGCGAGGTCCATTTTCAACAATGTGATTCCCTGAGGATTGTGGATTAGCTGACCTGGGCAGCCTTACCCTGCCGGCCGGCCCTCCCCAGGTGTGCCTGGTTGAGGTCAATATAAACAGCGCTCCAGGCAGCAATAGCCCCTGAAGCTGTGCCTGACTCCATATTCTCTGCCCCGTCAGCAGTCTCGGGGCTGAGCTGGTGGGAGGGAATGAGGGGCCACAGCTTTGTTGGCGGCCCAGTGTGAGTGGGGCACTGCTGGCCTTTTTGCAGGAGTTGCCAAGATGCCTCCTGTAAAGAAGAGGATGTGTCACCCATACCTTCCGCTGGAATTTCTCTCCGGACAGAGGTGAGGAAGGAAAAAAGCAGTGGGGGCCGGGACAGGTGGGGTATCTCAGGCAGGACAATGGAAAGCTTCCGGAAGAGGGCCCGGGGCCAGGACCACCCTGGCTGGCCTGCAGGCACCAATTTGGCCTGCGTGCTGTCGCTGGTGTGGCTCCACGGCCCTTCCTCTAGGCTTTCAAGCCCTTGTACATATTCAGGTGTTTTACCTGCGAAGGGTGGGAACAGTTCAGCAGCAGCTGGCCTGGGGCTCAGCTCACCTTTATTCAGAGATGCCTCGGCACGGTCCCCCAGCTTTGCAATGAGGAAGCTGCTTGCGGGGGTGCTGCTGGCTTCATGGTAGATGATTCCCCACCTCTGACCATCTTCAGAATTGTTTACCCCTGGAGCAAGTGCCTGATAGGGCTTTCCTCTGTATATTTCTTTTTTTTGTTCAAGGTAGATTTTATTCCTCATTTATGTATTTATAGATATTAGCATGGAAATAATTCATTCATATAAATACATCTGGTGAAGGGAAGCACTTTTTTCTGTTTTATTTTGAAATTTTATTTATTTTAAAAAAACTTTGTAATTTAATTTATTTTTTTTTTACTTATACGGCAGGATATTATTAGTTATCTATTTTAGACATATACACGTATACAAGTCAATCCTTATCCCACAACTCATCCCAGCAGCACCACCCCATGGCTTCGCCCCTTTGTTGTCCATACGTGTGTTCTCTACCTCTGTGTCTCTATTTCTGCCCTGCAAACCGGTTCATCTGTACCATTTTTCTCGGTTCCACATGTATGCATTATATATACAATATTTGTTTTTCTCTTTCCGAATTACTTCACTCTGTATGACAGTCTCTAGATCCATCGACATCTCTACAAATGACCCAGTTTCATTCGTTTGCATGGCTGAGTAATATTCCATTTTATATATGCACGACATCTTTATCCATTCGTCTGGCTGTGGGCATTTAGGTTGCTTCCATTACCTGGCTATGGTAAAGAGTTCTGCAATGAACATTGTGGTGAATGGGTCTTTTTGATTTATGGTTTTCTCTGGGTATATGCCCAGAAGTGGGATTGCTGGATCATATGGTAATTCTATATTTAGTTTTTAAAGGAACGTCCATACTGTTCTCCATAGTGACTGTATCGCTTTACATTCCCACCGAGAGTGGAAGAGGGTTCCTTTCCTCCACACCCTCCCCAGCATTTGTTGTCTGTAGATTTTCTGATGATGCCCATTCTAACAGGTGTGAGGTGATACCTCATTGTAGGTTTGATTTGCATTTCTCTAATAATGAGAGATGTTGAGCAGCATTTCATGTGCGTCTTGGCCATCTCTGTGTCTTCTTTGAAGAAGTGTCTATTTAGATCTTCTAGCCATTTTTGTTTTGGGTTGTTTGTTTTTTTAAGATTAAGCTGCATGAGCTGTTTATATGCATTGGAGATTAAACCTTTGTCCATTGATTCGTTTGCAAATATTTGCTCCCATTCTGAGGGTTGCCTTTTTCCTTTCCCGTTTTGTAACAAAAAAAAGAAAGAAAGAAAAAGAAGCAGAACACAAATGTGTGTAAGATAGGCCTCTTGAAACTGTCGTTTTGAAATATGAACGTCTTTTGTATTTTGGGGTCGATATACGACCCCAGGATTTGTTTTCAGGGCAGGTGTCATTCACAGGCCTGCCATTCTTTTGAATATCAAGTGACCATTAGCGCTGGGATTAAAGCTGCTGTTGTGAGAAACGGCCACAAGGTGGCAGCAGTTCTCCTTTACCAAATCTGGTTACTTGGACAACAGAGCCTCAATGCAAGTCTCGTTCCAGCTTATCATTTAGAATGGAATGTGCCAGGTAAAAGCCCCTTACGTTTGTCTCACTACTTCTAGTTCATAGTTTTAATTTAATTTTTATGTTTTATCACAGCAAGTTTGATTACAATGTTTGGCTTGTTGTAGGTGTGCAAGATGTTGTTCTTTTACACATATACATATGTCTGTTCTTCCTGGGATCCTTTTCCCATGTACGTTATGACAGAATGTTGAGTAGCCTTCTCTTGGTATTCCGTAGGTGTTTGGTGATTATATATTTCACCTGCGTTTGTATATGTCCGTGAAGCGCAATATCCTAATGTATGCAATCCTCACACCTTTCCATTGGTGAACCATCAGTTTGTTTAATGAATCTGTGATTGCCCTTCTCTGTGGAAATGTCTTCACTGGTGTCAATTTTTCAGTAACACCTATAAGTGATATCACACGACATGTGTCTTTCTGTTTCTGACTTACTACAAGTCACGTGATTACCTCTAGACTCATCTACGGTGCTGCAAATGGCACCGTGTCCTTTTTTTCCATGGCTAATATTCTTTCTGTATATGGACAGTTCTTCTTTGTCCACTCATCTGTTGATGGACTTTTTGGTTGCTTCCATGTCATGGCTATTGTAAGGCTGCGGCAATGCACATTTGCCTGCCTGTGTCTTTCCAATTCTGTCTTCTTAGGTTATAGGCCCAGGAGTGGGCCTGCTGGATCCTATGGTAGCAAAACGTTTACCTTGTAGAGGCACCTCCATTCTGTTCTCATTAGTGGCTCTTACCAGGTTATGTCCCACCTAAGGTTGAGGTTATGCTCTTCTTCACAACACCTTCAGCGATTATTGTTTGTAGTATTTTTGCTGAGGTATATTCTGACTCGTGTGAGCTGATACCACTTTGTGGTTGGATTTGCATGTGTCTCATAACCCCTTGAAATTGATTGTCTGGCATGTCCTTCTTTTCTTCAAACTGTGAGTACAGCTTACCTCTTCAAATGGTTTTTGTGAAGTATGTGGGACACTTAGAAATAGTTTGGCCATTACCTCCCTCAAGACATTTTGAGGGCAGGTTTCATTTACAGCCCTCCAGTGCTGGTGCCTATGAAGTGAACCTTAACACAGGTTTTAAAGCTGCTGTTGCAGGTAACGGCCAGAGGGCGGCAGCATTTCTGCTTTTCCCAATCTGGTAACTAGGGAAACGGACCATCTTGACAGTGGTGTTCCTCGGTTATATATTAGAGTGGAATGTGCCCCCCAAAGCTGATGCTCCTTGCTTATGTTTGTTTTATAAATTGAATTTATATATTTGTTATTGGAGTCATATTCCATTGTGTACATGGACCACTTCTTTGTGCATTCCTCTATTGATGGACATTTTCGTAGCTTCCAAGTTTTGGCTATGGTAAATATTGCTGGAGTGCAGGATTGCCAGCCTGTGTCGTTTTGTTTTGTTTTGTTTTGTTTTGTTTTGTTTTGTTGGCAGTACGTGGGCCTCTTGCTTCCGTGCACCCTCTCATTGCGGAGCACAGGCTCTGGATGTGCAGGCCCAGCAGCCATAGCTCACGGGACCAGGCGCTCCGCCGCATGTGTGATCTTCCCTAACCGGGCATGATCCCATGTCCCCTGCATTGGCAGGCAGACTCTCATCCACTACGAGACCAGTGAAACACAGCCTGTGTCTTTTTGATTCTCATCCCCTCAGGCGATAGGCCCAGCAGTGGGTATGCTTGATTGAATGGTAGCTCAGTATTTACCTTTACAAAGCACCACATTTTTGTTTTCATTACTGGCTCTTACCATGTCCCACGTTGAAAAAAGTGTAGGCATTTCTCCAAAACCCCTTCAGCATTTATTGTTTGCAGAACTTTTGCTGATGGCCATTCTGACTGGTGTGAGCTGATAAGTTTTTGTAATTTGGATTTGCATCTCTTTAATTCTTCCTAATGTTCAGCACTTTTCCATGCCTTTTTAAATTTCATTTACAGAAAAACTGAAAAACACGGAGAGTACAATTAACCTCTTGCAATTGTCTTCTTGGATGGTTGCCCTCTTTTGAATTTTTTGGTCAATTTTCGACCCCAGGATAGTTTTTGAGGGCAGGTGTCATTCACAGGCCTGCAATGATTGTGAATATTTAGTGACCATTAGCACTGGGTTTAAAGCTGCTGTTGTGGGAAATGGTCACAAGGCGGCAGCATTTCTCCATTCCCAAATCTGGTTACTAGGGCAGCAGAGCCTTTCTGGGACCAATGGAATACAGAAGAAGGCATCATTGAAGTCTAATACAGAATAGCATGTCCTGGTGGATGGTAGAATGACCAGCAGGGTGTAGGAATTAGGAACTACTGGATGTATATCCTTGGTGGCTTCACTGAGTGTCCTTACATACTTTACCAGGTCCCCAGCTGCCTACGAGGCTCTCGTGGTCAGGGCAATTGCAGTTTATGGAGCCCACCTGCGCAACTACCCAACAGCCCATGGGGCTCTCGTGGTCAGGCCCTTCCCAGGATATGTGGCTCACCTGGGCAGGTCCCAGCAGCCCACGGAGCTCTTTTGGTCAGGCCACTGCCAGGATATGAAGCTCACCTGTGCAACTACCCAGCAGACCATGGGGCTCTCGTGGTCAGGCCCCTCCCAGGATACGGAGCTCCCCTGGACAGGTACGCCAGCCGGGCTAGGCACACAGGAACCGTGCACATAGCCCGCATTGGAGAGCACCTCAGATCGCCTGTCACTCAGAGCTGACCCAGAGCACCTTAGAGCAGGACTTGAACTAACAAACAGCAGCTCCGACTGGTCTGTGACTCTGGGCATCACTCTGTGCGGTCTCCCTCTGCCTGGCCTTCCAGAGACTTCCACTGCAGCCTGGGCACCGGGCCTCTGTCTCCACCCATCAGCCGTCCTCTCCCTGACTCCTGGATTCCTCTCATTAGGAGAGGGTCTTCTTGAAGTTGTCTCCCACTCATGGGCCAGAGAAAATGATTAGAAAACAAGCCGGAGCTGCAGCCCCTTGTCTATCCTGACTCTCAGGAGCCCACACGTGTTCCTTGGACCTGGCCGGTTCAGCGAGGTCCATTTTCTGCAATGTGAGCCCCTGAGGGGTGAGGATTAGCTGAACTGGGCAGCCTGACACTGTGACCCAGCCCTCCCCAGGTGTGCCTGGGTTGAGGTCAATAGAAATACCACTCCAGAGAGCAAGAGCCCCTGCAGCTGTGCCTGATGCCATATTCTCTGCCCCATCAGCAGTCTCGGGGCTGTGCTGGTGGGAGGGAGTGAGGGGCCACGGCTTTGTGGGGGGCCCGGTGTGAGTGGGTCTCTGCTGGACTTTCTGCAGGAGTTGCCAGGCTGCCACCTGCTAAAGAAGAGGATGTGTCACCATACCTTCTGCTGGAATTTCTCCACTGGCAGAGGTGAGGAAGGAAAAAATCTGTTGGGTCTGGGACAGGAGGGGTATCTCAGCCAGGGAAATGGAAAATTTCCAGAAGAGCGCCCGGGGCCAGGACCATCCTGGGTGTCCTGCAGGCACCAAGTCGTTCTTCATGCTGTCACTGGTGTGGCTCCACGGCCCTTCCTCTAGGCTTTCAAGTCCTTGTACATATTCAGGTGTTTTACTCGGGAAGGGTGGGAACAGTTCAGCAGCAGCTGGCCTGGGGCTCAGCTCACGTTTACTCACAGACGCCTCGGCATGGTCCCCCAGCTTTGCAGTGAGGAAGCTCCTTGCGTGGGGGAGGGGGGCTGCTGGCTGCATGGTAGATGATTCCGCACCTCTCACCATCTTCAGAATTGTTTACCTCTGGAGCAAGTGCCCTGATAGGGTTTTCCTCTGTGTAACTGTTGTTTTGATTTTTTTTTTCTTTTTTGGTTCAAGGTAGATTTTATTCCTCTTTTATGTATTTATAGATATAAGCATGGAAATAATTCATTCATATAAATACATCTGGTGAAGGGAAGCACTTTTTTCTGTTTTATTTTTAAATTTTATTTATTTAAGAACGTTTGTTATTTAATTTAATTTATTAATTTATGCAGCAGGTTATTATTAGTTATCTATTTTATACATATACATGTATACAAGTCAATCCCAATCTCACAACTCATCCCAGCAGCACCACGCCATGGCTTCCACACCTTGTTGTCCATACGTTGGTTCTATACCTCTGTGTCTCTATTTCTGCCCTACAAACCGGTTCATCTGTACCATTTTTCTAGGTTCCACATGTATGCATTATATATACAATATTTGTTTTTCTCTGTGGAGACCATCATAAATACATATATATATATATAGCATGTTAGTTACTGGAAGGACCATGAAGGAGCAGCGTAATGATGCAAGGTTTAGGGAAAGTATATAGAGTGGTCAGGGAACATTTGAGCCGAGATTTGAAAGAAGTATGGGAGCAAACCATATGAATACACTGAAAGAGAGGCTTGGTGTATGCAGGTGGGTGGGCTTATACTTTATGTGTTCCAAAGACTAGGAGGTTAGTTGGTTTGTAGTGAAATGATCAAAGGGGAAATTGTTAGAAGATAAGGTTAGAAAGCTAGGTTAGCGAAAAATCACTTAGGGTCTTTTAGGTGATGGTCAAGAGAGAACTTTAGAGGATTAAGAATTTTGTTTTAGACATACTAAATTTGTGATGGCATGTGTGGACATGTCAAGTAGACAACTGGATATACTAGTCTGAATTTCAGCAGCAAGAGATTATCATGGCTGTCGATGAAAATCGGTAAATCATCATGGTATTTAAAGTCTCTAGATTTAAAGATGAAATCACTTTGTAAGTAGGTGTAGGCAGAGAATACATGATGTTGAAGGACTGAGCCAGGAGACACTCCATCAGCTAGAGGATTCGGCAAAAGATATAAGAAGTGAGCAGGGAGATAAGACGAATTGTCTCATGAGCGAAGTGGTAGGTGTTAGAAGGAAGAGGGAGTTATTATTAATCCTACTGGTAGATTAAGATGAGAACTGATCATTTAATATAGGACTTGGCAACATATAATAGATATCACTAATAACCTTAAGAAGAATAGTTTCTGTGTAGTGGAGAGGACAAAAATAGGTAAGTGGGAGATAAGGAAACGAAACATTAAGTAGAGCTATATTGTTTGAGTCGTTTTGCTCTAAAGAGGAGCACAGCAATGGGGCCATGATTCCAAGTGGATGTGGGAAGAGAAAACGAATTTTCCCCTTTAAGATGAGCGGGATTAGATCTCTGCATGCTAGTGAAAGCATCTGGTAGAGAGCAAACAATGGAAGACACAGGGAAGAGGAGACATAGTGGAAGAGAAATCCCTGATTCGGCCAGAAGGGAGGTATCCAGTGCAGAGTAGAGGGTTCGGCCTTAGAACAGAGGACAAACATTTCTTCTGCTAAAGGACGAAGGAAGGCAGAACACGTGGTTTCAGAGAGATCCAGGCAGGATGGTAGACTTGGTGTTTGGAGTCTATGGATATTTGATTTTGATCCCTCCTGTATTCTCAGTGAATTAGGAAGCAGCTGAGAATTTAGAGGAAGACATGTTTTGACGTAAAGAAAGAGGAGTTATGAAATTGTTCTCTAGGACAGAAGAAAAGAGAATTGATTAAGCAATCAGTTTTCCAGTAAGTACTAAGAGTTCACATGGGGTAAAATGATTATGATTTTAACTGAGGCAAATTACAAATGTTGCTCGTTTTTTTCTCCAGCCATGTTTAGTTGCTTGGCTCAGATGCTGAATTGGCATAAGTTCTATTTCACTAGGGCTGGCATTTTGCACTGCCAATATGACTGAGAGTGAGGGCCAAGGGACTTCACAGTGTCTCTGCAAAAGAGTGATTCTAATGACAGACCATGGGCTCTAATCAGGGTAAGCAGAGAACTGAGGAATTACGCCTTGAGCGGTACACTTGATTTTAACTGCAGGTTGGAACACAAAACTGAAAATCTTGACTGATAATGGTATGGTAAGGGCAAACACAGCTAGAACCTCCACATTTCACTCTGTTACACAGGAATTCTCCATGTTTCTTTCAGCTGAATTCCTGTCTCTAATTTCTTGATCCTTAATTCAGTGACATTATCTGAGGTGAGGTATGCATTTTTGATAAAGTCTTTCAGAAATGCATTTTACAAGACTACTTTTAATGTTAAAGTTGTTAGACTAGAAATAAGTTTAACAGAGCTTGCAATGTTTTCAAGTGCTTTTCTTTTCTCTAAAGAGACATTTGTTTGACTATTACACCGAGCACCATCCTTCAGGTGTTCTTCCTCTGGCATTGAAAATAGGAGTAAAATGTAAAAATTAAACAAACATATTATCTTCAAACAGATATGGATCACTGTTTTCTTTCTAATATGGGCCAAATCTTGCTATTGACACCATGTCCATTTTTTTCCCAGTGTAACTAGTTTATTACTAGTTTTCCCTTCATTGTGTGTATGAGACATGTTTGCCCCCTCATGGATGAATCTGGAACTGTCACCATGAACTTTTTCTTGTTTTTATAGGGAAAAATAGACTGGAAGTATAGATATTGTGGTCAATGGGAATTACTTTTGAAGGAAATGTTGAGGCTGACCAAAAGAGGTTGAAATCACTAGATGTTTAACCTTCAATTAGTTTCAGAACTTGGGATTATGTTAAGAACCACACTTTAAGTGTATCTGGAAGAAGATGATAGACAAAAAAGTTTAAATTTTGACATCCTTTTAAACTATTAGAGCACAGAATTGTGAAGAAAGCTAGTCTCACTCTTATTTAAATATTAAAATGCTTAATGTTTGTAACTTAACTCAGAAGGATGAGATGGCTTTTCTTAAATTAGTTTAAGATTATATAAATATAAATGAAGGAAAACCTGCCATTGATTAATCTTCACTTGCTACATATAGAATTATACAAGTTATGAGAACGTCCATTCTTAGGACTGTGTGAACAACAATGAATCTGACTTTCCCTTAAGTGTTTTCCCTAACATTCTAGAAAAAATAACTTCAATGTGCTGATTTAGACATTTATGACTTATTTGCTTGTCACTGTTTTCGTTTCTAGGAATAAGACCCAGTTTCTTTCCTCAAAAGAGTTGCAAGTTGATATAGAGCCAAAAATTGCAATAAAGTGTCATCAATTCCACTGCAGAAGTTTGTACTGGATATAAATTAATATGAGTGCAAGCAATGTATTTTAAGTTCATTCTAGAGGAGTCGTTCAGAATAGCCTCATAGAGGAGAAGACCTGAGCTATCTTGGGAGATGTTTAAACAGATGAGGAGTGGAGCCGGAGTTGGGAAGGCAAAGGCAGTGTAGCCTTAGAATGCAAATGTTCACAGACATGATCTTGTGGCTTATTCACCATTCTTACCGACCTAATAAGGACACCTGCTGGTAGCTTCATCATCATCATCATCACCATCATGTTAATAAAGAATGGATATTTTTGTCAGGTAGTCAAACAAGCTCTTTACATGTAGCACCTAGATGTTTTCTACGATCCACCTTATGAGTTCAATCATTGTAATTATTCTCATTTTTCACATACAGAAATGAAGACTTAGAGAGATTAAGTAATTTGTTCAAATTTTGGTGTGTGCCCTTTCAACTCCATGCTCTGTACCTCTGTGCTTAACAGGCTAGGATGATTTGACCATATTAAGGGCTCAGATATTGGTTGATAAGTATAATAATCTCATAAAAGGTAAAGTTAAGTAATCTGCTGTGATGTTTATGATGCAGTTTGGTGAATGCACTTAAGTGCCAATAGATGAATAATAAAAGTTAGAAACACACAAAACAGAGAATAAATATTCATATATGTATGTCTGTTGGGAACAAAAAATCCTCTTGAATGTCTAACTTCTTAGTAAATATCAGGATATCACATACACATCATTAGGCAGCATCAATGGAGTATCCTCTGTACCCTGCAAGAGGGCACTGTTACAGATGCACAGAAAGAAAATTCATATTTCCTGCACATTATAAATAAGGACATACTATGATCACTCTTTAAGAATGAAGTAATTTGAATTTTTAACTTTTCCTTATCAATTGGTGTATATGAATCATGTTAGGTGAAGAATTATTGGTTGATTGGACATTTTATGTTTTAATTCTTTTCAGAAAACAGTAAATAAATCCCTTTAGGATCAAAATATCCCATTCAGCAAATGAGTTATTATACTGAAGAAAGTGATGAATTCAGTAAAGTGTCTGGAATCTAAACTATTGTTATATAAGAAGTAATTGAAGGAACTGGGAATAGATGACATGAAGCAAGACCAGGAGAGAAGTAGGTGGTCGCTCTAAACTATTTGAGGAGTTGTCCTATGAAAAAGGGTTTAGACTGTCCCACACTGAAGATTTTAGGCCAAGTAGACAGGTTTAGGTTGATAAAAGGATGAATATTTTGACAAGTAGAACCTTTCAACTATAAAATGGACCGACTGCATTTTAAACTCAAGAACTCCCTGTTACTGAAGTGCTTTAACAGAGGTTGAAGTTAAGCAGTTGGAAAAGTAAGAGCCTTTACAGTGAGAAAATTCTATGATTCTATGGTTTTCAACTCATAAATTTGTGTAGTTCATCCATTTTATTCATTGTATACACTTAAGTATATTGTTCCTTGAAATGGCCATTCAAAGTTGTTTCCTGTGCCACACACTATGAATGCTAGGGTTGGTCCTGTGTAAATCTTACCCCCATTGAATTAGTATTAACCCTAAACAAGCAGCTTTCTTCCATAAGGAAACAAGAAAAGAGGTTCAGAAATGTCCAAACTAAGTTTTTATAAAACGGTGTTATCGAATCTTATTTATCAAAAAACTTCAAACAGGGGCTTCCCTGGTGGCGCAGTGGTTGAAAGTCCACCTGCCGATGCAGGGGACACGGGTTCGTGCCCTGGTCCAGGAAGATCCCACATGCCGCGTAGCAGCTAGGCCCGTGAGCCATGGCCGCTGAGCCTGCAAGTCCGGTGATTGTGCTCCACAACGGAAGAGGCCGCAACAGTGAGAGGCCTGCGTACCGCAAAAAAAAAAAAAAAAAAAGGAAAGATGCAGACCTGTATGCTTCAGGAATTTCTCACCAAAACCCCACACAATTTCTTTACTATTCCAGCCAAGTATGGCCTAGCCCTACCCTCATCCCTGTTTTTCTTGGTTTAGTAATAAAGAAAGAGATGGAAATAAAGAAGAGATATTAGGTAGAAAGATATAAAATAGTGGGGAAAATAATATAAGTGAAGTCATGTACCACCACCATTTACTAGAAGTGAACTTTCAGCACCAACATTAATATTTTTTCCTGTTATATCTGTAAATGATAATGACTAATAGGTGCATAACAAGTTTCAATTTAATCAAATCTCATTTTTATAACTAACTACTTCGCAACAAGTAACATGCTAAGGCAACATCAATAGATGAAAAAAGGTAGTCCCTGGCCCCAAGGAATGTTGCCCAGGAGAACACCGATATATGTAAAAAATACAATCACAATACAGTGTAGCGAGTGCAACAACCAGGAATGCAGAAGTGCAAGGGTAGCAAAAAGGAGCATGTGATCACAACACTAAAAAGAAGACTGCACAAAAGACATAATGTGTAAACTGAGGTTTGAAAAATGAAGTGCGTTGCCTAGGTACCCCATAGGGAGAAAGGAAATCTTGGAGGACGGAAAAGCATAAATGAAGACAGTGAATTGTTCATATAATCCAGAAGTGAAGTAGGCAATGGCAGGAGAAATGATTGGACACAGGCGTCATGAATACTTGCAGGTCTGCATTTTAGCAAGTCCATTCTAAAGGAAACTTTGAGGATCAACTCGGGGGTGGGGGGCCGCGGTGGGGACAGAACTAGTCATTCCTGCAAGAAACACTGGAACCAGTTTCTACCAACCCACCAAAATAACGACTTCAAAGGCAACATGGTATCACAGAAAGGGCTTGGTTTTTTGTTTGTTTGTTTGTTTTTAGTTCATTAGGCCTCACTTAAAATTCTGATTCCACAATGCACTTGCTTTGGGACCTTGAACAATGCTCATAACCTCTGCAAGTCTCAGTGTAGTAAGTTTATGTGATTACCTTCATCTGTAATATCTCTGCGATGCAATTTTAATGGAAACTCAAGTTCAGGTCAAAGACAGGTTTCTCTGTAACTTCTCCTCCGAATTGATTCAAAAGCCGTCTCTCCCGTCCTCATTTGGCTTCTCTTATGGGATCTCATAAAAACTTCTATGACCTCTTTCGGGTTTTTTTTTGTTGTTGTTTGTTTGTTTTTTAATTTAAGTATAGTTGATTTACAATGTTGTGTTACTTTCAGGTGTACAGCACAGTGATTCCTTTTTCACATTCTTTTCCCTTATAAGTTATTACAAAATATTGAGTAGAGTTCCCTGTGCCATAGAGGAGATCCTTGTTCTATCTATTCTATGCCTTATTTGAATGACCACAGCACTTTTTGTCTGCATCAGTTTTATGTCTCTGGTTGCTTTGTGACTGAAAATGAAAAATTTCTATTTGTTCATGTCCTGGCCCTTCCTTAAAAATGTGTTCATTTATGTATTTCATATTTATTGACTACATCTTAGACACCGTGTTAACTGCTGGTTCTAGATGTTAGTAAAATATAGACCTTCCTGCTCAAAAGGTCACAGTATTTGTGGGAAAATGAAAAAATGAACAACCTATGTCTCAAAGAGCTTTGTACTTCCCAAAGAGAACACACCTAGTAGGTACAATAAATTCATGTATCATACATACATGTATAAATAGTTAATGGGATTAAAATCTAGAGATAACTGCTTTTCGATTCTGAGGAAATGATGATTATATTTCACCAGGAGCTCAACACCACTCTGAGAATGAAGGCTTAACCCCCGTCCTGACTCACTGCATCGCTTTTCTGTATAAAAACACACAAGTCTGTACATACGCTCTAGAAAAAGGCTTATCTGGCATGAAATTCAGATAGCAAGAAGAAAACTTCAAGGGGTTCAGAGAAGCATCCGGAAGCTCACATGATTATCTGGCACTAATACAACTTGCTTGACAGGAAAATAGAGCTGTAAATCTCACAAAATTAGATGATCTTTGAAGAATTTCAAAACCTCCTGCTATTAATTGGAAATCCTAGAAGAACTGCTTCTTTTAAAGCATACTGATAATATGCTTTACAGCTTAATATTCAGAAGCCTATGTTTTGGCTAAGTGAGCTTCAGGAAAGAAGGAAACTTGAGGTTCAGTTCCATTTACTCTGGAACCTCTGGTCAAGACATCTACTTCTGTGCTCAGCCATCTTATCATCTGTAAAATGGAGGCAACTCTAAGAAAACATAGTTACAGAGATGTTGCACAGTTTCATGTGTCATTGTCTTCATTTGTTTCAGAAAACCAATAACATCTAAGCTACTACTGCAAAGAGTGCAATGTTACTTGGGGTCATCTAGTGCAGCTCTGTCAAAGGAAAGAAAAGGAAAGGGGCCTAGAATAACTATAATTTTCCCAAGAGGACACTATTATTTTATGGTAAATCTGAGTCAAGAACCCTGATCTCTTTGATGCCATTCCATTGTTCTTTCATTGGGTTGTGAACAACCCAGAGAAAGAAAGAGAAATAAAACTCCTATGTGCTGTGTCACTGGTACAGGACGTGACAAGATTGGAATTGGAGAACTATATATTAACAGGTATTTGGGAAATTTTTCAAACTAATTAAGATATATACCAGGTCCATAAAAAACAGTATGTTTTCTCAAGATGATTCTGTAGAATGAACAGAACTGGTAACTGAAGGTGTCTGTGTGCTGCAGTTCCAAACAGGATGGGTGAATGCTTGTTTTCTGGCACCTTGAAGACTCCACCCCAACATACACATTAAAATAAAATTAACATTTCAACTGGGTCATATTTAATTCTGCATGTTCTTGTAAGTCAGCAAAATATTTCATATATCATTTAAGTTGTCACTCAGTTTTTTTTTGTTGTTGTTGTTGTTTTGTGGTACGCGGGCCTCTCAGTGTTGTGGCCTCTCCCGCTGCGGAGCACAGGCTCCGGACACGCAGGCTTAGCGGCCATGGCTCACTGGCCTAGCCGCTCCGTGGCTTGTGGGATCTTCCCAGGCCGGGGCACAAACCCGTGTCCCCTGCATCGGCAGGCAGACTCTCAACCACTGTGCCACCAGGGAAGCCCCATATCTGATTTTTGTATTAGGACTCGTCTAGTTTTTTATATACATTGGAGAATAACTCATGTCTTTCTATGGTGTATATCTTTGATTATAGTTTCTATTTTCATAAAGCTTCTTGTATTCTCTACTCAAAACAGCTATAAATAATGGCTGCATATAACTAATCAATAATCAGCCATTTTGTCCAGATTTTCAAATGTGTTGGTATAAAGCTACCATAGTATTCTTTTATAATTAAAAAAAATCTCTGTTTTATAGCTAGTCCCATCTCTATCATATTTGCCAAATATTGCTTATTTTATTGATCTTTGTAAAGAACAAGCTTTTGGGTTTATTTGTCAAGTTTACTGCTTTTCTTCTCTATTTTTGACTTTCCTCTTGATTAATTTTGTCCTTCCACTCTTTGGGATTTACCTTGTTCTTTTTCTATGTCTACTGTCCATTTCCTGTAGCTTCAAGAGCCATTTTCAACAACTCAACGAGCTCTGCCGGCTGTGTCATGGCCACTTCATCATACGCCATTAAAACTTAATCTCATACACTGGGTGAAGACTCAGCAGTCTTATTTTGCTTTCAAAATTGTTCTATGGCCTTGGATCCTTCTTCTTCTCCTAAATTAGCACTATCATCAGGGAAAATTCTAGTGGGCCTAGAATTCTAGGCTTGCCTTTCCTGCAGTTTCATAATCAAAGAAAAAACATTTCCACCCTTTTTTAGATGTTGATCGAAAATTTAGCAACACTTCTTTGCACTGTATTCAAATCCCAAAATATAAGCAAGCCTTCATGCACACAGGCTCACCGAAATGTCATAATTTTAAACTAGGTAAGACCTTGAAAAATGACCTTTCCAGATACTCCACACTCTTCCTAGGTGTTCAGACTTTTTCATTCCTACAACATCTTTTACACATGGTCGATTTGTGTCATAAGTTCCTCCTCACTCCCACTTCTGAGTATATATCCAAAGGAAACATCATCATGATTTGAAGAGATATCTGTACTCCCATGTTCATTGTAGCATTATGCACAAGAGCCAAGGTATGGAAACAACCTAAGTGTCCATAGTAGATTAATGGATAAAGGAAATATGGCATATATATATAATAGAATATTATTCAACCTTAAAAAAGAAGAAAGTCCTATCATTGAAGTCAAAATGGATAAAACTGGAGGACACTATGTTAAGTGAAATAAGACAAAGACAAATAGTGCATGATGTCACTTATATGTGGACTCTAAAATAATAATGAAATAAATCAACTCTTCCTTCCCTGGACATTTTTCCTCAGCAGAATCTAGCAGCCTCTACTATGAGTCTTATCTTTTTTTTTTATTGTTTGTACCAGATCACAACCCCAGGGAACCTATGTATTTACTGATGTGTATCTACATTATAGTTTACCATTGTTCTTTTTCTTTGTAATTCATTCCTTCCACTTCTGGCATCAGAACCTCATTTTTACTTTGGAGAAGTCCTCGTGATTCAGGTAGGCTGTGTGTCTCCTCCCTAGGCTGTGTGACTTGCGGCTGGCTAGACACAGTTTTTCGCATATACTCTATATGTCTTAAGTACTTACTTCTCTGTTTTCCATCATTTTCCCTCCAAATTTTTGTGTAGTTATTTTTTAATTGACATTTGTATTCCTTTCTTTTGTTTGACTAAGGTACTCTTCAACCAATCTTCTGAGTGCTTAATTTCAACTTTTTTAATTCTAGAAGTTTCTTTTGGTTGCATTTCAGATAAGTTTTGCTTAAATTGTACATGTTGTCCTTTTTTAATACATTAATCATAATTTTAAATAATAGTTTCATTGAGATATAATTTACTTTCCATATTATTTAAAGTGTACAATTTAATGTGTTATGCATCTACCACCACAATCAATTTTAGAACTTTCATCCACCCCCAAAAAGAAAAAGAATCTATTATAGGTCACTCACTCCCCCATTTCTCCAAACCCTAGGCAGCCACTAATATACTTTGTCTCTACAGATTTGTCTAGACTGGACATTGCATACAAATGGAATCATACAATTACTTAGCATGTTTTCAAGGTTCATCCATGTTGTAGCATGCATCAGTACTTGATTTCTTTTTGTGGCTGAATAATATTCCATGGTGTGGATATTACTATGTTTCATTTATCCATTCATAGTAAATGGCCATTTGGTTTTTTCCACTTCGGGGCTCTTATGAATAATAATGCTGCTGTGGTTGGATTTATGTGCAAGTTTTGTATGCAGGTCTAGATTTGTTTTTTAAATTAACAGACTATTTAGGAGAAGTTTCTGGTTTACAGAAAAATTAAGCAGCAAGGACAGAGTTCTCATACCTCCTTACCTCTCTAGCCAGTTTCCCCTATTATTAACATCTTACATTAGCGTAAGACATTTGTTATAGTTAATGAACCAATATTGATACATTATTACTAACTAATGTCCATGGTTTACTTTAGACTTCACTCTTTGTTTTGTACATTATATGATTTTTGACAAATGTGCAATAACCTGTATCCACCATTACAAAACCATACACAGGGATTTCTTTGCCTTTAAGATTCCACGCTTCACCCATCCTTTTCTCCCTCCCCACAACCTCTGGCAACCACTGATCTTTTGACTGTCTCCACACTTTTGCCTTTTCCTAAATTTCATATAGCTGCAATCATGTAATATGCATATAGCCTTTGCAGATTGGCTTTTTTTCACTTAGCAATATGCATTTAAGCTTCTTCCATGTCTTTTCATGGCTTCAGAGCCTTTTCTCTTTATTGCTCAATGCTATTCCTTTGTACCGATATACCATAGTTTGTTTATCCATTCACCTATTGAAAAACATCTTGGTTGATTTCAAGTTTTGGCAATTATGAAAGAAACTGTTATAAACATCCATGTGCAGGTTTTTATGCAGACATAACTTTTCAGTTCCTATGGGTAAATACCAAAGAGCATGATGACTAGATCACTGTATGGTAAAAGTATGTTTCGTTTTGTAAGAAACTGCCAAGTATCCTGCTAGCAACAAATGAGAATTTCAGTTGTTCTGCATAGTCAACCACTTTGGTATTTCATTATTTGAATTTTAGCCATTTGAATAGGTGTGTAGTGGTATCTCGTTATTGTTCTAATTTAAAATTCCCTGATGACATGGAATGTGTAGCATCTTTTCATATGCTTATTTGCCCTGTGTCTGTTTTGTTTTGTTTTTTAACCAACGCCTACTAACTCTTGTCCTCCTGTGTCTATTTATATTGTCTTTTTTCTTTCTTTCTTTCTTTTTTTTTGAGCTTTTGATCATTTAGTCTTTTTCCTGGTATGTCCAATTATTTTTATATTAAAATTGGGCTTAACTTATTTTAGGAAACTGTAAAGATACCTCCATATTCTGGATGTTGTTATCGTTCTCTTGAAAAGATTTCCTTTTGCCCATGGCAGACAGTTACCATAGGGACTGGAAACCTTAGTCCATTCTCAGTTTGAGCTCATTCAAAGCTGTTTTTCCGTCTGTGTGAAGGGTGTTCTATTTCTGTCTTGTCCTTCCTCTACGGGTGTTGCCCTTTGGGATTACCATGTGAAAGTCTGGATTCTCCCTATTCCCAACTACCCTTGTATTTGTTAGGCTTTAAATGTAATGGTTCCCCCAGCCCTCTGAGACTAAGGATACGTGTAGCTTGTCATTCCATTCGTTGTTGCTTTTAGCTTGAGCTCTTGCCGTTTGGCTTCTGTGGTTACAGTCTTTTGAACGCCTTGGCTTTTCAGCTCCTAGGCTGTATGAGTTGAATCAGCAAATGCCCCAAGGAGAAAAGCTGCACCAAATGTCAAGCTTGCGTCTGTGTTTCCCTTCTCTCCAGAACTTGGCCCACATGTCTTGGTGTCTCTCTAACATTCAGATGCTGGCGAACAGATGTTTTCTTACTGTATCCAGGTTTTCTAAAATTTCTTTAGACTTCACCTGATCTTATGTTATTATTGAAGTATCATCTCAATTATCCCTAGGAAGAAAATGTACAATTTTATGTTTTTTAAATTTTCTATATTACCTCAGTTTCTGTAGAGACCTTTTACCTGATTGTCCAGTCTAGTTCCTGTGTTACCAGTGAGATGGAGATAGGTGGAGTCTAAGAATATTGGGGGGAAAATCACTGATGAATGATATGGCTCGTTCTTTTTGTTTATCCTCTCCTTATTTACCCTGGCAGCCTACATTTGCCCTTCTTGATTTGACCCAGTTGCCCAAATAAGCAAAGACCTGACTTTACTCTCATAAATGTCTGCATGTTAGGATAAGTTAGATGATGAACACCATGCCAAAGTTCTTTCTGTGACCAGTCAGAATGGCCATCATCAAAAAATCTACAAACAATAAATGCTGGAGAGGGTGTGGAGAAAAGGGAACCCTCTTGCACTGTTGGTGGGAATGTACATTGATACAGCCACTATTGAGTACAGTATGGAGGTTCCCTAAAAAACTAAAAATAGAACTACCATAGGACCCAGCAATCCCACTACTGGGCATATACCCTAATAAAACCATAATTCAAAAAGAGACATGTACCACTATGTTCATTGTGGCAGTATTTACAATCGCCAGGACATGGAAACAACCTAAGTGTCCATCGACAGATGAATGATAAAGAAGATGTGGCACATATATACAGTAGAATATTACTCAGCCATAAAAAGAAATGCAATTGCGTTATTTGCAGTGAGGTGGATGGACCTGGAGACTGTCATACAGAGTGAAGTAAGTCAGAAAGAGAAAGACAAATACCGTATGCTGACACATATATATGGAATCTGAAAAAAAAATTCTTCTGAAGAACCTAGGGGCAGGACAGGAATAAAGATGCAGACGTAGAGAATGGACTTGAGGACACGGGGAGGGGGAAGGGTAAGCTGGGATGAACTGACAGAGTGGCCTGGACATATACACACATATATCCACTCCCAAGTGTAAAATACAAACTAGTGGGAAGCAGCCGCATAGCACAGGGAGATCAGCTCGGTGCTTTGTGGCCACCTAGAGGGGTGGGGTAGGGAGGGTGGGAGGGAGACGCAAGAGGGAGGAGATATGGGGATATATGTATATGTATAGGTGATTCACTTTGTTATAAAGCAGACACTAACACAGCATTGTAAAGCAATTATAGTCCAATAAAGATGTTAAAAAACCAAAAAGTTAGAGAGTAAAAAAATTCAAAAGAATTAGCCACACTCCTCCAACAGATTCTCTAACATTTAGCAAAACAGAATTCACACTGAATCTGGTTTATGAGGAAAAGACAAGTCAACTTGAAAGTGGATCAGAGATGACAACATTTCTTTTCCACGTGCCTGCTTTGGAGCCATATTTCTGCGGACCACTCAAAACCTTCCTCCTGAGTATTCTGTGATATATTAGAACCAGGAATAAGGGGTGTTAGTGCTGGAAGGGTCAGCCAGTGGTCTGCGATTTAACTCACATAGCCTTTCTGCACCAGACTCTTTAAGATCATTGAGCTAGCCTAAGAATTTTGAAGCTGTAGAATTCAAGACAGTACATTACAATAGGCCAACATTACTATTCTCCTGCTCTGACATTCTCCACTGATGGACAGATGAAGGAGAAGGAAGGGCAGTCACCAGTAAGTGAGAGTAAATGAAACTGGAATATTATAATTCAGTATCATTTGAGTGACTGAATTGGCTGGCAGAGTGTTCTCCAGTTAAGGGTGAGGGAAGATTAATTCTGCACATGACACCACCACTGTATTTATACAAGTCTACTGGGACAGTTGTTTGCCTTGAATTGTTTTCTTCATTCATTTCAGTCAGAGTTGTGTTGACTGATTTTCCTTTTTGATGTATGAAATACCTGTTTGACTGAATTTACCATTTAATTTACACTAATGCACTGTAAAAATGATACATTAGTCAAATTGGATTGGCAGGTATGAAAATGTTGACCCCAGAACTAGACAGAAATATAATATTGCCTTCTACAGAAATTAAGTCATATGCCCTGGATTTTGGGGAAATGTTCCAATTTTAACTATTTTGCCACGTTTCAAAAATGTAGGGCCACTGATCCCATAGTAAAAATAAGAAGATCTGTGAAGTCCAGAAAAACATAGTTTTGTGTGACTCTGACAATCACATAACACAAGAGAAAAAACTATTATGATAAATTTTACTGAGTTTCATACTTATCCAGAGGTGTTTCTAGGTTAAACTTTTGAGTCTTACTCTAAAAGTTCTTTAGGAACAAACACTACAAATATATTCATAGAAAACCCTCTTTATTTATAATTCCATTCTTCCAATATTTATAGTTACTATGACAGACCATTTCTCCACGACCCATCCCATAATTCTCTGCTCCTATCAAACATTTGGAAATTGAGGGCATGAACAGGAAAGTGAAGCAGTTTTTGAGATTATTGAATAATGCTGATTTTATAAAGACTGTTTTCTTCCATAGTTGACAAACTTATGATGGTACCGACTGCTGGATACTACTCTTAGAGATGAAAAAGGTCTTAAGGAATCTTCCATATTCCATTCACCAGTCTGTGTTCTTGTTGAAAGCAAAGTTAATTCCTTTCAAAATTAAATATTAGCTTAATAATAATTTTTAATCTTAAAATAATCTATCTGTGAGAATGGGAAGTTTAGGTAGGAAAAAGTGACAGAAGATGGGACAAAAAGAATTCATAGAAAGACAAAACAGAATTGTTAAAATGGTGGGTATGAACTTCTGTTTCCAACTATATCAGTTTACCTTAGGCCAGATAAATCATAAGCAACATTGGACTGTGAGCATTAGAAAGCTACTGAGGTAGCCATTACCTAGAAAAGTAAAATAGAGAAGGAAACTCACTGAAGTGAGAACAATATTCTGCACATGCTTTTCTAGCCCAGTCATTTAGAAACTACTGATGAAGAGCAAAAGTCTGAGAAACCAAATGTGGCTCCTAAGAGATAGAAAAGCCAGTAGATCTTAAGACAATGTCATAGGACTAAGGAAACCAGAGTTGGAATTGAGAAATAACAAGGCAGCTAGAATTTTTTTTTTTTTTTTTTTTGCGGTATGCGGACCTCTCACTGCTGTGGCCTCTCCCGTTGCGGAGCACAGGCTCCAGACACGCCAGCTCAGCAGCCGTGGATTATGGGCTCAGCTACTCCGCAGCATGTGGGATCTTCCTGGAGCGGGGAATGACCCGTGTCCCCTGCATCAGCAGGCGGACTCCCAACCACCGCGCCACCAGGGAATCCCTGTGCCACATCTTTATCCATTCGTCTGTCGATCCTGCCAACACTTTTACTTTACTCAATTGAGACCAATGTCAGACTTGTAAGGTAATAAATTTACCTTGTTTGGAGTCACTAAATTTTTGATAATTTGTATGAAAGCAATAAAAAACAAATACAGAAGTTCTACAAGAGCCAGGCTATATATTTATACTTAAGTATTTCTGAAATGAATTTAACATTGTGATTGACAGCAACAGCAGCAGCTTCCATGGGATCCCATCACACACCTGAGGAAAAGCAGCCTAATACAAAGCAGTGACGGCAGCAGGTCACTGCCCCACACTTGGAGTAGAGGGGGACTTGACCTACTGTAGCAGCAGCATAGCCTGAATGGGAACCCATCCTCCTGTGGCACTAGTCCCATCAACATTAGTCTAGTCTGCTAGCATCTGCTGAGACAACAGGCCCCACATATACAAACCCTCCAACTCAGCAGCATTAAGTGAGCCAGGCTCAGGGTTTCCTGAAACTCATATCCAATGGCACTGAAAAGCCCAGATATCACCTACAGTTATGAAAACATAAAAAAAACAAACAGAACACTGGGAACTTCAGAAAGAAAAGGGGAACAATGGAATGGGTGAAAACAAATGGGGTAAATAGAAGAGACTATCATTAGTCTCATGAGTTTCTTAAATACTATATGATGGTCAAAGCAAAAATTATGACACCATCTGATGTGGTTCTCAATGTAGAGAAAGGAAATACTACAGAAAATCATACTTTAAAACTGGGGAATATTAAGAGACCTAAATGGAAGTAAAATTTTGAAACTTCACTTGAAGTAATAAAACACTGATTCCAGTAGACTATGATAAGTTACATATGTATACTGTAATGCCAAAAGCAACCACTAGGAAAACTATGCACACAGTATACACAAATGATTATAAATAAATAAATTAAAATGGGCTTATTAAAAAATGTTTAAGTAACACACAAGAAGGCAAAATAAGAGAAACACAAGATTGAGAAACTAAGGTAAAAGACAAAACAAAAAATAAAATGGTAGACCTAATCTTTAACATAGCAATAATTACATTAACTGTAAATGATGTGAGTAACCAAGTCAAAGACAGAGATTAGAAGAGTAGATTAAAAAATCACAAGCATGATCCAAGTATATACTGTCTATAAGAAGCTTACTTTAAACATCATGATATAGGTAGTTCAGAGTAAAAGGATGAAAATGATATATCATGTGAACATTAATCAGAAAAAGCAGGAATGGATAAATTAATATCAGATAAAGTAGATTTCAGAGCAAAGGAAATTATTAGGGGCAAAGAGGGTCATTACATAAAGATAACAGGAATAATCCACCTAGATGACCTAGTGATACTAAATCTGTGTGCACCAAACAACAGAACTTCAAACTACATGAAGCAAACACTGAAAAAGGTAGTAAAAGGAGAAAATTTTAAATCCACAATTATTATTTGAGACTTCAACACAGCAATTTATAGAACTACCAGACAGAAAAATCAGCAAGGATATGGAAGAACTGAAAACATCATCAATCAACAGGACATAACTGACATTTAAAGAACACACTCAATAAGAGCAGAATACATATTCAAGTGTCCGTGGAACATTCACTCATATACCATATACTGGGTGATAAAAAAACATTAGCAGATTAAAAAGGATTAAAATCATACAGAGTAGGACTTCCGGGTAAGATGGCGGAAGAGTAAGACGCGGAGATCACCTTCCTCCCCACGGATACACCAGAAATACAGCTACACGTGGAACAACTCCTACAGAACACCTACTGAATGCTGGCAGAAGACCCCAGACCTCCCAAAAGGCAAGAAACTCCCCACATACCTGGGTAGGGCAAAGCGGAGAGATTCCCGCACAGAGGATCGGTGCCGAGCGGCACTCACCCGCCCCAGAGGCTTGTCTGCTCGCCCGCCAGGGCGGGCAGCGCTGGAAGCTGAGGCTCGGGCTTCGGTCAGAGCGCAGGGAAAGGGCTGGGGCTGGCGGCGAGAACTCAGCCTGAAGGGGGCTAATGTGCCACAGCTAGCCGGCAGGGAGTCCGGGAAAACTCTGGAGCTGCCGAAGACGCAAGAGACTTTTTCTTCCCTCTTGGTTTCCTGGTGCGCGAGGAGAGGGGATTAAGAGCGCTGCTTAAAGGGGCTCCACAGATGGGCGCAAGTCGCGACTGAAAGCACGGAGCCCAGTGACGGGCGTGGGACGCTGGGGCTGCTGCTGCCGCCGCCAAGAAGCCTGTGTGCGAGCGCAGGTCACTGTCCACACCGCCCTTCCGGGAGCCTGTGCAGCCCGCCACTGCCGGGGTCCAGGGGCGGCTTCCCTGGGAGAACGCACGGCGCGCCTCGGGCTGGTGCAACGTCACGCCGAACTCTGCCGCTGCAGGCTCGCCCCGCACTCCGTGCCCCTCCCTCCCGCCCGGCCTGAGTAAGCCAGAGTCCCCAAAGAGGCTGCTCCTTTAACCCTGTCCTGTCTGAGCGAAGAACAGACGCCCTCCGGCGACCTACACGCAGAGGCGGGGCCAAATCCAAAGCTGAGACCCAGGAGCTGTGAGAACAAAGAAGAGAAAGGGAAACCTCTCCCAGCAGCCTCAGAAGCAGCGGATTAAAGCTCCACAATCAACTTGATGTACCCTGCATCTGTGGAATACATGAATAGACAACAAATCATCCCAAATTGAGGAGCCAGGAGTCAGTGCTGTGCCTCTGAGGTGGGAGAGCCAACTTCAGAACACTGGTCCACAAGAGACCTCCCAGCTCCACATAATATCAAACGGCGAAAATCTTCCAGAGATCTCCATCTCAACAGCAGCACCCAGCTTCACTCAACGACCAGCAAGCTACAGTGCTGGACACCCTATGCCAAACAACTAGCAAGACAGAAACACAACGCCACCCATTAGCAGAGAGGTGGCCTAAAATCATAAAAAGTCCGCAGACACCCCAAAACACACCACCAGACGTGGACCTGCCCACCAGAAAGACAAGATCCAGCCTCATTCACCAGAACACAGGCACTAGTACCTTCCACCAGAAAGCCTACACAACCCACTAAACCAACCTTAGCCACTGGGGAAAGACACCAAAAACAACGGGAACTACGAACCTGCAGCCTGCAAAAAGGAGACCCCAAACACAGTAACATAAGCAAAATGAGAAGACAGAAAAACACACAGCAGGAGAAGGAACAAGATAAAAACCCACCAGACCTAACAAATGAAGATGTAATAGGCAGTCTACCTGAAAAAGAATTCAGAATAATGATGGTAAAGATGATCCAAGATTCTATTTCCCAGATCCAAAATCTTGGAAATAGAATAGACAAAATGCAAGAAACAGTTAACAAGGACCTAGAAGAACTAAAGATGAATCAAGCATCGATTAAAAACACAATACATGGAATAAAAAATACTCTAGATGGGATCAATAGCAGAATAACTGAGGCAGAAGAACGGATAAGTGAGGTGGAAGATAAAATAGTGGAAATAACTGCTGCAGAGCAAAATAAAGAAAAAAGAATGAAAAGAACAGAGGACAGTCTCAGAGACCTCTGGGACAACATTAAACGCACCAACATTCGAATTATAGGGGTTCCAGAAGAAGAAGAGAAAAAGAAAGGGACTGAGAAAATATTTGAAGAGATTATAGTTGAAAACTTCCCTAATATGGGAAAGGAAATAGTTAATCAAGTCCAGGAAGCACAGAGAGTCCCATACAGAATAAATCCAAGGAGAAATACGCCAAGACACATATTAATCAAACTGTCAAAAATTAAACACAAAGAAATCATATTAAAAGCAGCAAGGCAAAATCAACAAATAACACACAAGGGAATCCCCATCAGGATAACAGCTGATCTATCAGCAGAAACTCTACAAGCCAGAAGGGAGTGGCAGGACATAATTAAAGTGATGAAGGAGAAAAACCTGCAACCAAGATTACTCTA
This sequence comes from Mesoplodon bidens, assembly GCF_964165515.1. Lineage (NCBI taxonomy): Eukaryota > Metazoa > Chordata > Mammalia > Artiodactyla > Ziphiidae > Mesoplodon > Mesoplodon bidens. The sequence continues at coordinate 653,557 of NW_027671404.1, forward strand.
CCCAGCAAGGATCTCATTCAGATTTGATGGAGAAATTAAAACCTTTACAGACAAGCAAAAGCTGAGAGAGTTCAGCACCACCAAACCAGCTTTACAACAAATGCTAAAGGAACTTCTCTAGGCAAGAAACACAACAGAAGGAAAAGACCTACAATAACGAACCCAAAACAATTAAGAAAATGGGAATAGGAACATACATATCGATAATTACCTTAAATGTAAATGGACTAAATGCTCCCACCAAAAGACACAGATTGGCTGAATGGATACAAAAACAAGACCCATATATATGCTGTCTACAAGAGACCCACTTCAGACCTAGAGACACATACAGACTGAAAGTAAGGGGATGGAAAAAGATATTCCATGCAAATGGAAACCAAAAGAAAGCTGGAGTAGCAATTCTCATATCAGACAAAATAGACTTTAAAATAAAGACTACTAGAAGAGACAAAGAAGGACACTACCTAATGACCAAGGGATCGATCCAAGAAGAAGATATAACAATTGTAAATATTTATGCACCCAACATAGGAGCACCTCAATACATAAGGCAAATACTAACAGCCATAAAAGGAGAAATCGACAGTAACACAATCATAGTAGGGGGCTTTAACACCCCACTTTCACCAATGGACAGATCTTCCAAAATGAAAATAAATAAGGAAACACAAGCTTTAAATGATACATTAAACAAGATGGACTTAATTGATATTTATAGGACATTCCATCCAAAAACAACAGAATACACATTTTTCTCAAGTGCTCATGGAACATTCTCCAGGATAGATCATATCTTGGGTCACAAATCAAGCCTTGGTAAATTTAAGAAAATTGAAATTGTATCAAGTGTCTTTTCTGACCACAATGCTATGAGACTAGATATCAATTACAGGAAAAGAGCTGTAAAAAATACAAACACATGGAAGCTAAACAATACACTACTTAATAACGAAGTGATCACTGAAGAAATCAAAGAGGAAATTAAAAAATACCTAGAAACAAATGACAATGGAGACACGACGACCCAAAACCTATGGGATGCAGCAAAAGCAGTTCTAAGAGGGAAGTTTATAGCAATACAATCCCACCTTAAGAAACAGGAAACATCTCGAATAAACAACCTAACCTTGCACCTAAAGCAATTAGAGAAAGAAGAACAAAAACACCCCAAAGTTAGCAGAAGGAAAGAAATCATAAAAATCAGATCAGAAATAAATGAAAAAGAAATGAAGGAAACGATAGCAAAGATCAATAAAACTAAAAGCTGGTTCTTTGAGAAGATAAACAAAATTGATAAACCATTAGCCAGACTCATCAAGAAAAGAAGGGAGAAGACTCAAATCAATAGAATTAGAAATGAAAAAGGAGAAGTAACAACTGACACTGCAGAAATACAAAAGATCATGAGAGATTACTTCAAGCAACTCTATGCCCATAAAATGGACAACCTGGAAGAGATGGACAAATTCTTAGAAATGCACAACCTGCCAAGACTGACTCAGAAAGAAATAGAAAATATGAATAGACCAATCACAAGCACTGAAATTGAAACTGTGATAAAAAATCTTCCATCAAACAAAAGCCCAGGACCAGATGGCTTCACAGGCGAATTCTATCAAACATTTAGAGAAGAGCTAACACCCATCCTTCTCAAACTCTTCCAAACAATATCAGAGGAAGGAACACTCCCAAACTCATTCTACGAGGCCACCATCACCTTGATACCAAAACCAGGCAAGGATGTCACAAAGAAAGAAAACTACAGGCCAATATCACTGATGAACATAGATGCAAAAATCCTCAACAAAATACTAGCAAACAGAATCCAACAGCACATTAAAAGGATCATACACCATGATCAAGTGGGGTTTATTCCAGGAATGCAAGGATTCTTCAATATACGCAAATCAATCAATGTGATACACCATATTAACAAGTTGAAGGAGAAAAACCATATGATCATCTCAATAGATGCAGAGAAAGCTTTTGACAAAATTCAACACCCATTTATGATAAAAACCCTGCAGAAAGTAGGCATAGAGGGAACTTTCCTCAACATCATAAAGGCCATATATGACAAACCCACAGCCAACATTGTCCTCAATGGTGAAAAACTAAAACCATTTCCACTAAGATCAGGAACAAGACAAGGCTGCCCACTCTCACCACTCTTATTCAACATAGTTTTGGAAGTTTTAGCCACAGCAATCAGAGAAGAAAAGGAAATAAAAGGAATCCAAATCGGAAAAGAAGAAGTAAAGCTGTCACTGTTTGCAGATGACATGATACTATACATAGAGAATCCTAAAGATGCTACCGAAAAACTACTAGAACTAATCAATGAATTTGGTAAAGTAGCAGGATACAAAATTAATGTACAGAAATCTCTGGCATTCCTGTACACTAATGATGAAAAATCTGAAAATGAAATCAAGAAAACACTCCCATTTACCATTGCAACAAAAAGAATAAAATATCTAGGAATAAACCTACCTAAGGAGACAAAAGACCTGTATGCAGAAAATTATAAGACACTGATGAAAGAAATTAAAGATGATACAAATAGATGGAGAGATATACCATGCTCCTGGATTGGAAGAATCAATATTGTGAAAATGACTCTACTACCCAAAGCAATCTACAGATTCAATGCAATCCCTATCAAACTACCACTGGCATTTTTCACAGAACTAGAACAAAAAATTTCAAAATTTGTTTGGAAAAACAAAAGACCCCGAATAGCCAAAGCAATCTTGAGAACGAAAAACGGAGGTGGAGGAATCAGGCTCCCTGACTTCAGACTATACTACAAAGCTACAGTAATCAAGACAGTGTGGTACTGGCATAAAAACAGAAAGATAGATCAGTGGATCAGGATAGAAAGCCCAGAGATAAACCCACGCACATATGGCCAACTTATCTTTGATAAAGGAGGCAGGAATGTACAGTGGAGAAAGGACAGCCTCTTCAATAAGTGGTGCTGGGAAAACTGCACAGGGACATGTAAAAGTTTGAGATTAGATCATTCCCTAACACCATACACAAAAATAAGCTCAAAATGGATTAAAGACTTAAATGTAAGGCCAGAAACTATCAAACTCTTAGAGGAAAACATAGGTAGAACACTCTATGACATAAATCACAGCAAGATCCTTTTGGACCCACCTCCTAGAGAAATGGAAATAAAAACAAAGATAAACAAATGGGACCTAATGAAACTTCAAAGCTTTTGCACAGCAAAGGAAACCATAAACAAGACCAAAAGACAACCCTCAGAATGGGAGAAAATATTTGCAAATGAAGCAACTGACAAAGGATTAATCTCCAAAATTTATAAAGAGCTCATGCAGCTCAATAGCAAAAAAACAAACAACCCAATCCAAAACTGGGCAGAAGACTTAAATAGGCATTTCTCCAAAGAAGATATACAGACTGCCAACAAACACATGAAAGAATGCTCAACATCATTAATCATTAGAGAAATGCAAATCAAAACTACAATGAGATATCATCTCACACCAGTCAGAATGGCCATCATCAAGAAATCTAGAAACAATAAATGCTGGAGAGGGTGTGGAAAAAAGGGAACACTCTTGCACTGCTGGTGGGAATGTGAATTGGTACAGCCACTATGGAGAACAGTATGGAGGTTCCTTAAAAAACTAAAAATAGAACTACCATATGACCCAGCAATCCCGCTACTAGGCATATACCCTGAGAAAACCATAATTCCAAAAGAGACATGTACCAAAATGTTCATTGCAGCTCTATTCACAATAGCCTGGAGCTGGAAACAACCTAAGTGTCCATCATCGGATGAATGGATAAAGAAGATGTGGCACATATATACAATGGAATATTACTCAGCCATAAAAAGAAACAGAATTGAGTTATTTGTAATGAGGTGGATAGACCTAGAGTCTGTCATACAGAGTGAAGTAAGTCAGAAAGAGAAAGACAAGTACCGTATGCTAACACATATATACGGAATTTAAAAAAAAAAAGTCATGAAGGACCTAGGGGCAAAACGGGAATAAAGACATAGACCTACTTGAGAATGGACTTGAGGATATGGGGAGGGGGAAGGGTAAGCTGTGACAAAGCGAAAGAGAGGCATGGACATATATACACTACCAAACGTAAGGTAGATAGATAGTGGGAAGCAGCCACAGAGCACAGGGAGATCAGCTCGGTGCTTTGTGACCGCCTGGAGGGGTGGGATGGGGAGGGTGGGAGGGAGGGAGATACATGAGGGAAGGGATGTGGGAACAGATGTATATGTATGACTGATTCACTTTGTTATAAAGCAGAAACTAAATAAAATTTAAAAAAAAATCATACAGAGTATGTTCTCTAGCCATAATGGAATCAGACTAGAAATCAATAACAGAAAGACAACAGGAGAATCTTCAATCACATGAAAACTAAATATCACAATTCCAAATCACTCATGGGTAAAAAAGACAGCGTCAAGGAAAAAAATTTTAATGCATAGAATAAAGGAAAATGGAGATATAACAGATCAAAGTTTGTGGAATAAAGTGAAAGTAATGTTAAAAGGGAAGTTTATAGAACTAAATTGGGAAAGAAAATATTTCAAAGCAATAATCTAATGTTCTATATTACAATAGTAAAAAAGGAAGAGGAAAAAACACTAAACAAGCAGAAAGAAGGAAATAATAAAGATGAAACAGAAGTGCATGAAACTGAAAACAGGAAAATGGGGGGGGGGGAAATCAATGAAACAAAAGGCTGGTTTTTGGAAATAAACAATTTAATCAATAAAGATCTAGCAAGACTGATAAAGGTAAAAACAGAGATGGCACAAATCACAGCTATCAGAAATGCAACCAGGGATACCATGACATATCCTGCAGGTTAATAAGGGACAAGTTATTATGAACAAGTCTACACTATAAATTCAAAATTGTAGATGAAATGGGCCAATTCTTCTACACCCAAAACTACCAAAACTCAGCCAAGATGAAATAGATAATCTCAATTTTCCTGTAACCATTAGAAACACTGATTTTTCATTTAAAAACTCCCAAAAGAAATATTCAGGCTTAGATGTTTCACTTTTACCCAATACTTAAAGAATTAAAACCAATTTTACATGATTTGATAAGAAATAGAAGTAGAGGGAACAGTTCCTAATTAATTTTATGAAGCCAGTATTACCTTGATACCAAAACCAGACAGGAATAGTATAAAAAGAAGAAGACTATAGACCAATATGTTTTATGAAATTGCCTGTAAAAATCTTCAGCCAGATATTAGCAAATTAAATCCAGAAAAATATAAGAAGCATAATATATCATGACCAAGTGGTATTTATTCCAGTTATGCAAAGTTGGTTAAATATTTGAAAATCAAACAATGTAATCTACCATATCCAATAGATTAAGGGGGAAAAGTCATGTGATCCTATCCATTAATGCAGAGAAAACATTTGACAAAATCCAATCCCATTCATGATTTGGCACATATATACAATGACATATTACTCAGCCATAAAAAGAAACAAAATTGAGCTATTTGTAATGAGTTGGATAGACCTAGAGTCTGTCACACAGAGTGAAGTAAGTCAGAAAGAGAAAGACAAATACCGTATGCTAACACATATATATGGAATCTAAGAAAAAATATGTCATGAAGAACCTAGGGGTAAAACAGGAATAAAGACACAGACCTACTTGAGAAAGGACTTGAGAATATGGGGAGGGGAAAGGGTAAGCTGTGACAAAGCGAGAGAGAGGCATGGACATATATACACTACCAAACGTAAGGTAGATAGCTAGTGGGAAGCAGCCGCATAGCACAGGGAGATCAGATCGGTGCTTTGTGACTGCCTGGAGGGGTGGGATAGGGAGGGTGGGAGGGAGGGAGACGCAAGAGGGAAGAGATATGGGAACATATGTATATGTATAACTGATTCACTTTGTTATAAAACAGAAACTAACACACCATTGTGAAGCAATTATACTCCAATAAAGTTGTAAAAAAATAATAATAAAATTAAAAAATTTTTAGAAAAGAAGAAAAAAAAACCCAAGCAAAATAGGAATAGAAAAGGAACATACTGAAACTCATAAAGAGTATCTACAAACAACCTATACCGACATTATATTTAACTGTGAAAGACTGAATGCTTTCTCTGTAAGATCAGAAACAAGGCACCAATATCTGCCCTCACCACTTTTATGAAATATATTAATGGAGTTTCTAGTAAGAAAATAAAGCAAAAATAAATAAATACATAAATTTAAAAGTTAAAATTTTAAAACATTTATTTAAAAGATAGAAGGACTATTCCTACTACGTTGAATAGGACGGAATATATCCTACTGAATGTTGAATAGTAATATATACTATTATATTAAATAAGGAAAAGTAAAACGGTATCTGAAGAGGAGATGATAATCTAAATGGAGAAAATACCAAGGAATCCACAAAAAGCTTGAGAAATCACATTAGTTTGTAAATGTTTCAGAGTAAAAATCAACACAGTTTTATATATTTAATATAAATAATATATTTAATAATATATTTATATAATATATTTAATATATAATATATTTAATAATATATTTATATATTAATAACAAATGTGTAGAAGCTTAAATAAAAATATGTGATGCCATTTACAACGGACCTAAATAAATATTTAAATATAAGCCCAATAAGACATTTATAGGACCTCTATACTGAAAATTACAAAATGCTGATGAAGAAAAATTTAAAAGTCCCAAACAAAGAGTGAGACATACCTTGTTCATGGATGAGAAAACACAACATAATAAAGATGTCAATTCTCCCCAAGTTAAGAGGCTTAACATAATTACTCTTAAAATGCCCTCAAGGTTTTTGTGGATATAGACAAGCTTATTCTAAGATTTATATGGTAAGAAGAGGCTGAAGAATAGCTAAAACAATTTGTAAAGGAAGATTAAAACGGGAGGAATTAATCTACCCAATTTCAAGATTTTGCAGTCATGATGGAGGGTAGATACACAGATCAATGGAATGGAATAGAGAACCCAGAAATAGACTGACATAAATACATGTAACTTGTTTTTGACAGCAGTGTGAAAGCTATCAAGGAAGAATAGACTTTTCAAAAAATGGTACTGAAACAGTTGGACATCCCTCGACAAAAACAAACAAACAAAAAATGAACCTTAACCTAAACCTCCACACCTTACACAAAAATTAAATCAAAGTGGGTCATAATCTTAAATGTAAATGCAGGACATTTTTAGAAAAAAAATAGGAGAAAATCTTTGGCATCTAGAACTACGTGAATAATTCTTAGACTTGACACCGAAAGTATGATCCATAAAAGCAAAAATTGATAAGTTGGATCTCATCAAAATGAGTTAGAAATGCTTCATAGAAGATCATTTTAAGTGGATGAAAACTCAAATTACACAGTGGGAAAACATATTTGAAAATCCCACATGAGACAAATGACTTGTATCTATAATATACAAAGAACTCGCCAAACAACTTAAAAAAACCCAACTAGATAATAGGCAGAAGACAGGAACAGACATTTCATGGAAGAGAATATACACATGGCAAAGAGGCCCATGAAAAGATGCTCAACATCGTTAGCCATTGGGGAAATGCAAATTAAGACCATAATGAGGTATCAGAGAATAACTAAAATTAAAGTATCGTGACAACATCAAATGCTGGCGAGTACATAGAAAAATTATATCACATCACTGGTGGGAAAATAAAATGGTTTATAGCCACTCGGAGAAACAGCTTGACAGTCTCTTTTAATCCTAAAATTAGATTCACCCTACAACGCAGTAATTGTACTCTTGAGCATTTATCCAAAAGAAACAAAAACTTAATTAAGTTCCCACAGAAACTTACACGTCAATGTTCATAGCAGTTTTATTTATAACAGCCAAAAACTGGCGACTACCCAAATGTCTTTCAATGGATGAATGTTGAAACAAATTGTGATAAAATCTTATGACTGAATACTACCGAGCAACAAAAAGGAACAAATTATTAATATATGCAAAAATTGAAATGAACTTCAAGGGAATGATGCCGAGGGAAAAATGTTTTAAAGCCAATCTCTGAAGATTAAGTAATTCATGATGATGTTTACACATTATTCTTAAAATAACGAAACTGTGGAGATGGAGAACAGATTAGAAGTTGCCAAGGGTTAGAGATGGGGGTAGATGGTACAGCGGGGGAACTTTGTGAGGTTTGTGTGGTCCCAGTACAAATAATACAGCAATCTTGGTTTTAATCCCTAAAGATGTTTAAAAGCAATTCCTAATAAGAGGTGTCTAGATATTTAGCAATGGCAGCAGATTAGAGGTATAGCTCCCCAACATGACAACTTCAAAACAGATGGTACTAATTCAATGCATATGTTAATTTTAAAAAGGCCAATCACAATACTTAAATGGTATATATCTTAACGATATTATTCTAAGGATCCAGCTATACCAGATGGACTAGCATGATTCTCTGTACATTCAATCTTATTTAAGACAGTAAATCTTATAATAAGACAGTTAAAAAAAGAAAAAGAAAAAAACAAACAAACCAACTACAGTTGGATATTCTCATAGGAAGATGAGGGGAAAATATGTAGCAGTGGTTCAAAAGCTTAAGCAGTGGCACCTAAATTTGCCTGCACATTAGAATCATCTGAAGCACTTTTTAAAAACCCTCACACCAACAGTTGGGCATCCTAAACCAATAAAATCATTTTAAATCTCCTCAGACGATGCCAATGTCTAGCCAGAACTGAGAAACAGTGGACTAAGCAGAAGGGGATGTTTCTACAAAGATTTCTTAACAATAAGTCCTTTCACCCAATCAGATTTACACACACACCCCCGCCGCCGCAACTGTGTAAAGAAGGCTAGATGTTGTCCATACTTGCTTAGCTTTAATTAGCACTTGTGACTTGCCCAAAACCTAGATCATGTTTCCCCTAAATTTCATGTTATTCCCTAAGTTTTTCAAATCCAGGGCTAAGGGGTTTGCCAGGATGAGATTTTAAGTGCTCACACAGGGGAAGTCCCTGTCAAACCAGGACAGAGGTCACTCTACACTGAAATGTAAAGCATCCTAAATAACCCTGCCACTACTCCCAGATACTAGTCTGTGCCAACCAGTGGAGAAAAGGCATTCTCCATTACTACCACGGCAAATGCTGCTGTACTTGACTTGGCTACTCCCTAACTTTTCCAGGTGCCACTCCCCTTAACCTGCTGGTGGACGCTTTGGCCAGCTGACAATGCAGATATTTTCAAACTTTTAGGTGAATAAAAATCATCTGGAGGGCCAGTTATAACAGAGATCACTGAGCCCCACCAGAGTTGCTGATTCCATAGGGCTGGGACAGGGCCCTAAAACTTGAATATATGACATATTATCAGGGGACGCTGGTAAAGCTGGTCAGGTTGTTACCGAATGCAGGTTCATGTGTCTAAAGCACAGTGAGGCCAAAGAAACCAGAAGGTAGGAGTCTGGAGCAGAGAAAGGTTTATTGCAGGATCGAGCAAGGAGAGGGGTGGCCCGTGTTCCAAAACACCCTGAAATCTCCAAAGGATTTCAGCAAAGCATTTTTAAAGGTCAGGTGAGGGAGGGACGTCCCAGGGAATGTGATCATCTCATGCACAATCCTCTGATTGGTTGATGTTGAGGCCACAGGACAGGTAACATTATCCATCCTTAGGTGCCAGAAGGTCTGGGGGCTACGTGCTCATGATCATCAAGGAGTTCATTTCTTCCATTGGCTGGTGGTTTTTAGCATCTGAAAACTCCAGAAATATGCCTGAGATACTATTATCTGAGTACTTCAGAGAGGAACTACAGCAGAGGCTATGGGGGATGGGTTTGTCCTAGGAAGGCCCCATAGGGTACTGCTCGGTTACAAGGTGACCATACTTTGAGAACCACTGCTCTAGTGGCTTGGAATGTTAAGAAAGTAATGGAAGAATCCCTACCCAGATCTAGCTTCTAGTATCGCCAGCTATTTTGGTGGGGGGAAGGGTAAGTTTTGTCCTTGCTTGGACTTCTTGTTCACTTGTATCAAAGCCTATTTGAGGCAGTGCGCTTGGCAGTCCTGCAGATCTGCCTTTTGCTTCAACAGTGTTTGGAATGAACAGACCCAGGGACGCTCCTTGCTCCAGCCCCCGACAACCGTCCAGCCTTTCTTCCTGTCGCAACCTTTGGAATCAGCCACTCAGCTATCCTCAGCCTCCAGGACAGGCCAACACCGTTTTTTGAGCTTAGCTCCTTATCACTGATCAACCACGAGTTCCCAGGTTCGTCAGAATTATTCCATCGAGGTGGAGGCCGCCGTCCACCGCCTGTTAACATGCATCTGTGGACACTTACCTCTCTCTGAGCTTCTATTTCGACAGCAACAATGGGACTCTGGACAGTGGGGGCCACATTTTTCGCCAACTGCCTAAGGAGAAGTGTGAGGGCGCCCAACGTCTCTTGAAAATGCAAAACCAGTGCTGCGGCCGCGCCCTCTTCCAGGATGCGCGGAAGCCTTCTCAAGATGAGTGGGGTAGAACCCAGGACACTGTGGAAGCCGCCGTTCTTAGGGAGAAGAACCTGAACCAGGCACTATCGGATCTGCACACCCTGGGTCCTGCCCGCACACACTCCCACCTCTGTGACTTCCTGGAGAGCCGCTTCCTGGAGGAGCAGCTGAAACTCATCAAGAAGATGGGCGACCACTTGACCAACCTCCGCAGGCTGGCTGGTCCGCAGGCTGTGCTGGGCGAGTATCTTTTCGAAAGGCTCACGCTCGAGCACAAACAGGAGTCTCTGAAGTGCAGCGGCCTCTGAGGAGCCCCTCTGGCGTCAGAGTTCTGCCTGAAGCCCAGCTCTGCATCCACTAGGCAGCTTTGTAACCGCCCTGGAGCCCTCTCCCAAGCCTTGGACCAAATGGAAACAATAACGCTTTTTGCAGAAGAAAAATAAAAAGCCTATTTGAAACACAAACAGAATAAAGAGAAAAAAAGAAATATAATGTATATATATATATATATATATACACAGGTTCTTTTAACATATGGATTGCCCCACTTTATCTGTGTGAAACAAGTTTGTTCCCGTTATTGGGCTAGTCCTCAAGTTTTGCTGCTCGTATTAATTACCTAAAGAGCTTTGAAGAAAAACATTGGTGTCTGGGTCCCAGCCCCAGAGATTTTGATTCAGTAGTTCTAGGGAGGAGCCTGGGCACATGGAGGTCTCAGAGTTCCCCAGGTGATTCTAATGTGCAGCAAATTTGTGAACCACCTTTTGGCTTCAATCCAGCTAGTGATCAGATATTAAATCTAAGACACATGGGCTACTGCGTGAGCTCTGTTGCTAGGTGTATTCCATTTTCTTCCTCCTGGAAGATTCGTGCCAGGGAAAATGATTGATAGTTGTGTTACTTCTCTGAAGTGGATAGAACTTTCCAATTAGCGTGAACAGGGGAGGGTGAATGGGTGAATGCAATAAGGTGTATCATTTACGTATTGCCGTATGTGTATGGCTAGAAGCTTTTGCAACTGACGTCTGCCCTACTTTTCATGCTAATGGTAATGCTTGTCCTCCTAATGCAGCTGTAAACTTTATAAGCCCATAGGTAGACAGCATCACAAAATATTTACCCCTCCCCACTGGCCCACTCTCAAGCTTCACTCCCCTTCCCCAATACACAAATGTACATCAATGCGCTTGAGACCAATATCAACATACTGACCTTCAATTCTTCTACTTTGCAGCTTCCCTCTTATCAGGAGATGTCAGCATTTAGTGCAAGGACAAATGCTTGCCTCTTGGTGAGTAATGTAGACAATGCCTCCAAGAGACAAATAGCCCTTACGGAGGGGGAAAAAGTCTTTCAAAATGGTTGATGCCCAGAGGAGGCATTTTCAGTCATCTCAGCTTAGGGGTCAAATATCCAATATTAAAAAGGTTAAAAAGAAGAAGAAGAAAGCAAGGAAGAAAAGAATGAAACAATTTTCTTAGCTCATAGTAATAAGGCAGTTTTCCATAAAAAAAAGACTTAAGCCTTAAATTCTCTTTCCTAATCAAAATGTGCTTTTCCATCTTTAGACTATTCCTCTTATATCCTGTATTATTAATGATGCTTAATTCTTGAAATAGCACATGGATGAAAACAGAAGCTAACCTCTTGTCCACTATGAATGAAATCTTCTTTTCCTAGGACCCGTCTACAATGTACAATTTGGGGTTTGCCAACATAATTATTTTCTCTGAAATAAGGTACAGCATTTTGCCTTTTCAATATATAGTTATGCAATATATTGTTAACACAACATAGTTAATATAGTCAACATAGTCAACACAACTAGAACACACATGATATGATGCCACTTTGGTGATTTTCTTCATCCATGTAATTCTGAAATTTGACAGTATAGTTTTCATATTCTAATGAGCTGAGTATTACCTTTGCAAGGATAGAAAAATAAAATAAATTCATAATATTCTTGTGTGGTTTGCCCTTGGGGTGGATTACCATAATGGGGGGATATTTGAGCCTTTCCCCAAGTCATTAAAAATCCTCCAGCGAGCAGCCCCTTGTCCTCTCCAGGGAGTGGGGCGAAAGGATCTTTAATCATAAAAATCCTGGGGGGACAAATATCGGAAATAAGACATCTGCTTCTGTGCCTTGTTGTTTTGCAGAATAGCAATGATTGCCTTAGCAGCTTCTATTGCCATATGTGTACAATAAGTAAATGAACATAATATTGAATGAACGCATAAAAGAAGGATAAACCCACCAGCTTAAACCCACTCTCTCACCTGCTGTGCCCCGAAACATGAAAGAAAGAATCACGGCATCATAAGGATTAATAAAATAACAGTCTCTGTTAACAATATTGACAGGAGGTATAAGGATAATTTGTCTGATGTGGGACCAACAGCTTAATTGCTTAATTCTTTTTTTTAAGGGCAATTCTTTCATTTATTGTTTAAAGATTGCAAGACAACATCTATATTTTTTTAGCATAATTTAAATGTTTTACTTTTTTGATAAAGCAGAGTATAATAGCAAAAACAATTAGTTTCCAGTAATATCTATATCTCTATTCAGAATTAAGTCTTCCACAGACATGTAACCTGGAAACAAAAGCCTGTTACAATAAGCAAAGCTTCAACGGAGTGGCTACTTTTCGGGCCAGGGAAAGGTTCATCCCTAAAGGAGGATGATGTGTTATGTAAAATGGCTGCAAGGTCACAGCCTTGAGGGCGTTGGAAGTCTATTATCCTATTCCACATTAAGTAGTTTGGTGAAATTCAAACGTCCGTTCATCTGCAACCAAGCTGGCAACCTTTAACTGATATTTCAAGCAGGTAAGAAAGAAATTAAAAGAAATACCTACATTGATGTTCCTTGATTTACACTGTTAATTGGTTCATTAACATGTACTTCTGGCTAAGAATTACATTTGAGACTCCTTGCTCAGATTTTGGTTAACAGTACTAATCTTTAGAAATTCAAGTTCTTATTAATCAATAATTTGTCAGCTAGGATACGTTCAGGCATCAGCTGCAACTACAGAGTAGGTGCACTGCCTCAGCGCTTTGGAAAGACATAATCTACAACACTACTAGCAGACACAACTTCTGTTACTAGACAGCATATGTGCAGTACAGCAAGACAAAAACATATATTCATATGTGCTGCGGACCAGCTGGAGAAAGAGGATTTCACCGCCCAGGGTCAGGAGGGACGGGGTAAGGAACTGAAGTAGCACCGACGAATGGGGTCAGAAGGACCAAGACAACTGATGGTTGCAAGGCAAGTTTTACTATGCTACGGTTGCAGATTATATAGACTAGAAATGGAAGGTTGCCAGACGGTGGTTTACATTATCTATAGACTGTCTCGGCTCAAGGTTAACTTCCCTGAGAGAAAACCCATAAGCCCAGAATCATCCAAAATAACCTGCATGTGCAGGGAGGGGCAAGACAGCTTTGCTTGTCTCATTTTACATTCTTTCTGATTTCTGGGCCCTGGTGATTTATCTCCCATGGAATGGAACAAGGAGGGGAACAAGTAGGGACAGTCCCTTCGAGCAGCGGTGGCATGCCTGGCATGTCCGTAGCCTGATCTCAAGGCTGACTGTTTCCCTCAGTTCCCCCTTTTTTATTTTTTAATTTTTGCTGCAAAATAATTCCATGAAGCTTAGTGCCGAGAGTAGTATATTGTTGCATGAGGATACGAAACAGACATGAGAAGATTATTATCAATAATAGGCAAATTATGGCCAGGGTAATAAATCCTGACAACCCTCCAGAAATCCACGACTGAGGGTTTAACCACTTTAAATGGTCCAGTAAAGTTTTAATTACATCTTCTTGCGAAATATCATCAAGATGTGCATTTTGTATATCCTGAATTTCAGCATTTAATTTCTTAAGATCAAGACTAATATTATTATCTGACCAAACACTCAGCAGATGCATTTTTACTTTTTCCCATTCCCAAATACAGTCATTGTACTTGTAAGGAGTAACACAAATCCATCTATACTTTTCATGACAAGCTAAACGCATCCTCAATTTTAATGCTGCCATCTGATCTCCAATCCCCAAAATTGCGTTTTTAAATTCATCTAACTTGTTATTCATCTGTAAATCTATGTGACTTTGTAAAGATAAAGCAAGACTGGTATTTTGAGATAACTGATTGGCAAAGTGAGCATGATTAATACTCTGTGAAACAGCAAGACTGGCAGTAGCCGCGGTAGCAGACAGAGCAGCCAAGGCAAGTAAACTTACTGTTAGCCACCCAATAAAGCGTCTCCTTCTCTGCAAGGCTTTAGAGAGTTCCACCCATGCCTGTACTCCAGTATCTTCATACCAAGGTTCTCTCAGGTGTACAGGCACCATAACATATATGGGTTGCCTTAGTATAAGCACAGATTGTGTTCCTGCAGGAGGGGACATACAACTGTAAAAATACAATGAACACAGCTAATATTCTATCCTCCTTTGGAAGAATTACCAATGTTAATAGAACCAATCAAAAGTGTATATGGAGGAGCAACACAAGTTATAACAGGCGTATTGGAATAAGTTAGAGCTAGTTTCCATATATCCCAGTTCTTTTGAAATGCGATAGACCTATCTATGACGGGAATAGAAGAGATAAGAATTTACCCCTTGGTATAATCTATAGTACACCATATTTGGTTATTATTCCAAGATGCATTGCAACATTCAAAATTGGATCCAGGAAAGTTAATGGTTATAAAAGGAGGAAATTGAGTTTTTGATTTTCTCTTAAGAATAGTAACCATATGTCCAGCCATAAGTATCCCTTGTCCTCCAAGTAAATGCTTCATACACAAATAATGTCCTGAATCTTCACCTGTAACCTTGGCTATAGTAATAGTGGAATCCCTAAGTGGTGAGGCATATGAGATTCGACCTCTAATATTAATAGGTAGCCCATTTTTATAGCAAATGATGGTATCCTTAAGATCCTCTCGTCGGCTGGTACCCGGGCATGTAAGAGTAATGTTGGTTCCTGTAAAACGAAGGATGCCTGGAGAGCCTGACAAACTAATTGATTGATCCGTTCCCTCATCAACATCTGTATGCTCATAACTAATAGCCTTTACACATCCAGTTTCCAGATTCAATGGGCTAAGACACACAGGATAGGTACTAATCCAGTTAGTATAATTTACAGACATATTGATTTGTTTTATATTCCCAATAAGAGGCCCATAAACAGTATCATTGTAAAATACAGGAAACTCTGCTTCAGACCAAGATATGGGTTGTAACAGTGGAGGATCAGGTACATAGGCCCAGTAAGTTGCTGCATTAACAGAGGGAACACATGAAATGGTTGCCAACATAGCCAAAAATAAAGTCACAGGTGTAACAGGATTATTCTGTTGTTTCACTAACTCTTGAGCTCGTGAAACCAATTGTTTAATTTGTCCCCAAGTTGGAACATCACTCCTTTGAGTCGTCCTGGCAAGTGGTCTCCTCTTCTTCTTCTTTTTCTCAATCAACACTGTCAAATTTTCGGGAGAGATACAGAGCTTCTTCATCTTCTGAACTAGGTGTGAGCTGTGGTGAGCCATCTATTTGCCTGACTAAGCGCTCAGAAAGCCAGAGAGGTCCAGGAGCTGATCTGGGAAATATACACACGTGACCACATCCCCAAATCAACACAGGATCAGGACCACGCCAAGTGCTGGTTAGCGGATCTTTCCAGAGGACCTCCAGAGATTGAGAGGCCAATCTTGGCTCAGCCACCAACCTTTCCCCTGTCAACAGTGAGAAAATTTAAAATAAACAGAGCATGATTTATAAGGTTATGTAGTGTTGTTCTATATAATTCCCCTTTTTATTTTTTAATAGTTAGCTTTAAAGATCTATTTGCACATTCTATAATACTTTGTCCTTGAGGGATATATGGAATGCCTGTAATATGGGTAATTTGTAATGAATCACAAAATGTTGCAAAAGCAACACTAGTTAAGTGGGCCCATTATCTGTTTTAATAATTTTGGGAAGGTTCATGAAAGCAAAACAGTGTAATAAATGAGTGATAACATGTTTAGTAGCTTCTCGGGTCTGTGCTGTAGCACAGCGGAAACCACAATAAGTATCAATAGTGACATGAACAAACTGTAATGTCCCAAAAGACGGGATATGAGTAACATCCATTTGCCATAAATGACTAGGTAATAATCCACGAGGATTAACACCATAATGTGGAACAGGAAGGTGAGGTAAGCATTGTGGGCATTGCTTAACAATTTGTCGGGTGGCTTCACGAGTAAGGGAAAATTGTTTGCGTAATGTAGCCGCCGACTGATGGTGTAAAGCATGCGATTGTTGTGCTGCTTGTGAAGCAGTTTGATCATAACTTACCATAATATGAGGGTTTCCAGGACATGGACCATGAGTATCAACAGTATGAAGATAATGAATGCAATACCTTAGCCATTCTTGACAGCATGACGAACGGAAAGGAGGAGGATGGTAAATTGGGATATGTCCTGCTTTAGGGAAAAGAGATTGAGGAGGAAGAGTAACTTTAACTTTATTTTTGGGAGGAAAATGCACAGGATAGAGATCACGTTTAGATCGAGTTAAAACATCTGCAGTCGCATTCATTTTAGACAATGGACCAGACAAGTTAGAATGAGCACGGATATGCAGAGCTGCAACAGGACCGTCGTGGGAACGAATAAGCTGTTGAAGCAAATGAAAAGAGGATGATAATTCAGGGTCATTAGTATATCCTCTGGTCGCAGTCTCCAGAAGAAATAATAAGCGAATAAGATATTTACTATCAGAAAACAAATTAAAAGATATAGAAGGCAAATGTTTAAAAGCCATAATGACAGCATACAGTTCAACACGTTGAGCTGAAGTCAAGGAAGTTTGTTTAATGAGTTTTGTTCCGTCGTCAGTGATTACAGTAGCCACTCCTGAAGAAGAACCGTCTGTAAAAACCAAAGGTACATGAGGAATAGGCTGTTGCCTAATTATAGAAGGAAAGATATAACAGTTAAGTTTGCTGAATTGGATCGATTTATCAGCAGGCTAATGGCATTCCAAGGTACCTGAAAATCCTGCAAGAACAAGACCCCATTCATTACTATGTTGAAAAAGCCAATTTTGTTGACGAACTGAATAAGGGATAATAATTTGAGAAGGTTCTATACCTATAAGTTGTAAGCATCTAGTTCTACCTTGCATTATTAACTTACTAATAAGTTCATAATAAGGGTTAATAACTTTAGAGGATGTAGTTTTCATATGAATCCATTCAATAATTCCAACAGCTTGCCATAAGATGGCAGTAGGCACATGAGGTGTTGGACAGACAACTAAAGAAATTGGCAGGTGAGTTTGTATTCGAGTTAATTGTGCAGAGCTGTTAGCTCTAGTAACTATTTGTAAAGCTTGAAATCCTCTGGAGTCATAGATCGTGAAGTAGAAGGATCTGAGTCACCTTTAAGAATATCAAATAAAGGCTCTAACTGAGCAGTAGGAAGTTCTAAGGAAGGCCTTAGCCAATTAATATCTCCAAGTAATTTTTGAAAATCATTTAATGTTTTTAAATTATCAACTCGAATTTGCAGTTTTTGAGGCCTAATGGTAGAGTTATCAATATAGTTTCCCAAATAGAAAAATGGAGATTGTCTTTGAATTATTTCTGAGGCAATGACCAAGCCAAATGATTGTAAGGATTGTTGTAAAAATTGAGAAGCAGTCTCTAATCAAGAAATATTATCAGTGGCTAAAAGTATATCATCCATATAATGTATGAGACATGACGTTGGAAACCTTTTTCTCACAGGACTTAAGGTCTGAGCCACATATATTTGGCATAATGTAGGACTATTTGTCATGCCCTGAGGCAGTACTTTCCATTGGTATCTCCTCATGGATTCCTTAAAATTTAAGGAAGGCAAGCTAAAAGCAAAATGTTTTCTATCTTCAGGAAACAAAGGAATAGTGAAAAAACAATCTTTAAATCTATAACTAAAAGATGATAATTGTGTGGTATGGCTGTTGGAGAGGGTAGGCCTAGTTGAAGAGCTCCCATTATTAGCATAGTTTTATTAACAGCTCTTAGACCCTCTAATAACCTCTATTTTCCAGAGTTTTTTCTTGATAATAAAAATAGGAGTGTTCCAAGGACTATTGGAAATTTCTAAATGCCCTAATTGTTCCAGTACTAGTTGTTCTGCAGCTTCTAATTTCTCCTTTGTGAGGGGCCATTGGTCCACCCATACAGGGTCATCACTCAGCCAAGTAATTGGATCCGCAGTGAGTGGAGGAGAATCCAAGGCCCCTAAGAAAAACCCAAACCTTGTCTATCACTTTTTATTTTCACATCAATAGGATAGACAGTTCCTTTTTGATTTGTTCCCAGCCCTTCTGTGGGAAGAAATCCTTGATCCAACACCATATTAGAGACTTGAGAATTTGGACTATAAAGTAATACTCCCATTTCTTTTAATATATCTTGGCCCAAGAGGTTTAAAGGCAGCCCAGGCAAAACATAAGGCTGGAAGTATCCTCAATGGCCCTCACTATCTTGCCATAATAATAACTGACTACTTTGCATAGGAGAAGAACTCTGTCCTATTCCTTGAAGTTCTGTAATAATAGGACTAACGGGCCAATGTTTAGGCCAGTGCCTCTGCGTCATAGCAGAGACATCAGCTCCAGTGTCTAACAAACCTGAAAAAACCTTTCCATTAATGGTTCATTTCATTTCTGAACGTTCTTTCCCTATCTTCTGAATCCAGTAGGCAGCACTAGATGATCCAAAAGCCTTTGTTTCTCTCTTTTGATGTTGTAAAATTTGTCCATGAGGTACAAAGGGCAAAAGTAGCAATTGTGCAATTTTATCACCAGGAGAAATCGTTATTATATTTTTTATAGTTTGTGCCATGATTTTTATTTCTCCTTCATAGTCAGAATCTATGAGTCCTGGCATAATAGTTAAACCCTTCATGGCGACACTACTTCTTCCCAATAATAGTCCAATCAAGCCCTTGGCTAAATGTCCATAGATGCCCATAGAGAGGGCTTGAGGACCCATTTCAGGAGTTAATACATATCGGGCGGAGGTACTGAGGTCAAGTCCTGCGCGTCATGCTGTTGCTCTGGAGAGCGAAGATACTGTATGTTTTTGTTTTTGGTTAATGTCTGATTGATAGTTTGAGGAGGATACACAGACGTTGCCCCTATTATTCATTGGGGCCGGGGAAGGCCCCGGGAGGAGTTTCCCAACAGTGGTGTCCCATCCTGTGGGCCACTGAGCGACAATCTCATGCCCAACGTTTTCCCTATTGCATTTAGGGCATAAACCAGGGATTTTCTCACCATCTGGAGGGTTTTGAGTAGGGAAGGAAGGACCAGGGTGACAATGAAAAGATCCACATTCTCCAGCAAAATGACCTGCCTTTCCGCATTCAAAACTAGTCTTTGTTCTCTTTTGATTGTTTTGAAACCCCACTTTAGTTAATGCTGCAGCCATAGCAGCACCCTGTATATAAGCAGGCCCCATGTCTGCACAAAGGCGAATATAATCCTTCAATGTTCCCCGTTTTCTCCAAGGTCGAATCGCAGCCTGACGTGCATTATTAGCGTTTTCAAAAGCAAGCTGCTTAACTACAATTGTACCAGTGAGTCCATCCACAATGAGTCTCCCCACCGCCTGTAACAATCTGTCTACAACATCAGCATATGGTTCATCAGGTCCCTGTCTCATTTTTGAAAGATCCTCAGTTTTGTGTGTAGAAGATAATTTCCTCCAGGCTTGTAATGCCAAATGATTTATTTGAGGATAAGCAACAAAGGTATAAGTTAATTGATCTTGTAAAGAAATATATGGTCCTTCCCCAATCAGCATATGATAATCAACTGGAATATCATGGGTAGCATTCTTTTCTCCTTGTTCAGCAGCCCGTTCATAAAAATCAAACTTCCATATTAAATAATCTCCACCATTTAAACAAGCTCGTGCAATAGGCTTCCAGTCAGTGGGGGAAAGAGCTTCTCCTGCAATAGTGTCAACCATAGCAGTAGTAAAAGGAGCAGTGGGCCCATATTGAGCACAAGCAGATTTTAGATCTTTCAAAACTTTAAAAGGAAGAGTCTGATGCTCCCTAATACCCTGTTGAGGATTATTAGGATCAGGTCTTTCTAGGACAGGACAACAGAAAATATGATCTTCTCCTCGTTTTATTGCTGCTTGTACAGCATGTTGCAAGAGACTGAGCGTTTTTACAGATGTAGATTTTTGAGGAAGACAGTCCTTAATAACTTGCAGCTTTTTCACTGACTTATCTATCATAGCCATTAGAAAATCATCCTCAGGATATTTCTCTCTTTTATGTTTAAAAGCCTCATCTGTTAAGTCAAAATGTTCCTCTTCATCTGAAATAATTAAATTAATTAGCTCTTTTGGTTTAGGAAGGGGCGACACAGTAGCTGATAATACAGTCTTTTCTTCTGTCAGAGGCTTATGTTTTTCTGACTTTACATTCAAATCAACACTATCATGAGAAGAACCTAAACATATTTTTATCAGATTCCACAAACTAAATGTAACAACGGCAGTATGAGTAGGCCCTCGAGACTCATAATAATTTTTTAAATCTTCTCCAACTTTCTGCCAGATTTCTATGTCACAGAGCCGCCATCAGGAAACCAGGGAGATACATCATGGATATGCTGCAAAAATTCAGTCAACTGTGAGGTAGAAACTTTATTACCCCGAGCTTTAAGCATCAAAAGTAAAACCGGAGCAAATAATTCACGCTCCTTTGAGCCCTTTTGCCCCATCTTATTTTACTTCTGACTGTTGCCTTATGCCTCTATTAGTTTCACTTTTACTCGTGTCCACACATATGTTGCATAAGGGTTCTCTTACCTGCACTTTCTTTTTCTTTTAATTGCCTTCACGCTTCAGGTTCCTGTTCGGGCGCCACTTGCCATGGACCAGCCTCAGAAAGAGGATTTCACCTCCCAGGGTCAGAAGGGACGGGGTAAGGAACTGAAGTAGCACCGACGAATGGGGTCAGAAGGACCAAGACAACTGATGGTTGCAAGGCAAGTTTTACTATGCTACGGTTGCAGATTATATAGACTAGAAATGGAAGGTTGCCAGATGGTGGTTTACATTATCTAATGACTGTCTCCACTCAAGGTTAACTTCCCTGGGAGAAAACCCATAAACTCAGAATCATCCAAAATAACCTGTACGTGCAGGGGGGAGACAGCTTTGCTTGTCTCATTTTACATTCTTTCTGATTTGTGGGCCCTGGTGATTTATCTCCCGTGGAATGGAACAAGGAGGGGAACAAGTAGGGACAGTCCCTTCGAGCAGCGGCGGCATGCCTGGCATGTCCGTAGCCTGCTCTCAAGGCTGACTGCTTCCCACACATATGTTGGCTTGTTTAAGCCTCAAGCCCTCGATCCTTTGTTGAAATACAATAATTTCATTCCTATGGTTTTCAATACCAAAAACCCAACCTCCAGGAGGGCTAAAGTCTAATTTGTACTCCAAACCAAGTAGCAGTGCAGTTCGCTACTACTGAGGCTGAATCCATAAAGACTTCAAGACCACGACCAGAAGACAAGTTATTATATATAATATCCTAAAAAGCCTGAAACATAATTATCATATACATAGCTGGTCCTTCAGAGCTTTTTACCTATAACATGTTTTTTGTTTGTTTGTTTTTTTGCGGTACACAGGCCTCTCACTGTTGTGGCCTCTCCCGTTGCGGAGCACAGGCTCCAGACGCGCAGGCTCAGCGGCCATGGCTCACGGGGCCAGCCGCTCCGCGGCATGTGGGATCTTCCCGGACCGGGGCACGAACCCGTGTCCCCCGCATCGGCAGGCGGACTCTCAACCGCTGCGCCACCAGGGAAGTCCTATAACATGTTTTTTGATGAAAGTTATTTAATGTACTGGAGATAACTGTGACTTACTGATCAAATATTTGAATACTTATACTTACCTGGGATTTCATTTCTGCTGAAAGAAAAAGGAAGAACAGGACTCACCTAAAAAAACAGACTTTAGAAATGAAAGTAAAAATCTTATCACACACTATCACTTTTGGAAGCAGCATAGAGGGGCAGTCAACAGTAAAACACTGGTGAAATAGGACAAAACTCTAGGCCAAAAATCCATTATTATTATCATCAGTGACAGTACCACAACTGTGCCCTTCATAATTAATAAGCACTCCTAAGAATCTTCATTTGGCACCAGATGATGTGTTTAAGAGGTTTTGAATCAGACTTGGTTTTGTGTTAGCCAAGTTACAGGAGAATTTTTAAAGTGGGGGGAAGGGAAGAAGGAAACGGAGCAGAAAAAGAACTGAAGCCATCATCTACAAACCAAGAAAGCACCGAGAGTTCCAAACGTTATGTCAGACACTAAAGTGACTGATACAGGCTCAAGTGGTTGATAAAACCTATAAAAAGACTACAGCAGCAAAGTCCCCATTTATCTGTAGAGTTCAGAAACTAAAACAAGGAATATTTCAGCTTAACACCTTATCTCAAGAGAATCACATACACTTCACATGAATAAAAATACCTGAAACCAAACATTTTTAAAAGCTCCAATACCCAAAATATAAAGAAAAAAATTTAATTCAGAAGACTCAATCAATCCATGATAATCACAAAACGGCTGGGCAATCTCTATCTCCCTTCCACACTAACCATCCATCCCCTGGAAGACCAAGGGAGATCAGACCTTCCAGACTTACCTTCCAGACCTTCCAGACACCTGGCTGCTGCAAAATTCGATGGAGACTCCTCGTGGAACAGCAGTTTCCCATCTCTTGTGTCTCTCCCTATCGTGATCATGCAGGAAGCAAGTCTGGCTGTGCTATTTCTTATCATTATCTGTCATCCATCTGCAACATGATATTGAAAAAGTAGCTCCCTTTCCCCCAGAAGGTTGAGGCTCAGCTACAGGGGTAATTCTCCTGGGCACACAGTCATGATTTAGGCCGACTCAGTGACTTCAACAGGCTTAATCATGTGATCGGGTTGGTTGCCAGCTGCATAATGCTCCCACTTCTGTAGATAGAGCCGCTCTAGTTCCATCGTGTATTGTTTGGTGTTGAACAGAGGGCTAGATGTTCTCTGCTTCCAGACTTTGTCACGAATTTTCTTCAGGTATTCGAGATCAGTTCCCAGTTTGACAGCTATCTCTTCATATTCTTGTCTATTTTGAGCAATCAGCTCAAGACAGCCTAAACAAGTGAGCTGGGAAGCTGCAACTCGGGAAGCAAGAGTCTCTCCTGGCATAGTCACCATGGGGGTCCCTGCCCAAAGGACGTCCATCCCTGTGGTGTGTCCATTACAGAGTGGAGTGTCCAAGCAGACATCAGCCAGCTGGCCTCTCCGAACATGTTCCTCTTTAGGAGCAACAGGGGAAAAAATGATACGGTTCGGGGGAAGGCCCATATTTTGTGCGTACTGTTGAATATTCGCTTCTCCTGCTGCTGGAAAACGCAACAGCCACCGTACACTATTGGGAACACGCTTCAGAATATTTGCCCTCATCTGCAAAGCAGATGGGTCAATTTTGTATAACTGATTAAAGTTACAGTACACAATGGCATCTTCCGGTAACCCGTACTGAGAACGTGTGGTTACAATAATGGTACGGGGAACCTCCTCTCCAGTGGCAGCCTTATTGTTGATCAGGGTAGTTGCCAGTCCATTGCTAATACTGAATCCATTAATTGGAATCTGAATTTGTCCTCTGTTAATCATTTCAATAACTGCTTCTGCAACAGTATTCATAGGAATGACAGGCATATTAAGAGCTGTATTACTGCTGTCTGCATTGTCTTCTCCATCAGGACATTTCATCTTGACTATTTGCACATCTGATAGACTATCAAGAAATGCTTGGAGGTCGATGCCATTCAGCACAATCCGATTGTCATAAATGTGCCCATTGGACTTAAAATCGATGACGGCTTTTTTCTTCAGGTGAGGGAACATATTAGCTTGATCACCAATAAAGAAAGTATGGGGCATATAAGCCAGTTTCTCAGAATACTGCTCAGCAACTTCAGCAGGTGAAGTTTCCTGATCAGTGATGATATAATCCATGAAAAGCACACCACTAGTCCCAGGGTACCCCAGCCACATTGCCTGAATAGGAGCTGGCCTGAGAGCAAAGAGTTCATTTCGAGCACCCCTGGTATAACCGTTCATGTTTACAAGGATGTGTATACCATCTTGATGGATGTGATCAGCTGCTTTCCCATTGCATGGAATCTGAGAAAGATCAATGAAATGAT